>NW_027182446.1:0-1200000 GCF_040938575.1 Ambystoma mexicanum
GGCACCCTCCACCAGGCTCCCACTCCTGTCTCCCAGCACCCCCACCCCCAGCCACCAGGGGCAGCCTCCACCAGGCCCCCACTCATGTCCCCTATTACCCCCACACCCCAGCAGTGCAGGGGCAGCCTCCACCAGGCCCCCACTCATGTCCAACTCATGTCTTCCACCACCCCCACCCCCCAGCCACCAGGGGCAGCCTCCACCAGGCCCCCACTCATGTCTACCACCACCCCCACACCCCAGCAGTGCAGGGGCAGCCTCCACCAGGCCCCCAATCATATCTCCCACCACCCCCACCCCCCAGCCACCAGGTGCAGCCTCCACCAGGCCCCCACTCATGTCTCCCACCACCCCCACCCCCCAGCAGTCAGGGGCAGCCTCCACCAAGCCCCCACCCATGTCTACCACCACCCCACCCCCCAGCCACAAGGGACAGCCTCTACCAGGCCCCCACCCATGTCCCCTATTACCCCCACCCCCAGCAGTGCAGGGGAAGCCTCCACCAGGCGCCCACTCATGTCCAACTCATGTCTCCCACCACCCCCACCCCCCAGCCACCAGGGGCAGCCTCCACCAGGCCCCCACTCATGTTCCCTATTACGCCCATCCCCCAGCAGTGCAGGGGCAGGCTCCACCAGGCCCCCACTCATATCCAACTCATGTCTCCCACCACCCCCAACTCCCAGCCACCAGGGGCAGCCTCCACCAGGCCCCCACTCATGTCTCCCACCACCCCCACCCCCCAGCAGTCAGGGGCACCCTCCACCAGGCCCCCACTCCTGTCTCCCTGCACCCCCTACCCCCCAGCAGTCAGGGGCACCCTCCACCAGGCTCCCACTCCTGTCTCCCAGCACCCCCACCCCTCAGCCACCAGGGGCAGCCTCCACCAGGCCCCCACTCATGTTCCCTATTACCCCCACCCCCAACAGGAGAGGGGCAGCCTCCACCAGGCCCCCACTCATGTCTACCACCACCCCCACCCCCCAGCCACCAGGGGCAGCCTCCACCAGGCCCCCACTCATGTCCCCTATTATCCCCACCCCCCAGCAGTGCACAGGCAGCCTCCACCAGGCCCCCACTCATGTCTACCACCACCCCCACCCCCCAGCCAACAGGGGCAGCCTCCACCAGGCCCCCACTCATGTCTCCTATTACCCCCATCCCCCAGCAGTGCAGGGGCAGCCTCCACCAGGCCCCCACTCATGTCCAACTCATGTCTCCCACCACCCCCACCACCCAGCCACCAGGGGCAGCCTCCACCAGGCCCCCACTCATGTCCCCTATTACCCCCAAACCACAACAGTGCAGGGGCAGCCTCCACCAGGCCCCCACTCATGTCCAACTCATGTCTCCCACCACCCCCACCCCCAGCCACCAGGGGCAGCCTCCACCAGGCCCCCACTCATGTCTCCCACCACCCACACCCCCTAGCAGTCAGGGGTACCCTCCACCAGGCCCCCACTCCTGTCTCCCTGCACCCGCTACCCCCCAGCAGTCAGGGGCACTCTCCACCAGGCTCCCACTCCTGTCTCCCAGTACCCCCAACCCCCAGCCACCAGGGGCAGCCTCCACCAGGCCCCGACACATGTCCCCTATTACCCACACCCCCAACAGGAGAGGGGCAGCCTCCACCAGGCCCCCACTCATGTCTACCACCACCCCCACCCCCCAGCCACCAGGGGCAGCCTCCACCAGGCCCCCACTCATGTCCCCTATTATCCCCACCCCCCAGCAGTGCAGGGGCAGCCTCCATCAGGCCCCCACTCATGTCCAACTCATGTCTCCCACCACCCCCAACCCCCAGCCACCAGGGGCAGCCTCCACCATGCCCCCACTCATGTCCCCTATTACCCCCACCCCCAACAGGAGAGGGGCAGCCTCCACCAGGTCCCCACTCATGTCTACCACCACCCCCACCCCCCAGCCACCAGGGGCAGCCTCCACCAGGCCCCCACTCATGTCCCCTATTATCCCCACCCCCCAGCAGTGCACGGGCAGCCTCCACCAGGCCCCCACCCATGTCTACCACCACCCCCACCCTCCAGCCACCAGGGGCAGCCTCCACCAGGCCCCCACTCATGTCTCCCACCACCCCCACCCCCCAGCAGTGCGAGGGCAGCCTCCACCAGGCCCCCACCCATGTCTACCACCACTCCCACCACCCAGCCACCAGGGGCAGCCTCCACCAGGCCCCAACTCATGTCCCCTATTACCCCCACCCCCAGCAGTGCAGGGACAGCCTCCACCAGGCCCCCACTCATGTCCAACTCATGTCTCCCACCACCCCACCCCCCAGCCACCAGGGGCAGCCTTCACCAGGCCCCCACTCATGTCCCCTATTACCCCCACCCCCCAGCAGTGCAGGGGCAGCCTCCACCAGGCCCCCACTCATGTTCCCTATTACCCCCACCCCCAACAGGAGAGGGGCAGCCTCCACCAGGCCCCCACTCATGTCTACCACCACCCCCACCCCCCAGCCACCAGGGGCAGCCTCCACCAGGCCCCCACTCATGTCCCCTATTATCCCCACCCCCCAGCAGTGCACAGGCAGCCTCCACCAGGCCCCCACTCATGTCTACCACCACCCCCACCCCCCAGCCAACAGGGGCAGCCTCCACCAGGCCCCCACTCATGTCTCCTATTACCCCCATCCCCCAGCAGTGCAGGGGCAGCCTCCACCAGGCCCCCACTCATGTCCAACTCATGTCTCCCACCACCCCCACCACCCAGCCACCAGGGGCAGCCTCCACCAGGCCCCCACTCATGTCCCCTATTACCCCCAAACCACAACAGTGCAGGGGCAGCCTCCACCAGGCCCCCACTCATGTCCAACTCATGTCTCCCACCACCCCCACCCCCAGCCACCAGGGGCAGCCTCCACCAGGCCCCCACTCATGTCTCCCACCACCCACAACCCCTAGCAGTCAGGGGTACCCTCCACCAGGCCCCCACTCCTGTCTCCCTGCACCCGCTACCCCCCAGCAGTCAGGGGCACTCTCCACCAGGCTCCCACTCCTGTCTCCCAGTACCCCCAACCCCCAGCCACCAGGGGCAGCCTCCACCAGGCCCCGACACATGTCCCCTATTACCCACACCCCCAACAGGAGAGGGGCAGCCTCCACCAGGCCCCCACTCATGTCTACCACCACCCCCACCCCCCAGCCACCAGGGGCAGCCTCCACCAGGCCCCCACTCATGTCCCCTATTATCCCCACCCCCCAGCAGTGCAGGGGCAGCCTCCACCAGGCCCCCACTCATGTCCAACTCATGTCTCCCACCACCCCACCCCCCAGCCACCAGGGGCAGCCTTCACCAGGCCCCCACTCATGTCCCCTATTACCCCCACCCCCCAGCAGTGCAGGGGCAGCCTCCACCAGGCCCCCACTCATGTTCCCTATTACCCCCACCCCCAACAGGAGAGGGGCAGCCTCCACCAGGCCCCCACTCATGTCTACCACCACCCCCACCCCCCAGCCACCAGGGGCAGCCTCCACCAGGCCCCCACTCATGTCCCCTATTATCCCCACCCCCCAGCAGTGCACAGGCAGCCTCCACCAGGCCCCCACTCATGTCTACCACCACCCCCACCCCCCAGCCAACAGGGGCAGCCTCCACCAGGCCCCCACTCATGTCTCCTATTACCCCCATCCCCCAGCAGTGCAGGGGCAGCCTCCACCAGGCCCCCACTCATGTCCAACTCATGTCTCCCACCACCCCCACCACCCAGCCACCAGGGGCAGCCTCCACCAGGCCCCCACTCATGTCCCCTATTACCCCCAAACCACAACAGTGCAGGGGCAGCCTCCACCAGGCCCCCACTCATGTCCAACTCATGTCTCCCACCACCCCCACCCCCAGCCACCAGGGGCAGCCTCCACCAGGCCCCCACTCATGTCTCCCACCACCCACACCCCCTAGCAGTCAGGGGTACCCTCCACCAGGCCCCCACTCCTGTCTCCCTGCACCCGCTACCCCCCAGCAGTCAGGGGCACTCTCCACCAGGCTCCCACTCCTGTCTCCCAGTACCCCCAACCCCCAGCCACCAGGGGCAGCCTCCACCAGGCCCCGACACATGTCCCCTATTACCCACACCCCCAACAGGAGAGGGGCAGCCTCCACCAGGCCCCCACTCATGTCTACCACCACCCCCACCCCCCAGCCACCAGGGGCAGCCTCCACCAGGCCCCCACTCATGTCCCCTATTATCCCCACCCCCCAGCAGTGCAGGGGCAGCCTCCACCAGGCCCCCACTCATGTCCAACTCATGTCTCCCACCACCCCCAACCCCCAGCCACCAGGGGCAGCCTCCACCATGCCCCCACTCATGTCCCCTATTACCCCCACCCCCAACAGGAGAGGGGCAGCCTCCACCAGGCCCCCACTCATGTCTACCACCACCCCCACCCCCCAGCCACCAGGGGCAGCCTCCACCAGGCCCCCACTCATGTCCCCTATTATCCCCACCCCCCAGCAGTGCACGGGCAGCCTCCACCAGGCCCCCACCCATGTCTACCACCACCCCCACCCTCCAGCCACCAGGGGCAGCCTCCACCAGGCCCCCACTCATGTCTCCCACCACCCCCACCCCCCAGCAGTGCGAGGGCAGCCTCCACCAGGCCCCCACCCATGTCTACCACCACTCCCACCACCCAGCCACCAGGGGCAGCCTCCACCAGGCCCCAACTCATGTCCCCTATTACCCCCACCCCCAGCAGTGCAGGGACAGCCTCCACCAGGCCCCCACTCATGTCCAACTCATGTCTCCCACCACCCCACCCCCCAGCCACCAGGGGCAGCCTTCACCAGGCCCCCACTCATGTCCCCTATTACCCCCACCCCCCAGCAGTGCAGGGGCAGCCTCCACCAGGCCCCCACTCATGTCCAACTCATGTCTCCCACCACCCCCTCCCCCCAGCCACCAGGGGCAGCCTCCACCAGGCCCCCACTCATGTCTACCACCACCCCACCCCCCAGCAGTGCAGGGGCAGCCTCCACCAGGCCCCCACCCATGTCTACCACCACCCCCACCCCCCAGCCACCAGGGGCAGCCTCCACCAGGCCCCCACTCATGTTTCCCATCACCCCCACCCCCCGGCAGTGCAGGGGTAGCCTCCACCAGGCCCCCACCCATGTCTACCACCACCCCCACCCCCCAGCCACCAGGGGCAGCCTCCACCAGGCCCACACCCATGTCCCCTATTACCACCACCCCCCAGCAGTGCAGGGGCAGCCTCCACCAGGCCCCCACTCATGTCTCCCACCATCCCCACCCCCAGCCACCAGGGGCAGCCTCCACCAGGCCCCCACTCATGTCTCCCACCACCCCCACCCCCCCAGCCACCAGGGGCAGCCTCCACCAGGCCCCCACTCATGTCCAACTCATGTCTCCCACCACCCCCACCCCCCCCACCAGGGGCAACCTCCACCAGGCCCCCACTCATGTCCCCTATTACCCCCACCCCCCAGCAGTGCAGGGGCAGCCTCCACCAGGCCCCCACTCATGTCCAACTCATGTCTCCCACCACCCCCACCCCCCAGCCACCAGGGGCTGCCTCCACCAGGCCCCCACTCATGTCTCCCACCACCCCCACCCCCCAGCAGTCAGGGGCACCCTCCACCAGGCCCCCACTCCTGTCTCCCTGCACCCCCTACCCCCCAGCAGTCAGGGACACACTCCACCAGGCCCCCACTCCTGTCTCCCTGCACCCCCTACCCCCCAGCATTCAGGGACACACTCCACCAGGCTCCCACTCATGTCCAACTCATGTCTCCCACCACCCCCACCCCCCAGCCACCAGGGGCAGCCTCCACCAGGCCCCCACTCATGTCTACCACCACCCCCACCCCCCAGCAGTGCAGGGGCAGCCTCCACCAGGCCCCCACCCATGTCTACCACCACCCCCACCCTCCAGCCACCAGCGGCAGCCTCCACCAGGCCCCCACTCATGTCTCCCACCACCCCCACCCCCCAGCAGTGCAGGGGCAGCCTCCACCAGGCCCCCACCCATGTCTACCACCACTCCCACCCCCAGCCACCAGGGGCAGCCTCCACCAGGCCCCAACTCATGTCCCCTATTACCCCCACCCCCCAGCAGTGCAGGGACAGTCTCCACCAGGCCCCCACTCATGTCCAACTCATGTCTCCCACCACCCCCACCCCCCAGCCACCAGGGGCAGCCTCCACCAGGCCCCCACTCATGTCTCCCATCACCCCGCCCCCCAGCCACCAGGGGCAGCTTCCACCAGGCCCCCACTCATGTCTCCCAGCTCCCCCACCCCCCAGCAGTCAGGGGCACCCTCCACCAGGCCCCCACTCCTGTCTCCCTGTACCCCCTACCCCCCAGCAGTGCACCTTCCACCAGAGTCCCACTCCTGTCCCCCAGCACCCCCACCCCCCAGCCACCAGGGGCAGCCTCCACCAGTCCCCCACTCATGTCCCCTATTACCCCCACCCCCCAGCAGTGCAGGGGCAGCCTCCACCAGGCCCCCACTCATGTCTACCACCACCCCCACCCCCCAGCCACCAGGGGCAGCCCTCCACCAGGCCCCCACTCATGTCTCCTAGTACCCCCATCCCCCAGCAGTGCAGGGGCAGCCTCCACCAGGCCCCCACTCATGTCCAACTCATGTCTCCCAGCAACCCCACCCCCCAGCCACCAGGGGCAGCCTCCACCAGGCCCCCACTCATGTCCCCTATTACCCCCACCCCCAACAGGAGAGGGGCAGCCTCCACCAGGCCCCCACTCATGTCTACCACCACCCCCACCCCCCAGCCACCAGGGGCAGCCTCCACCAGGCCCCCACTCATGTCCCCTATTATCCCCACCCCCCAGCAGTGCAGGGGCAGTCTCCACCAGGCCCCCACTCATGTCTACCACCACCCCCCAGCCACCAGGGGCAGCCTCCACCAGGCCCCCACTCATGTCTCCTATTACCCCCATCCCCCAGCAGTGCAGGGGCAGCCTCCACCAGGCCCCCACTCATGTCCAACTCATGTCTCCCACCACCCCCACCCCCCAGCCACCAGGGGAAGCCTCCACCAGGACCCCACTCATGTCCCCTATTACCCCTAACCCCCAGCAGTGCAGGGGCAGCCTCCACCAGGCCCCCACTCATGTCCAACTCATGTCTCCCACCACCCCCACCCCCCAGCCACCAGGGGCATCCTCCACCAGGCCCCCACTCATGTCTCCCACCACCCCCACCCCCTAGCAGTCAGGGGCACCCTCCACCAGGCCCCCACTCCTGTCTCCCTGCACCCCCTACACCCCAGCAGTCAGGGGCACCCTCCACCAGGCTCCCACTATTGTCTCCCAGCAACCCCAACCCCCAGCCACCAGGGGCAGCCTCCACCAGGCCCCCACTCATGTCCCCTATTACCCCCTCCCCCAACAGGAGAGGGGCAGCCTCCACCAGGCCCCCACTCATGTCTACCACCACCCCCACCCCCCAGCCACCAGGGGCAGCCTCCACCAGGCCCCCACTCATGTCCCCTATTATCCCCACCCCCCAGAAGTGCAGGGGCAGCCTCCACCAGGCCCCCACTCATGTTCAACTCATGTCTCCCACCACCCCCACCCCCCAGCCACCAGGGGCAGCCTCCACCATGCCCCCACTCATGTCCCCTATTACCCCCACCCACCAGCAGTGCAGGGGCAGCCTCCTCCAGGCCCCCACGCATGTCCAACTCATGTCTCCCACCACCCCCACCCCCCAGCCACCAGGGGCAGCCTCCACCAGGCCCCCACTCATGTCTACCACCACCCCCACCCCCCAGTAGTGCAGGTGCAGCCTCCACCAGGCCCCCACTCCTGTCTCCCTGCACCCCCTACCCCCCAGCAGTGCAGAGGCAGCCTCCACCAGGCCCCCACCCATGTCTACCACCACCCCTACCCTCCAGCCACCAGGGGTAGCCTCCACCAGGCCCCCACTCATGTCTCCCACCACCCCGACCCCCCAGCAGTGCAGGGGCAGCCTCCACCAGACCCCCACCCATGTCTACCACCACTCCCACCCCCCAGCCACCAGGGGCAGCCTCCACCAGGCCCCCACTCATGTCCCCTATTATCCCCACCCCCCAGCAGTGCAGGGGCACCCTCCACCAGGCTCCCACTCCTGTCTCCCAGCAACCCCAACCCCCAGCCACCAGGGGCAGCCTCCACCAGGCCCCCACTCATGTCCCCTATTACCCCCTCCCCCAACAGGAGAGGGGCAGCCTCCACCAGGCCCCCACTCATGTCTACCACCACCCGCACCCCCCAGCCACCAGGGGCAGCCTCCACCAGGCCCCCACTCATGTCCCCTATTATCCCCACCCCCCAGCCACCAGGGGCAGCCTCCACCATGCCCCCACTCATGTCCCCTATTACCCCCACCCGCCAGCAGTGCAGGGGCAGCCTCCTCCAGGCCCCCACGCATGTCCAACTCATGTCTCCCACCACCCCCACCCCCCAGCCACCAGGGGCAGACTCCACCAGGCCCCCACTCATGTCTACCACCACCCCCACCCCCCAGCAGTGCAGGGGCAGCCTCCACCAGGCCCCCACCCATGTCTACCACCACCCCCACCCTCCAGCCACCAGGGGTAGCCTCCACCAGGCCCCCACTCATGTCTCCCACCACCCCGACCCCCCAGCAGTGCAGGGGCAGCCTCCACCAGGCCCCCACCCATGTCTACCACCACTCCCACCCCCCAGCCACCAGGGGCAGCCTCCACCAGGCCCCAACTCATGTCCCCTATTACCCCCACCCCCCATCAGTGCAGGGACAGCCTCCACCAGGCCCCCAGTCATGTCCAACTCATGTCTCCCACCGCCCCCACCCCCCCAGCCACCAGGGGCAGCCACCACCAGGCCCCCATTCATGTCCCCTATTACCCCCACCCCCCAGCAGTGCAGGGGCAGCCTCCACCAGGCCCCCACTCATGTCCAATTCATGTCTCTCACCACCCCCACCCGCAGCCTCCAGGGGCAGCCTCCACCAGGCCCCCACTCATGTCTACCACCACCCCCACCCCCCAGCAGTGCAGGGGCAGCCTCCACCAGGCCCCCACCCATGTCTACCACCACCCCCACCCCCCAGCCACCAGGGGCACCCTCCACCAGGCCCCCACTCATGTTTCCCATCACCCCCACCCCCCGGCAGTGCAGGGGCTGCCTCCACCAGGCCCCCACCCATGTCTACCACCACCCCCACCCCCAGCCACCAGGGGCAGCCTCCACCAGGCCCCCACCCATGTCCCCTATTACCACCACCTCCCAGCAGTGCAGGGGCAGCCTCCACCAGGCCCCCACTCATGGCTCCCACCACCCCCACCCCCAGCCACCAGGGGCAGCCTCCACCAGGCCCCCACTCATGTCCAACTCATGTCTCCCACCACCCCCACCCCCCAGCCACCAGAGGCAACCTCCACCAGGCCCCCACTCATGTCCCCTATTACCCCCACCACCCAGCAGTGCAGGGGCAGCCTCCACCAGGCCCCCACTCATGTCTCCCACCACCCCCACCCCCAGCCACCAGGGGCAGCCTCCACCAGGCCCCCACTCATGTCCAACTCATGTCTCCCACCACCCCCACCCCCCAGCCACCAGGGGCAGCCTCCACCAGGCCCCCACTCATGTCCAACTCATGTCTCCCACCACCCCCACCCCCCCAGCAGTCAGGGGCACCCTCCACCAGGACCCCACTCCTGTCTCCCTGCACCCCCTACACCCCAGCAGTCAGGGACACCCTCCACCAGGCTCCCACTCCTGTCTCCCAGCACCCCCAACCCCAGCCACCAGGGGCAGCTTCCACCAGGCCCCCACTCATGTCCCCTATTACCCCCACCCCCCAGCAGTGCAGGGGCAGCCTCCATCAGGCCCCCACTCATGTCTACCACCACCCCCACCCCCCAGCCACCAGGGGCAGCCTCCACCAGGCCCCCACTCATGTCTCCTATTACCCCCACCCCCCAGCAGTGCAGGGGCAGCCTCCACCAGGCCCCCACTCATGTCCAACTCATGTCTCCCACCACCCCCAGCCACCAGGGGCAGCCTCCACCAGGCCCCCACTCATGTCCCCTATTACCCCCACCCCCAGCAGTGCAGGGGCAGCCTCCACCAGGCCCCCACTCATGTCCAACTCATGTCTTCCACCACCCCCACCCCCCAGCCACCAGGGGCAGCCTCCACCAGGCCCCCACTCATGTCTACCACCACCCCCACACCCCAGCAGTGCAGGGGCAGCCTCCACCAGGCCCCCAATCATATCTCCCACCACCCCCACCCCCCAGCCCCAGGTGCAGCCTCCACCAGGCCCCCACTCATGTCTCCCACCACCCCCTCCCCCCAGCAGTCAGGGGCAGCCTCCACCAGGCCCCCACCCATGTCTACCACCACCCCCACCCCCCAGCCACAAGGGGCAGCCTCTACCAGGCCCCCATCCATGTCCCCTATTACCCCCACCCCCAGCAGTGCAGGGGCAGCCTCCACCAGGCCCCCACTCATGTCTCCCACCACCCCACCCCCCAGCCACCAGGGGCAGCCTCCACCAAGCCCCCACTCATGTCTCCCACCACCCCCACCCCCCAGCCACCAGGGGCAGCCTCCACCAGGCCCCCACTCATGTCTCCCACCACCCCCACCCCCCAGCAGTGCAGGGGCAACCTCCACCAGCCCCCACTCATGTCTCCCACCACCCCCACCCTCCAGCAGTGCAGGGGCAGCCTCCACTAGGCCCTCAACCATGTCTCCCACAACCCCCACCGCCCGGCCACCAGGGGCGGCCTCCACCAGGCCCCCACTCATGTCCAACACATGTCTCCCACCACCCCCAACCCCCAGCCACCAGGGGCAGCCTCCACCAGGCCCCCACTCATGTCCCCTATTACCCCCACCCCCCAGCAGTGCAGGGGCAGCCTCCACCAGGCCCCCACTCATGTCCAACTCATGTCTTTCACCACACCCACCCCCCAGCCACCAGGGGCAGCCTCCACCAGGCCCACACTCATGTCTCCCACCACCCCCACCCCCCAGCAGTGCAGGGGCAGCCTCCACCAGGCCCCCACTCATGTCCCCTATTACCCCCACCCCCCCAGCAGTGCAGGGGCAGCCTCCACCAGGCCCCCACTCATGTCTCCCACCACCCCCACCCCCCAGCCACCAGGGGCAGCCTCCACCAGGCCCCCACTCATGTCTCCCACCAACCCCACCCCCCAGCAGTGCAGGGGCACCCTCCACCAGGCCCCCACTCCTGTCTCCCTGCACCCCCTACCCCCCAGCAGTCAGGGGCACCCTCCACCAGGCTCCCACTCTTGTCTCCCCGCACCCCCACCCCCCGCCACCAGGGGCAGCCTCCACCAGGCCCCCACTCATGTCTACCATGACCCCACCCCCCAGCCACCAGGGTCAGCCTCCACCAGGACCCCACTCATGTCCCCTATTACCCCCTACCCACCAGCAGTGCAGGGGCAGCCTCCACCAGGCCCCCACTCATGTCCAACTCATGTCTCCCACCACCCCCACCCCCCAGCCACCAGGGGCAGCCTCCACCAGGCCCCCACTCATGTCCCCTATTACCCCCACCCCCCAGCAGTGCAGGGGCAGCCTCCACCAGGCCCCCACTCATGTCCCCTATTACCCCCACCCCCCCAGCAGTGCAGGGGCAGCCTCCACCAGGCCCCCACTCATGTCTCCCACCACCCCCACCCCCCAGCCACCAGGGGCAGCCTCCACCAGGCCCCCACTCATGTCTCCCACCAACCCCACCCCCCAGCAGTGCAGGGGCACCCTCCACCAGGCCCCCACTCCTGTCTCCCTGCACCCCCTACCCCCCAGCAGTCAGGGGCACCCTCCACCAGGCTCCCACTCTTGTCTCCCCGCACCCCCACCCCCCGCCACCAGGGGCAGCCTCCACCAGGCCCCCACTCATGTCTACCATGACCCCACCCCCCAGCCACCAGGGTCAGCCTCCACCAGGACCCCACTCATGTCCCCTATTACCCCCTACCCACCAGCAGTGCAGGGGCAGCCTCCACCAGGCCCCCACTCATGTCCAACTCATGTCTCCCACCACCCCCACCCCCCAGCCACCAGGGGCAGCCTCCACCAGGCCCCCACTCATGTCCCCTATTACCCCCACCCCCCAGCAGTGCAGGGGCAGCCTCCACCAGGCCCCCACTCATGTCCAACTCATGTCTCCCACCACCCCCACCCCCCAGCCACCAGGGGCAGCCTCCACCAGGCCCCACTCATGTATACCACCACCCCCACCCCCCAGCAGTGCAGGGGCAGCCTCCACCAGGCCCCCACCCATGTCTACCACCACCCCACCCCCCAGCCACCAGGGGCAGCCTCCACCAGGCCCCCACTCATGTCTCCCACCACCCCCACCCCCCAGCAGTGCAGGGGCAGCCTCCACCAGGCCCCCACCCATGTCTACCACCACCCCCACCCCCCAGCCACCAGGGGCAGCCTCCACCAGGCCCCCAAACATGTCTCCCACCACCCCCATCCCCCCCGCAGTGCAGGGGCAGCCTCCACCAGGCCCCCACTCATGTCTCCCATCACCCCCACCACCCAGCAGTGCAGGGGCAGCCTCCACCAGGCCCCCACTCATGTCCCCTATTACACCCACCCCACAGCAGTGCAGGGGCAGCCACCACCAGGCCCCCACTCATGTCCAACTCATGTCTCCCACCACACCCACCCCCCAGCCACCAGGGGCAGCCTCCACCAGGCCCCCACTCATGTCCACCACCACCCCCACCCCCCAGTAGTGCAGGGGCAGCCTCCACCAGGCCCCCACCCATGTCTACCACCACCCCCACCCCCCAGCTACCAGGGGCAGCCTCCACCAGGCACCCACTCATGTCTCCCACCACCCCCACCCCACAGCAGTGCAGGGGCAGCCTCCACCAGGCCCCACCCATGTCTACCACCACCCCCAACCCCCACCCCCCAGGGGCAGCCTCCACCAGGCCCCCACTTATGTCCCCTATTACCCTCACCCCTCAGCAGTGCAGGGGCAGCCTCCACCAGGCCCCCACTCATGTCTCCCACCACCCCCACCCCCCAGCCACCAGGGGCAGCCTCCACCAGACCCCCACTCATGTCTCCCACCACCCCCACCCCCCAGTCACCAGGGGCAGCCTCCACCAGGCCCCCAATCATGTCTCCCACCACCCCCACCACCCAGCAGTGCAGGGGCAGCCTCCACCAGGCCCCCACTCATGTCTCCCACCACTCCCACCCCCCAGCCACCAGGGGCAGCCTCCACCAGGCCCCCACTCATGTCTCCCACCACCCCCACGCCCCAGTCACCAGGGGCAGCCTCCACCAGGCCCCCACTCATGTCTCCCACCACCCCCACCCTCCAGCAGTGCAGGGGCAGCCTCCACCAGGCCCCCACTCATGTCCCCTATTACCCCCACCCCCCAGCAGTGCAGGGGCAGCCTCCACCAGGCCCCCACTCATGTCCCCTATTACCCCCACCCCCCAGCAGTGCATGGGCAGCCTCCACCAGGCCCCCGCTCATATCTCCCACCACCCCCACCCCCCAGCCACCAGGGGCAGCCTCCACCAGGCCCCCACTCATGTCTCCCACCACCCCCACCCCCCAGCAACCAGGGGCAGCCTCCACCAGGCCCCCACTCATGTCTCCCACCACCCCACCCCCCAGCCACCGGGGGCAGACTCCACCAGGCCCCCACTCATGTCTCCCACCAACCCCACCCCCCAGCAGTGCAGGGGCACCCTCCACCAGGCCCCCACTCCTGTCTCCCTGCACCCCCTACCCCCCAGCAGTCAGGGGCACCCTCCACCAGGCTCCCACTCCTTTCTCCCAGCACCCCCACCCCCCGCCACCAGGGGCAGCCTCCACCAGGCCCCCACTCATGTCTACCATGACCCCCACCTCCCAGCCACCAGGGTCAGCCTCCACCAGGCCCCCACTCATGTCCCCTATTACCCCCTACCGCCCAGCAGTGCAGGGGCAGCCTCCACCAGGCCCCCACTCATGTCCAACTCATGTCTCCCACCACCCCCACCCCCCAGCCACCAGGGGCAGCCTCCACCAGGCCCCCACTCATGTCCCCTATTACCCCCACCCCCCAGCAGTGCAGGGTCAGCCTCCACCAGGCCCCCACTCATGTCCAACTCATGTCTCCCACCACCCCCACCCCCCGGCCACCAGGGGCAGCCTCCACCAGGCCCCCACTCATGTCTACCACCACCCGCACCCCCCAGCAGTGCAGGGGCAGCCTCCACCAGGCCCCCACCCATGTCTACCACCACCCCACCCCCCAGCCACCAGGGGCAGCCTCCACCAGGCCCCCACTCATGTCTCCCACCACCCCCACCCCCCAGCAGTGCAGGGGCAGCCTCCACCAGGCCCCCACCCAGGTCTACCACCACCCCCACCCCCCAGCCACCAGGGGCAGCCTCCACCAGGCCCCCAAACATGTC
This sequence comes from Ambystoma mexicanum, assembly GCF_040938575.1. Taxonomy (NCBI): domain Eukaryota; kingdom Metazoa; phylum Chordata; class Amphibia; order Caudata; family Ambystomatidae; genus Ambystoma; species Ambystoma mexicanum. The sequence goes on from NW_027182446.1 coordinate 14,445, forward strand.
TCCCACCACCCCCAAGCCCCCAGCAGTGCAGGGGCAGCCTCCACCAGGCCCCCACTCATGTCTCCCACCACCCCCCACCCCCGAGCAGTGCAGGGGCAGCCTCCACCAGACCCCCCCTTATGTCCCCTATTACCCCCACCCCCCAGCAGTGCAGTGGCAGCCACCACCAGGCCCCCACTCATGTCCAACTCATGTCTCCCACCACCCCCACCCCCACCCCCCAGCCACCAGGGGCAGCCTCCACCAGGCCCCCATTCATGTCTACCACCACCCCCACCCCCACCCCCCAGTAGAGCAGGGGCAGCCTCCACCAGGCCCCCACCCATGTCTACCACCACCCCCACCCCCCAGCTACCATGGGCAGCCTCCACCAGGCCCCCACTCATGTCTCCCATCACCCCCACCCCCAGCAGTGCAGGGGCAGCCTCCACCAGGCCCCCACCCATGTCTACCACCACCCCCACCCCCCAGCCACCAGGGGCAGCCTCCACCAGGCCCCCACTTATGTCCCCTATTACCCCCACCCCTCAGCAGTGCAGGGGCAGCCTCCACCAGGCCCCCACTCATGTCTCCCACCACCCCCACCCCCCAGCCACCAGGGGCAGCCTCCACCAGGCCCCCACTCATGTCTCCCACCACCCCCACCCCCCAGTCACCAGGGGAAGCCTCCACCAGGCCCCCACTCACATCTCCACCACCCCACCACCAAGCATTGCAGGGGCAGCCTCCACCAGGCCCCCACTCATGTCTCCCACCACCCCCACCCCCCAGCCACCAGGGGCAGCCTCCACCAGGCCCCCACTCATGTCTCCCACCACCCCCACACCCCAGTCACCAGGGGCAGCCTCCACCAGGCCCCCACTCATGTCTCCCACCACCCCCACCACCCAGCAGTGCAGGGGCAGCCTCCACCAGGCACCCACCCATGTCTCCCACCACCCCCACCCCCAGCCACCAGGGGCAGCCTCCACCAGACCCCCACTCATGTCTCCCACCACCCCCTCCCCCCAGCAGTGCGGGGCAGCCTCCACCAGGCCCCCACACATGTCTCCCACCACCCCCACCCCCCAGCCACCAGGGGCAGCCTCCACCAGGCCCCCACTCATGTCTCCCACCACCCCCACCCCCCAGCCACCAGGGGCAGCCTCCACCAGGCCCCCACTTATGTCCCCATATTACCCCCACCCCTCAGCAGTGCAGGGGCAGCCTCCACCAGGCCCCCACCCATGTCTCCCACCACCCCCACCCCCCAGCCACCAGGGGCAGCCTCCACCAGGCCCCCACTCATGTCTCCCACCACCCCCACCCCCCAGCCACCAGGGATAGCCTCCAACAGGCCCCCACGTATGTCCCCATATTACCCCCACCCCTCAGCAGTGCAGGGGCAGCCTCCACCAGGCCCCCACTCATGTCTCCCACCACCCCCTCCCCCCAGCAGTGCAGGGGCAGCCTCCATCAGGCACCCACCCATGTCTCCCACCACCCCCACCCCCAGCAACCAGGGGCAACCTCCACCAGGCCCCCACTCATGTCCAACTCATGTCTCCCACCACCCCCACCCACAGCCACCAGGGGCAGCCTCCACCAGGCCCCCACTCATGTCCCCTATTACCCCCACCCCACAGCAGTGCAGGGGCAGCCTCCACCAGGCCTCCACTCATGTCCAACTCATGTCTCCCACCACCCCCACCCCCCAGCCACCAGGGGCAGCCTCCACCAGGCCCCCACTCATGTCTCCCACCACCCCCACCCACCAGGGGCAGCCTCCACCAGGCCCCCACTCATGTCTCCCACCACCCCACCCCCCAGCAGTGCAGGGACAGCCTCCACCAGGCCCCCACTCATGTCCTCTATTACCCCACCCCCCAGCAGTGCAGGGGCAGCCTCCACCAGGCCCCCACTCATGTCTCCCACCACCCCCACCCCCCAGCCACCAGGGGCAGCCTCCACCAGGACCCAACTCATGTCTCCCACCACCCCCACCCCCCAGCCACCAGGGGCAGCCTCCACCAGGCCCCCACTCATGTCTCCACCACCCCCACCCCCCAGCCACCAGGGGCAGCCACCACCAGGCCCCCACTCATGTCTCCCACCACCCCCACCCTCCAGCAGTGCAGGGGCACCCTCCACCAGACCCCCACTCCTGTCTCCCTGCACCCCCTACCCCTTAGCAGTCAGGGGCACCCTCCACCAGGCTCCCACTCCTGTCTCCCAGCACCCCCACCCCCCAGCCACCAGGGGCAGCCTCCACCAGGCCCCCACTTATGTCCCCATATTACCCCCACCCCTCAGCAGTGCAGGGGCAGCCTCCACCAGGCCCCCACCCATGTCTCCCACCACCCCCACCCCCCAGCCACTAGGGGCAGCCTCCACCAGGCCCCCACTCATGTCTCCCACCACCCCCACCCCCCAGCCACCAGGGATAGCCTCCACCAGGCCCCCACTTATGTCCCCATATTACCCCCACCCCTCAGCAGTGCAGGGGCAGCCTCCACCAGGCCCCCACTCATGTCTCCCACCACCCCCTCCCCCCAGCAGTGCAGGGGCAGCCTCCACCAGGCACCCACCCATGTCTCCCACCACCCCCACCCCCAGCAACCAGGGGCAGCCTCCACCAGGCCCCCACTCATGTCCAACTCATGTCTCCCACCACCCCCACCCACAGCCACCAGGGGCAGCCTCCACCAGGCCCCCACTCATGTCCCCTATTACCCCCACCCCACAGCAGTGCAGGGGCAGCCTCCACCAGGCCTCCACTCATGTCCAACTCATGTCTCCCACCACCCCCACCCCCCAGCCACCAGGGGCAGCCTCCACCAGGCCCCCACTCATGTCCTCTATTACCCCACCCCCCAGCAGTGCAGGGGCAGCCTCCACCAGGCCCCCACTCATGTCTCCCACCACCCCCACCCCCCAGCCACCAGGGGCAGCCTCCACCAGGACCCAACTCATGTCTCCCACCACCCCCACCCCCCAGCCACCAGGGGCAGCCTCTTCCAGGCCCCCACTCATGTCTCCACCACCCCCACCCCCCAGCCACCAGGGGCAGCCACCACCAGGCCCCCACTCATGTCTCCCACCACCCCCACCCTCCAGCAGTGCAGGGGCACCCTCCAATAGACCCCCACTCCTGTCTCCCTGCACCCCCTACCCCTTAGCAGTCAGGGGCACCCTCCACCAGGCTCCCACTCCTGTCTCCCAGCACCCCCACCCCGCAGCCACCAGGGGCAGCCTCCACCAGGCCCCCACTCATGTCTCCCACCACCCCCACCCCCCAGCCACCAGGGGCAGTCTCCACCAGGCATACACTCATGTATCCCACCACCCCCACCCCCCAGCCAGCAGGGGCACCCTCCACCAGGCCCCCACTCATGTCTCCCACCACCCCCACCCCCCAGCCACCAGGGGCAGCCTCCACCAGGCCCCCACTCATGTCTCCCACCACCCCCACCCCCCAGCAGTGCAGGGGCAGCCTCCACCAGGCCCCCACCCATGTCTACCACCACCCCCACCCCCCAGCCACCAGGTGCAGCCTCCACCAGGCCCCCACTCATGTCCAACTCATGTCTTTCACCACACCCACCCCCCAGCCACCAGGGGCAGCCTCCACCAGGCCCACACTCATGTCTCCCACCACCCCCACCCCCCAGCAGTGCAGGGGCAGCCTCCACCAGGCCCCCACTCATGTCCCCTATTACCCCCACCCCCCCAGCAGTGCAGGGGCAGCCTCCACCAGGCCCCCACTCATGTCTCCCACCACCCCCACCCCCCAGCCACCAGGGGCAGCCTCCACCAGGCCCCCACTCATGTCTCCCACCAACCCCACCCCCCAGCAGTGCAGGGGCACCCTCCACCAGCCCCCCCACTCCTGTCTCCCTGCACCCCCTACCCCCCAGCAGTCAGGGGCACCCTCCACCAGGCTCCCACTCCTGTCTCCCCGCACCCCCACCCCCCGCCACCAGGGGCAGCCTCCACCAGGCCCCCACTCATGTCTACCATGACCCCACCCCCCAGCCACCAGGGTCAGCCTCCACCAGGACCCCACTCATGTCCCCTATTACCCCCTACCCACCAGCAGTGCAGGGGCAGCCTCCACCAGGCCCCCACTCATGTCCAACTCATGTCTCCCACCACCCCCACCCCCCAGCCACCAGGGGCAGCCTCCACCAGGCCCCCACTCATGTCCCATATTACCCCCACCCCCCAGCAGTGCAGGGGCAGCCTCCACCAGGCCCCCACTCATGTCCAACTCATGTCTCCCACCACCCCCACCCCCCAGCCACCAGGGGCAGCCTCCACCAGGCCCCCACTCATGTATACCACCACCCCCACCCCCCAGCAGTGCAGGGGCAGCCTCCACCAGGCCCCCACCCATGTCTACCACCACCCCACCCCCCAGCCACCAGGGGCAGCCTCCACCAGGCCCCCACTCATGTCTCCCACCACCCCCACCCCCCAGCAGTGCAGGGGCAGCCTCCACCAGGCCCCCACCCATGTCTACCACCACCCCCACCCCCCAGCCACCAGGGGCAGCCTCCACCAGGCCCCCAAACATGTCTCCCACCCCCCCATCCCCCCAGCAGTGCAGGGGCAGCCTCCACCAGGCCCCCACTCATGTCTCCCATCACCCCCACCACCCAGCAGTGCAGGGGCAGCCTCCACCAGGCCCCCACTCATGTCCCCTATTACACCCACCCCACAGCAGTGCAGGGGCAGCCACCACCAGGCCCCCACTCATGTCCAACTCATGTCTCCCACCACACCCACCCCCCAGCCACCAGGGGCAGCCTCCACCAGGCCCCCACTCATGTCCACCACCACCCCCACCCCCCAGTAGTGCAGGGGCAGCCTCCACCAGGCCCCCACCCATGTCTACCACCACCCCCACCCCCCAGCTACCAGGGGCAGCCTCCACCAGGCACCCACTCATGTCTCCCACCACCCCCACCCCCACCCCACAGCAGTGCAGGGGCAGCCTCCACCAGGCCCCACCCATGTCTACCACCACCCCCAACCCCCACCCCCCAGGGGCAGCCTCCACCAGGCCCCCACTTATGTCCCCTATTACCCTCACCCCTCAGCAGTGCAGGGGCAGCCTCCACCAGGCCCCCACTCATGTCTCCCACCACCCCCACCCCCCAGCCACCAGGGGCAGCCTCCACCAGACCCCCACTCATGTCTCCCACCACCCCCACCCCCCAGTCACCAGGGGCAGCCTCCACCAGGCCCCCAATCATGTCTCCCACCACCCCCACCACCCAGCAGTGCAGGGGCAGCCTCCACCAGGCCCCCACTCATGTCTCCCACCACTCCCACCCCCCAGCCACCAGGGGCAGCCTCCACCAGGCCCCCACTCATGTCTCCCACCACCCCCACGCCCCAGTCACCAGGGGCAGCCTCCACCAGGCCCCCACTCATGTCTCCCACCACCCCCACCCTCCAGCAGTGCAGGGGCAGCCTCCACCAGGCCCCCACTCATGTCCCCTATTTCCCCCACCCCCCAGCAGTGCAGGGGCAGCCTCCACCAGGCCCCCACTCATGTCCCCTATTACCCCCACCCCCCAGCAGTGCATGGGCAGCCTCCACCAGGCCCCCGCTCATATCTCCCACCACCCCCACCCCCCAGCCACCAGGGGCAGCCTCCACCAGGCCCCCACTCATGTCTCCCACCACCCCCACCCCCCAGCAACCAGGGGCAGCCTCCACCAGGCCCCCACTCATGTCTCCCACCACCCCACCCCCCAGCCACCGGGGGCAGACTCCACCAGGCCCCCACTCATGTCTCCCACCAACCCCACCCCCCAGCAGTGCAGGGGCACCCTCCACCAGGCCCCCACTCCTGTCTCCCTGCACCCCCTACCCCCCAGCAGTCAGTGGCACCCTCCACGAGGCTCCCACTCCTTTCTCCCAGCACCCCCACCCCCCGCCACCAGGGGCAGCCTCCACCAGGCCCCCACTCATGTCTACCATGACCCCCACCTCCCAGCCACCAGGGTCAGCCTCCACCAGGCCCCCACTCATGTCCCCTATTACCCCCTACCGCCCAGCAGTGCAGGGGCAGCCTCCACCAGGCCCCCACTCATGTCTCCCACCACCCCCACCCCCCAGCCACCAGGGGCAGCCTCCACCAGGCCCCCACTCATGTCCCCTATTACCCCCACCCCCCAGCAGTGCAGGGTCAGCCTCCACCAGGCCCCCACTCATGTCCAACTCATGTCTCCCACCACCCCCACCCCCCGGCCACCAGGGGCAGCCTCCACCAGGCCCCCACTCATGTCTACCACCACCCGCACCCCCCAGCAGTGCAGGGGCACCCTCCACCAGACCCCCACTCCTGTCTCCCTGCACCCCCTACCCCTTAGCAGTCAGGGGCACCCTCCACCAGGCTCCCACTCCTGTCTCCCAGCACCCCCACCCCCCAGCCACCAGGGGCAGCCTCCACCAGGCCCCCACTTATGTCCCCATATTACCCCCACCCCTCAGCAGTGCAGGGGCAGCCTCCACCAGGCCCCCACCCATGTCTCCCACCACCCCCACCCCCCAGCCACTAGGGGCAGCCTCCACCAGGCCCCCACTCATGTCTCCCACCACCCCCACCCCCCAGCCACCAGGGATAGCCTCCACCAGGCCCCCACTTATGTCCCCATATTACCCCCACCCCTCAGCAGTGCAGGGGCAGCCTCCACCAGGCCCCCACTCATGTCTCCCACCACCCCCTCCCCCCAGCAGTGCAGGGGCAGCCTCCACCAGGCACCCACCCATGTCTCCCACCACCCCCACCCCCCAGCAACCAGGGCAGCCTCCACCAGGCCCCCACTCATGTCCAACTCATGTCTCCCAACACCCCCACCCACAGCCACCAGGGGCAGCCTCCACCAGGCCCCCACTCATGTCCCCTATTACCCCCACCCCACAGCAGTGCAGGGGCAGCCTCCACCAGGCCTCCACTCATGTCCAACTCATGTCTCCCACCACCCCCACCCCCCAGCCACCAGGGGCAGCCTCCACCAGGCCCCCACTCATGTCCTCTATTACCCCACCCCCCAGCAGTGCAGGGGCAGCCTCCACCAGGCCCCCACTCATGTCTCCCACCACCCCCACCCCCCAGCCCACCAGGGGCAGCCCTCCACCAGGACCCAACTCATGTCTCCCACCACCCCCACCCCCCAGCCACCAGGGGCAGCCTCTTCCAGGCCCAGGCCCCCACTCATGTCTCCACCACCCCCCACCCCCCAGCCACCAGGGGCAGCCACCACCAGGCCCCCACTCATGTCTCCCACCACCCCCACCCTCCAGCAGTGCAGGGGCACCCTCCAATAGACCCCCACTCCTGTCTCCCTGCACCCCCTACCCCTTAGCAGTCAGGGGCACCCTCCACCAGGCTCCCACTCCTGTCTCCCAGCACCCCCACCCCGCAGCCACCAGGGGCAGCCTCCACCAGGCCCCCACTCATGTCTCCCACCACCCCCACCCCCCAGCCACCAGGGGCAGTCTCCACCAGGCATACACTCATGTATCCCACCACCCCCACCCCCCAGCCAGCAGGGGCACCCTCCACCAGGCCCCCACTCATGTCTCCCACCACCCCCACCCCCCAGCCACCAGGGGCAGCCTCCACCAGGCCCCCACTCATGTCTCCCACCACCCCCACCCCCGAGCAGTGCAGGGGCAGCCTCCACCAGGCCCCCACCCATGTCTACCACCACCCCCACCCCCCAGCCACCAGGTGCAGCCTCCACCAGGCCCCCACTCATGTCCAACTCATGTCTTTCACCACACCCACCCCCCAGCCACCAGGGGCAGCCTCCACCAGGCCCACACTCATGTCTCCCACCACCCCCACCCCCCAGCAGTGCAGGGGCAGCCTCCACCAGGCCCCCACTCATGTCCCCTATTACCCCCACCCCCCAGCAGTGCAGGGGCAGCCTCCACCAGGCCCCCACTCATGTCTCCCACCACCCCCACCCCCCAGCCACCAGGGGCAGCCTCCACCAGGCCCCCACTCATGTCTCCCACCAACCCCACCCCCCAGCAGTGCAGGGGCACCCTCCACCAGGCCCCCACTCCTGTCTCCCTGCACCCCCTACCCCCCAGCAGTCAGGGGCACCCTCCACCAGGCTCCCACTCCTGTCTCCCCGCACCCCCACCCCCCGCCACCAGGGGCAGCCTCCACCAGGCCCCCACTCATGTCTACCATGACCCCACCCCCCAGCCACCAGGGTCAGCCTCCACCAGGACCCCACTCATGTCCCCTATTACCCCCTACCCACCAGCAGTGCAGGGGCAGCCTCCACCAGGCCCCCACTCATGTCCAACTCATGTCTCCCACCACCCCCACCCCCCAGCCACCAGGGGCAGCCTCCACCAGGCCCCCACTCATGTCCCCTATTACCCCCACCCCCCAGCAGTGCAGGGGCAGCCTCCACCAGGCCCCCACTCATGTCCAACTCATGTCTCCCACCACCCCCACCCCCCAGCCACCAGGGGCAGCCTCCACCAGGCCCCCACTCATGTATACCACCACCCCCACCCCCCAGCAGTGCAGGGGCAGCCTCCACCAGGCCCCCACCCATGTCTACCACCACCCCACCCCCCAGCCACCAGGGGCAGCCTCCACCAGGCCCCCACTCATGTCTCCCACCACCCCCACCCCCCAGCAGTGCAGGGGCAGCCTCCACCAGGCCCCCACCCATGTCTACCACCACCCCCACCCCCCAGCCACCAGGGGCAGCCTCCACCAGGCCCCCAAACATGTCTCCCACCCCCCCATCCCCCCAGCAGTGCAGGGGCAGCCTCCACCAGGCCCCCACTCATGTCTCCCATCACCCCCACCACCCAGCAGTGCAGGGGCAGCCTCCACCAGGCCCCCACTCATGTCCCCTATTACACCCACCCCACAGCAGTGCAGGGGCAGCCACCACCAGGCCCCCACTCATGTCCAACTCATGTCTCCCACCACACCCACCCCCCAGCCACCAGGGGCAGCCTCCACCAGGCCCCCACTCATGTCCACCACCACCCCCACCCCCCAGTAGTGCAGGGGCAGCCTCCACCAGGCCCCCACCCATGTCTACCACCACCCCCACCCCCCAGCTACCAGGGGCAGCCTCCACCAGGCACCCACTCATGTCTCCCACCACCCCCACCCCCACCCCACAGCAGTGCAGGGGCAGCCTCCACCAGGCCCCACCCATGTCTACCACCACCCCCAACCCCCACCCCCCAGGGGCAGCCTCCACCAGGCCCCCACTTATGTCCCCTATTACCCTCACCCCTCAGCAGTGCAGGGGCAGCCTCCACCAGGCCCCCACTCATGTCTCCCACCACCCCCACCCCCCAGCCACCAGGGGCAGCCTCCACCAGACCCCCACTCATGTCTCCCACCACCCCCACCCCCCAGTCACCAGGGGCAGCCTCCACCAGGCCCCCAATCATGTCTCCCACCACCCCCACCACCCAGCAGTGCAGGGGCAGCCTCCACCAGGCCCCCACTCATGTCTCCCACCACTCCCACCCCCCAGCCACCAGGGGCAGCCTCCACCAGGCCCCCACTCATGTCTCCCACCACCCCCACGCCCCAGTCACCAGGGGCAGCCTCCACCAGGCCCCCACTCATGTCTCCCACCACCCCCACCCTCCAGCAGTGCAGGGGCAGCCTCCACCAGGCCCCCACTCATGTCCCCTATTTCCCCCACCCCCCAGCAGTGCAGGGGCAGCCTCCACCAGGCCCCCACTCATGTCCCCTATTACCCCCACCCCCCAGCAGTGCATGGGCAGCCTCCACCAGGCCCCCGCTCATATCTCCCACCACCCCCACCCCCCAGCCACCAGGGGCAGCCTCCACCAGGCCCCCACTCATGTCTCCCACCACCCCCACCCCCCAGCAACCAGGGGCAGCCTCCACCAGGCCCCCACTCATGTCTCCCACCACCCCACCCCCCAGCCACCGGGGGCAGACTCCACCAGGCCCCCACTCATGTCTCCCACCAACCCCACCCCCCAGCAGTGCAGGGGCACCCTCCACCAGGCCCCCACTCCTGTCTCCCTGCACCCCCTACCCCCCAGCAGTCAGTGGCACCCTCCACGAGGCTCCCACTCCTTTCTCCCAGCACCCCCACCCCCCGCCACCAGGGGCAGCCTCCACCAGGCCCCCACTCATGTCTACCATGACCCCCACCTCCCAGCCACCAGGGTCAGCCTCCACCAGGCCCCCACTCATGTCCCCTATTACCCCCTACCGCCCAGCAGTGCAGGGGCAGCCTCCACCAGGCCCCCACTCATGTCTCCCACCACCCCCTCCCCCCAGCAGTGCAGGGGCAGCCTCCACCAGGCACCCACCCATGTCTCCCACCACCCCACCCCCCAGCCACCAGGGGCAGCCTCCACCAGGCCCCCACTCATGTCTCCCACCACCCCCACCCCCCAGCAGTGCAGGGGCAGCCTCCACCAGGCCCCCACCCAGGTCTACCACCACCCCCACCCCCAGCCACCAGGGGCAGCCTCCACCAGGCCCCCAAACATGTCTCCCACCACCCCCAAGCCCCCAGCAGTGCAGGGGCAGCCTCCACCAGGCCCCCACTCATGTCTCCCACCACCCCCACCCCCGAGCAGTGCAGGGGCAGCCTCCACCAGACCCCCCCTTATGTCCCCTATTACCCCCACCCCCCAGCAGTGCAGTGGCAGCCACCACCAGGCCCCCACTCATGTCCAACTCATGTCTCCCACCACCCCCACCCCCACCCCCCAGCCACCAGGGGCAGCCTCCACCAGGCCCCCATTCATGTCTACCACCACCCCCACCCCCCACCCCCAGTAGAGCAGGGGCAGCCTCCACCAGGCCCCCACCCATGTCTACCACCACCCCCATCCCCCCAGCAGTGCAGGGGCAGCCTCCACCAGGCCCCACTCATGTCTCCCATCACCCCCACCACCCAGCAGTGCAGGGGCAGCCTCCACCAGGCCCCCACTCATGTCCCCTATTACACCCACCCCACAGCAGTGCAGGGGCAGCCACCACCAGGCCCCCACTCATGTCCAACTCATGTCTCCCACCACACCCACCCCCCAGCCACCAGGGCAGCCTCCACCAGGCCCCCACTCATGTCCACCACCACCCCCACCCCCAGTAGTGCAGGGGCAGCCTCCACCAGGCCCCACCCATGTCTACCACCACCCCCACCCCCCAGCTACCAGGGGCAGCCTCCACCAGGCACCCACTCATGTCTCCCACCACCCCCACCCCACAGCAGTGCAGGGGCAGCCTCCACCAGGCCCCACCCATGTCTACCACCACCCCCAACCCCCACCCCCCAGTGGCAGCCTCCACCAGGCCCCCACTTATGTCCCCTATTCCCCTCACCCCTCAGCAGTGCAGGGGCAGCCTCCACCAGGCCCCCACTCATGTCTCCCACCACCCCCACCCCCCAGCCACCAGGGGCAGCCTCCACCAGACCCCCACTCATGTCTCCCACCACCCCCACCCCCCAGTCACCAGGGGCAGCCTCCACCAGGCCCCCAATCATGTCTCCCACCACCCCACCACCCAGCAGTGCAGGGCAGCCTCCACCAGGCCCCCACTCATGTCTCCCACCACTCCCACCCCCCAGCCACCAGGGGCAGCCTCCACCAGGCCCCCACTCATGTCTCCCACCACCCCCACGCCCCAGTCACCAGGGGCAGCCTCCACCAGGCCCCCACTCATGTCTCCACCACCACCCCACCCTCCCAGCAGTGGCAGGGGCAGCCTCCACCAGGCCCCCACTCAGGTCCCCTATTTCCCCCACCCCCCAGCAGTGCAGGGCAGCCTCCACCAGGCCCCCACTCATGTCCCCTATTACCCCCACCCCCCAGCAATGCATGGGCAGCCTCCACCAGGCCCCGGTCATATCTCCCACCACCCCACCCCCCAGCCACCAGGGGCAGCCTCCACCAGGCCCCCACTCATGTCTCCCACCACCCCCACCCCCCAGCAACCAGTGGCAGCCTCCACCAGGCCCCCACTCATGTCTCCCACCACCCCACCCCCCAGCCACCGGGGGCAGACTCCACCAGGCCCCCACTCATGTCTCCCACCAACCCCACCCCCCAGCAGTGCAGGGGCACCCTCCACCAGGCCCCCACTCCTGTCTCCCTGCACCCCCTACCCCCCAGCAGTCAGGGGCACCCTCCACCAGGCTCCCACTCCTTTCTCCCAGCACCCCCACCCCCCGCCACCAGGGGCAGCCTCCACCAGGCCCCCACTCATGTCTACCATGACCCCACCTCCCAGCCACCAGGGTCAGCCTCCACCAGGCCCCCACTCATGTCCCCTATTACCCCTACCGCCCAGCAGTGCAGGGGCAGCCTCCACCAGGCCCCCCACTCATGTCTCCCACCACCCCCACCCCCGGCCACCAGGGGCAGCCTCCACCAGGCCCCCACTCATGTCCCCTATTACCCCCACCCCCCAGCAGTGCAGGGTCAGCCTCCACCAGGCCCCCACTCATGTCCAACTCATGTCTCCCACCACCCCCACCCCCCGGCCACCAGGGGCAGCCTCCACCAGGCCCCCACTCATGTCTACCACCACCCGCACCCCCCAGCAGTGCAGGGGCAGCCTCCACCAGGCCCCCACCCATGTCTACCACCACCCCACCCCCCAGCCACCAGGGGCAGCCTCCACCAGGCCCCCACTCATGTCTCCCACCACCCCCACCCCCCAGCAGTGCAGGGGCAGCCTCCACCAGGCCCCCACCCAGGTCTACCACCACCCCCACCCCCCAGGGGCAGCCTCCACCATGCCCCCAAACATGTCTCCCACCACCCCCAAGCCCCCAGCAGTGCAGGGGCAGCCTCCACCAGGCCCCCACTCATGTCTCCCACCACCCCCACCCCCGAGCAGTGCAGGGGCAGCCTCCACCAGACCCCCCCTTATGTCCCCTATTACCCCCACCCCCCAGCAGTGCAGTGGCAGCCACCACCAGGCCCCCACTCATGTCCAACTCATGTCTCCCACCACCCCCACCCCCACCCCCCAGCCACCAGGGGCAGCCTCCACCAGGCCCCCATTCATGTCTACCACCACCCCCACCCCCACCCCCCAGTAGAGCAGGGGCAGCCTCCACCAGGCCCCCACCCATGTCTACCACCACCCCCACCCCCCAGCTACCATGGGCAGCCTCCACCAGGCCCCCACTCATGTCTCCCATCACCCCCACCCCCAGCAGTGCAGGGGCAGCCTCCACCAGGCCCCCACCCATGTCTACCACCACCCCCACCCCCCAGCCACCAGGGGCAGCCTCCACCAGGCCCCCACTTATGTCCCCTATTACCCCCACCCCTCAGCAGTGCAGGGGCAGCCTCCACCAGGCCCCACTCATGTCTCCCACCACCCCCACCCCCCAGCCACCAGGGGCAGCCTCCACCAGGCCCCCACTCATGTCTCCCACCACCCCCACCCCCCAGTCACCAGGGGAAGCCTCCACCAGGCCCCCACTCACGTCTCCACCACCCCACCACCAAGCATTGCAGGGGCAGCCTCCACCAGGCCCCCACTCATGTCTCCCACCACCCCCACCCCCCAGCCACCAGGGGCAGCCTCCACCAGGCCCCCACTCATGTCTCCCACCACCCCCACACCCCAGTCACCAGGGGCAGCCTCCACCAGGCCCCCACTCATGTCTCCCACCACCCCCACCACCCAGCAGTGCAGGGGCAGCCTCCACCAGGCACCCACCCATGTCTCCCACCACCCCCACCCCCAGCCACCAGGGGCAGCCTCCACCAGACCCCCACTCATGTCTCCCACCACCCCCTCCCCCCAGCAGTGCAGGGGCAGCCTCCACCAGGCCCCCACACATGTCTCCCACCACCCCCACCCCCCAGCCACCAGGGGCAGCCTCCACCAGGCCCCCACTCATGTCTCCCACCACCCCCACCCCCCAGCCACCAGGGGCAGCCTCCACCAGGCCCCCACTTATGTCCCCATATTACCCCCACCCCTCAGCAGTGCAGGGGCAGCCTCCACCAGGCCCCCACCCATGTCTCCCACCACCCCCACCCCCCAGCCACCAGGGGCAGCCTCCACCAGGCCCCCACTCATGTCTCCCACCACCCCCACCCCCCAGCCACCAGGGATAGCCTCCACCAGGCCCCCACTTATGTCCCCATATTACCCCCACCCCTCAGCAGTGCAGGGGCAGCCTCCACCAGGCCCCCACTCATGTCTCCCACCACCCCCTCCCCCCAGCAGTGCAGGGGCAGCCTCCACCAGGCACCCACCCATGTCTCCCACCACCCCCACCCCCAGCAACCAGGGGCAACCTCCACCAGGCCCCCACTCATGTCCAACTCATGTCTCCCACCACCCCCACCCACAGCCACCAGGGGCAGCCTCCACCAGGCCCCCACTCATGTCCCCTATTACCCCCACCCCACAGCAGTGCAGGGGCAGCCTCCACCAGGCCTCCACTCATGTCCAACTCATGTCTCCCACCACCCCCACCCCCCAGCCACCAGGGGCAGCCTCCACCAGGCCCCCACTCATGTCTCCCACCACCCCCACCCACCAGGGGCAGCCTCCACCAGGCCCCCACTCATGTCTCCCACCACCCCACCCCCCAGCAGTGCAGGGACAGCCTCCACCAGGCCCCCACTCATGTCCTCTATTACCCCACCCCCCAGCAGTGCAGGGGCAGCCTCCACCAGGCCCCCACTCATGTCTCCCACCACCCCCACCCCCCAGCCACCAGGGGCAGCCTCCACCAGGACCCAACTCATGTCTCCCACCACCCCCACCCCCCAGCCACCAGGGGCAGCCTCCACCAGGCCCCCACTCATGTCTCCACCACCCCCACCCCCCAGCCACCAGGGGCAGCCACCACCAGGCCCCCACTCATGTCTCCCACCACCCCCACCCTCCAGCAGTGCAGGGGCACCCTCCACCAGACCCCCACTCCTGTCTCCCTGCACCCCCTACCCCTTAGCAGTCAGGGGCACCCTCCACCAGGCTCCCACTCCTGTCTCCCAGCACCCCCACCCCCCAGCCACCAGGGGCAGCCTCCACCAGGCCCCCACTTATGTCCCCATATTACCCCCACCCCTCAGCAGTGCAGGGGCAGCCTCCACCAGGCCCCCACCCATGTCTCCCACCACCCCCACCCCCCAGCCACCAGGGGCAGCCTCCACCAGGCCCCCACTCATGTCTCCCACCACCCCCACCCCCCAGCCACCAGGGATAGCCTCCACCAGGCCCCCACTTATGTCCCCATATTACCCCCACCCCTCAGCAGTGCAGGGGCAGCCTCCACCAGGCCCCCACTCATGTCTCCCACCACCCCCTCCCCCCAGCAGTGCAGGGGCAGCCTCCACCAGGCACCCACCCATGTCTCCCACCACCCCCACCCCCAGCAACCTGGGGCAGCCTCCACCAGGCCCCCACTCATGTCCAACTCATGTCTCCCACCACCCCCACCCACAGCCACCAGGGGCAGCCTCCACCAGGCCCCCACTCATGTCCCCTATTACCCCCACCCCACAGCAGTGCAGGGGCAGCCTCCACCAGGCCTCCACTCATGTCCAACTCATGTCTCCCACCACCCCCACCCCCCAGGGGCAGCCTCCACCAGGCCCCCACTCATGTCCTCTATTACCCCACCCCCCAGCAGTGCAGGGGCAGCCTCCACCAGGCCCCCACTCATGTCTCCCACCACCCCCACCCCCCAGCCACCAGGGGCAGCCTCCACCAGGACCCAACTCATGTCTCCCACCACCCCCACCCCCCAGCCACCAGGGGCAGCCTCCACCAGGCCCCCACTCATGTCTCCACCACCCCCACCCCCCAGCCACCAGGGGCAGCCACCACCAGGCCCCCACTCATGTCTCCCACCACCCCCACCCTCCAGCAGTGCAGGGGCACCCTCCAATAGACCCCCACTCCTGTCTCCCTGCACCCCCTACCCCTTAGCAGTCAGGGGCACCCTCCACCAGGCTCCCACTCCTGTCTCCCAGCACCCCCACCCCGCAGCCACCAGGGGCAGCCTCCACCAGGCCCCCACTTATGTCTCCCACCACCCCCACCCCCCAGCCACCAGGGGCAGTCTCCACCAGGCATACACTCATGTATCCCACCACCCCCACCCCCCAGCCAGCAGGGGCACCCTCCACCAGGCCCCCACTCATGTCTCCCACCACCCCCACCCCCCAGCCACCAGGGGCAGCCTCCACCAGGCCCCCACTCATGTCTCCCACCACCCCCACCCCCCAGCAGTGCAGGGGCAGCCTCCACCAGGCCCCCACCCATGTCTACCACCACCCCCACCCCCCAGCCACCAGGTGCAGCCTCCACCAGGCCCCCACTCATGTCCAACTCCTGTCTCCCACCTCCCCCACCCCCCAGCCACCAGGGGCAGCCTCCACCAGGCCCCCGCTCATGTCTCCCACCAGCCCAACCCCCAGCCACCAGGGGCAGCCTCCACCAGTCCCCCACTCATGTCTCCCACCACCCCACCCCCCAGCCACCAGGGGCAGCCTCAACCAGCCCCCAACTCATGTCTCCCACCCCCCAGCAGTGCAGGGACAGCCTCCACCAGGCCCCCACCCATGTCTACCACCACCCCACGCCCCAGCCACCAGGGGCAGCCTCCACCAGCACCCCACTCATGTCTCCCACCCCCCAGCAGTCAGGGGCACCCTCCACCAGGCCCCCACTCCTGTCTCCCTGCACCCCCTACCCCCCAGCAGTCAGGGGCACCCTCCACCAGGCTCCCACTCCTGTCTCCTAGCACCCCCACCCCCCAGCCACCAGGGGCAGCCTCCACCAGGCCCCCACTCATGTCCCCTATTACCCCCACCCCCAGCAGTGCAGGGGCAGCCTCCACCAGGCCCCCATTCATGTCTACCACCACCACCCCCAGCCACCAGGGGCAGCCTCCACCAGGCCCCCACTCATGTCCCCTATTACCCCCACCCCCCAGCAGTACAGGGGCAGCCTCCACCAGGCCCCCACTCATGTCCAACTCATGTCTCCCACCACCCCCACCCCCCAGACACCAGGGGCAGCCTCCACCAGGCACCCACCCATGTCTCCCACCACCCCCAGCCACCAGGGGCAGCCTCCACCAGACCCCCACTCATGTCTCCCACCACCCCCTCCCCCCAGCAGTGCAGGGGCAGCCTCCACCAGGCACCCACCCATGTCTCCCACCACCCCCACCTCCCAGCCACCAGGGGCAGCCTCCACCAGGCCCCCACTTATGTCCTCTATTACCCCCACCCCTCAGCAGTGCAGGGGCAGCCTCCACCAGGCCCCCACTCATGTCTCCCACCACCCCCACCACCCCCACCCCCCAGCCACCAAGGGCAGCCTCTTCCAGGCCCCCACTCATGTCTCCCACCACCCCCACCCCCCAGCCACCAGGGGCAGCCTCCACCAGGCCCCCACTCATGTCTCCCACCACCCCCACCACCCAGCAGTGCAGGGGCAGCCTCCACCAGGCCCCCACTCATGTCTCCCACCACCCCCTCCCCCCAGCAGTGCAGGGGCAGCCTCCACCAGGCACCCACCCATGTCTCCCACCACCCCCACCCCCAGCAACCAGGGGCAGCCTCCACCAGGCCCCCACTCATGTCCAACTCATGTCTCCCACCACCCCCACCCCCCAGCCACCAGGGGCAGCCTCCACCAGGCCCCCACTCATGTCCCCTATTACCCCCACCCCCCAGCAGTGCAGGGGCAGCCTCCACCAGGCCTCCACTCATGTCCAACTCATGTCTCCCACCACCCCCACCCCCCAGCCACCAGGGGCAGCCTCCACCAGGCCCCCACTCATGTCTCCCACCACCCCCAAACCCAAGGCACCAGGGGCAGCCTCCACCAGGCCCCCACTCATGTCTCCCACCACCCCCACCCCCCAGCAGTGCAGGGACAGCCTCCACCAGGCCCCCACTCATGTCCCCTATTACCCCCACCCGCCAGCAGTGCAGGGGCAGCCTCCACCAGGCCCCCACTCATGTCTCCCACCACCCCCACCCCCCAGCCACCAGGGGCAGCCTCCACCAGACCCAACTCATGTCTCCCACCACCCCACCCCCCAGCCACCAGGGGCAGCCTCCACCAGGCCCCCACTCATGTCCCCACCACCCCCACCCCCGAGGGGCAGCCACCACCAGGCCCCCACTCGTGTCTCCCACCACCCCCACCCTCCAGCAGTGCAGGGGCACCCTCCACCAGACCCCCACTCCTGTCTCCCTGCACCCCCTACCCCCCAGCAGTCAAGGGCACCCTCCACCAGGCTCCCACTCCTGTCTCCCAGCACCCCCACCCCCCAGCCACCAGTGGCAGCCTCCACCAGGCCCCCACTCATGTCTCCCACCACCCCCACCCCCCAGCCACCAGGGGCAGCCTCCACAAGGCATACACTCATGTCTCCCACCACCCCCACCCCCCAGCAGTGCAGGGGCAGCCTCTACCAGGCCCCTTCTCATGTCTGCCACCACCCCCTCCCCCCAGCAGTGCAGGGGCAGCCTCCACCAGGCCCCCACCCATGTCTCCCACCACCCCCACCCCCAGCCACCAGGGGGAGCCTCCACCAGGCCCCCACTCATGTCCAGCTCATGTCTCCCACCACCCCCACCCCCCAGCTACCAGTGGCAGCCTCCACCAGGCCCCCAACCATTTCCCCTATTACCCCCACCCCCCAGCAGTGCAGGGGCAGCCGCCACCAGGCCCCCACTCATGTCTCCCACCACCCCACCCCACCCCCAGCCACCAGGGGCAGCCTCCACCAGGCCCCCACTCATGTCTCCCACCACCCCCACCCCCAGCCACCAGGGGCAGCCTCCACCAGGCCCCCACTCATGTCTCCCACCACCCCCACCCCCCAGCCACCAGGGGCAGCCTCCACCAGGCCCCCACTCATGTCTCCCACCACCCCCACCCCCCAGCAGTGCAGGGGCACCCTCCACCATGCCCCCACTCCTGTCTCCCTGCACCCCCTACCCCCCAGCAGTCAGGGGCAGCCTCCACCAGGCTCCCACTCCTGTCTCCCAGCACCCCCACCACCCAACCACCAGGGGTAGCCTCCACCAGGCCCCCACTCATGTCTCCCACCACCCCACCCCCCAGCCACCGGGGGCAGACTCCACCAGGCCCCCACTCATGTCTCCCACCAACCCCACCCCCCAGCAGTGCAGGGGCACCCTCCACGCGGCCCCCACTCCTGTCTCCCTGCACCCCCTACCCCCCAGCAGTCAGGGGCACCCTCCACCAGGCTCCCACTCCTTTCTCCCAGCACCCCCACCCCCCGCCACCAGGGGCAGCCTCCACCAGGCCTCCACTCATGTCTACCATGACCCCCACCTCCCAGCCACCAGGGTCAGCCTCCACCAGGCCCCCACTCATGTCCCCTATTACCCCCTACCGCCCAGCAGTGCAGGGGCAGCCTCCACCAGGCCCCCACTCATGTCCAACTCATGTCTCCCACCACCCCCACCCCCCAGCCACCAGGGGCAGCCTCCACCAGGCCCCCACCCATGTCTCCCACCACCCCCACCCCCCAGCCACCAGGGGCAGCCTCCACCAGGCCCCCACTCATGTCTCCCACCACCCCCACCCCCCAGCCACCAGGGATAGCCTCCACCAGGCCCCCACTTATGTCCCCATATTACCCCCACCCCTCAGCAGTGCAGGGGCAGCCTCCACCAGGCCCCCACTCATGTCTCCCACCACCCCCTCCCCCCAGCAGTGCAGGGGCAGCCTCCACCAGGCACCCACCCATGTCTCCCACCACCCCCACCCCCCAGCAGTGCAGGGGCAGCCTCCACCAGGCCCCCACCCAGGTCTACCACCACCCCCACCCCCCAGCCACCAGGGGCAGCCTCCACCAGGCCCCCAAACATGTCTCCCACCACCCCCAAGCCCCCAGCAGTTCAGGGGCAGCCTCCACCAGGCCCCCACTCATGTCTCCCACCACCCCCACCCCCCAGTCACCAGGGGAAGCCTCCACCAGGCCCCCACTCACGTCTCCACCACCCCACCACCAAGCATTGCAGGGGCAGCCTCCACCAGGCCCCCACTCATGTCTCCCACCACCCCCACCCCCCAGCCACCAGGGGCAGCCTCCACCAGGCCCCCACTCATGTCTCCCACCACCCCCACACCCCAGTCACCAGGGGCAGCCTCCACCAGGCCCCCACTCATGTCTCCCACCACCCCCACCACCCAGCAGTGCAGGGGCAGCCTCCACCAGGCACCCACCCATGTCTCCCACCACCCCCACCCCCAGCCACCAGGGGCAGCCTCCACCAGACCCCCACTCATGTCTCCCACCACCCCCTCCCCCCAGCAGTGCAGGGGCAGCCTCCACCAGGCCCCCACACATGTCTCCCACCACCCCCACCCCCCAGCCACCAGGGGCAGCCTCCACCAGGCCCCCACTCATGTCTCCCACCACCCCCACCCCCCAGCCACCAGGGGCAGCCTCCACCAGGCCCCCACTTATGTCCCCATATTACCCCCACCCCTCAGCAGTGCAGGGGCAGCCTCCACCAGGCCCCCACCCATGTCTCCCACCACCCCCACCCCCCAGCCACCAGGGGCAGCCTCCACCAGGCCCCCACTCATGTCTCCCACCACCCCCACCCCCCAGCCACCAGGGATAGCCTCCACCAGGCCCCCACTTATGTCCCCATATTACCCCCACCCCTCAGCAGTGCAGGGGCAGCCTCCACCAGGCCCCCACTCATGTCTCCCACCACCCCCTCCCCCCAGCAGTGCAGGGGCAGCCTCCACCAGGCACCCACCCATGTCTCCCACCACCCCCACCCCCAGCAACCAGGGGCAACCTCCACCAGGCCCCCACTCATGTCCAACTCATGTCTCCCACCACCCCCACCCACAGCCACCAGGGGCAGCCTCCACCAGGCCCCCACTCATGTCCCCTATTACCCCCACCCCACAGCAGTGCAGGGGCAGCCTCCACCAGGCCTCCACTCATGTCCAACTCATGTCTCCCACCACCCCCACCCCCCAGCCACCAGGGGCAGCCTCCACCAGGCCCCCACTCATGTCTCCCACCACCCCCACCCACCAGGGGCAGCCTCCACCAGGCCCCCACTCATGTCTCCCACCACCCCACACCCCAGCAGTGCAGGGACAGCCTCCACCAGGCCCCCACTCATGTCCTCTATTACCCCACCCCCCAGCAGTGCAGGGGCAGCCTCCACCAGGCCCCCACTCATGTCTCCCACCACCCCCACCCCCCAGCCACCAGGGGCAGCCTCCACCAGGACCCAACTCATGTCTCCCACCACCCCCACCCCCCAGCCACCAGGGGCAGCCTCCACCAGGCCCCCACTCATGTCTCCACCACCCCCACCCCCCAGCCACCAGGGGCAGCCACCACCAGGCCCCCACTCATGTCTCCCACCACCCCCACCCTCCAGCAGTGCAGGGGCACCCTCCACCAGACCCCCACTCCTGTCTCCCTGCACCCCCTACCCCTTAGCAGTCAGGGGCACCCTCCACCAGGCTCCCACTCCTGTCTCCCAGCACCCCCACCCCCCAGCCACCAGGGGCAGCCTCCACCAGGCCCCCACTTATGTCCCCATATTACCCCCACCCCTCAGCAGTGCAGGGGCAGCCTCCACCAGGCCCCCACTCATGTCTCCCACCACCCCCTCCCCCCAGCAGTGCAGGGGCAGCCTCCACCAGGCACCCACCCATGTCTCCCACCACCCCCACCCCCAGCAACCAGGGGCAACCTCCACCAGGCCCCCACTCATGTCCAACTCATGTCTCCCACCACCCCCACCCACAGCCACCAGGGGCAGCCTCCACCAGGCCCCCACTCATGTCCCCTATTACCCCCACCCCACAGCAGTGCAGGGGCAGCCTCCACCAGGCCTCCACTCATGTCCAACTCATGTCTCCCACCACCCCCAGCCACCAGGGGCAGCCTCCACCAGGCCCCCACTCATGTCTCCCACCACCCCCACCCACCAGGGGCAGCCTCCACCAGGCCCCCACTCATGTCTCCCACCACCCCCACCCCCCAGCAGTGCAGGGACAGCCTCCACCAGGCCCCCACTCATGTCCTCTATTACCCCACCCCCCAGCAGTGCAGTGGCAGCCACCACCAGGCCCCCACTCATGTCCAACTCATGTCTCCCACCACCCCCACCCCCCAGTCACCAGGGGAAGCCTCCACCAGGCCCCCACTCACGTCTCCACCACCCCACCACCAAGCATTGCAGGGGCAGCCTCCACCAGGCCCCCACTCATGTCTCCCACCACCCCCACCCCCCAGCCACCAGGGGCAGCCTCCACCAGGCCCCCACTCATGTCTCCCACCACCCCCACACCCCAGTCACCAGGGGCAGCCTCCACCAGGCCCCCACTCATGTCTCCCACCACCCCCACCACCCAGCAGTGCAGGGGCAGCCTCCACCAGGCACCCACCCATGTCTCCCACCACCCCCACCCCCAGCCACCAGGGGCAGCCTCCACCAGACCCCCACTCATGTCTCCCACCACCCCCTCCCCCCAGCAGTGCAGGGGCAGCCTCCACCAGGCCCCCACACATGTCTCCCACCAGGCCCCCACTCATGTCCTGGTGATATTATATATATATATATTATATATTATATACATTATATATTTTTATGATTACATTTTGATGATTATGTCCTTAATTTTGAATTTATTCATACACAAATGTGATATATGTCACTAAATTCAATGTTTCCCCGTTTTGTTAATTATGTGATTTTATTAATACCTCGTTTTATTATGTTACATGATGCAATCAGAGACTTGCCCTGATGAAGGAGCGTTATGCTCCGAAATGCATTGGCACTATTGGTTGATTACAACTATGTGAGATGGTAGCCGCATACCGACTAAGATTATATTAGTCATCACTTTCAATCCTTTTTTGCTTTAAAAATAAATGAAACCTTGATTCAGGCCAGTGATTCATTCTACGTTACCAAAATATACTTCTACAAAAGGAATTTTTAATACTGATAACAGTACCATCCTTGTGAATTACATTACCCTTTAGTTGGGACAATATACGGAGAGCGGCTACGTGGTCAGGTTGTTTTACCTGGTCTACTTGGACTTTTTTGTTATACGAGTCAGGGTGTCTCCAGACTCATCGCAGCCAGCTCCTGTGAATCTTTTTCTAAATCTTCCTCCCGTATTCTAATGTGTATGAAGAAAGATTCTAAGAAATACTAATTTACACAAAGTGGTGCCCACTTATTTTTCCTCACGGTCCTCCATTTGGCCCACACAGGGCACCAAGGCATGGCCAAGATGAAGGCACGCCTCAGGCTGAAGGTCTGGTTTCCCGACCTGGAGCACAGGGTGACCGAGTTTGTGAGGACCTGCATTCCCTGCCAAGCTACGAGCCCTGTGGAAAGGGGCCCACCCGTTCAGGCCATGGAGCGGAGTGCCGTACCATGGGGAACGGTGCACGCAGACTTCGGCTCGACCGGAAGGGGCCTATATTTCCTGGTGGTCACGGACCAGTGGTCGAGGTATCCGGAGGTGGAGCTCGTAGAATCCACCGCCAGTGATCACACCATCCTAGCAATGGACAAAATTTTCGCCACCCATGGGTTCACCTTTGAGATCTGCTCAGACAACGGAGCGCCGTTCCAAGGACAGCGTTTTGCTAGGTATTGCGAAGAACGAGGTATAAAACACCGGAAGGTAACCCCGCTATGGCCAAGGGCCAATGGAGAGGTTGAGCGATTCATGCGGACACTGAACAAGATTTTTTGAATTTCTGTGAATGGAGGGGAGGACCTACGACACAATCTAATTGACTTTCTTCGTGAATACCGGTCCACCCCACATCGATCCACCGGAATCGCACCAGCCGAGGCGCTGTTCAGGCGAATACCCAGAGGGCTGATACCCGAAGCGGGAGACAGACACCCAGGAGTGATCGATAGCGCACGGGTGACAGCAGAAAGAGCAGCGAGAAACGAGAGCGAAACAACAAGGCGGAGGCTGCCAGAAAGAGAGATAGCGGTAGGAGACACTGTCCTAGTGCGGAACAGGAAACCGGAAGGTAAACTCTCGATGACTTATGAAACCCAGCCAATGGGAGTCACTCATGTCAAAGGGTCAATGGTCACAGCTGCGAATGCGCGGGGTACAGTAACCAGAAACGTATCCTTCTTCAAGCGCATAGGACCTGTGGCAGCAGAAGAAGAAACTAATCCTAACCAAGGACAAACAGCGGAGGCGCCGCATGGAGGCGGTGAACCGCCAGAGGACCCCGGGGGACCAGAGAAGTCCGAGGGAGGTTCACCCAGGTAAGGACGTCGTCCGCCGCAAAGATTCCAGGATTTCATCATGGACTCAGCGGCATGAGTAACAAGCCCTGTTAAGTACAGTTTGATTTGAGCCATGTTGGCTCCACTGTTCAATGTGTTTGTTGTTTGGGGGAAAAGGAGGGATGTTGTGTACGTAGTACACGAGGTGCGCATGCGCGACCCTGCAGGCCGGCGCATGCGCGCTGAAATAATAAAGGCGGTGCCCGGGCAGTTCGTGCCGGAGCACCGGAACAACCAGACGTCTCCGGCTTGCGTCCTTCCTGAGAGTGAGAGGAAAGAGCAGAATTCCCTCTTCCTACTGGACGGCATTCACACGTGATCTAAAGGGAAAGTAATGAGCTCTGAGTCCCTTCATCCGGGCCTCCTGCAGAACACGCTTCTCTGCACACGCGCAGTGTGCCTTCAAAATACTGAGCCGACTTCTTGCAGAGATACGACTTTCGGGGACATGTGCACTGTAGCCCTAGATTACTTGCCAGGATCTGTAGAGATAGGGAACCTCTGCACATGCGCAGCGTGTCTTCAGCTACTAGCTAGGCCGGATGCCGGGAAACGGCTTATCTGCACATGCGCGGTGCAACCTACAACCTACTGGCCTCTATTCAGGCTCTGTAGAGAAATTCATCCTCTGGACATGTGCACCGTAGCCCTAGATTACTTGCCAGGATCTGTAGAGATAGAAATCCTCTGCACATGCGCAGAGTGTCTTCAGCTACTAGCTAGGCCGGATGCAGGGAAACGGCTTATCTGCACATGCGCAGTGCAACCCACATCCTACTGGCCAGGTTCTTTTTCTGCATCCACTCATGATTTTCCGAGAAGGTAATGCGCATTGTGTACCTTCAGCCAGGCTTCCTGCAGTAAACTGCTTCGCTGCACATGCGCACTGTAACCCTAGAGACTCCTAAACACACCCACTGCAGAGACACGATCAGAACAATCTACTGCCAGGCTCACTTCTAAAACACTGCTTCAGTGCACATGCGCACTGTGCTTCTACAGTTACTTGCCAGGCTCACTTCTAAAACACTGCTTCTCTGCACATGCGCACTGTAACCCTACAGACTAATAAACACACTCACTGCAGAGACACGACCAGAACAATCTACTGGCCAGGATCAATCCTAAAACACTGCTTCTCTGCACATGCGCACTGTGCTTCTATAGCTACTTGCCAGGCTCCCTGCAGACAGACGGCTTCTCTGCACATGCGCAGTATGAACTCTTACCCGCGCTGTATTTGAGGGCCATCAGATTGGAGACCCAGGGCCACCTTGTTTGCCTCGAGACCTCTTCTTTGGCTCTGGAGTTTTTCCCGCCTTTGGACCTCGTGGTGACATGGGAGAGGTGAGAGTTTTTTTTGTTATCCCTGACTGTAGCTTGGGTCCTTTAGAACGGAGGACGTGGCAAATGATCCTACACCACGCTCGGCATTTGTCATGGCAACTGTGCTAGCAGTGGCCTCGCAGGCAGCACTGAGAACTGGTGCAGCAGCATTGCAATCATTAGGAACACAATCATTACAATCATTAGGTATGGCATTTGGCATGGTAGTTGTACTAGCAGTGGGCTTGTAGGCAGTACTGAGAACTGGTTCAGGAGCCTTGCAATCATTAGGAACAGGAGCCTTGCAATCGTTAGGTATGGCATTTATCATGGCAATTGTGCCAGCAGTGGGCTCACAGGCAGTGTTGCCAACTCCTCAGTGAAGAAAGTAGCTATTGGCTCCCCTAGAAGTCGCCAGAAGTAGCTAGATGACGTCACTGCCCAATTTGCATAATTACCTCCTCTTTCCCCCTGCGATTTATGGCTTTTACTGTGGCCCCCTCCCCTTTTAACACCTCCCTTTTAAGTTATAAGTGTGTTTTACTGTGGCCCCCTCCCCTTTTAACACCTCCCTTTTAAGTTATTTGTGTGTTTTTACATTACTCCCGTTAGAAAACGGGCGAATTACAGCACTTTTTTCAATTGGTTTGGAAACTTGCATAAATGAGCAAGTCTCCAAACCAATTGAAAAAAGTAGCTAGATTTCTCGCTAGCCGCTTTTTTATAAAAAAGTCGCTAGGGGGGCGTACTTTCTCGCTAAATATAGCGAGAAAGTCGCTAGGTTGGCAACACTGCTCACAGGCAGTACTGAGAACTGCAGGAGCTTTGCAATCCATTAGGTATGGCATTTGGCATGGCAATTGTAGTAGCAGTGGGCTCGGAGGCAGTACAATTGTGCTGGCAGTGGCCTCGGAGGCAGTACTGAGAACTGGTGCAGGAGCATTACACTCATTAGGTATGGCATTTGGCATGGCAATTTTACTAGCAGTGGGCTCAGAGGCAGTACTGAGAACTGGTGCAGGAGCCTTGCAATCATTAAGCACATGAGCATTACAATCATTAGGTATGGCATTTGGCATGGCAATTTGTAGGAAGGAGCCACACATTGGAGGGTAGGTAGCGTATCTTTATTGGTAACCAAGCTTGAGCCCAGCAGCACAGAGGATGGTCCTCCCATCCGCACCACAAGCCTCAACTGATCCCCTTAGAACATAGAACCCCCCACCAGATGTAAACAACAAACAGGAGCTAGCGTGGAATTCTACAACAGCAGAATTCCACACCAGATAACATAAGATGCAACACTTCCCCCCCCCCCTACTCAGCAATAAGAAATAGCACCCATCCACAAGCACACCCGCACACAGAGACACCCACCCACACTGACATACACACTCACACCACTCACAACAACCCTAAAGGAAAAGAAGATGAAAAGAAGAAAAGGTTCAGAG
Source organism: Ambystoma mexicanum (assembly GCF_040938575.1). Lineage (NCBI taxonomy): Eukaryota > Metazoa > Chordata > Amphibia > Caudata > Ambystomatidae > Ambystoma > Ambystoma mexicanum. Next base: position 41,552 of record NW_027182446.1, read on the forward strand.
AAAAAATATAGAACTTAAGGAAAAACACTTGCACCAGAGGCGCTATTGCACTTCAGCTCCCAACACATAATCCTGGCACTTGGAGGGAATCTTCCTCACCCTAACAGAACGAGCATTACCCTCGACAGGATCCGCAACCACAAAGGACAACCCCTTATCACATTCCGCCACTGCACAACCGGTGGTATCAAGAACCGGAACGGAAACCGGACTGGAAACAGAAACAGAAACAGAACCAGAACCAATCTCACTATCCTGGCCCTCCGAAGACACCCCTCTGCTCGCAGCTGTCAATCAACACATGAATCACCGGTTCCACCAGCAGAAGGACGTCCCAACGGACACCCAAACACCGCCCCAGCATCGGTTTCACTGCCCGCGGGCCCCACATACTCACTATCACTGGGCTCCACGGACTCACCGCCACCCTGGGACACTCTGACCTTATCCACCACTACAACACGCCTGAGACTCCACCTGGACCCGTCGTCGAGCTTCACATAACCACAACCGCACTTGACGACCATTCTTGGTCTCATAAATTTGCTGTGCCCCTTTGGCACGAACCTAGGATTCCTAATCTGTACCAAATCACCTGTCTTCACGGATAAGGGCTTCCTCCAGGCAAGCTGCTCTTGCAAGAAACGTTCCTGTCTAACTCGCACATGATCTAAAACTCCCTGCATGTCAATTCGAGATTGGACACCACCACCAAGTGCGGGAACTCTCAACTTGGTGCCAGGATTCCTTCCCTGCATCAATTCAAATGGGGAACAACCCGTGGCAAGGGAAGGAGTCAGCCTGTAAGCTTTGAGCGACTCAGACACCACGCTGCCCCACGGGAGACCATTGGCGAGAGCCAATTGAATGGCTCCCTTCACAAACCGGTTCATGCGCTCCACAAGACCGTTGGCTTGAGGATTATGTTTCAACACAACCTTATGATGGCATATACCTAGATCACACAAAAATCTCTGCATGTGTTCTGACACAAACTGAGACCCATTATCGGTCACTAAACCAGCCGGTACTCCTTCCCTATCAAACACTGCCGAAAGGAGTTCCACTATCTTCTCGGCCATCACAGTAGACAAGGCTGTGGCCTCAACCCATCTAGAAGTATAATCCACCATGACCACAATGAATCTCAAACCCCCCCCCCCCCCAAAGAATCAATGGGCCCCATTACATCAAGGGACACCTTGGTCCACACCTCGCGGGGCACCTCTACCGGGTAAACCGGCTGAGGAGAGGGAGCTTTGCTCTTGTCACTGGCCGAACAAGCTGCACAATCCTTCACCACCTGCTCCACATCCATATCTATCCTGGGCCACCAATAGTCCTCCCTTAGCCTCCACTTGGTCATAGACCTGCCTAAATGCCCCTCGTGGGCCAACTCCACCAGTTTTCTTTTAAGGGAATCAGGGGGAACCAATCTGAGACTCCTGGCCACACCTCAAGGACCCTCAGACAACTCTTGCCAAACATGACCACACCGTTTGGACAATTCTGCACTCTTGAGTGCCGCCCTGATTTCAACTGACACAGGGTCACGCGCACACTCCACACTCCATACTTGTTCAGACACCGCAGGTAGCACAGAGGCAATGGTACAACCATCCTCAGTAGTATCTTGACTCAACGGATCCCCTTAGAACATAGAACCCTCACCAGAGGTAAACAACAAACAGGAGCTAGCGGGGAATTCTACAACAGTAGAATTCCACACCAGATAACATAAGATGCAACACAATTGTACTAGCAGTGGGCTTGGAGGCAGTACTGAGAACTGGTGCAGGAGCCTTGCAATCATCAGGCACACAAGCATTCCAATCATTCGGTACAGCATTTGGCATGGCAGTTGTACTAGCAATGGGTTCAGAGGTAGTACTGAGAACTGGTGCAGGAGCTTTGCAAATAATTAGGTATCGCATTTGGCATGGCAATTGTACTAGCAGTGGGCTCGCAGGCAGTACTGAGAACTGGTGCAGGAGCATTGCAATCATTAGGTATGGCATTTGGCATGGCAATTGTACTAGCAGTGGGCTCATAGACAGTACTGAGAACTGGTGCAGGAGCCTTGCAATCATTAGGCACAGGAGCATTACAATCATTAGGTATGCATTTGGCATAGCAATTGTACCAGCAGTGGGGTCATAGACAGTACTGAGAACTGAGAGCATTACAATCATTAGGTACGGCATTTGGCATGTCAATTGTGCTAGCAGTGGGCTCGGAGGCAGTACTGAGAACTGGTGCAGCAGCATTGCAATCATTAGGCACACAATCATTACAATCATTAGGTATGGCAGTTGGCATGGCAATTGTACTTCCAGTGGCTTCGGAGGCATTACTGAGAACTGGTGCAGAAGCATTGCAGTCATTAGGTATGGCATTTGGCATGGCATTTGTACTAGCAGTGGGCTCCCAGGCAGTACTGAGAACTGGTGCAGGGGCATTACAATCATTAGGTAGGCATTTGTCATGGCAATTGTATTAGCAGTGGGCTCGCAGGAAGTACTGGCAACTGGCGCAATAGCATTACAATAATTAGGTATGTCATTTGGCAATGCAATTGTACTAGTGTAAGTGAGAGCCCCCCAAAAATATAGTTAATTCTCCCAATGGAGTCAGTAAAAACTCATCCCAAGTGGCAATGAGACCAAGACCAAGTGCTGGTGGTATCAAAGGCTTTATCTAAAATAGGGCAAGCAGAATCTGCTCTGCTTACGCTGAAAGCGCTCTGCAGAAAACATGTTACAATTCAATTTTATTCAACAAAATCGTCATCAAGCTGAGGGAAGGCCTATGGGGCACATGTACAGTTGGGATTGGTTGCTAAGAGCAGGCACCTATAGGTGCCATAGGGTTGGCGGCATTTGGTTGGCTTGAGGGCACGTGGTGAGATGATGACGTATCCTAGGTCAATCGGTCAGCTGGCTCATCGGATTGGCATGTGGAGTGGCGAGTTGTTGCGGTGTTGCATATTAAATAACCATTTAACATTTGCCCTGGTGGCCACACATTCCCATTCATTCACTACCATAATCAGCTTGTCCTGCGAGCTCAAAGACCTGTGATTTAAACACTTATACAAGCGTGGTTCATATGTAGGTTATTTTACTATTGGGCCTAGGTTAAGATTCTTCCATTGAATAAAGCGCTTAACCTGTTCAGACAATTTCAGAATATACTGACTACGGGGAAGAGCTCTTGGGGTCATGGTATGGTCTGGGATATCCATCTGAAAAACAACAAAGAGGGCTCTAAATCTATGACTGAAACAAATGGGTCACAAGAGGCACATATCATTCTGTCAGAGCCGATTACGAGGTTCCCTTTGCGGGACCCGGATCAGATGTCTGGTAAAACCAGACGTCTTTTCCGGGTCCCGCGAGGGGAAGAGAGAGGTAACAACGGGACACTTGTAATGTGCCCGTTGTTACCTCCCTCCCCATTCCCATTGAGCCCTAGGGGGGCTCAAATGGGAATGGGAATGGTTCCTGCAAGGAGGAATTACCGGGTCCTCCTATGTCGGAATGGCCTGGTTATTCCTCATTGCAGGAACCCGGTAATGGAGCCCGGTTTGGAGGCAGCCATGGAGCTATTATCCATGGCTACCTCCAAACTCGTAATAAGGCCCTTTGTTTTCTATCTGGCTAAATATTCTCATCGTAACAAAGAACTCCTCAAGAAATTAAAAACGTGTGTTTTAATCAGCGTTCATCTTTCATTAAACGCAGTTCATGGCTCCGGTTCTGTGCATGCAGCCTCAGCAGATGTAACTTGGCGAGAGTGATTAGCTGCTGTATTACGTTTACACGATATCGTACATATATTTACATTGGAACTTATGAAAATGAGGTAGCTTAGCGCTGGCGTGTACAGTATTATACTGGTTATGCATTGTTCTGTTGCAATCTATTTCTATGAGCATTTTTGTACCATATGTTAATATACATCACACTTTCATTATAAAGCTTAACATAAGAACTTCTGGTCACACATATATGCTATATTGTTCCCTCGTATACACATTGCCCCATTATTGAGTTTACATGATTTCACATGCAAAAAAGCACGTTGGCTCTGTCCTCATTAAGGCGTGAACGATCAAACGGACTCAAGGGTCACTTATTGCTGTTGACTCTGTCTTAAGGGGTATGGGGATTACATTCTTTATGGCCAGGATCTGTTGGGTGTGGGGGCAGGTTTATAGAGACGGATGGCTTTTGCCCTGGACCCTGCTCAGGGCTGTATCTGGATCAGTGAAGTGAGACGGAAGACAGACGATACAGTGTGAATTTTGTTGCATTCTCACAGCTAGTCTCTCATGGGAAACGTACAACTGCAGAGACAGCAAGGGGAGCAACTTGCTCACTGTGCGCGCCTGGCTGGGAGAGCTGTTGTCTGCCACCATCACACACACCCTCACTCTAGCACTTTACACTGGCCCTCACTCTCAGAACTGGACCCATCAACACCAGCACTCAGGACTGCAGTGGCCGCACCAGCACCACTGGCAACAAAACCCCCACCACGCAGGGCCCAGTGCAACTAACACCATCACCCAGGGCCTTACATGTTGCACCACCCCCAATCATGCCCTCCATGACGGTGCCACTGCCACAAACCATGCCCTCAGCAGTAGCACTGGCCTAACCAACATCACCTTAAGAGGAAGCACCACACTCACCAATCATTCTCTCAGCAGACATCACTCCCACCAACACTTCCACCCATGCGCTCTGTGCTAGCTCCAACGCTACCATCTTGTTCTACAGAGGCAGCACCAGCCCCCAACCAAAACCACCACTGGATGCATTGCTGGTAGTGAAGCCAACACCATCACCTATGGGTCTAAACAGCGTCACACGCCCCAGCTACACCACTACCCTGGACGTCAGTGGCAGCGCCAGCCACAGGATCAACACCACCACTGCTCCCGCCCAAGACCTTGCTGTGAGTACAACCAACACCAACAACCCTGAGAAGTAGAGGCAGTGCAACCCCTCAATAATCACCACCAGGCAATTGAAAATGCGGCAATAAATGCAATTGTCTGCCGCAGAATTTGCATTTTTGTGCCGCAAAATTTGCATTTTTGTGCCGCGATATCCTGGAGGGTCTGTCGAGTGGTGGTCCGGTGGCAGGCTGCTTTGTATGGGCAAATGCCGTACAATGAGTCTCGGTACTGTTTCCAAGGTTTGGAACCTGAACATTGCAGAGTAAAGTGCTGCATATAGGTTAAAAGAATGGTCCTATAGGTGACAAACCTAACAATAGTTCTTTGCGTCTGTCGCCCAACTAGCATTCTTGTCTACATTGGAGTGGGATTGATGTGCATGACGGTATGTGGGGGGGAGTGGGGGTGGCTCAGACCTGCATGCCATCAGTTTACACCTATCAGAAACGTCCAATGGAACACCATTTGCTGTATTGGCGCATTATAAATAGCAAATAAATAACATCGTACTGAAAAAGGCTTCTTTATAAGCGATCATGAGCTATGTTGTGTTCCTTTTTAAATGGCAAACGTCTGCATTTCTCAAAAATTTCTGAAGTGCTGTTAAGCCTACAGCCTACTTCTATGGCATGCAGATCATCACAAAAGAGAAGTATGCGATTGCACAAGGTCCCTCCAGAACCATTTTAGTAAATAGAGTATGTCACAGTTTTCACAGGGGCTGAGGGGGTGACGGAGCATGCACCAAAAATTTAAAATGTTTGTGCGCATTCACACTTTCTCTGGCCCCACTTTTGAGATGATCGAGTGATTACCAGGAACTATCCATTTACCAGCTGTTTTGCTTTGGGATCTGGTTGAAGATGTATGATTGCCAATTTCAAAATGTTATTTGGGGAGCCCCATTCCCTACAGCTGGAAAAAGTAGCCTGCATATGTTTTTTGGGTACACACAGTTTCAGATGGTGCAGTTTGTACCTTTTCAAGCACATACCTGATCACAAAATCAATACATTGGGCCTCATTATGACCCTGCCGTTAAGGGTTTAATGGCGCTGTAAAAGGTGTCAGCGCCGTTAAACCCTTAACGCCTGATTACGAGGTCCCTTTGCGAGACCCAACCTTAACGGCTGGTTTTTCCGGCCGTTAAAGTAGGGACCCACAAAGGGACTTTAGTGCTAATAACGGTACCGCAATTTGCGGTACCGTAATTAGCTCCTTCCCCATTCCCATTGAGCCCTATGAGGCAAAAATGGGGAAGGGCCATGGCGGCATGGGAAATTACCGCCCCACCAACCTCGGAATGGGGTGGTAATTCCCCATTCCGCCATGGACCATGGTGCTAATAGCACCATGGTCCTCCGCATGGGTCGTAATGAGGCCCATCGTAAAGAATGAGAAGGAACTAGCTCATGCGGTATGAGTGGTATGTAAATTATTATAGATTATATAAATTACATTTTAGATTGTAACAGATTATAATGTAGAATGTGTTTTCTAATGCATACTACAATGGGTGAAGTCCCTGGTTTTATCAATGAATTTGAATAATAATCCCAAAATGTATCACTGCCCCACCACACCCACTAGCTGAAAGCAGGGTAAAAATGGTCTGTGATTATTGATCACCTTTTGGCGCGATTTATATTTTGCCACCAAATATACATTTGAAGTGACACAGCCTCACCCTGTGCCTTATTTGTGGTGTGTAGATTATCAAGGGAAGTTACCTGTCCTCTGCGTTTCCGAACAAAGAAAAGAAGCCTAGTTGTGGAGCTGAAACCCTAAATGACCACTTCAACAATGCTATAAGCTTTCTTTTAAATATTAACGGTGCACCCAAAGACTTGGGTCGGGGGAGGGTCTACTTCAATAGAAAGGGATGAAGTTCCGGCCTACCTATACTCTCGCCCAGACATTTGTCCAGCATGGGCACAGGGCTTCTTTTCCCTGGTGATATGTAGTCAGTGTTCGCTATGCACTCAATGCGGCCAAAGTGTTCTCAGTAAATGGAGAAGGGAGTTTGGTGTTCCAAATTAACAGTCCTAAAAGACAAAGGGCCTCATTCCGAGTACGGCGTTAAGGGATAGCGGCCACCGGTAACGAGACCGGTGGCGGTGATCCCTTACCGCCATACTCCGAGTTCCCTTTGCGCCCTCGCCCTTAACGCCTGCTTTGAGCAGGTGTTAGTCGAGGGCGCAAAGGGGCCTCCAAGCCAATAACGGTGACCGTAATGAACGGTCACCGTTATTTGCATCTTCCCCATTCCCATTGAGCCCTATGGGGGCTCATTTGGGAATGGGGAAGAGCCTTGGTGAATGGGGAATTACCGCCCCGCCAACCTTGGAATGGGGCGGTAATTCCGCCATCCACCAAGGCGCTGCCGGTCCGGGTACGGCGTCAACCAAGGCGTTAATAGCGCCATTGGTTAGCGCCGTACTCGGAATGAGGCCCAAAGTGCCCACTTCTGTCACTTCTAGTAAAACACATTTATATACAAAAAAGACTTCTTGTTTGTGGTGTAAGTCTGTTAAGAAAAGTAAAACACTGTGTCAAAGTATTATTTAAAGTTACTTTAATATGTGTGCTATACCGCGATAACCGTGGTATACCGTTACTTGGCAAGAAGGTTATCATATCGTCCAAAAATCCATACCGTGAGGATGAGTGGCATTGGGGTGATTGCACGGGGGTTACCTGATCTGTTGAGTTGTAAAAGATGGGAGAGGGGTGGTGGATGAACAGTGTAGGTTCCTGCTTCTGTTTGTGCAGGAGACGGGGAAGTGGGACAAGATCTAGTTGGAATGGTTGGCTGATTGGTGCTTATTTTGGTGAAAATCATCTAGTTAGATGGAAATCGCTGCCACTGGGTTTCTGGAGTCGCCCTAACGAGAAGAACTGGTCATTACCGTACTTACCCTGTTGATCTCAGGGCGCGGACAAAAGCATGTGAGAAGCCACGTCTCATTGCATAGAACCAACATCCAGCGTGCGTTGCATTGTCCTTTCATAGGGTTCTACCGCTCTACATGCGATTGTGCTGTGGGCGTCTGTCCCTGCCCACCTGTGAGGTCCCACGGAGGCCTGAATGGTGCCTCTGGCCGGCTACTGCCCCGGCCTCTCCTGCTCATCTAGTTAGATGGAAATTGCCGGCTCTGGGTTTCTGGTGTCGCCCTAACAAGAAGAACTGGCCATTACCGTACTTACCTTGTTGATCTCAGGGCGCGGACAAAAGCAGGTAAGAAGCCACGTCTCGTTGCGTAGAAACAACATCCAGCATGCCTTGCGTTGTCCTTTCATAGGGATCTACAGCTTTACCCTGTTGACTTCCTAGCTGAAACTGCACTGGTTACCTGGCCACCCTCTGATCTCGGGCCCAGGTCTCCTCCCCCGCCAGTCGCAAACCTGCACTGCCTTCCTGGCAACCCCCGCACTTAGGGGCTGTTTTCTGTATCCCTACAGTCCCACTACCAGCACTTGACACCTGATGCCTGCACTTACCCCTGCACTTGCCACCTGCTGGCCTTACTTTTACTTAATGTTATTTATTCTATTATCCCATGTACTGCCTGTCCCCTCCGCACTTTCCCCCTTCACATGCACTTGCGCGATCTGAAGGACACCTGGCCTAGTAGGATTGTCTTCCCTCTGTTTCCCCTCCCTTGCCTCAACGCACCTTGAAACACTTGTGTATAGGCACGTTATAAATGCCATATCATATCATACAAGGGACTGTGCTGTGGGCGTCGGTATCAGTCATACATATTTTAGACACACCATTAAGTCAAAAACATTTTGCAGATTTTTTTTTTTGAATGTGTTTTTTTTGTTTGGTAAGTAAAAACAAGTGTTAGAAAAAAACCAGGGGTTTGGGGGGGGAACCCCCCATTTTAAACATAAAATTAAAAAAACATTCGGAAAAGAAATTTCGGCAAAATTGCGTCAACAAAATGGCATTCGAAAATATGCCATTCGAAAATATCACTGTAAACCGTGGTCTGTACCCACCCACCTGTGAGGTCCTCGGGAGACCTGAATGGGGCTAGTGCCCGACCAGGTCACTGCTCCCGCCTCTCATCATACAGCGTGCATTACATTGGGCCTCATTCCGAGTACGGCGCTAACCAATCCCGTACCCGGACCGGCAGCGCCTTGGTTGATGGCGGAATCACCGCCCCATTCCAAGGTTGGCGGGGCGGTAATTCCCCATTCACCAAGGCTCTTCCCCGTTCCCGAATGAGCCCCCATAGGGCTCAATGGGAATGGGGAAGATGCAAATAACGGTGACTGTTCATTACGGTCACCGTTATTGGCTTGGAGGCCCCTTTGCGCCCTCGACTTTAACACCTGCTCAAAGCAGGCGTTAAGGGCGAGGGCGCAGAGGGAACTCGGAGTATGGCGGTAAGGGATTACCGCCACCGGTCTCGTTACCGGTGGCCGCTATCCCTTACCGCCATACTCGGAATGAGGCCCATTGTCTTTTCATAGAGTTCTACAGCTCTACATGGGACTGTGCCGTGGGAGTCTGTACCCACCCACCTATGAGGTCCCTGGAAGCCTGAATGGTGCCTGGGCCTGGCCAGCTCACTGCTCCGCCCTCTCCTGTTTCCTGTCATGCGACGTGCATTGCATTGTCCTTTCATAGGGTTCTACAGCTCTACATGGGACTGTGCTGTGGGCGTCAGTCCCAGGGAGGCCTGAATGGTGCCTCGGCCAGGCCACTGCCTCGGACTCTTCTGCTTCCTATCATACAACATGCATTGCATTGTCCTTTCATAGGGTTCTACAGCTGTACATGGGACTGTACTAAGGGCTTCTGTACCCACCCTCCTGTGAGGTCCTCGGGAGACCTGAATGGTGCCAGTGCCCGACCAGGCTACTACCCCAGCCTCTCCTGCTTCCTATCATAACTTTTTTGCACACAGTGCTCCCCACCATCTGCACCATCCCTGGGGAATCCATCCTCTGTAGCTCACATTTAGCAGCCAACGGGGTCGGACTAGCATTTTCCGGTTTTGCAAAGTGCTTGACATGCAATGTAATGTAATAAAACCTGTTTCATTTGTAGAGCAGTGATTTATTGTTATTGGGTAGGAGTTACTTAACTGTGGGGTGTAGTTTGGGCATGGCGCGCATGCCGAGTGTGGCTCATTGTAGTGTTTCACCCTGGGCACCAACTGGACTAGTAACTGTCCTGCCTGGATGGGCTCCTTTTTAACTCCCTGGGATCTCAAATGCTACGTTTTTAAACATGAAATATGTCTCTTCAGGAATCATTGGGGAATCATTTACTGTAGGTGAGTGACCGGCGACTATTCACTCCTCTTTTAGTGAAACAGTGATCCTCTGTTTTGGCCAAGTGTTATTTATGTGGTCTCTGCTTGTTCTTCATAAACCTCCAGTTAATCATGTCTTCTGTGTATGTGATGGAGGGTGCATTCCTAGACAGGTAGAGAACGGAAGCTCCTCTTTGGACGTTTTGATTATATATCGTCCTAGGATGTCTTGTGTTGTTAGTATTTAATTAATAACATAATAATGTCTTCCATTTATAGATCTAAACACACTATTGTGTCGTCCTACTCTGCAAAACGTAAGAAGCACAGACACAAAAAGGTAAATGCTGTAACTGCTGTAGTTTGTTTGTCTGCACAGGTTATTCTATGCTTCTGAGATGGTTAGTCTCCCACCCTGCGTTCCTGGACCCCTCATGTCCCCTTCTCTCCTGTCTTGTCTCCATTCCTCCCCCCTGCCTCTTCCTGGAACTGGTGTCTCAGTGGACTAGTGCATTCTCTGGAAGGACCCATGTTTGTGTGTGTGATCTCGTAGTCAATGGCTTCAATCTCTGAAGGTCCACCCAACCCTTCTTCCATCCAAGATTAACAGAATGAGCCGCTGAGTTGTGTAACAATGAACATCTGTTACCTTCTGTCTATAACACCAAAATACACCAGTGTGTGTGGGGGAGCGGGGTGCACTCTACAAATACACATATTGGGCCTCATTACGAGTCAGGCGTTAAGGGGTTAACGGCGCCGTAAACGGCGCCTTCCCTTAACGCCTGAATCCGAGGTCCCTTTGCGCCATGGTGTTTTTAAAGCCTGCTTTTTGCAGGCGTTAAAATCCATGGCGCTAAGGGACCATGGTGTAATTTGCGCCTTCCCCACTCCCATTATGCCCTATGGGGCAAAAATGGGAATGGGGAAGGGTAAATGGGAAATGGGGATTTACCGCCCCACTCACCTTGGAATGGGGCGGTAAATCCGCCATCCACCATGGTGTAAACATAGTTTACACCATGGTGGTAAGGGTACGGCCCAGGCGGTAACTTACCGCCTGGGTCGTAATGAGGCACATTATGTTATGTTAATCCTTTCTTCTGTGCCGTCCTTTTAAACTTAATTGGTAATTCGCTATTGGACCTGTATGGTGGATCTCAGCACTTTTCTATAGGGGGCGGAGGAGTGGAGTTGTAAAAATGAGTTAAATAAGCACATTGGTAGCTACATCTAGTGTTGGTTGTTCTCTTTGCTGATCACCTGGGGAGCAAGGGATTGATGGTAAAACCTTAATCTGGAGGGGCTGAATGAAGCGGACCACCAGATCTGCACTTTGGCGGGTGTTGTTTTGTTTCTAGGCATGAATGAATGAGCTTTCTGGGGGGGGGTAATTGAGAGCATGCAGTAGAGGCGATGGAAGTATGACAGACGCACACTCCCCTTGCCTGCCCACCCACTAGAGGGGTCACAACATGAGGTGTTTGAAACGGTAGCCCTCGCTCTTGTGAAAGACGGTGAGTCGAGGGCAGTGACATGGCCACTTGCACACGCACGTGAACAGTCAGGTGATCCGAGTATTGCAGGCTCCTGAAAATATCTGTATCCCTTATTTAACTTCTTGTCTCCAGTAATGGGATGAAATTACCAACTGGCATTGTTGGGACCCCGTATTGGCTAGCATCCTGTGTGCATTCCCGATGACGACCCACTTTGAGGCATTCTCCCACAAATTTCCCTGGGAGAGAAGCTCCAAGGTGTGGCTCCATCAACTGGGCCTAGGTCTTCATCAAGTCCTCGCAGCTCACACCCTGCAGATACTGTTGCTCACATCAGCATGATTCAGTCATAAGATTGCATCCATGTCAAGGCACTGTGGGAACATCAGAAGGTGGACTGAACCTCACCTGCATCATGGTTCATGCACACACATCACCGAACAGTAGACGTTCCGTCACAGTGCACTCATGGACAACTAGGCCACATCAGTCAATCACATATCGTGATGCTCATGTGTCATGCATCCATGTTGTTGACCAGTCACACACTCACTACTCACACACGCACATGTACACCATGCATATCCATGAAGGTGACATAAGCATCCATGTCTCACCCCCCTCGCATGGCAAAGTCCAGACACAGGCATGCAAACATGTGTGCGTCGTCACATGCTGGTGCACATTATGCATTGCAACACACACCATTGATGTGGAACACGCTTGACTGGACTTGCATGCAGCACTGTCGTGGACATTCACACAGACATCCGTACATGTGGCATGCCAGATATGAGGCCAAGGTGGACACTCCAGCCACACCTCTGTGGGATGTGCTATTTGAGGGATCTAAAATCCTGATATTGGACCATCCTGGCAGGAGGGGTGTTAGGGAGAATTGTCATAAATGTGCCAATTCCCTCTACCTTAGAGCCATCCAGCTCTTTTGCTAAACCTTTGGGACTGTCTGTATTTTATTTGATTATGGAGTTTCTCTTCACTCCATAGGCATCTTCTTTTCTGGTGTGTCACACAGCTCCCTCAGTGCAGTGACACAGGGAAGCCTTACAGGCTCTCCCAAGGTTTAAATACCTTCTCTGGGATTAACCTCTGTTCCCCAGAGAATGTAAAGTTAAATTGACTTTACTAGTCTTTTTAAATTCCTAGACCCAGCCCACCCTGCCTTATAGCTGAGTGCTGGAGGGAATACCTAGTACCTAGTATTCCCTGTGTCTAGAAAACTCATGTAGCATCCAGTGGTATTACCATGATTTTCCAGACCGCAAACCGTTTAAACGCTCCGGTAGCTTAAATCCCCCGGAGCCATGTTTTTCAAGATGGCGTCTGAGCCCCCTCTGTAAAAACAGATCCCGGTCTTCTTTTTTCACCATTTCTTTTTAGAAAGGTCCTTCTAGTGTTTGTCTGCGGACCAAACCAGGTTTGGTCCCTTTGTTCCATCGCCTTTGGCAGGCTTCAGTACTGAAGGCTGCCTCTGGCGCCTGAGTGTCTGGGGTGGGCAGGAAGTAAGGGAAGTGCCCGAAACTCACTGTGCTTAGTCTCCTAGGAGACCCGAATGCACTCTGGCGTGATCGGCCGGCTGGCTGTCTGGCAAGGACAGCCACCCTGCTGGGTGATTGACAGCTAAGCTGGAATAAATGGGAGGGAACTGGATAAAAGACAGTTCTCTGGCGCTTGGAAGGCAGAGTCGACCACTGGAACGAGAGAACCGAAGACGAGCCGAAGGAAGACGACTGCTGCAACTCCTGGACCATTGGTTTGCCTGGTGAAGCCCTGCTGCAGGTCCGAATCGCCTGAAACTCCCTCGACAGAGAAGCCCCTTCAAGGATGACTTCTCCCTTTGAGTTGGTGGGACCAATGAACTCGTAAGCCACTTGGACACCGTCTCCATACTGGCAGAATTTTCTGCAGAGTGCTGTGGAAAACCGGATAGCCAGTGAGAAGGAAACCACCTTGTGGACTTTAAGGCACTACCACCTTAAATCAATGTTTTGCCAGCTTGTGGGCATGTCCCCACGACTGAGGCACAGGAACAACGAGATGTGCAGTAACTGCCAGGAACACCAGCCTCAGCTACAGCTTTTCTTCATTTAAAAGGTACTGTGCAAACCCGATCGAGATAATTTATCTCACATGACAAAAGTTCGTACAACTTTTGCAACTTTCAGGCCTGATCAGCCTGTGACCCCTCAAATGATTCTTTTGTCCGCAAACTACTTCTGAGAACCTTTACAGAGACTTAAACGTTTGGAAACCAGAACCGTTGTATCCTATACAAGACTTCTACCCCATTGACTTGGCCCTTCTGGTAAACTCAAATACTCTGAACTATCTTAGAACATTGTGATATGTGATCCTTTCTGTATATTTCTCTAATAACTTTTGCCTTTTTACTGCTCTATCGAAATAACCTGAATGCCATTTTGCTCCTACTTCATGGTAGTGTAAATGCCTCAGAACATACTGTACTATATGTGAGTGTGATATTAATTGCTTCTTCTTAGTGAATGCTTTGGAACGGACTGTAAAATAAATTAAGAAGTGTTTTACCAAGAAAACTTGTGTAAGAATCTATTTGTGTAAGAATCTATTTGAGTGATTGTAATTACAAACATCTTTTACTGCTCACAGCTCATTTAAGATAAGCCTGGCTGCTCAGCTCGCTACCAAAAGGGTGTGGTACAGACTTATACTAAGTGTTGGGTGTGCTTCCACCTGTAGACAGAATTGTGTGTAGTGTTCCAAGAGGGAACTGCATACAAATCTTGCCTAACAAGGGGCGAGGGATGGACATCATTGGTTAAGGACTTTAACACTGATGTGTCAAAGCCTTTATGTGAAATATAGCATTAAGAGTCGTGGTTTTAGGTCAGAGTAACTTGATGTTGGAGTTATGGTACCATCTGCTGGGGAGGAACGTAAATATTTTAGAACCAATATATTTTGTTTTCAGAAATATCACTCACACTCGCCTCACTGTAAAATCATGATGTAGTCAATTGCGTGTGAAAATGGGCAGCAAATATAGGTAAACCTACTTGTTCCAATGAGGGGAAATACATATTTTTGTGTTGCTCTCTTGGGAGCTTTGCTTAAAATGGCCGCCGGTTTTCTGTCCTCTCTGTGGCCTGTCGTTCCTTGGCCGCCTTGTGCTTCCCGATGCCGTTCTTTTCTTCTTCTTGCACCCGACCATTGGAACGCTCTTCCACATTCTATCCGTGCATCCTGTACCTCATTCTGTCTGGAAATTTCAGGTCACCTATCGGATTTTTCTTTCCTCTAATCAGCCTTGATCATTGATTTTTGTTATCGTGCTTCGTTTTTATTGTACCATTGTAAGCGCTCAATAAATAAAATAAAAATACTGCTTTTAAAAGAAGCAAAAAACAATTGTACCCTTCTTATGAAATAATGTATTCATGTTAGACTTTACACATATAAAAATGATTACAAAACATGGATGTAATACAATTCCTCATAAAACTACAAATCACTAATGTAATCATTAATTTCCATCGAATCTAAATAGCAATTCATCACTAATGATGTAGCATAACTTTCCGCAATATTCACAATGGCTCCTACTTGAGCTCCTAAAATAACATTTGGACCTTAACATTTGTTTTTCCATTGATTCAGGCTAATTCTGATTAAGACGATAAGTCATTCTGTTTTCTTAATAAATCATCAGCTTCCATACACAGTGTAAAGCAGCGTGCAGTGCCTTCTTCTCGGTTTTCAAGCAGTGCTGGCAGAAACTATCATCTCTGATACTGTCCTAACGATTAACAAAGCCTCCTAGACAGACATGGATAATGATCCCTTTTTCCTGCATCCTCCCAGGACAGACCTGTATAATGATCCCTTTTCCCTGCATCCTTCCAGGACAGACCTGTATAATGATCCCTTTTCCCTGCATCCTTCCAGGACAGACATGTATAATGATCCCTTTTCCCTACATCCTCCCAGGACAGACCTGTGTAATGATCCCTTTGCCCTACATCCTCTCAGGACAGACCTGTGTAATGATCCCTTTTCCCTACATCCTCCCAGGACAGACCTGTGTAATGATCCCTTTTCCCTACATCCTCCCAGGACAGACCTGTGTAATGATCCCTCTTCCTCTTCCCTACATCATCCCAGGACTGACCTGTATAATGATCCCTTTTCCCTACATCCTTCCAGGACAGGCCTGTGTAATGATCCCTTTTCCCTACATCATCCCAGGACTGACCTGTATAATGATCCCTTTTCTCTACATTCTGCCAGTACATGCCGAGCTGTTTCCTCCATAATCAATAGTTTACACAATCCACATGTTCCTTTTGATTTCGGGCTACCTCTTTCAGGTCCTATTACTGTCGGCACTGGTAACCGGTTTGTGCCAAGAAGCAGTAAGGATGTATGCAACAGTGGGATGGAGGGGAAAAGGGGGGCACGTGGCTATTGGCAATGTGATGGTTGTAGCGGTGCTGTGTTCGCTGTAGCACACTTAGGGAAGGATAATGGGACGCAAACTGAAGGCTGAAGGTGAATGTGCCCAAACCGCCGAGCCAGAGACATGAACCTAAATAAAGATGGCCTAGTGAATAACGTAATCCACTGGGTACGGGCCAAAAGGGATGCCTTTCCATAACTGGGAGCGACATAGTGGTATGCGAACGGTTGCCAGGGTTCACAGGCAGGGTTACGATGTCCAACTAGCTGACCCCAGGATGATGCAAGATGCTTTATTGATGGAGAAGAGAGGGTATCCAGTCATTGCATCGAATACAAAGCATTGATGGCAAAAGCATCGAAAAAAAAGCATTGAATGCATTTTTTTCAAAGGTAAAGGTTTTATTTTAATTATGATGGGTTTTAGGGGCTACAAAAACGGGGGTTGGTGGGAAACCCCCCCATAAAAAAATGAGGAAAACTAATGGGGAAAAAATGCATTCGATGCTTATTTTGGCTGCTTTTATTTTAGATGCTAAGGCATTCGAAGCAATCACTATAAACCAGCAGAGAGCCCTACAACAGCATGATCTTGAAACTTCAATCAAATTATCAGCGCCAAAAGAGCAACTGGGCGAGGGAGGCGGGAGGAAGAGTTGCTTTGGGTCGGACAAACTGTGGTATGGATGAATGGGATACAGGCGGGCACAGCTGTTTCCAGTTACTGCCAATTTCAATTAGGACAGTCTCCATATTATTTCGACTTCTATTTATGGAGCTCTGTGGCAAAAAAGGACCTTTGGCACAGGGCCTACTAAATACAATCCCAGAAACTCCCAGGTGATCGCCTGCAAGAACCACACGAGTGCCCTGCTAGTGGACTTCCAGATATTTGTGAATTTCAATTATTATACGATTATATTGCCATTGTGATATGCCCAATCTAGAGGTTCCCCCCAACTTAAGCGATGTGAGGCCACAAGACTGAGCCTGTCTTTGACAGGTGATCCTTGTGCCTCGCTGCGGCTGGAATGCCCCAGAGAGGGTTGGATGGTGCCGGTAGGCTCAGAATGGAGCAACTTTCATTAACAGCTGGGGGACCTGCTGGTTTTGTGGGGAAGCGGGCCCCCCAGTACCGTGTAGAATGAGGGGGCGGACACCCCAGTCCTATGTTGCCTAAGGCTGATGTTTTGGTTAAACAGGATATCCTGGGTCAGAAGGATGATGAAGTTGAGTCACCCATTGGACCCATCGTACAACACTGGCATGGAGTGCGAGCCCCATCTTGGTATGTTGCTGGTGTTAGCAAACATTTGGTGGACAACAAATGGCTTGGTTTTATTTGCACCTTTTTTTTAAGCCCCCCACCTCCAGGGGTATGACGTGTATGGGATTCCTGCACCCAGGGCCAGCATGACCGCCCTATTTTACTGGGGGGATTGTCATCTACAATACGAGCCTTTAGACAGCATGGTGGAGATAATGGAGGAGGAGGATCGCCACTGGGGTATCCATGCTATAAATTCAGTCCAGCCAAAGAGGCAGTATCTGCTGGCGGAGGAGGCTGCAATGTTGCTGATGGGGCGGGGGGGTAGGGGGTGTTAACCTTAGGGTCTGTAATGGCTATTTTCCTGGGGATATGCTGGCCATTGAGACATTTGTTAATGTCCACTCGCGCAGTAAAGTAGACTGTATCTTGGCAAATGTAGAGGCGTGGCTATCTGTAGCTAATTTATACATACACAAGGGAAGCGAGAGTGACCATCGTCTGCTGGTGCTGGTCCTAAGAGCCGTTCTGGGTATTGAAAGCGACTGATTCTACTGGCATGAGTGTTCCACTGGCTTTTGTGGGACATGCCCAGTGTAATATCACGTGGATTAATGGTTATCTAGCACTGGTCCCGCCATTGGTTTATGGGGACATTCTTTCTCTTGTAGAACATATGACGACTTTAGAGAGTACTGCGCATCTAACAGTACAGAAGGTCCATGCCGACCTGATGAGGAAACTTGACCCGTTTCTCTAAATCTCAAAGCGGTTCCTTTCCTTGTGATTGCCCTAAGCCCTTGGTATGATGCTGACTGTAGAGCAGCAAAAAGGGATTTTATTCTACAAGCTAGGCTCCAACGCACTGTGTGTAGCTCAATTATCCAAGAGACCAGCTAAGCATACCGTTTGCTCCTGAAAGAGAAGAAACAAGCATGGACTAAAGAATTTTGGAGCCAACTGCTGACAGCTATTGGCAGGGGGTGGCTCACAGGGTTTCTGGGGAATCGTGGGATTATGAAGTGAGAACACCAGTAGTATCAGCAGGGCTGTGTTCCTGAATCCGTGTGGGTCAATAATCTTTCTGAACTATACACAGAGAATAGGTCTCTTGTCTGGGATACACAAGGCCTCCTGGCCCACACTCCTTGTGTGATTGACCTCACTGATGCATCCTTTGTCATCTCTTGTGAGGAGGTTAGTAGAGCTCTACAGAAGCAGAAATTAGGCAAGGCCCCAGGTACGGATAGGGTCCCTGTTAATTTTTTGGTGTCAGAACCTTGCATATGGGTTCCATATTTGACTAGGCTGTTTAACTCTGTTGTACAAACTAGTGTTTCTGTCTCTTGGACGCAGGTAGAGATTGTGCTGTGTTTTTCGTTATTTTTATTTTTTATTTATTTTTTAAAGGGATCTACCAGGATCTACCATCCCATATCTCTGCTTGAAGTAGGCAAAATATATGCTAAAGTAGTATTGAGCCGCCTGTAAGCCTGGATTAGTGATAATAATCTTATTGTCACTGTCATGCAGGTTTCTGCTGTGCCCCAAGCACTGTGGATCAAAGCTTGAGGTTGCGCTTAAAGGAAAATGAATGTGTATGCCATCTTTGTAGTCCTTCGTACGGCTTTTGATACTGTGCCAAGGAGCCGCCTGTGGGAAGTTTTACGTAGTTTAGATATCCCATTGAATTTGCTTGCGGCCATTCAAAAACTTTATTCAGGCAACACTGCTGTGGTGCGCTGGGGCACTGATGGGAGCACACCACAACCCACTTGCATTGAGAAGGGAGTCCGCCAGGGTTGTGTGCTGATTCCCAAGCTCTTTTGCATTTCCATCAATGGGATTATTGCTTATTTGGTGCCTGCGTGTACTGATGCCCCAAAACTGGCTGGTGATATCATCCCAGTCTTAATGTTCGCATATGATGCGGTCCTTCTCTCTCCTAAACAGATAGGCGCCAAGAAACAAGATTTCTGTGGGGGAAATAGCCTAGCCGTCAATGTTGCAAAAACTAAGAGCATGGACTTCAGTGTGAGGGGAAAAGAAGAAACCGAAACCCCTAAGGTTAGACCTGGAAGAGGGTTGCATAGATCGGGTTGACCTCTATGATTATCTAGGCTTGAAGGTAGTGTTGTCCTGCTGTTGGGATCTGCACATGGCCACGGTGAGGGTCTCATTGGCTGCATACAGTGGGGATCTCTAGAGCTTCTCGGCCGAATTTGGCAATGTTGCTTTCTTACAAAGCCCAAGCAAGGCAGGCACTATCTACGGAGCGGAGTAGTGGGGGGCATACAAACTGCTCACTACTAACCACAATTGAAAATAAATATCTGATGAACGTGCTCGGTCTCCATTTGGCTACCCTGAATATACCAGTTTGGTTGGAAATGGGGATCCAAAGTCTACATGCCGACAGTGGCCTATTTATTACTAAGTTTGCTTGCGGTAAAAAAAAACTTCAGTATAGGGAGGCCGTGAAAGATGTTTTGATGCAGGCTGGGGGTGTGGCTCTGCCGTGGTTCGTACATATTAAGGGAGAAATGAGAGTACTGGGCTTGAGTGAGCTTTGGTGCCTTCCCTCAGCTATGACTAGTGCAGACCAGAGAGAGGTGAAATCGGCGACGTTGATGAATTTTGAACGCAACTTTGTTGCTAAAGCCGAAGGTTCAACTGCCTTGCTGCACTACTGTGATATGGAGCAGAATATGGGTTATGTGGGCCTTGCTGCACTACTGTAATATGGCGCAGGATGTGGGTTATGCGGGCCTTGCTGCACTACTGTGATATGAAGCAGAATATGGGTTATGAGGTGTATCTGGGTTTTGTAAACCCCAAATATGAAAGATCATTGTATGCTACATTTCTAATAGGGCCTCAAACAATCACTAGCCTCTGTAATAAGTGGGACCATTCTGTTTCTGCGACTTGCCCCCTGTGTGATTGCATTGGTAAACATTCTGCTCCAATGCTAGCAATGTGCCAGTAGTTTGTGTGGGCATGGAGACTCTGAGAAGGAAAAGACCATGTTGGTTGTATCTGGGGACGATTTCCTGTACTAATGATCCCCATTGCCCGAGGCGTTTTCCTCTGTGTGTGGTGTTGATCTGCACTATTGAGATGCTCGGATACTTCCTCCCCCCCCCCCAGAAACCCAATGCCTCCAGAGCTCTGGTTCTCCAGGCTGGGCTACTGCAACAGCCTCTGCCTCAATCTACCTCTTTCCATTGCAGCTGCAGCAAAGCACCCATGGGTGCCCATTTTGTCAAAATGGTCCTGGTCTTCTTTTTTTGCCATTTCTAAGGTCCTTGAGATTAACTCTGCATGCCAAACCAGGTTTGGTCCCTTCTGCACTCCCTACTCTCACACATGAACACTCCGCAGACCTCCTCTCTCCAGTAGCCTCTGCACTCCCTACTCCCACACATTAACACTCCACAGACCTCCTCTCTCCAGTAGCCTCTGCACTCCTTACTCTCACACATGAACACTCCACAGACCTCCTCTCCAGTAGCCTCTGCACTCCTTACTCTCACACATGAACACTCCGCAGACCTCCTCTCTCCAGTAGCCTCTGCACTCCTTACTCTCACACATTAACACTCCGCAGACCTCCTCTCTCCAGTAGCCTCTGCACTCCTTACTCTCACACATTAACACTCCGCAGACCTCCTCTCTCCAGTAGCCTCTGCACTCCTTACTCTCACACATTAACACTCCACAGACCTCCTCTCTCCAGTAGCCTCTGCACTCCTTACTCTCACACATTAACACTCAGCAGACCACCTCTCTCCAGTAGCCTCTGCACTCCTTTCGCCTCCTGTGGTCTCTCGGATGCGCTCCTCCACCTCCTTTCCTCACCCAACTAACACACCACATATTTTTTATTCTGCTGAATTTCCACCAAAATAGTATATCATTACTGCCACTTGGTCGCGTGGCGTTACCACGGGATTACAAGTGGTGGTAGGGCGGTGTAAATACACATTTATTTTTAACCTATAGCGCTCCATTGAGATTTTGGTGGAATTACTGCATGCTGTGTTTCCACCATGGTAATTCAGCTGATTGCCTGATGCTGGAGGGAAATCCTCCACTTTTCCTTCAAACTCAGAATTTGGCGATGTGGTAAAAGTGTTGGTAATTCTGTTCCTGCCAAAAAGTGGCAGTACAGGAATTGCCACTATTCATACTGCATCGCCAAACTCTTAATGAGGCCCATGGTTCAGTTACATATGGTATGTTGTTGGTGATGGCGTTGTATATCTGTAGACCAGCCTACACCAGAGTATAAGCTACGTTATGTATGCAAGAGTCCTCAGAGTATAAGATGTGCTTTGTTTCACAGGTGGCAGTGAAGTTATGTATTCAGAGCATCAGGTGACAAATGGGGAGTTTCTATACTCATCGTATGTCCTGTATGAGATGTGATTTTTCACCCCTATGCATAGACCTCCAACCGGTCGGCCTTTTCCCCTTTGATAGCAGCTTTGCGCTATATATATATATATATATATATATATATATATATATATATATATATATATACAGGGGAAAAAACTTTGTTAAAGGGACGTTATGGTAAAGTTGCGCTACTAAAAACCTATGAAATTCAGTGAAACAACTTTGTCAAAGGAACGTTATGGTTCCAAGTAAAACCGAAAAACCCTTGAAATTCGCCAGTTATGGTAAGCTAAGCAACCATAACTCACGCCACCACCGTGCACTGCTAAGACTAACACCCAGGACATCAAAGATGACATCACAAATGTCATTGATTACATCACCGATGACATCACATGTGTATGTACTTTTCATGAGATATGTGTACAAGGGATTCTTATTATAATGTTGCGAAACAAGTGTCAAGGATCATTGCAATAAATATCATACCCTAATTAGTGCATTGAACGATGCATTGATATAAATAGCATTCTATTATGGAGTTCTATCTAGTATACTAAGCTACTGATACAGAAACATAACATGGTGTGCAGTGTACAAGATGAAGGTATAATATTCGTAATGTTAATATGTTGAATAATGAAATGATAATTGTTTTCTTAATAGATTTTTGTGTACTGTGAAATATGTAATACGTAGCTAATAAAACATTACTATAGACAAAACACAAAGACACAAGAACACATACCAATATGGGTATATACAGGGAAAGTGAAGTTAGCAAAAAAGCACAAGTAGTAGCAGAAACAATTCATAACTTAACTGATTATTTTCATGCAAATAAATGATTGCTCTGTTTCAAAGCTGCTATTCACCCTATGTATATGTATCACTTGATGTGATTGGACCCACAGGGAAAGTACACCCATTAAAAAAAAACAACAGAACTATCAGAAAGTGCTCATAAGTCTATTGATTATCTTTATGCACAAAAAGGATTGCTGTCTTTCAAGCTTGTGTCTTCCCGTATGTATATGTTTCATATGATGTGACTGGACTCTAACAGAATTGCTGTAAGAACCTACTTGAAGGATACATCTACAAATAAAATAAAATGTTTAGTTACTGACTGTTACTGAAGAAAACCATGTGGCCTAGATATGTCAGCAAAAGAAAAAAGAGTGAGCCAGACATGTGATGTCATCAGTGATGTCATCAATGACATTTGTGATGTCATCTTTGATGTCCTGGGTGTTAGTCTTAGCAGTGCACGGTGGTGGCGCGAGTTATGGTTGCTTAGCTTACCATAACTGGCGAATTTCAAGGGTTTTTCGGTTTTACTTGGAACCATAACGTTCCTTTGACAACGTTTTTTCACTAAATTTCATAGGTTTTTAGTAGCGCAACTTTACCATAACGTCCCTTTAACAAAGTTTTTTCATTGAATTTCATAGGTTTTTATTAGTGCAACTTAACCATAACGTCCCTGTAACATTTTTTTTACTAAATTTTAAAGGTTTTTATTAGTACAACGTGACCATAACATCCTTTTCAATAGATGAAGACCACTAACATCTTATGTCCTCAAAGTGGGAATGCCTGGTGGTAAAAAAAACAAAAAGATTTTCCTTCCTACGCCGGGACGCCTGCGGCGTCTCGGTGTAGGAAGGAAAATCTTTTACCAAGATGGCCACCATGGAAAGGGAAGGCGGGGTGTATAAAGAACACAACGGCGCATGAGCGGGGTTGGGGGGCACAGGGGAGACACATGGGCATGAGCGGGGGGTGAGAGGGAACAGGGTACAAACGGGGCATGAGCAGGGGGCGGGGGGGGAAAGGAAGGAAACACAGGGCATGAGCGGTGGTGGGGGGAACACGAGAGAGACACGGGGCATGAGCAGCGGGTGGGGAGGAACATGAGGGAGACACGGGGTATGAGCAGGGGGTGAGGAGGAACACGAGGGAGACACAGGGCATGAGCGGGGGGGTACAGGGCACATACGGGACATGAGCGGGGGTGGGGAGGAAAGGAGAGAGACAAGGGGCATGAGCAGGGGGTGGGGGGGAACATGGGCATGAGCGGGGGGTGGGGGCAACAGGAGACAGACAGGGGGCATGAGCAGGGGGTGGGGGGCAAAAGGAGACAGATACAGGGCATGGGTGGGAGCAAGAGGAGACAGACACGGGGCATGAGCAGGGGGGGCAACAGGAGACAGACATGGGGCATGAGCGGAGGGGTGGGGGGTACAGGAGACAGACACGAGCATGAGCGGGGTGTGGGGGGGGTACAGGAGACAGACACAGGGCATGAGCAGGGGGTGGGGGGCAACAGGAGAGAGACACGGGGAATGAGCGGGGGGTGGGGGGAACAGGAGACAGACATGGCACGAGCGGGGGGTGGGGGGAACAAAGGAGACAGACACGGGGCATGAGCGGGGGGTGGGGGGGCAACAGGAGAGAGACACAGGGCAGCAGCGGGGGGTGGGGGGTAACAGGAGACAGACACGGGGCATGAGCGGGGGGTGAGGGCAACAGGAGACAGACACAGGGCATGAGAGGGGGTGGGGGGCAACAGGAGACAGACACGGGGCATGAGCAGGGGGCAACAGGAGAGAGACACGGGACATGAGCGGGTGGGGGAACCGGAGACAGACACGGGGCATGAGCGGGCGGTAGGGGGTACAGGAGACAGACATGGAGCATGAGCGGGGGGTGGGGAGAACAGGAGACAGACACGGGGCATGAGAGGGGGTGGGGGGCAACAGGAGACAGACACGGGGCATGAGCAGGGGGCAACAGGAGAGAGACACGGGGCATGAGCGGGGAGTGGGGGGAACAGGAGACAGACACGGGGCATGAGCGGGCGGTAGGGGGTACAGGAGACAGACATGGGGCATGAGCGGGGGGTGGGGGGCAACAGGAGAGAGACACGGGGCATGAGCGGGGAGTGGGGGGAACAGGAGACAGACACGGGGCATGAGCGGGGGTGGGGGGAACAGGAGACAGACACGGGGCATGAGCGGGGGGTGGGGGGGAACAACAGAGACAGACACGGGGCAGGAGCGGGGGTGGGGGTCAACAGGAGACAGACACGGGGCATGAGCGGGGGGTGGGGGCAACAGGAGAGACATGGGGCATGAGCGGGGGTGAGGGGCAACAGGAGACAGAGACGGGGCATGAGAGGGGGTGGGGGCAACAGGAGACAGACACGGGGCATGAGCGGGGGGTGCGGGGCAGCAGGAGACAGACACGGGGCATGAGCGGTGGGTGGGGGCAACAGGAGAGACACGGGGCATGAGCGGGGGGTGAGGGGGCAACAGGAGACAGACACAGGGCATGAGCGGGGGCTGGGGGGAACAGGAGACAGACACGGGGCATGAGCGAGGGGTGGGGGAACAGGAGACAGACATGGGGCATGAGCGGGGGGTGGGGAGAACAGACACGGGGCATGAGCGGGGGGTGGGAGGAACAGGAACAAGACACTGGGCATGAGCAGGGGGGTGGGGGGCAACAAGAGAGAGACACGAGGCATGAGCGTGTGGGGGGAACAGGAGACAGACACGGGGCATGAGCGGGTGGGGGGAACAGAAGATAGACACGGGGCGGGAGGTGGGGGGGAACAGGACACAGACACGGGGCATGAGCGGGGTGTGGAGGGGAACAGGAGACAGACACGGGGCATGAGCGGGGGGTGGGGGAAGGGGAGAGACACACGGGGCATGAGCGGGGGGAGGGAGAGAGACACACGGGGGTGGGTGGGAGGGAGAGAGACACACGGGGCATGAGCGGGGTGGGGGGAGGGAGAGAGACACACGGGGGTGGGTGGGAGGGAGAGAGACACACGGGGCATGAGCGGTGGGCGGGAGGGAGAGAGACACACGGGGCATGAGCGGTGGGCGGGAGGGGGAGAGACACAAGGGGCAAGAGCGGGGGTGGGCGGGAGGGGGGAAGACACACGGGGCCAAGAGCGGGGGTGGGTGGGAGGGGGCAAGGGACACGGGGCCAAGAGCGGGGGTGGGCGGGAGGGGGCAAGAGACACGGGGCCAAGAGCGGGGGTGGGCGGGAGGGGGCAAGAGACACGGGGCCAAGAGCAGGGGTGGGCGGGAGGGGGCAAGAGACACGGGGCCAAGAGCGGGGGTGGGCGGGAGGGGGCAAGAGACACGGGGGCCAAGAGCGGGGGTGGGCGGGAGGGGGCAAGAGACACGGGGGTGGGCGGGAGGGGGCAAGAGACACAGGGCCAAGAGCGGGGGTGGGCGGGAGGGGGCAAGAGACACGGGGCCAAGAGCGGGGGTGGGCAGGAGGGGGCAAGAGACACAGGGCCAAGAGCAGGGGTGGGCGGGAGGGGGCAAGAGACACGGGGCCAAGAGCGGGGGTGGGCGGGAGGGGGCAAGAGACACGGGGCCAAGAGCGGGGGTGGGCGGGAGGGGGCAAGAGACACGGGGCCAAGAGCAGGGGTGGGCGGGAGGGGGCAAGAGACACGGGTCCAAGAGCGGGGGTGGGCAGGAGGGGGCAAGAGACACGGGGCCAAGAGCGGGGGTGGGCGGGAGGGGGCAACAGACACTGGGCCAAGAGCGGGGGTGGGCAGGAGGGGGCAAGAGACACGGGGCCAAGAGCGGGGGTGGGCAGGAGGGGGCAAGAGACACGGGGCAAGAGCGGGGGTGGGGGGGTACAGGAGACAGACACACGGGGCAAGAGCGGGGGTGGGGGGGTACAGGAGACAGACACACGGGGCAAGAGCGGGGGTGGGGGGTACAGGAGACAGACACACGGAGCATGAGCGGGGGGTGGAGGGCAACAGGAGAGAGACACACGGGGCATGAGCGGGGGGTGGGGGCAACAGGAGACAGACACGGGGCATGAGCGGGGGTGGGGGGAACAACAGAGACAGACACGGGGCATGAGCAGGGGGTGGGGGGCAACAGGAGACAGACACGGGGCATGAGCGGGGGGTGGGGGCAACAGGAGACAGACACGGGGCAGTAGCAGGGGGTGGGGGGCAACAGGAGACAGACACGGGGCATGAGCGGAGGGGTGGGGGGCAACAGGAGACAGACACGGGGCATGAGCAGGGGGTGTGGGGTACAGGAGACAGACACGGGGCATGAGCGGGGGAGTGGGGGGGTACAGGAGACAGACACGGGGCATGAGCGGGGGGTGGGGGCAACAGGAGAGAGACACGGGACATGAGCGGGTGGGGGAACAGGAGACAGACACGGGGCATGAGCAGGGGGGGGCAACAGGAGACAGACATGGGGCATGAGCGGGGGGATGGGGGGGTACAGGAGACAGACACGGGGCATGAGCGGGGGTAGGGGGTACAGGAGACAGACACGGGGCATGAGCGGGGGGGCAACAGGAGACAGACAC
Source organism: Ambystoma mexicanum (assembly GCF_040938575.1). Classification (NCBI taxonomy): domain Eukaryota; kingdom Metazoa; phylum Chordata; class Amphibia; order Caudata; family Ambystomatidae; genus Ambystoma; species Ambystoma mexicanum. Next base: position 68,786 of record NW_027182446.1, read on the forward strand.
AGGGCATGAGCGGGGGGTGGGGGGGTACAGGAGACAGACACGAGCATGAGCGGGGGGTACAGGAGACAGACACGGGGCATGAGCAGGGGTTGGGGGGCAACAGGAGAGAGACACGGGGCATAAGCAGGGGGTGGGGGGAACAAAAGAGACAGACACGGGGCATGAGCGGGGGGTGGGGGGCAACAGGAGAGAGACACGTGGCAGGAGCAGGGGGTGGGGGCAACAGGAGAAAGACATGGGGCATGAGCGGGGGGTGAGGGCAACAGGAGACAGACACGGGGCATGAGCGGGGGGGTGGGGAGAACAGGAGACACACGAGGCATGAGAGGAGGGTGGGGGGCAACAGGAGACAGACACGGGGCATGAGCGGGCTGTGGGGGGAACAAGAGAGAGACACAGGGCAGGAGCTGGGGTGGAGGGCAACAGGAGACAGACACGGGGCATGAGCGGGGGTGGGCGGGAGGGGGAAAGAGACACGGGGCAAGAGCGGGGGGTGGGCGGGAGGGGAAAGACACGGGGCAAGAGCGGGGGGTGGCCGGGAGGGGGAAAGACACACGGGGCAAGAGCGGGGTGGGCGGGAAGGGGAAAGACACACGGGGCAAGAGCAGGGGTGGGCGGGAGGGGGAAAGACACACGGGGCAAGAGCGGGGGTGGGCGGGAGGGGGAAAGACACACGGGGCAAGAGCGGGGGTGGGCGGGAGGGGGAAAGACACACGGGGCAAGAGCGGGGTGGGCGGGAGGGGGAAAGACACACGGGGCAAGAGCGAGAAAGACACACGGGGCAAGAGCGAGAAATACACACGGGGCAAGAGCGGGAAAGACACACGGGGCAAGAGCGGGAAAGACACACGGGGCAAGAGCGGGGGGGTGGGCGGGAGGGGGAGAGACACATGGACATGAGCGGGTGGTGAGAGACATACGGACATGAGCGGGGAGTGGGCGGCGGGTGGGGAGAGACAACACGGACATGAGCGGGAGGCGGGTGGGGAGAGACAACACGGACATGAGCGGGGGTGGGCGACGTATGGGGAGAGACAACACGGACATGAGCGGGCGGCGGGTGGGGAGAGACAACACGGACATGAGCGGGCGGCGGGTGGGGAGAGACAACACGGACATGAGCGGGGCATGAGCGTAAGGGAGAAAGACACACGGGGCAAGAGGTGGGAGGAACAGGAGACAGACACGGGCATGAGCGGGGGTGGGGGACTTACTGTGCAGGCGGGATACAAAGCCTCTCATGCGAGGAACAAAGATGGCGGGCGTCTCTGAAGCCAGACGCACTGCACGCTTCCACGCATCCAATGAGAGAGCACGTCAGATGTCTGCGGACATCACGCAAGCTGCTGGCCCAATCACCGTCCTGTCCGCGGAGCGAACAGGGAAGTGTGTCCGCGAAGCGAACACATATATCACTAATTTTTTTCACTTACAGGACGGATTTACACTAAATAAAGCAAAGCACGCTTTCGGGACCAAGCCGCCACTCCTGACGCTAATCTGATGTAAATCCGTCCAGCGGTTTGGGCTGTAGGCGTGAGCAAAGTTTTTTCCCATTATGTCTATGGGAAAAAAAAAAGTTTTGGGACCCCCCCCTATAACTTTGCCCCCCCTGGACGAATCCTCACCAAACTTTGCAAAAAAATTCAGAGTGACCCAACTACTTTTTTGGCAAAGTTTGGTGAGGATCCGTCCGGGGAGAGCAAAGTTATAAGTCACCCAAAAAGTGCTCTTCCTATGGAAACAGCAACTTAACCATAACTACATGGCCACTACTGTGGCCATGTAATATATATATATATATATATATATATATATATATATATTATATTCTTCCAGTAATATTTCCCCACACGCCCAGGTTTCTTGGAGGGCAAATATATCACTGTCCAAAAAAAGTTGTATTCCATCCATATGAAGTAGAGAATTAAAACCCCTACTATTCCAAGATAATAGGGTAATTTCCTTTTTACATACCTCATCTCAATTTTCTATAGGTGAGTTATCCCTCCAAGAATCGCACTTCCTTTTGGTTACACCCTGTATACATTCTTGTGTTTGGATACTCCCACGGTTCAATATTTTTATCACTCTGATCTTGATTTGTTGGGGTGTGACAAATAACAATTTCTAATTTGTTAATTCACACCCCATTAGAATGTTCACGAATCAGATCCACCAGAACTGCATTTCTAAATTGAGCAATTACCCAGTTTTCCCATCTCCCTGGTAGATGGATCTACGAAAGGCTGCTGATCGGAGATGGGGACTGCCGCGGAATTCCAAGGAGAATCGCCCGGACTGTTGTCTCTCACCATCGACGACCGCCGTCACCGTCCGGAGCCGCAATGCACCCGTTGCCTAAGAACATTTCATCTAAGGACGCTCTCATCTGCACCCTTGCCCGCCTTATCCCGCCGGAGAAGACCAGGCCGTCGACGCACCGAGGAGTATCCGCCGGTGGGTTTCCCGCCACCTAAAGACCACAGAGACGCAGATGACTCGACACCCTTGCTGGGCCACAGTTCTTCAAACTCTTTGCGATCCTGAACTATCGACATTGAGGTGCCTGCAAAGACTGGAGGGTTCTGTACTTCTGCTCTCTATATGGTAGAGGAGAGGCACAGAGGACCCTAGCCAAGATTCTCTATTACAGTAGAAATGGACGAGCAATCGAGGCCTAGCTTCTCAGGAGGTGATGCAGGCTGGTTCTTAAGTACAGTGTAGTCCCCAAGCCCCCACAAAGGAATGTCCACACACTGGCCCCCATTAGGACCATGGCGTTAAGGGGTTAACGGCGCCGTAAAAGGCTACAGCGCCGTTAACCCCTTAATGCCTTACTACGAGGTCCCTTTGCGGCTCCCGACCTGAACAGCTGGTCTGGACCAACCGTTAAAGTAGGGACCCGCAAAGGGACCTTGATGGCAATTACGGTACCACAATTTGCTGTACCGTAATTGCTGCCTTCCCCATTCCCATTGAGCCCTATGAGGCAAAAATGGGAATGGGGAAGAGCCATGGAGAAAGGGGGATTTACCGCCCGCCAACCTTGGAATGGGGTGGTAATTTCTCCTTTCTCCATGGCGGACTCCGGTAAGGACCATGGTGCTAATAGCACCTTGGTTTAGTTCCGGAGTCCTAATGAGGGCCACTGTATTAGTTAAAGCACAGGGGAGGTCATTACGACACAGGCGGTAAGTACACCAACTTTACCACCATGGTGTAAACTGTGTTTACACCATGGTGGATGGCGGATTTACCGCCCCATTCCAAGGTGAGTGGGTCGGTAAATCCCCATTTCCCATTTACCCTTCCCCATTCCCATTTTTGCCCCATAGGGCATAATGGGAGTGGGGAAGGCGCTAATTACGGCACCGTAAATTACGGTGCCGTATTTAGCACCAAGGCGGTTTAGCACCATGGATTTTAACGCCTGCTAAAAGCAGCCGTTAAAATTGTAATCAGGCGTTAAGGGTTACCGACGGCGTTAACCCTTACCGCCTGGGTCGTAATGACCTCCAGGGCCTCATTACACGGTAGGCGGAGGACCAAGGTGCTATTAGCACCTTGGTCCATGCCGGTAAAACACTGGCACCGCCTTGGAGGAAAGGGGAATTACCTCCCTATTCCAAGGTTGGCGGGGCGGTAATTCCCCCTTCCCCCATTGCCCTTCCCCATTCCCATTTTTGCCCCATAGGGCTCTATGGGAATGGGGAAGGCGCTAATTACAGTGCCACAAATTGCAGTACCGTAATTAGCAACCTGGTTCCTTTGCAGGTTGGTTTTTAACGCCTGCTAAAAAGCAGGCGTTAAAGTACCAACCCGTAAAGGGACTTCGTAGTAAGGCGGTAAGGGTTTACCAGTACCGGTGCCCTTATCGGTACCGGTAAACCCTTACTGCACTACGTGTAATGAGGCCCAAAGTCGTTATATAATTAAGTTCAAGGTTATGTACACAATCACAATAACTAACTTTGTGCTCAGTAAATCTACAATGGCAAATATATACAGTTCTAAGTGGTACCACAATTATTATTAGATTCCATTAAAGTGCATCAACAGTTCTCTGGTTAAATGTCGCACAAATCACTTAATAAAGGTAACCAACAATAGACATAGGAGGAAAAGCAGTTGGTTGGAACAATTGGCAGAATACTGGCCCCTGCCACTAGACACAGTTCTGTGTGGAGATCCCCCCCACCTGGGCAACCTGTAAAGTAAAGATATATCACAAGCCCAGTCCATATATTGTTCTATACGTCTTATTTCCTTCTATAATGTTTCTACCACCCCGATGTACCTGGAATAGCAGAGTTCGACGTCGGGTCGTTGACGGATCCTGCTTGATCGGCTCCCTTTAAAGCAGGAGCCACAGATCTTCAAGATCCCTCGAAGAAAGTGAACTTCGGCGTCGAGGCGGCAGCTTCGGTCCCAGCGGTGCTCGTTGACGACGATTCGAAGACGTCCTGCAAGGAAGAGGCGTGCTGGGCACCTCAAGGTCGATAGTCCAGGACCGCAAACAGTTTGCCAAGAACTGTGGCCCAGCAAGGGCGTCGAGTCATCCAGCGTCTCTATGGTCATTGGGTGGCGGGAAACCCACCAGCGGATGACCTGGCTTACTCCGGCAGGACAAGTCGGGCGGCGGTGCGGATGAGCGTGTCCGTGAATCAAAAAGTCTTAAGCAAAAGGAGCATTGTGGCTCCGGTTGTCGGTGGCTTGGCGTCAAGCGGTCCCCTCTTCTGGGCAACACGACTTCGACGGGCCTCCAGCGGTTACAGCAAACTTGCGAACCCTTGTCGACGGCGGTGGATGGATGACCGATGCTGATCTTGGTTCTCCTCGGCGGTCCCAGTCTCTGGTCGGCAGCCTTTCGATGGTCTGACTTCCAGGTTGCTTCGGCGAAGGTTTTCGATGCTTGGTGGTCCCTCGGAGCACAGGTAGAGGGCGCCTAACCAGGCCAACCCAAGGGAAGATGTCGTCCCTACTGGAGCTTCTCTTGTCGATTAGAAAAAGGAGTTTCAGCAAAGCAGCAGGGTCTCACTGGACAATTCAAAGGTCCAGGAAGATGCAGCAAGCTTTCTTTATGGTTTCTTCATCTGGTGTTTTTCCCAGTGGTCGACTTGCACTCTAGTCCCAAAACCCTCGCCTTATAAGCAGGTTGCTCCCATTCATGCACAGCCTAGGCTGTCACTCAAATAGCATGGTGGCTGTCCTAAAAGGACAGCCAGCAAGCCAATCAGGGCTGGTTGCATTCATGCACTCCTAGAGACAACGGACAGGGGAGTTTCGGTAACCTCCCTCACATCCTGCCTTTCCAGACACACTGGAGCCAGAGGCTGGTTTCAGGACTGAAGCCCCCAAAGGCAAAACAAACAAAGGGCTCAAACCTGGCTTGGCGCGCAGAATAAAACCAAAGAAAGACCTCACAAACAGAAAATGGCGAAAAAAGAAGACTGGGGCCATTTTGACAAAATGGTCACCCCTGGGTGCTATACTGCAACTGAGGATTCAGACAATGGTAAAAAAGTACAATGGTAGGAAAATTAAACCATGCCACCAGCCATTTAAAGTAGTGAGGATAACATAAAAAAATGTTACATGAGAATGTAGGATAAGGGGCTGCTAGGTAACCTTCCAGCACTCCACATAAGATGGTGTGTGCTGGACCTACAAAGAGAAAAGGTAAGTCGAGTCAATTTCACTTTACTATTCCTGAGAACTGTAGTTCTCACCAGAAAAGATATTTAAACCTCATGAGAAATCTAAAGGATTTCCCAGGGACACTTCACTGGAGGTGCTGTGTCACCATACACAAAGTAGATGCCTATTGAGTTTGTCAGACTCCATAACCAGAAGAAACACATAATCACAATCCAGTCAAAACACATGAAAGAGTGAGAAAAAGGTCTCACTCATTCCAGGGTTAAAATTAACCCCTTAACCGCCAATGGTCCTCCCCTCCCACCCCCCTCAAGCCCTTTTTTGGTGATGTCAGTGTGTTGCCATTCAATCCCTTGTAACTTTTTTGTTACATGTGCCATCGCGGCCACATTTGGCCCTTCTTCTTCCTACATGTAGGCAGTCATAATCCTAGTTTGCGGTAAGGGGGTGAGGGAAAAGACCCAAAAAGGGAGCAAATTTGTGATGTACAAAGAAGCCTGTGGTTTTTTCCTTGTAATAGCTAGGAACAAATAGTTTGCTGTGCTGAATTCACAATTTCCCAGGCCTTCAAGAACAGGTTGAGTGGAAAACAAAAGAACATATTTTTATAAGGTTACCACCAGTTTTGTGAGAGCTAGGCGATTCTACCCTTTTTTTCCCAATAGGACATGTGTGGACAGAATGGAAGAGCAGGGTAGGAAAGCAAGCTGAATGGGAAGACAGAAAGGCATACATTTCTGAAAAGTAGACTACATTCCAAGTTTAGGAAGGGGTGATTTGCACAGGTCAGGAAACAACTATGTAGGGAAAGTTCCCATAGTTTGGGGAAAAATTGGAAAAATGACAGATAAAAAAGGTATGTGCTGGACATGGTTGGACCTGTAAGGTAATGGCTTCTGTGAATATTGAGAAAAGCAATGCTCCGCTACATTCCCCCGACTCTTCCAGTTAGGAAATCACACATTTTCATAATGTTTCACAAAACAAGCATTCTCCAGTATGGGGTCTGGCATGGATTCACATGCTCATGAATATTCCCCGTCATCAGGCTGGGAATCCTCTCTAAAGAAAAAATCTGTTTCAGTTTCACTTCTGAACTGTCTTTCTCCTAACAACCAATCACTGATTTCTGGGTCATACTGCCCCAGCCAATGACTGCCCTCTACCCAGGCCACTCCTCCGGCAGCCATCTACAGATTTTTACTGCTCATTCGAGTGGTGGGAGTCATTGTGATTAGATCTCTGGCTTTTTACTGCGTTTTGCACTTTTACTTAGAGTTTACTCTATTTTTCCGGTCAATCGAGCCTCAAGCTCCATCGATCCATCATCCGATTAACAGGGACCTGTTTTCAGACTTTCAACGCCCCTCAATGGCGAGATTTTGTCGAGTTCGCTTCTTGGAAGATTCCGGAAGTTTCTTTGAGGCCTACCCCATGAGGTCATGGCAGAGGAGAAAGAAGACTCAACGCCTCTGTTGAAGGTTTGCCCAGGATGCGGCCTACGGAACATCTTCTCAGACGATGGGCACTCTCTGTGCCTCTACTGCCTGCATTCGGACCAAACACATGTGGATGATGATTGTGCGTTTTACAAGGAGATGGTTCCCGGCACCAGGAAGGATCGGCGCAGGCGTCTCACTGAGTGGCTCCATCCCAAGGCCCCTGCTACGGGTGAACCCCGGCAGCATGCCTCCCCGAGCCACAAGAAGAAACCTGAGCGGTCTTCTAAGACCTTTGAGGGCGCTCCGTCGATGGGGGCCCACATAAGGCTAAGCACAGCTAGTCTGCGGTCACTGTGAGTGCCGTTGCGGCAGGCTCACCGACAGCCAAGGCGAGCAAAGTGTCTCCAGCTCCTTCGACCACGAGCCAACACTCCGGTTCGGCGAAGAAGAGGAAGTCGGACCACCCAGGTAAGCTTTTGGAGAAGCCCAGGATGGGCCAGACGGAGAAGGCTAATGGGGAGCGGGGTGCTGACCCCCCCCCCCCCAGGTGAAGGCCTCAAGCTCGACCAAGGTCGTGAAGGCCCAGATTCACCTGGCAAAGCCTTCCATTGAAGGAGTGGTGGTGTCCCTCACGAAGGCCGCGGATGCGGGTTAGCAGGGTGTGACCCCCAAGACAATAGTTTCCCTGCCTGCCAGGCAGGAATCATCTTTTCAGCCCATACAGAAGACACCAGAGAAGGCGATGCCCATCATCCCCCCCCGAAACCGTCTCCCCTGGTCACAGAGAAGGGGGGGCAAAGTAGTTCTGCAGGGCACGGACATCTCCTCTGAGGAGGAGCTTTCTACTCTCCAGACCGACGAGAAAGAGCAGGGCATGGAATATTTGGAGGACCCTACACCGCTGCCTCCGTCGCTCCCAATTCCACCTCAGCAACCACCTCAACCCCCAGCGGACATTTCGGTGGACATCCTTAGAGCACTGCAAACCTTGTGGTCGGAGATCTGGACAAGGATGCCCCTTGCACCAGCGGAAGACCCCCCCCGGCACCTGGCCATCAGGCGAACCCCCAGCCAAGAAGAGGAGAGTGCACCCTCTACCTCCTTGTCACCCTTCGCCTCCATCCCCTCCTCCAAGGGACGAGACGGACCCGGACACAGCGACACCGGGCACAGACGACGATGACGGCGGGTTAGGAGTCCTCCCGTCTCTGCCGCCCAGGGCCTCACCGCCCGACGAGATAGGCTTGTTCCATGCCATGATCGCTAGGGTCTCGGAACTGTTTCAACTGGTCTCTGAAGAGAAGAAGGAAGAGAGTTCCTGTACTAACGCCGCGAGGCTAAGATGAAGACTGTACTTCCGCTCTTGGAAGACATTTGGGACGAGGGCCTGTCCCTGATGAAGAATCCGTCCTCGTCCCCAGTGAAGAGGGACCGATACGAGAAAAGTACAGGGTACCGGACTCTGAACCCACGTGTTTGAGATCCCAGCCATCACCGGATTTGGTGATTTCGGCCGCAGCGAGGAAATCTTCTGGCTCTTCTGCGTCAACGACCTCCTTGCCCCCCAGACAGCAAGGGGAAGAAGTTAGACGCCATGGGACGACGACCATCAAGGCGGCCAACGCCCTTGCCATCGTGGCGCGCTATGACAGGGAACTCTGGTTTAAGATCGCTCACCACTTCCTTCCCGATGACAAGAGGGCGGAATCGTTGGAGATCCTGCAGGAGGGCGAGGTGGCATCGGACCATGCCATTACAGTGGCCACGGACATTGCTGACACAGGATTCCGCCAAATGGGCAACAGCTTTTGCTTTTGTCGGCGAGGATGGTGAAGGGCCACTAACTTTCGCCAGGTTATGCAGTAGAGGGTATTGGACATGCCCTTCAAGGGGGACAATTTGTTTGGAAAGACTGTGAATGAGTCCCTTCAGGCCATAAAGGCGGCCACTGAGACGGCTCGTGCCTTGGGCATGCTTCAGCAGCGACAGCCATCATTTCGAACTTCCGGAGGTAAATCCCAAGGCTCCTCCAAAGGCTTTGCTTGGAAGCTCTTCGTCCTACCATAAACCATCCTGCTCTTTGGCCCAGGAGGCCTACAGGGGCCGCAACAAGTCTGGAGGAGGTCGCCATCATCGCCAAGGTCCCCAAGGTGACACCTCCATGGTGAAACAAGATTGGACCGGCCAGGACGTCAGGCTCCCACCCACGCACCCCGGTGGGAGGCTGGCTGGCGAACTTCGTCAGCGTGTGGAAGTCCATCTCCACCGACCGTTGGGTGCAGGACACTCTTGCCCACGAACACACCCTGGAATTCCAACAAAAGTGTCCTTGTATAACACCAGTGGCCAGGCAGGAAAACCACGTCCCTCAGCTTCTGTTGGAGGTGCCAGCCATGCTGAAGAAGGAGGCGATAGAGCTTGTTCCAAAGAGGCTCCAGGGTTCCGGAGTGCACTCTCTGTACTTCCTCATCAAGAAGAAGACGGGCGGTTGGAGGACCATCCTAGACAAGTAAATCAAATCCCAGAAGTTTTGGATGGTCACCCTTCAGCACATGCTAGGACAACTGAAAGAAGGAGATTTTCTATCGTCGCTGGACTTGGAGGATGCCTATTTTCACATCCCCATTCACAAGGGACATCGCAAGTTTCTGGGCTTCGTGGTTCAAGGGCAACATTACCAGTTCAAGGCCCTTCCCTTCTGATTGAAGTCAGCGCTGAGGGTTTTCAACAAGTGTCTGGCGCCGGTGGCGGCGCAGCTGTGTCTACGAGGGATCCCCGTATACCCCTACCTGGACGACTGGCTCATCCAAGCAAAATTGAGGGAGATCGTCATCGAACACACGGCCAAGACCGTCCAGCTGCTGACGGAGTTGGGGTTCTCTGTGAACTTCTGCTTAGTGCCATCACAAGATGCCCTGTTTCTGGGGTCCCGGCTCAACACAGTGTTGTTCCTGGCGTCTCAGTCGGAGAAGAGGATAGTGGCCTTCCTGGGCAAGGTACAACGGCTGTTGGACCTGAAAATCGCAAGGGTGAGGTCCGTCAAGTCCCTTCTTGGCATGATGTTGCCATGCATCTACCTCATTCGGCTGTGCAGGCTGCGGATGCGTCCACTAACAGAGTTCCTCGACGCCCGTTGGATTCAGGTTTCAGGAAGCTTCAAGGACAAGATCACTCTTGAGGAGAGTTTCCGTCGAGCGATACGGTGGTTGGGAGCCCGTGCGCATCGGTCAGTGGGCATGGATTTCCAGAACCCACCTCATCAGTAGACGGTCACGACGGACACCTCCCTGGAGGGATGGGGCGTGCACACCGAAGTCTCCACGCAAGAGACTCGTGGCTTCCGGAGGAGACGGCATTGCATATCAACGTGCTGGAGCTGCGGGCATTGTCTTGGGCTCTCAAGTCTTTCCTTCCATCCCTCAAGGGCAAGGTGGTACGGGTCTTCACGGACAACACCAGTACAATGTTCTACATCCAGGACCAGGGTAAGAGGCCAAGATATCCTTTTCGAACTTCTTCCTACCAGACATAGGGCCTCATCACGAGTTTGGCGGTAACCCTTAAATGCGGCGGTAGCGCTATTACCGCCGCATTTAAGGGTCCGCCAAATCATGGCCTTGGCTGATTTCCCCCAAGCTCTGTGCTGGGGGGAAATCCACCAAAAATGTGCTGATTTTCGGGGCTATTACCGCCGGCGGAATGAAGAATTCCCGAATGGGCCCAATGGGGAATGGGAACCAACTGCTTAGCCAAACCCGTGATCCGGCGCTATTAGCGCAGGGGGGGTTGGCGGTAGCGCTAATAGCCCCATCACTAATAGCGCCGGCCCTACCGCACAACTCGTGATGATGCCCTTAGTGAGAAGGGAAGGTTAGTCAATGGAGAAGTTCTATGGCAGAAATGGAAGCGTTTTGCGACTTGGTTCCGGTCGCAGAAGATCGACCCTCTCAGTGTCACGGCTCCTCTCGTACTTGTATTTGTCATTGGCTAAATCAGGGCTGGCACATGTCTCCATCAAGGTACATCTTGGGGCTATCTCCCGCTATACCAGGGATCCGGGCCAGTCTTCACTGTGGTTGCACCGTATAGTCAAAGAGTTCATCAAGGGACTGTTGTGCTTGTTCCCGCTGGTGAAGGGCCTGGCGTGGGACCTCAACGTGGTGCTGACTAGGCTCATGGGGTGTGGGGGGCATGGGGGTGACCCCAATCGAACCTATGCATTCAGCGCCACTCAAGTGTCTGTCGTGGAAGACGGCTTTCCTCTTGGCCATCACCTCTGCAATAGGAGTAGGTGAGATCCAGGCCCTGTCCTGCAAGCAGCCTTATTTGACTTTCCATGAGACGAGGGTGGTGCTGCAGACGCACCCCTCCTTCATGCCCAAGGTTCTGTTGGAATTTCATGTCAATGAGCCCTTGGTGTTGCCTGTGTTTTTATGATGCCTTTGTGGCCGGCTGAGAGGACTTTGCATTCGTTGGATGTGGCCTGAGCGCTGAAGGTTTATGGCCCGCAAGAATAGTTTCCTGAAAACCTCTCTGCTTTTTTTAACTTTGGTCCTGTGAACCATGGGAAGGCCCTGTCGAAGGCTTCCATTTCCAGGTGGCTCTCCGGCTGTATGTGGGATATATTGACTCAACTCAGCTGTACTTCCCCACATCACTAAGCTGCATTTCAACAGAAACAATGGAACAAGGGGGCTCACTGAGGGAGCTTGCCAGTTTGTTCTTACATATGCAAAAGCAATAGAGTAAAAAAAAAGCAGCACTGCTTTGCTGCCAGCCCAAAGCCCCCATTGAAAAGGGTGTATTTTACCTTAAAATGATGCTGCTCTGCTGCTATTTTTAGCTATTCTTCCTTGAACTACTGTTATTAATAAGGCCCTGCCATGCCCATTCATATCCCCATTGTGCTTCAGCAAAACCAAGTATGACCCCTGAATGACAGGCTCTGTCAAACCAAATCTGAGAAAAATCAACAAAGAAACTTAATTTTCCGCCGCACAGGAAAAGCTTCACTTTTGAGTTACAATGGGCCTCATTCCGAGTATGGCGGTAAGGGATAGCGGCCACCGGTAACGAGACCGGTGGCGGTAATCCCTTACCGCCATACTCCGAGTTCCCTCTGCGCCCTCGCCCTTAACGCCTGCTTTGAGCAGGTGTTAAAGTCGAGGGCGCAAAGGGGCCTCCAAGCCAATAACGGTGACCGTAATGAACGGTCACCGTTATTTGCATCTTCCCCATTCCCATTGAGCCCTATGGGGGCTCATTTGGGAATGGGGAAGAGCCTTGGTGAATGGGGAATTACCGCCCGCCAACCTTGGAATGGGGCGGTGATTCTGCCATCCACCAAGGCGCTGCCGGTCCGGGTACGGCGTCAACCAAGGCGTTAATAGCGCCATTGGTTAGCGCCGTACTCGGAATGAGGCCCAATGTGTCTATGATCAGTAATTCAAAGACACTCCAGCTCTGGGCTATGTCAATTTCAGTGCATAGGTGGTTCAAATAAACTACTGCCTACAAGAAAATAAACAGTGTGGGAATCCAGATGAAAAGTAAAAAAACAGAATTTGAAAGCAAAGTGCTAGCAGCTTGCACCACATGTGTAAAAAATGGGCTTTGCAAACTAAAGAAGAAAAATGCATGTTTAAGAGTACTATGTTGAACAAAAATGTCTTCTTGCATAGCCATGTGAAAGGGGATTGTGCTGTGAAGGTACATGTATGGGATGGTTCTATTCAGCAAGTTTTCTTCCAATTCAGAACAAACATAAATACAATTCAATCAAACTTCAGTGGTTGCATGGGGGGAGGAATCAGCCCAAAACAGGTTTTTGCTGAGAGGATGACAGAAACAAAAGGGCCCCTCTCAGTAGATACTAACACCCAAGTGATAATGAATAGGTTGGACAGGATCTGGTCTGGGCTGAACCCTCTGACAATGGAACTTCCAGGACACGGGAGTGTGAAGTGGAGAAGGGGCAATAAACCTTCAATCAATTTGGAAACCCCCACCTTACTCGGGAGTAAATGACAGTTGGTGGTAGCTGAAAACAAAAAATGGTCCAGTGAAGAACAAAGGACCACCCATCTGTTTCCAGGGATTATTTTATAAATAAACTTTAAAGACTTTTGTCTTTGCAGCAGGACTTTGCAAAAATATAAAAATTTAGCAGTTTAAATGTTTTTTTGTGGCTTTCAAATAAGAGGTCTTGGCTGTCAGTAGCATGTATGGGACATGAATGCCAGAAGAATGTGAATCATGGGGAAAGGACATATGATGGAACGTTAAAAAATAACAGAAATAGGCCCTATGATAGTATGTACGCATGTGTAAAGTTACAGAATTTTAGGCCGAACGGTTCACACTGAAAATGACCAAAGATTATTAAACGTACAAAACAATGTGCCTCATTACGAGTGCAGTGGTAAGGTGTTAACAGCACCGGTAAGGATGCCGGTGCCGTTAAGCCCTTACCGCTGCATTCTGAGGTCCCTTAGTGGATCCCACTAAGGCCGACTGGTAAAACCAGCCACTAAGGGACCAGGCAGCTAATAACGGGACCTCTATTTGCAGGCCCGTTACTAGCTCCCTCCTCATACCCATTGAGCCCTATGGGGGCTCGAATGGTAATGGGGAATGGTTTTCTGAATGGGGACTTACCGGGTCCTCCAAGGTTGGAATGACCCGGTAAGTCTCCATTCAGAGAACCCGGACATGACTTTGGAGGCAGCCATGGTGCTAATAGCACCATGGCTGCCTCCAAAGTCGTAATGAACCCCAATGTCTTACAGATTGCAGTGTTGGACTGCAATGGTCTGCATAAAATATATAACCTGTTTATGTAATTTGCTAAGAGACTTCAACTGTATAAATGTACCATTTGTGGCAAAATCTTGGGCTGAGAAGGTGAAACTAGCGAGGTTGGAGAAAGGGCGCTAGATGTAATCCTTACTGTAGGGACCCCGAACAGGCAGAGAGGGACAGGGTAACCCCTGATCATAGTATGATAACCTCTGTACTAAGGGACTCAAACACATGTAATACTGTGAACACTGCCTGCTTCATGTCTACCGGTTCACATGAGCCAGAGACCATGAGGCCGGCATAATTCAATAGGTTTAGTATGATGGATCTGACAGGTCAGGGCCCCCCAGAAATTGATGGACGGGCATCTCTGTATAGATACCCAAACATCAAAGCTGATGTCTCTGACAAGGAAGTTGCATATGAGAGGAGACTTTGGGAATTAGATCCACCAAAATAGTACCTTCCAAGGGACCAGTTGGTTCAATTTGATGAAAAACCGAATGAAACAAGGCCCAAAAAGAGCATCCTGAAGACCTCTACCCAATTAGGGCAGTGGCGGGGATACACTGCCAACCCTGGGAGCAGGGAGGAGTCAGAAGACTACTCTCCTGGGCACACACGAGTGGAAAAACTAGGCCCCACCATTCTGCGAGCCCCTCTCAAGCTCACAGAATCGCCTAGATAATCATGAGGGGACCTCAAGTAGCAAAGCCTCTGAGTCGGAGGGCGAGTGGACTCTGCTGACTAAGCCAAAGAAGGCAAATAAACTCAAGAGAGTTATGACAAAAGACCCCATTAGGCAGATTAAGGCCATTAGGAGTTTCATAACCCCATACCACAAAAACGCAACATATTCTGTTTGGGAACACTTGGAACTCTATGAGCAGATGATGGATACTTTTCACCTCAAAGATAACCAGAACTGCATAGAGTATGTTAAATGGACCTTCTCTCCTGAGTACTCCAGCTTCTTTGCAGCACTGGACGATCAGAACCACTCAAGATGGTCCACCTACAGGGTGGCCATCTTGAAAAGCTTTTCTGCCCACAGAAACCCCCAAGAGGCTTGCAAAGCGGCCTACAATCTGGAGTGCGGGGAAGATCAAGCCCACGAGAATTTGTGCACGAGCTGAAACACGCCTTTGGACAAACCACAAGGAGGATGCGCACGGATAGCAGGGAGTTTATAACTACCTTCTTTCAAGCGCTCCCAAAGTATATTATGACCCAGCTGGTGAGGGACTTCCACGATAAAAGATCTCTGGACTGGGTCATAGAGCAGGCGACCCGCATTTATGAAGTCCAAAAATCTGCCGAAAATAAAAATCTGGGCAAAAACCCCAAACCAGCCAACACCCCTGCTGCTGCTAAAGTGGCAGAGGTGAAGGTTGCCCCCATTCTAGACCTAGAGATAGGGGAGCCTAAAAATGTACCTACACAAAATCAGCAAATTCAGAGACCCAGAAGGCCTTCAGGCCAATCACAAACAGGTGGCAGTCAGGGAGGTAATCCCACCAATGGGACCCCTAACTCCCCGGATTATATAAATCCGGGTACAAGGGCAATCGACCAATGTTGGGTTATGTATGCACTCGCCCAGCTCAAGGGGGGGATCCAATTAGGTAAGTACTGCCCTGGGAAAATTCCCTCCTAGCTTTCCCCAGGAGGGCAGTAATCCCCCCAAATGCTGGGTTAAGTTTCTTCCCACGGTACTCACAAAACCCCAACCTGCAGCACAACCCTCCTTTCGTTTCCCGCTTTCAGGAATCCAGACAACCTAATCCGGGTGAGGGGAGGCCAAGGGTGGGGGGTTACCAAAATTCACAATATCCAGGCTACTAAGGGAGAAGGGATAGTTACTCTTCCCGTGATCCATCTAGATTTGATCAGAGACCGCTGTACCAGCCGAACGGGTGTCCCAACTGAAGCGCCAGGTCCAGAACCTTACCCAGGATCTGGGTCACATGTTGATGGCTCAACAGAACCCTCAGATGAACATGGCGGCTCAGAACCCCACAAACCAAGGACCTGGCACCCCAGAACAATGACTGAGAGAGAACCCTGACAACTCACCGGTTCCAGAGGAGGAGGCACGGGGGATGGGAGGTGTAAAGCCCTAGATGAAGCTTCCTTCCTCATTCGTGACAAGCCCCTGGACACCCAGGAACCGGAGCAAAAATCTCCTGCCCCTGAAAATCTGCAACCCAGGGAACAGAGGGTGGGTAGGAGAAATAAAGCTAGCAAAAAGGCCCATTTTGTGGAGGAAGTTAGTGTCCTCCAATTCGAAGGGGAAGAATCCTTAGAGGATTCTGGGAAAAAGATCTTCTCCTTCAGGGACGGGGGAACTCCTCCCAAAGAAAAATGGGTCCCAATAGATCTGAATGAAGATTGGGTGGATGTGGGGACTGATTCAGAATCGCCCATCCTTAAACTCCAGAATGAGCATTCAGAGAATCAAGTATTAAAAGAGGGATCCCGAACCTCATAAACCGGTTCTGGTGACTGCCTCCAAAAAGGGGGGCTGGGTGTGGACCCAGAATCAGAAAAAGGAGAGCCCGAAAACTCCCCAAATATCAGAATGTCAAATTTTGCTTTCAGATTCCCAAACTCCAACACAAAATTATGCCCAAACTACCCCTGTGTCGGAGTCCAAAATTAAGAAATTGACCATGCAGCTTACACGGAACGCCCAATACCTTTGCCCATTGGAGGAGAAAGAGGGTAGATTTTATGCCCCGGTCCAAGTGCAAGGGCAATGTGCATTTTCGGCGCTGGTAGACACTGGATCCCAATCCCACTCTTCTGTCAAAAAGGGCCTTTGCACAGCTAATTTCAGGAAGGGGGGAGAGATACCAGATTCCTCTCACCCCTCTTCCTGGACAACTCCAGAACTTCGACGGGAATCCAATTCCTGTCGAGGGGACTGCAGATTTGAAAATAAAAAGTGGGCGACACAAAGTGAAATACCCGGTCATAGTCATGACTTCAGAGGGCACACCCTGTCTACTAGGGAATGACATCCTGCATAGGTTGTCCCCCCTAATAGACTGTGTGAACAAGACCAATAAAATTGAAACAGAGTGTCAACCATGTTAGTTTAAATGACATATACCACGTGGTTGAACAAAAACACAATCATATTGAGTTTCATTTCCAGAACAATCAAATACCTGACGTGACAGTAATTGCTGTAGGACAACAAATTGGTGATATGAACTCCTCTCCATTCCTGAAAATCAACCTTCATTCCATTTTCAAGTGGCTTTCCACACTGGAAGGAAATACTTTGAAATTCTATACTGAGTCACAATCTGAAAATCCCAAATCCTTAGTCAAAAGTGATGAGAAACCAGATCAAAGTTTAGCTGACATTCAGAAAATTAGAAAACAGTTGTTCATCCCTATACAGTTAAAAGAGGGGAAGGAGGATGTTCTCGGCCGAGTGTGCGTGAACAACGGTAAGAGCTACATCAGCGAAGCCATGTTCCAAAAGCTCCCAAAAGATCCAGCCATTCCCACATTTAAATTGATCGATAGGTGGGAAATAGGCCTGTAAACTCCCAATTCCAAACATCTTCTGCCTAGCAGGTGCATGCTCAAAATTTCTATAGGTAACAAAAGCATAGAACATAATTATTGGGTTGTGCGATATGTCCCTGCTGCATTCTATTTAGGCACTGACATTCTCAATCATTTTGCCATTAATTTGGACCTGATGAACTAGCAAGCCTGGTCTCGACTAGGGAGTAATCCCATGGACTTTGAGGATTCAGAAAAAGCATTTTGGTCAGCCCAATTGCTGCGATATGCAGTTGAAGTTCAAATTGGAGGAGGTCACCATCCCAGGACGGACACGACTATTCCCACTTGAATTAAAAATGAAAAGGACAGAAACTGCAAAATCCTGACGCATATATACACCTCAATGCCCATCTCCAACAGCAGGGGCTGGGGTTAAACCCGACACCATTAGTCAATGTAGAACACAACACCATTCCAATATTGATGGATAACAGCGACCTTACGAGTATCACTGGGCGCAGGCACCATTATTGGAATGGCGGTTGATGACCGACATTTTTCCATGGATCTAGGCAATTAACTGATAGGACCAATCCCCAAGGACTGTTTGGACCGTGACAATGGGCCTCATTACACGGAAGGCAGTAATGGTTAACGGTCACCGTTAATGGTAACGGTGACCGTTAACCATTACCGCCTTACTACGAGGTCCCTTAGCGGGTTGGTGCTTTAACGCCTGCTTTTTGCAGGCGTTAAAAACCAACCCGCTAAGGGACCTTGGTGCTAATTACGGCACCGCAAAATTGCGGTGCCGTAATTAGCACCTTCCCCATTCCCATTATGCCCTATGGGGCAAAAATGGGAATGGGGAAGGGCAGTGGTGGAAGGGGGAATTACCGCCCCGCCAACCTTGGAATGGGGTGGTAATTCCCCTTTCCACCAAGGTGGTGCCGGTATTTTACCGGCATGGACCAAGGTGCTAATAGCACCTTGGTCCTCCACCTTCCGTGTAATGAGGCCCAATGACATACCACCAGACAGGATCTTCACCCGGCAAGGGGGGAATTTCCTGCTGTACTCTTCCTGCCCTTACGGTGAGGGAGAGGTGACCTGTGACATCAGGCAGGATGAGCTGATATTTCAGGTCCACAATGACTGCCTCTCCTACCTGAAACCCTCTGTCCAGGTCAATACTCTAACCAGGGATCTCTCCATCCAGCTCGAGGAGGCCGCTGAGATAGCAAAACCGGAAGTCTTTCCAGGCTTCAGGCACATGGTTGAGGAGTGGGTCAACCTAGCTGATGCCTGTGAGACTCCGGGGCAAAAGCAAAAGTTGAAGCAGGTGTTCTTAGATTGTCAAGATCTCTTTGCGGTGGACTCGTATGACTGTGGTCACACCGAAATCCATATAACAATTCCATGGACCCTGGAATGACTCCAGTGTTTGTGAAGCAATACCGATTGCCTCTCGCATCCATGGAGTCCCTGACGGAAATCATCAAAAACCTTGAGTCCCGTGGGATCATTTGTCCAGTCCACAGCACCTTTAATAATCCGGTGTTGGGGATTTAAAAAACGAACGGCCAGTGGAGACTCTGTGCTGACCTGAGGGAGCTGAATAAACGTGTCCAGATGTCCCGATGGCCTCTCCCCTACATTGACCAGGTGCTGGCCCAGATCCAGGGGTCAAAGGTATACACTGACATTGACCTGACCAATGGGTACTGGACCGTGCCTGTCAGTAGGAGGACCAATACAGCTGGCCTTTACCTTCGGGTGGCAGCAGTACACGTGGACCCGGACTCCCTTCGGACACATCAACTCCGGCAACAAATTCAACATCTTCCTACATAAGGCCATGCCCGACTTGGGTGAAAGGGGTAGCCTGGCCTATGTGGATGATGTTGTGATAAATAGCTCAACTGTGGAGGAACATATAGCGGAAATCCGTTATGTTCTGACCCAGTTGAGGGTTGCCAAAGCAAAAATATCCTTCCAAAAGGCACAGTGATGCAGGACCTGTGTCAACTTCTTGGGGAATGAGACAACTCCTGAGGGTCTCTGTCCTCAGGAAAAGAAAGTGGAAGCACTCCTAAAACTGAAAGACCCCACAACTCTGCGTGAGCTAAGAAGCCTCCTTGGACTGACTAATTACAGTAGGAAGTTTATTGAGGATTACGCAGAGGTCACAAGACCACTGATCCACCTATTGAAGGGGGGGGGTCAAGTGGGAGTGGGGTCCAGAACAAGCCGAGGCAGTAAAGCAAGTCAAAAGAAGCCTCTCACAAGCGCCTTGTCTAGCTTACCCTCAAAAACAAGGAGTTTTTCTTGGAGACACGGTTCTCAAATACATGCTTGACAGCAGTATTGTATCAGAAGCTTGACAAGTTCAATAAAGTCATCTCCTATGCAAGTATGACTTTGTCCTCTGGGAAGGAAACATTCAACGATTGTGAGGAGGCACTCCTGGCAATGGTGTGGGCATTGAAGAATTACCGCCCCTTCATCCAGGGGGAACACATCATAGTGGAGACTCCACAGCCGCCTCTGCAATATCTTCAAAGTGACAGAATCTGGGCCGGAAATGTGAGTAATTCCTGAATTACTTCCTGGATTCTGTCAATGCAAGGCTTTCATGTGGAGGTCAGATATGGCCAAAACAAGAAGAGTCCCCTTGCGCAAGGTCTGGCTGACTTGCATGATTGTTTCAGAGAAAACTGTCTTGAGGACTAAAGTCTCAAAACCCAGGACAACATGGAGGCCAATTGGTTCAATTTGATGAAAAACCGAATGAAATGAGGCTCAAAAAGAGCATCCTGAAGACGTCTACCCAATTAGGGCAGTGGGGGGGGATACTCTGCCAACCCTGGGAGCAGGGAGGAGTCAGAAGACTACTCTCTTGGGCACCACAGGAGTGGAGAAACTAGGCCCCACAATTCTGCGAGCCCCTCTCAAGCTCACAGAATCAGGGAGCACCTAGATAATCATGAGGGGACCTCAAGTAGCTATGCCTCTGAGTCTGAGGGCGAGTGGAATTGGGTGACTAAGCCAAAGAAGGCAAATAAACTCAAGAGAGTAATGAGAAAAGAGCCCATTAGGCAGATTAAAGCCATTAGGAGTTGAATAATCCGATACTAAAAAAACGCAACATATTCTGTTTGGGAACACTTGGAACTCTGTGAGCAGATGATGGATACTTTTCACCTCAAAGATAACCAGAACTGAATAGAGTATGTTAAATGGACCTTCTCTCCTGATTAATCTAGCTTCTTTGCTGCACTGGATGATCAGAACCACTCAAGAATGTCCACCTACAGGGCAGAAGGCTAATTTATTAAAAAAGTTATTCCTAACGCTGAGTCCCTAGCACAAGTTAATTAGCCCTATATGTGAGGAAACTCGTATCCAAACGTTACCGGCCCTAGTTGGTGCTGGTGTGCCGACTACAGGGGGATGTCGAGATCCTGACCCTATCCTCTCTAAACCAATTTCCTAATCTCTAAAAGTCAGTGCACACAAAGTGGGGGTCGGTATCTATATTTAATGTTTCCGCCTCCAAAGCGTGTGTCGTATCACTAAAAACAAAGAAAGAAAAATCTCTGACACTTGGTCAATAGAATACTGTAAAAGACTTATTCGCTCTACACTGTACAGTGCTGTAGAGAAAATTAGTGATGATAACTTAGTACATTTCTTTATACAAGCCCTTTTCTCAATGTGTGAGGATATCGGAGTCTGGGTTATCAACCAGTACTACTTTGGAAACAGTCAATCGCTTTCAGCAGGATTCATAAGTGGCCGCTTTCTTCAGGACGAATACTTGTACATATAGTATTCTTTTAATAATCTTCAATTCTGTGAAGTTTTTTTTGAGGATATTTTCAGGTGTCCAAAAGGGCTTGTTGGATCAATCCCTTAATCCTAAAGGATAAGAAGACAAGAGAGACAAGTGGAACTATCATCAGTCTCAAAGTGCTTCTAAAGCCTACTTGACAGAAATGTTGGTTATTCCGCCTGCTTAAGGGGTAAGACTCTTCTTACCTCTATGTGCCAAATCTCTTGGTCGTGCCTGCTATGTGCTGAGAGTGTCTTGAACTCAACTGCATATGTTCTTTGCAGGAATCTGTAAAAGATGCGAAATCAATGCTAAAGTCCCATTCTCTATCAGTTTTCCCAATGGGAGCTGTGTATAAATACGACCCAGTCTATCTATTCACCTGTCTTCACTATTTGATCCTGTGGGAAGGGGATAGTGCTCAGTCCCTGCTTCTCTCCTCGGAGTATTCTTCCTGTAATACAAACAGGAATCCTTAAGCAGTGGTATGCATTGTTATTCTAATATGTACATTGTTTTATCATGCTGGAGATTCAAAAGCTGCTTGTTGGACTCTCTGTTATACCATGGCCGCTACGGTCTAGCTGTTATCTCGCACATTAGTTGCATGGATTAATTCATTTCTACGTCATGTTTAGCAACCCAACGCGGGTGACATACCATATTTTGGAGTATGATATGTTAATCCTTTCCTCTGTGCCGTCCTATTAAACTCAATTGGTAATTCGCTATTGGACCTGTATGGTGGATCTCAGCACTTTCTATAGGCGGTGGAGGAGTGGAGCTGTAAAAGTGAGTTAAATGGGCACATTGGTAGCAACACCTTGTGTTGGTTGTTCTTTTTGCTGATCAACTGGGGAGCAAGGGATTGATGGTAACGCCTTAATCAGGAGGGGCTGAAAGAAGCGGAACACCAGATCTGCACTTTGGTGGGTGTTTTGTTTCTAGGCATGAATGAGTGAGCGTTCTGCCCACCCGCTAGAGCAGTCACAACATGAGGTGATTGAAACGGACGCCCTCGTGATTGTGAAGGAAGGTGAGCCGAGGACAGTGGCATGCCCACTTGCACGCGTTCATGAATGGTTAGCAAGTCAGGTGACCCGAGTATTGCAGGCTCCTGAAATCATCTGCATCCCTTAGTTATTAACTTATTGTCGCCAGTTGTGGGATAAAATGACCAACTGGCATTGTTTGGTGTTGGGATCCCCTATTGGCTAGCAACCGGTGTGCATTCCTGATGGCGACCCACTTTGAAGCACTCTCCCACAAATTGCTCTGCGAGGGAAGCTCCAAGATGTAGCTCCATCAACTGGGCCTAGGTCTTCATCAAGTCCTCACAGCTCACACCCTGCAGATACTGTTCTGAACAGCAGCATGATTCAGTCATGACGCGTGCCGAGCTCTGCATGACGTGCTATGTGAGGGATTTAAAATCCTGATATTGGACCATCCTGGCAGGAGGGGTGCCCGATGGACCTCATCCTTTAATGCCTCAATCACTGATGTGACAAAGCCTTTATGTGAAATATAGCATTAAGAGTCGTGATTTTAGGCCAGAATAACCTGACGTTTGTGTTATGGTACCACCTGCGGCGGTTTTCAGAAATAATCTCTCTTGCTCATACCCACACTCGCCTCACTGTAAAATCATGATGTAGTAAATTACATAAAAGTGGGCAGCAAATATAGGTAAACCTACTCCTTCCAAGGAGGGGAAACCAATTTTCTTTTTTTTTTTTTTGGGAAAATTGGTTGCTATCTTGAGAGCTTTGCTTAAAACTGCTGACGGTTTTCTGTCCTCTCATTGTCCTTGTCGTTCCTCGGCCGCCCTGTGCTTCTCGATGCTGTTCTTTTCTTCTTCTTGCACCTAACCATTGGAACGCTCTTCCACATTCTATCCGTGCATCCTCTACCTCATTCTATCCGTGCATCCTGTACCTCATTCTATCTGTGCATTTCAGGTCACCTATCGTATTTTTCGTTCCTAATTAAAAACTTCTCCTCTTTCTCTTTCCTCTAATCAGCTTTGATCATTGGCTTTATTGTGCTTCATTTTTATTGTACCATTGTATTTCGAATTTTTGTAAACAATTGTACCCTTCTTATGAAATAATGTATTCATGTGATCAGTTCATGTTAGACTTTACACATATGAACACGATTACAAAACATGGATGTAATACAATTCCTCATAAAACTACAAATCACTAATGTAATCATTAATTTCCATCGAATCTAAAGAGCAATTCATCACTAATGATGTAGCATAACTTTCCGCAATATTCACAATGGCTCCTACTTGAGCTCCTAAAATAACATTTTGACCTTAACATTTGTTTTTCCATTGATTCAGGCTAATTCTGATTAAGACGATAAATCATTCTGTTTTCTTAATAAATAATCAGCTTCCATACACAGTGTAAAGCAATGTGCAGTGCCTTCTTCTCGGTTTTCAAGCAGTGCTGGCAGAAACTATCATCTCTGATACTGTCCTAACGATTAATGAAGCCTCCCAGGACAGACCTGTATAATGAACCCTTTCCCTACATCCTCCCAGGACAGACCTGTATAATGATCCCTTTTCCCTACATCTTCCCAGGACAGACCTGTATAATGATCCCTTTTCCCTACATCCTCCCAGGACAGACCTGTATAATGATCCCTTTTCCCTACATCCTCCCAGGACAGACCTGTATAATGATCTCTTTTCCCTACATCCTCCCAGGACAGACCTGTATAATGATCCCTTTTCCCTACATTCTGCCAGTACATGTCAAATAGTTTCCTCCATAATCAATAGTTTAAACAATCCACACGTTCTTTTTGATTTCAGGCTACCTCTTTCAGGTTCTATTACGGTCGGCACTGGTAACCTCTCTGTGCCAAGAAGCAGTAAGAATGTGTGCACCAGGGGGATGGAGAGTCCTAAGAGCCGTTCTGGGCATTGAACGTGACTGATTCTACTGGCATGAGTCTTCCGCTGGCTTTTGTGGGACATGCCCAGTGTAATATCACGTGGATTAATGGTCATCTACCACTGGTCCCGCCATTGGTTTATGGGGACTTTCTTCCTCTTTTAGAACATATTACCACTTTAGAGAGTAATGCACATCTAACGGGACAAAAGGTCCATGCCGACCTGATGAGGAAACTTGACCCGTTTTTCTCTAAATCTCAAAGCGGTTCCTTTCATTACAATTGCCCGAGCCCTTGGTATGATGCCGACTGTAGAGCAGCAAAACAAGCTGTAATTCTACAGCTAGGCTCCAACGCACTGTGGGTAGCTCGATTATCCAAGAGACCAGGAAAGCACACCGCTTGCTCCTGAAAGAGAAAAAACAAGCATGGACTGAAGAAATTTGGAGCCAACTGCTGACAGCTCTTAGCAGGGGGTGGTTTACAAGGTTTCTGGGGAATCATGGCTTATGCTGCGAGAATACCAGTAGTTATCAGCAGGGCTGTGTTCCTGAATCTGTGTGGGTCAATCAATTTTGTGAACTATTCAAGGAGAATAGGTCTCTTGTCTGGGATACACAAGGCCTCCTGACCCGCACTCTGTGCGTGATTGACCTCACTGATCAATCCTTCCTCATCTCTTATGAGGAGGTTGGAGAATACATCTCTTGTCTGGGATACACCAGGCCCCCTGACCCGCACTCCAGAGGTGAGAGGTGAAATCAGGGATGTGGAGGAATTTTGAATTCAACTTTGTTTCTAAAGCCGAGGGTTCAACTGCCTTGCTGCGCTACTGTAATATGGAGCAGAATATGGGTTATGAGGGCCGTGCTGCGCTACTGTAATATGAAGCAGAATATGGGTTATGCAGGCCTTGCTGTGCTACTGTAATATGAAGCAGAATATGGGTTATGCGGGCTTTGCTGCGCTACTGTAATATGAAGCAGAATATGGGTTATGAGGGCCTTGCTGCGCTACTGTAATATGAAGCAGAATATGGGTTATGCGGGCCTTGCTGCGCTACTGTAATATGGAGCAGAATATGGGTTATGAGGGCCGTGCTGCGCTACTGTAATAAGAAGCAGAATATGGGTTATGCAGGCCTTGCTGTGCTACTGTAATATGAAGCAGAATATGGGTTATGCGGGCCTTGCTGCGCTACTGTAATATGAAGCAGAATATGGGTTATGCGGGCCTTGCTGCACTACTGTAATATGAAGCAGAATATGGGTTATGAGGGCCTTGCTGCGCTACTGTAATATGAAGCAGAATATGGGTTATGCGGGCCTTGCTCCGATACTGTAATATGAAGCAGAATATGGGTTATGCATGCCTTGCTGCGCTACTGTAATATGAAGCAGAATATGGGTTATGCGGGCCTTCCTGCGCTACTGTAATATGAAGCAGAATATGGGTTATGAAGTGTATTTGGGTTTTGTAAACACCAAATATGAAAGTCATTGTATGCAAAATTTCTAATAGGGCCTCAACCAATCACTAGCCTCTAATAAGTGGGACCATTCTGTTTTTTCGACTTGCCCCCCTGTGTGTTTGCATTTGTGATTTCTGCTCCAATTCTAGCGATGTGCCAGTAGTTTTCTCAACATGTTAATATCTTTTGTGGGCATTGAGACTGAGAAGGAAAAGACCATGTTGATTTATATCTGGGGACGAATTACTGTACTAATGATCACCATTGCCAGAGGTGTTTTCCCCTGTGTTGTTTTTGATCTGCACTATTGGAGGTTTCATGCCTTGGTATTGGTGGGTATGCATACATCTAAAGAGTACTTCTTGAATTTTTGACATGATTCACTAAATGTTATAGTCACTATATGTCAGCCATCAAACACTCCACTGACATCTGCCTCCTTCTTGAAGACATTGACCTCGACATTCTCGCACTTACCGAAACATGGTTCAATGCCAGCGTGGTCACTGCTTTTGACTCTCTTCTCCCTGATGGCCACGAGATCATTCCCAAGCCATGACGTACCCGCGCTGGCTGTGGGGTTGCCCCTTATCCGTGAGTGGGTTCCCACTCAGCTCTACACTTCCTTTGAGAGCTTGGTTTGCAAGTTGCTAATCTCTCCCTCTTCCTCTCTGACCATTGCCACGGTCTACGGGCCCCCTGATGCTACCACCCTGTCCCTCTCTGAATGGGCTGATTTCTGCTCCTCTCTCCTCTGAACCTCCTCTAAACTCCATTCTTGGGCGACTTCAACATCCACTTGTACTCTATCACAGCATCCACTCTCTTCCTTGACCTGTTCACCTCGCTCTCCCTCTTTATTTGCCCTTTGGGTCCAAACCACACAGCAGGACACTCTTGACGCCCTCATCCACTCTGATCTTTCCCTCTCTCCCGCGCCACTGATCATACCTCTTTCCTTGTCAGACCACTCTCTCCTCCCTTCTTACCTGGGTCCCCTCGTCCCTTTGACCGCACCTCCTCCAGCCCTGCCAATATCATTCACAAAGATCCGTCCGATTAAACAAGTGTCAGGTGCTGTCTTCACATCCACCTTCATCCTCCTCTGCCCCCACCCAGACTCTACCTCTGACTCTGCTCTCAGCATCCTCCATCTGGCCATTACTAACGCTCTGGACATTCTTGCCCCAGTCATGAGGATCCACCTGAAACCTGCTTCCCAAGCGCAATACCTGGTATGACTCCAAACTTGCAGCCCTGAAACGCAAGTGCAGAGCTGCGGAACTGAAGTGGCAAACCTCGGGTTCACCCTCTGACAAACTGGCCTGCCGCCTGCTCCAAAGACGATAAAGACTACCCGTGCCAAGAAAAGGGCCCACATCCAGGCATGGGTATCTGGTGCATCCAACAACACGGCTGAACTCTTTAAAATCTGCAGGGAACTAGCCAAGCCTTCTGCAGTTTCCTCCTTCTCTCTTTCGTCCCAAGGCCCTCTGCAATGCACTGGTCACACACCTCACCACTAAAACTCTGGACATCCTGAGCACCCTTGCTACCCTCTCCTCCAGCCCCTCCCACATGCTTTTGCCTCCTCTGGCCTCCCACCCTCGTTCTCTCTCTCTGTCTCTGTCTTCTCCTTCTCCTTCTCCCCTGTCACACCTGATGACGTCACCAGAGTGGTCCGCTCTATGAAAGTCTAATCCATGTTTCTCTTTGCTCCTCCAGAACCATTAAGGACAACATTGGCTCTCTTGCCCCCGCTCTTTTGCGGAATTCTGCAACCACTCTTACTACTGGTAATGTCCCCTCCTCCCTTAAGCACTCCCTTGTGCGCGCCCTCCTGAAAAAAAACTTCAGGAGACCCTACCTGTCCAGCCAACTACCGCCCTATTTCTGTCACCCCTTCCTTGGGAAACTCCTGGAGAAGCTGGCCTTTCCCTAACTTACCTCACATACTCAACTTGTTGGTGGTCTCCACAACCATCAATCTGGATTCCGAGAATCCAGAGGCACGGAAACTGCTCTTCTGAACACCTGTGAAGAGCTGCTCGCATCTCTGGACTCTCTCTCTCTCTCTCTCCTCTGCCTTTGACACGGTCAACCACTCCATCCTCATAAAACTGCTCCATGAAACCCTTTGTATCTTGGAGCAGGCACTGGACTGGCTGACCTCTTTCCTAACTAATTCTTCGTCCAAGTTAATCTGGGCACCTTCTCTTCACCTATCTTTCTCCACCTGTGGTGTCCCCCTGGGCTCCAATCTCCCCCCCAGCCCCCTGGCTTTTTAACACTTAACTTGCTCAGCTGGCACTCCTCATTTCCTCCTTCTCCCCCAGATTCCAGTATTACGCAGATGACACAATTCTTTTTCCAACTTCCTGATGACCCTCTTGCAGACTGCTTATCTGCCACCCAGCAATCTCCGCCTCAATGACAGCAAGATTTGCTATCCTTTATGGGCTCTCCCCCTTCTTCATCTGAAGCCGCAAACCTTGGAGTTATCTTTAACTCCTCTGTCCTTCCTTCCGCACATTCAGGACATTTCCAAGAAGTGCAACTTTCAACTCTTCCTTCTCAAAGGAATTCTCCCATTTCTCTTTTTCCCACAAAAGCTCACTGTTACCAAAGCTCTGGTTCTCTCTAGGCTAGACTACTGCAACATCCTTCTCTTGATTCTACCCTCTTCCTCTCTATGACGCCTGCAGCTAATCCAGAATAGAGCAGTAAGACTTATCCTTGGCCTCAAGCCCAGGGACCACATCTCTCCTTTCCTAAAACCTCTTCACTGGTTATGAGTTGCTGTAAAGATCAAGTTCAAATCCCTTTGTATCATCCAATACGGCTGTCTGGGGCCACGCTATCTACAACTTGCTCTTACTAAATACTCACCCTCTAGACCTCTACATTCCTCTGGTACCAACTATCTGCGATCTGCATGTCAATATTTTTGCTAAACAGAGGGCCGGAGGCAGATCTCTTTCCTCAGTTGGCACCCTCTTATTTAATAGCCTCTCCCTTCCTCTTTAGCCAGATCCCCTCAAATTCCGGAAGCTCTTCAAGACTTTCCTTTTCACCTCCTCCTTCCCTCCTCTGCTAATCTCAGTTGCTGTGATTGTTGTTCGGGGCCCTGGACTTCCACACCCAATCGTCTCCGCCACTGCCTGCGCGCTGCACTTGCCTTGACACTTACCGGCCTTCGCCACTGTAGGCCTGCACTTTTACACCTGCTGCTCACTCACAAGCACTTCAGCACTTACCCCCCCTACCCCACTCTACCCCTCTCCTCTCTGCACTTGCACGCTCTGAATGCTCACAAGGCCTAGTAGGTTTGTCTTTATCCTCCAGTGTATTGTTTTCTATCCCATGTTCCCTGCCTGGTGCCCTGTGGGCGCTTTGAAACACAATTTACTTGTTGTACAAGCGCCTAACAAATGCTGAATAAATAATAAATAAACCAATGCTGTGCAATAGGGCGTAATATTTATGAATGTTGATATGCATTGGGCCTCATTAGGAGTCCGTGCCCAGGGGTTGCAAGAGATGCTGCTTTGGAATTCTCGCACCTTTCAGGTCATGGATCTGTGGGAATATGTTGAGCGGATTCCTCTGGAGTAGGTTGAGTAGAATCTCCACAGTAGATCAACAGGAATAATGTGTGGAACCACTTAATTCATCATTTGTGGATATCGGCAGTGATGGGGCAACATCCCCATTAGTTACTGGGGATGTGATGAAAGCAGTTTTTGGTCACAGCACAGAGTATACACGGGCACGCTGAGATTGAACCTACTGTGCAAGGATCAGAATCCACAAAAAGGGCTCTGGGTCAGGTTAGGGAAGCCTGGTAAGTAACAGACCCATTTACACCCACTCCTTAACAGTAAAACAGAGTGTGTACCACCTCCTGAAAACGACACTGTGGTATTTTGAACAGGGAAACGGAAGTGGGGTCCATCTGGCCAATTAAATTTAGTACTTGGCAAGGGGGCATTTACATAAAAAATTAGGAAGGCAAATGGGGTGATATTGTGGAGTTCACAGTCTTTCATTCACTTTATTCTTTTGGTCTCTGACACAAACTCCAAATCCATCCCTCATCTCCAGGATTGACAGGAAAAACAAGCTTATCTAGGTTTAAAGTCAATGTTTGAATGTAGTGGCAGCATGGCCTGTGCCGTTCTCACCATGGGAAGAGATTGGCGCTTTCCCTTTTTCAAATCACAATTCTGTCCTTGTTTCCTCGATAGTGCTGTTTGTTGGGTTATATTATTCATGTTTGGGCCAATACACAAGTCATCAGTGATTACATAATGGACTGGTCAAGCAGGCGTCCGATTGGTGGCAAACGCCTGCCTTTTATCATTTGTGAATGGAAATGTGGAGCTTCCATTTGCTAATTTAGTCATTTCTGAATAAATATATAAAATATGCATTTAAAATGTTTGTTCACCAAGCCTGTGTTTTTCCTAGTGTTTTGGATGCAAAACATTTCTAAATAAAAATGAATTACATTATTCCTGCTGCATGTTACCTCTGTTCCACTAAATGTTCTCGTTGGAGCACCACTTATCTGCCACCCATTAGGGCGCCTTTCCCCCAATAGATTGCACTTCAAAGTCAAATAAATTACTACATGAGGTTAACATCACTACTACTGAGTAGAGTCTTATTACATATGCTGCCTGCGATCGTGAACGTGCTGAAACTAATAATGTGCATCTCCTTTTATGTTAATAGGTGACTGCCCCAGAAATGAAAAAACAGTGATTGTTCGATTCTCTGGACTATCGCAGTGAAAAGCTTCATCGTTGGAATATGCAAATTTCCAAGCATCTTAGAAGTGCGCAAATCTGGGGTCAAGTTGCCTTTTCAGAGTAAATAGGAACTGGGATTGCAAAGCCTGTTGATACATGATGGCTTCCATCCATGCAACCACTTTGTGGTAACATCCAGTATTCAAGTGTGTTCATTCTGTAAATCCTGGGGGAGAGGTATATCTAGCATGAAAATGACAACTTGTTATGTGCAGTAAGAAAAGCATTTTTCATTTGTGCTCTGAATTTGGAAAAGGTTAATTGAAAAGGCTCCTCTTAAGAGAAGGCTCCTGACAAAATAAACTGACAAGACACGTTACACATGCAAAAAATGTGGGAACAATTGCCATCTCAAGAACATACTTATTGCCCACATGAGGACATAGGTGAGAAACCTTATCAGTGCACTGAATTTAATAATGCCGTCCATTTGCATGATATAGTTATCAGCCACCAGCAAATGAATAAAGGTGAGAAACCTTATGAGTGTGTTGAATGTGGGAAAGGGTTTGTTCAGAAGGGAGCTCTTAGTAGCCACCAGAGAACACATACAGGAGAGAAGCCTTATGGGTGCACTGAATGTGGGAAAGGGTTTGCTACAAAGGGAGAGCTTACTATCCACCAGAGAATGCATACAGGTGAGAAACCTTATGAGTGTACTGAATGTGGGAAAGGGTTTGCTGCAAACGGAGATCTTAGTATGCACCACAGAACACATACAGGTGAGAAACCTTATGAGTGCACTGAATGTGGACATGGGTTTGCCCGGAAAGAACATCTTATTAATCACCAGAGAACACATACAGGTGAGAAACCTTATGAGTGTGTTGAATGTGGGAAAGGGTTTGTTCAGAAGGGAGCTCTTAGTAGCCACCAGAGAACACATACAGGAAATAAGCCTTATGAGTGCACTGAATGTGGGAAAGGGTTTGCTACAAAGCAAGAGCTTACTCTCCACCAAAGAACGCATACAGGTGAGAAGCCTTATGAGTGCATTGAATGTAGAAAAGGGTTTGCTCAGAAAGGACAACTTATTAGGCACCAGAGAACACATACAGGTGAGAAACCTTATGAGTGCACTGAATGTGGACATGGGTTTGCTTGGAAAGAACATCTTATTAATCACCAGAGAACACATACAGGTGAGAAACCTTATGAGTGTGTTGAATGTGGGAAAGGGTTTGTTCAGAAGGGAGCTCTTAGTAGCCACCAGAGAACACATACAGGACATAAGCCTTATGAGTGCACTGAATGTGGGAAAGGGTTTGCTACAAAGCCAGAGCTTCCTATCCACCGGAGAACACATACAGGTGAGAAACCGTATGTGTGCACTGAATGTGGGAAAGGGTTTGCTACAAAGGGAGTTCTTAGTATGCACCAGAGAACACATACAGGTGAGAAACCTTATGAGTGTACTGAATGTGGGAAAGGGTTTGCTGCAAACGGAGATCTTAGTATGCACCAGAGAACACATACAGGTGAGAAACCTTATGAGTGCACTGAATGTGGACATGGGTTTGCTCGGAAAGAACAACTTATTAATCACCAGAGAACACATACAGGTGAGAAACCTTATGAGTGTGTTGAATGTGGGAAAGGGTTTGTTCAGAAGGGAGCTCTTAGTACCCACCAGAGGACACATACAGGTGAGAAACCTTATGAGTGCACTGAATGTGGGAAAGGGTTTTCTACAAAGGGAGTTCTTAGTAAGCACCAGAGAACACATACAGGTGAGAAACTTTATTAATGCACTGAATGTGGGAATGGGTTTGCTACAAAGGGAGTTCTTAGTAAGCACCAAAGAACACATACAAGTGAGAAACCTTAAGAATCCATTTAATATGGGAAAGGGTTTGCTACAAAGGGAGTTCTTAGTAAGCACTAAAGAACACATGCAGGTAATAAATGCATAAATGTGTTGGGTGTGGGAACTGGTTTAGTCATAAGGTACATCTTATTTACCAGCACTGAATCAGAAATTGCCAAATTTGTATAGCCCCTTTTTGCAGTGATTCTTAATGGCCCCCTTCAACTTTTCTCTTTTCATGCAAACGCTTGGTAACTCTGCTGTGTAGTAGAATAGGGCCTCATTATGAGGTTGGCGGTAGCCGTGCCTGTATGGCAAGCACCGCTACCGCCAACCTCGCATCCGGCACCGCCCCCCACGAATGGGCAATTACCGGCCCATTACCTGCCCGTTCACGGGTGGCGGTGTTACCGCACTCCCTATCCCCATTCTGCCCCATAGGGCAGAATGGAGATGGGGAGCATGGATGCACCGGCACCATTAATAACAATGCCGGTGCATCCGCAGGTTTTGCTTGTGGGTGCCGCACAACCAGGTCAGACCTGGCAGGCTGTCAGGCACCCACGAGTAAACCTCATATTTTGGCGGTACGGTGCCGGTGCCATACCGGCACCGTTCACACCGTACCGCCAAGTTATAATGAGGCCCATAGTCTTGATTCGAAAATAAATAAATGGGTGTGTCTCTTTAACTCATAAAACTGTTCATGTGCTTACCAATACATACTAATTACTATGACTGGAACTGTATATCTGGTCTCTGACAAGCTTACCTTTAGTCATGAATGAGGGAAAAGGAACGGATGTCATGGGAGAGTGGCTGCACTACTTACACTGGCCTCAATGTCTTTTCTGCTGCAAAGCGCATAGTGGCTTTGGATGGACCAAACACAAAGCCGTGCGAAGCTCCCTGACGGCAGAAATGTTTCCAGAGAACAGCTGCACTGGGATATGGATATCATAAATGAGTAAACTGTGGCAGGAAGGAATCCATTAGAAATGTCTCTACTGGGAATTACACTTGTACACCCCCATAAAGTAATTTTACTTTCAACATCAACACATTGGGATTAAAATACTGCAAATTAAAATTATTTGGAGCCCTCCTGAATAATAAAAATGGAGAAGGCTATATTCTCACATGGCATTTAGACTAAGCTTTGCACAACACATGTGCAAAGACTGTTTTGGAAAGGGAAAACATGGATAATGGCATCCATAAAACTGAAATCTCCAATATTACTCTAGACGCCAGTTTCCAAGAAATGCATGCCTCACCAGGAGTGCCATCCTCGCTGAATGCTGCAGTGTTTCCACTTTGTGTAACATGTTCTACAGCACTACAGTTTTCATTTCTCCTCAGGATCCCCTGTACTGTATTACACTATTGTCTATCTCTGTCGGAGCATTTAGGATTAGTAGATGGTTCCCTAGCCTTGGATCGACAGGTGGAGGTGCAATTATACAAGGGAGGGTGCATGCCCACTATTAAAGCACTAATTTAAAAGAAATTGGTTTGATGAGCAGGGCACAGAGAAGATGTCAAATTATGTGGACATGTATTTTAGAAAAGTGACATTTTGTCAATAGCGTAGAAAGGGCAAATGGAATAGACATATCCTCTGTGTTGTGAGACAGTACAAGGCATGAACATTTGGAAATGAAATTGTGCCTTTCTGTCTGAAATGAGAGTTGTGGGTGTAATGATATCACAGCTGTTCTCTAAATTCCTAGAAGGAATAGTGGACATAAATGTTTGCATAATAAAGCTGGTCTTGGATAAACTGACATGTCTAATGTAAAAGTCTCCCACCGGGATTCATACACTGAATACATTGCTGGTGAAATTAATATTGTGCTTCAGCCAGTATGTCACTGTGTTCACATTAAAAATAAATTGTTAGTAACTCCATTTGTGTTAAATCTTTTTCCCTGACTTTGTGTGTAAACTGCATCCTGAAACAGAGGCGATTAATTTGTTTTAATTAGTGGGACCACCTCTATTCCAGATTTATGCTGGAATGTATTTATTTTATTTTTGGATTTGTAGAGCGTGCTAGAGCCCACAGGCACAGAGGTGCTATAAGGACATGTAAGAGAGCTTGCTTGACGGTTACAGGAATGCGGCCCATGGAGAAATGCTTACTACAATTTGCTTGGTTACAGGCTAATAAGTGCATAGCATGATTTTGATGGCCTTCCGTAAAGCTGCATGAGAATCAACCATCCTGATCAGGTCTGGGAGGGTGTTCCAAAATGTTGTGGCCATGGTTGGGAAACTGGAATCCCCAGCACGTACTCTACGTGTGGGAGGTGCAGTGATACGATTGGCATAGGCAGACCTAGATGTTCTGGAGGAGGTCTGTTTGGTGATCCGGTGTGCTAAGTAGGGGGGCGCCAGGCCATGAAGACATTTATGTGTGAGGGCCAGTGCTTTGAAGACAATCCTTTCCTTGACAGGTAGC
Source organism: Ambystoma mexicanum (assembly GCF_040938575.1). Classification (NCBI taxonomy): domain Eukaryota; kingdom Metazoa; phylum Chordata; class Amphibia; order Caudata; family Ambystomatidae; genus Ambystoma; species Ambystoma mexicanum. The sequence continues at coordinate 103,522 of NW_027182446.1, forward strand.
CAGTGTACCTGCCTCCTGACCTCAGAAATGTGGTCCCTGCGTGAGATGCCTGTTGCGGCCCTTAAGGCATTGTTCTGAGCTATTTGGAGTTTAGCCAGATCCTTCTGGGATGTCCCAAGAAAGAGGGCATTGCAATAGTCCAGCCTTGAACCAATGATGGCCCTTGCGATGGTGATGCAGTTCTGTTGGGAGAGGAAGAGCCTAATTGCATTGATCAGTTTAGAGTGATAGGCTGTGGAAGATGTGATGGCATTGACCTGCCTATCCATGGTAAGGCTAGCTTCGAGACATGCCCACAGTCTTGATTACTTGAGACACTGTGATGGGAATGTTGTCTTAAACTTTCTTGTCATTACCATGGAGGGAGTGGGTAGTGACAGAGGAGGTGGGGCAAGGGGGTGGGAAAGAGGTGATCATGTAGGGAGCTGGTCGTGACTGACGAGGTGGGGTAAAGAGAAGGAGGTGGTAATGGTTTCAGTGGATGGGTGGGAAAGAGGTGAACATGTAGGGAGCTGATCGTGACTGAGGAGGTGGTGTAAGGGGGTGGGAAAGAAGTGATCATGGTGCGAGCTGGTTGTGACTGAGGAGGTGGGGTAACGTGAAGGAGGTGGTAATGGGTTCAGTGGATGGGTGGGAAAGAGGTTAACATAGTGGGAGGTGGTAGTGACAGAGGAGGTGGGGGTAATGGGGTGGGAAAGAGGTGATCATGTAGGGAGCTGGTCGTGACTGGGGAGGTGGGGTAACGTGACGGAGGGGGTAATGGGTTCAGTGGATGGGTGGGAAAGGTGATCAAGGTTGGGAGGTGGTAGTGACGGAGGAGGTGGGATAATGTGAAGGAGGTGGTAATGGGTTCAGTGGATGCGTGAATCAGTGGATGCGTGGGAAAGAGGTAAACGTGGTGGGAGGTGGTAGTGACGGAGGAGGTGGGGTAACGTGAAGGAGGTGGTAATGGGTTCAGTGGATGGATGGGAAAGAGGTGAACATGGTGGGAGGTGGTAGTGACGGAGGAGGTGGGGTAACGTGAAGGAGGTGGTAATGGGTTTAGTGGATGCGTGGATCAGTGGAGGTGTGGGAAAGAGGTGAACATGGTTGGAGGTGGCAGCGACGGAGGAGGTGGGGTAAAGAGGAGGTGGTGCTTGTGTTCAAATCTGCAGGGTGTGCCCTTCCATACCTTAACCCTCAGCGGCATTCTTGGATCCTGCACAATCTCTCCTGGGTTTTGCTGGGTTCCTACTTCTTGAGTTTCTTGGCTTGGTCTTACTATGTCCGGGGGAGGTTGTTCCATGATTTGGGTTGCCAGCAAGGGTTTATGTACTGCATTTGTTATTATGGGTGACAGATTCCCTTACTGGAAAAAAACCTTTGCCCAAAAGGAAGAACCCACTTCCTGTTCCATATCCATTAGTCTATGGTGTGCGGGCAGTGTGTTTGTGAGCAAGCATTACAAGCACGTTTCTTAAACTCAAGGGATATTGCTGGAGTCTTTCCTTGCTGCAATTCTGTGGATTTGGACCTTTTGCTCTATAACCCTTGCACCGGTGCGGAACGCGCACAGTGAGCAGGCAGTTTTTTTGGTGTTCGGTGGCCGGAGGCAGCCACGCAGCGCTGGCGTAACGGAAACGGGCCGCCTGACTTCTACAGTCAGTAGAAACAGATGGAAAGAACTCATCTCTGCACAAATCTCCACATGACGGTGACTATCTGGTATTGAATTTCCTTTTATTGAGCAGCGAGTATGATCTACGAACTACTGAGTGGGGGTTAATTGCTGCTCCCCCTCTCGCCCCAATCTCAGATGCAGAAATGCTGGCGAAGGCTCTTCTGCCCCTTCCCTCCTCACCAGCAGAGCTGGCGGTTGTACCATCTCAGGCAATACTTCTTTCTCTGCAGCTGGCGGTAGAAAAGAAAAAAGGGAAAAGAGAGAAAAATAAACTGGGCTCAAAATCCATCTTGTATTTTTTTACAACGGCAATGGTAATTGATTTGCCCAATGTTTCAACAACTCCTTCAAATCCCTCTTTACGGACTGAACTTACATACAATGTTTTGGAAGGTACCATTGCACAACAGCTGGCAACAGTTTGCGCCCCAGCACAGGCAGGTGGTCCGGCCGCAGCAAAAGCAAATGGCTATACTGTACAGTCCAATCATTTGCCCTTATTAATACAGTGTGCTAGCAAGGACACATCATTCCTGGGTGAGCAGGAATGCGGCCATCAGGTGCGGGAAAAGTGCCAAAGTGTTGTGTATGGCATCAGAAACCATCACACTACCTGATGGCTACTGAGGCCTCACGCAGTACGAGCAATTGCCCATTGCAATGGCAGGTAGTGGCAATGACCCATGTAGCACCTGGACAGGGTACAGTGCCCGAAAGGAGACGAGCATGCAGAATAATCAGCAACAGTAGCTACCAGGAGGTTTCTATGTCAGATACACCACAGGACCTGAGCGATCACACTGCCTGATGGCTACTGAGGCCTCACGCAGTACGAGCAGTCGCCCATTGCAATGGCAGGTAGCTGCAATGCCCCATGTAGCACCTGGACAGGGTACGGTGCCTGAAAGGAGACGACCATGCAGAATAAACAGCAACAGCAGCTACCAGGAGGCTTCTATGGCAGATACACCACCGGACCTGGGCGATCACACTGCCTGATGGCTACTGAGGCCTCGCACAGTACTGGTAGTCGCCCATTGCAATGGCAGTTAGCTGCAATGACCCATGTAGCACCTGGACAGGGTACGGTGCCTGAAAGGAGATGGCATGCAGAATAAACAGCAACAGGAGCTACCAGGAGGTTTCTATGGCAGATACACACCCGGACCTGGGCGATCACACTGCCTGATGGCTACTGAGGCCTCGCGCAGTACGAGTAGTCGCCCATTGCAATGGCAGGTAGCTGCAATGCCCCATGTAGCACCTGGACAGGGTACGGTGCCTGAAAGGAGACGAGCATGCAGAATAAACAGCAACAGTAGCTACCAGGAGGCTTCTATGGCAGATACACCACCGGACCTGGGCGATCACACTGCCTGATGGCTACTGAGGCCTCGCACAGTACTGGTAGTCGCCCATTGCAATGGCAGGTAGCTGCAATGACCCATGTAGCACCTGGACAGGGTACAGTGCCTGAAAGGAGGCGAGCATGCAGAATAAACAGCAACAGTAGCTACCAGGAGGCTTCTATGGCAGATACACCCCTGGACCTGGGCGATCACACTGCCTGATGGCTACTGAGGCCTCGCGCAGTACGAGTAGTCGCCCATTGCAAAGGCAGGTAGTTGCAATGCCCCATCTAGCACCTGGACAGGGTACAGTGCCCGAAAGGAGGCGAGCATGCAGAATAATCAGCAACAGTAGCTACCAGGAGGCTTCTATGGCAGATACACCACCGGACCTGGGCGATCACACTGCCTGATAGCTACTGAGGCCTCGTGCAGTACGAGTAGTCGCCCATTGCAATGGCAGGTAGCTTCAATGACCCATGTAGCACCTGGACAGGGTACGGTGCCTGAAAGGAGGCGAGCATGCAGAATAAACAGCAACAGTAGCTACGAGGAGGTTTCTATGGCAGATACACCCCCAGACCTGGGCGATCACACTGCCTGATGGCTACTGAGGCCTCGCGCAGTACGAGTAGTCGCCCATTGCAATGGCAGGTAGTGGCAATGACCCATGTAGCACCTGGACAGGGTACGGTGCCTGAAAGGAGACGAGCATGCAGAATAAACAGCAACAGTAGCTACCAGGAGGCTTCTATGGCAGATACACCACCGGACCTGGGCGATCACACTGCCTGATGGCTACTGAGGCCTCGCACAGTACTGGTAGTCGCCCATTGCAATGGCAGGTAGCTGCAATGACCCATGTAGCACCTGGACAGGGTACGGTGCCTGAAAGGAGGCGAGCATGCAGAATAAACAGCAACAGTAGCTACCAGGAGGCTTCTATGGCAGATACACCCCTGGACCTGGGCGATCACACTGCCTGATGGCTACTGAGGCCTCGCGCAGTACGAGTAGTCGCCCATTGCAAAGGCAGGTAGTTGCAATGCCCCATCTAGCACCTGGACAGGGTACAGTGCCCGAAAGGAGGCGAGCATGCAGAATAATCAGCAACAGTAGCTACCAGGAGGCTTCTATGGCAGATACACCACCGGACCTGGGCGATCACACTGCCTGATGGCTACTGAGGCCTCGTGCAGTACGAGTAGTCGCCCATTGCAATGGCAGGTAGCTTCAATGACCCATGTAGCACCTGGACAGGGTACGGTGCCTGAAAGGAGGCGAGCATGCAGAATAAACAGCAACAGTAGCTACGAGGAGGTTTCTATGGCAGATACACCCCCAGACCTGGGCGATCACACTGCCTGATGGCTACTGAGGCCTCGCGCAGTACGAGTAGTCGCCCATTGCAATGGCAGGTAGTGGCAATGACCCATGTAGCACCTGGACAGGGTACGGTGCCTGAAAGGAGACGAGCATGCAGAATAAACAGCAACAGCAGCTACCAGGAGGCTTCTATGGCAGATACACCCCCGGACCTGGGCGATCACACTGCCTGATGGCTACTGAGGCCTCGTGCAGTACGAGTAGTCGCCCATTGCAATGGCAGGAAGCCGCAATGACCCATGTAGCACCTGGACAGGGTACGGTGCCTGAAAGGAGGCGAGCATGCAGAATAAACAGCAACAGTAGCTACCAGGAGGCATCTATGGCAGATACACCTCCGGACCTGGGCGATCACACTGCCTGATGGCTACTGAGGCCTCGCGCAGTACGAGTAGTCGCCCATTGCAATGGCAGGTAGCCGCAATGACCCATGTAGCACCTGGACAGGGTACGGTGCCTGAAAGGAGGCGAGCATGCAGAATAAACAGCAACAGTAGCTACCAGGAGGTTTCTATGGCAGATACACCCCCAGACCTGGGCGATCACACTGCATGATGGCTACTGAGGCCTCGCGCAGTACGAGTAGTCGCCCATTGCAATGGCAGGTAGCCGCAATGACCCATGTAGCACCTGGACAGGGTACGGTGCCTGAAAGGAGACGAGCATGCAGAATAAACAGCAACAGCAGCTACCAGGAGGCTTCTATGGCAGATACACCCCCGGACCTGGCCGATCACACTGCCTGATGGCTACTGAGGCCTCGCGCAGTACGAGTAGTCACCCATTGAAATGGCAGGTAGCTGCAATGACCCATGTAGCACCTGGACAGGGTACGGTGCCTGAAAGGAGGCGAGCATGCAGAATAAACAGCAACAGTAGCTACCAGGAGGTTTCTATGGCAGATACACCCCCGGACCTGGGCGATCACACTGCCTGATGGCTACTGAGGCCTCGCGCAGAACGAGTAGTCGCCCATTGCAATGGCAGGTAGCCGCAATGACCCATGTAGCACCTGGACAGGGTACGGTGCCTGAAAGGAGGCGAGCATGCAGAATAAACAGCAACAGTAGCTACCAGGAGGCTTCTATGGCAGATACACCCATGGACCTGGGCGATCACACTGCCTGATGGCTACTGAGGCCTCGCGCAGAACGAGTAGTCGCCCATTGCAATGGCAGGTAGCCGCAATGATCCATGTAGCACCTGGACAGGGTACAGTGCCCGAAAGGAGACGAGAATGCAGAATAAACAGCAACAGTAGCTACCAGGAGGCTTCTATGACAGATACACCCCCGGACCTGGGCGATCACACTGCCTGATGGCTACTGAGGCCTTGCGCAGTACGAGTAGTCACCCATTGCAATGGCAGGCAGCTACAATGACCCATGTAGCACCTGGACAGGGTACGGTGCCTGAAAGGAGGCGAGCATGCAGAATAAACAGCAACAGTAGCTACCAGGAGGCTTCTATGACAGATACACCCCCGGTCCTGGGCGATCACACTGCCTGATGGCTACTGAGGCCTCGCGCAGTACGAGTAGTCGCCCATTGCAATGGCAGGTAGCCGCAATGACCCATGTAGCACCTGGACAGGGTACAGTGCCCGAAAGGAGACGAGCATGCAGAATAAACAGCAACAGTAGCTACCAGGAGGCTTCTATGGCAGATACACCCCCGGACCTGGGCGATCACACTGCCTGATGGCTACTGAGGCCTCGCGCAGTACGAGTAGTCGCCCATTGAAATGGCAGGTAGCTGCAATGACCCATGTAGCACCTGGACAGGGTACGGTGCCTGAAAGGAGACGAGCATGCAGAATAAACAGCAACAGTAACTACCAGGAGGCATCTATGGCAGATACACCCCGGGACCTGGGCGATCACACTGCCTGATGGCTACTGAGGCCTTGCACAGTACTGGTAGTCGCCCATTGCAATGGAAGGTAGCTGCAATGACCCATGTAGCACCTGGACAGGGTACGGTGCCTGAAAGGAGATGGCATGCAGAATAAACAGCAACAGGAGCTACCAGGAGGCTTCTATGGCAGATACACCCCTGGACCTGGGCGATCACACTGTCTGATGGCTACTGAGGCCTCACGCAGTACGAGCAGTCGCCCATTGCAATGGCAGGTAGCTGCAATGACCCATGTAGCACCTGGACAGGGTACGGTGCCTGAAAGGAGGCGAGCATGCAGAATAAACAGCAACAGGAACTACCAGGAGGTTTCTATGTCAGATACACCCCCGGACCTGGGCGATCACACTGCCTGATGGCTACTGAGGCCTCGCGCAGTACGAGTAGTCGCCCATTGCAATGGCAGGAAGCCGCAATGACCCATGTAGCACCTGGACAGGGTACGGTGCCTGAAAGGAGGCGAGCATGCAGAATAAACAGCAACAGTAGCTACCAGGAGGCTTCTATGGCAGATACACCCCCGGACTTGGGTGATCACACTGCCTGATGGCTACTGAGGCCTCGCGCAGTACGAGTAGTCGCCCATTGCAATGGCAGGGAGCCGCAATGACCCATGTAGCACCTGGACAGGGTACGGTGCCTGAAAGGAGGCGAGCATGCAGAATAAACAGCAACAGCAGCTACCAGGAGGCTTCTATGACAGATACACCCCCGGACCTGGGCGATCACACTGCCTGATGGCTACTGAGGCCTTGCGCAGTACGAGTAGTCACCCATTGCAATGGCAGGTAGCTACAATGACCCATGTAGCACCCGGACAGGGTACGGTGCCTGAAAGGAGACGAGCATGCAGAATAAACAGCAACAGTAGCTACCAGGAGGCTTCTATGGCAGATACACCCCTGGACCTGGGCGATCACACTGCCTGATGGCTACTGAGGCCTCGCGCAGTACGAGTAGTCGCCCATTGCAATGGCAGGTAGCCGCAATGACCCATGTAGCACCTGGACAGGGTACAGTGCCCAAAAGGAGACGAGCATGCAGAATAAACAGCAACAGTAGCTACCAGGAGGCTTCTATGGCAGATACACCCCCGGACCTGGGCGATCACACTGCCTGATGGCTACTGAGGCCTCGCGCAGTACGAGTAGTCGCCCATTGAAATGGCAGGTAGCTGCAATGACCCATGTAGCACCTGGACAGGGTACGGTGCCTGAAAGGAGACGAGCATGCAGAATAAGCAGCAACAGTAGCTACCAGGAGGTTTCTATGGCAGATACACCCTCGGACCTGGGCGATCACACTGCCTGATGGCTAATGAGGCCTTGCGCAGTACAAGCAGTCGCCCATTGCAATGGCAGGTAGCTGCATTGACCCATGTAGCACCTGGACAGGGTACGGTGCCTGAAAGGAGGTGAGCATGCAGAATAAACAGCAACAGTAGCTACCAGGAGGCTTCTATAGCAGATACACCACCGGACCTAGGCAATCACCAGGATTGTTTAGTATTCGGTGCCCAGAATGGGCAGAACTCGGATAGAGACTTTTTCGCCTCGTCTCCAGCTCCGTCTCCCAATTCGCTTCCCCCAAGGAGGCTGTCTGAAGTGCTGAGGAGACTGGACGGGGGCTTACAGGCAGAAAATGTTGATGTATGCACGGAAATTAATACGGCTCTGTGCATTCGGGTCTCACTATATGAGGACCTGCAGTGTGAGACCAAGCGCAACACAGCTTTACTGGAATCTCTGCTTTTTGATTTTGACAATGAAGATTACCCCTGCTATCTGTGCATTGAGTATTAATTCTATTAAAGACTAGGAGGCGAGCATTATGCTTCATCTTCATTTAATCTACTCTTCAGCAGTTCAACAAAACACATATAAAAACATGAAAAGTGAAACACAAAACTTTTCTCCTTTCAAAACTACAAAATCCATGAGTCTTTGTAGTCCATGCTCTATCCCCCAGTCACAACCCACTTCCTGTGCTTGGACTCCGCCTCTGCTTTTACTCGCTCTGATAGTCTTTCATGGCAAATAACTCATCCTCGCCAATGGTGCGAAGGCTCTCCAGAACTCTAACTCAACTGCCGGGGCATTCCCGGTCTCTTGACATTCTTCAGATACGGTACTGCCTTCAGCTATTCTTCTGATCTTCCCCTATAAAACAATAATAGGAAAAATCTTAGGGTGGTGCGTACGTAGTGTACTTGCTCATATAATGCATTGCAATTTATACACAGTACGATACTCGGCGGGAATTTAATGCTCGCCTCCTAGTCTTTAATAAAATTAATACTCCCTGTGCAGATAGCAGGGGTAATCTTCATTCTATGACAAGACTGGAGGCGAGCATTATGCTTGTTCAAAGCTTCCCCAACACTGTACTAGTTAAACACTCAACTGGCTTAAAGTAAAACTCTTTAAATGTACAATTGCTTGACCAGTCTGCTGCCAGCATTATTTCACTTAAGGGTACTCACGCTCTCGCGGCTTACAAGTCCATCACCCACGAGGCTATCACCCCTCTCACAGAATGAGCTCCATACGTGTTCACATTCACACCTGCTGCCTGCATGACCTCCTTGACCCATCTAGTAATGGAGCTGACGCAACAGCGTGATAGGGCTTCCTGCGCGCTATTAACAACTGGGTAGTATTCGCCACCCTATTCTCTGCTGTTCTATTCTCGTACTCTTTCGAATTGTCTGGGAAATACGGATAATGCACCGTGGAGGTTCCTGTCTTGGTCCTTCTGACAATATTGAACATGACTCCTTCCGGTCCGAAGGACCGTCTGGTCACCTCTAGTGCTCTTACATCAGATACGCGTTTGCAGGAAATTAAGCATAATAGCATAGCTAGCTTGCCTGATAATTGCTTAGGCGAAAGGTACTTATCTGCAGGCCAACTTGTTAATAAGTGCAGTATTGTCGCCACGTCCCACGTTGTGCTATACTTGTGCCCAGGGGGAATCTTAAATCTTGCCCCTCTGATGAGCCTCGCTACTGCAGGATGCCCTCTATTGGCATGTGACCAGCTGAAATTGCTGATCTGTAGACTCCTATCGTACGGAAGGCTCTCCCGTTCTGCAACAGGTTCGCAAGGAAGTACAGAATATCCACTACAGATGCTGAAATGGGATGAACACTTCTGTTCTTACACCAGCTTGTCCACTTTGCCCAAGCTGCCTCATAGCTCCTCCTAGTGGAAGCGATGAGCTGAGCAGCCTGCGCCGAAATTCCTGGCAGCGCCCAACGCTTCCTGATATCCTGCACGCGACTAGCGGGAGTGTCCCTTTCGCTCTCAGAGGATGACACAACCCAGCTGGGTCCGTGAGGAGTCACTCTCCTTCGGGTAGAATTCCGGGCACGTCTGTTACCAGCTCCATCAAAGTGGCAAACCATACTTGTGACCTCCATAAAGGCGCTATCAATACCAATTCCACTTTCTCCCTCCGACATTTCGCCAGCACTCTGCTCAACATCACGAAGGGCGGGAAAACATAGTGTGGACCTCCTGTCCACTCTTGAAGGAACGCATCGGTTCCTTGCACTGCCGGATCCAGCCTCCATCTGTAATAGAGGCTCCTCTGCGCATTGAGCCGGGAAGCGAAAAGGTCCATCTGCAATTGTCCCCATCTCGTGTTCAGCTTCTGAAACATAGCTGGATCCAGTCTCCAATCGCTGCAGTCCATCAGGTACCGAGAGTTCCAGTACGCAACCACGTTCAGTGTCCCTGGCAGATACTCTGCTGTCACTGCAGTGCCTGATCGAAGGCAGAAATGCCACAAGTCCTTTGCTAGCTCTGCAAGCATCTTGGACCTTGTACCGCCTAAGTGGTTGATGTATCATACTGCTGAAATGTTGTCCATCTTCAGCAGGACACAAGATCTCACTCTTTCTTTTGTGAAGGATTTGATCGCGAACGATCCTGCTAGGAGCTCCAGACAGTTTATGTGCAGACGGAGCTCCTCTTCGCTCCACTTGCCTCCGGTCTGTAGCGACCCGCATCTGGTTCCCCAGCCTCTCTGGCTGGCGTCCAACTCTATTATCAGATCCGGCTTGTCCCCGAATATGGCTCGCCCATTCCAGGCATCCATATTCTTTAACCACCATTCTAGCTCTCTGATGGAGTCTTGATTTAGAGGTACTAGCTGGTGGTACTTCAGACCCTGCTGGAGATGCTTTATTTTCAATCGCTGCAGTGCTTGGTAATGCAGGGGGCCAGGGAATATGGCCTGGATAGAAGCTGCTAATAGCCCCACTATCCTCGCCAGAGTTCTGATACTTGCTGTCTTTCTAAAAATTCTCTGATTTCTCTCTTGATGTCTCTCATCTTCCGAGCTGGAAGCTCCAATGTCGCTTTCCTGGTATCTAGAACAAATCCCAGGTAGTCTAACCTTTGTGCTGGTGTGGTATCTGACTTTTCCGTATTCACTAGGAATCCTAGTGAGGTCAGCAGGCCCTGCACCCATCTCGTCTGGTACACCAGAACCTCTCGATCTTCTGCCATGAGCAAGAGGTTGTCTAGGTAAATGATCAGCCTGACGCCCTTCTCCCTGATTGCCGCTTCTACTGGCTTCATCAGCTTTGTGAATGCCCAGGGAGCAGAGGCAAGTCCGAATGGCATTGTCTTGAATTGCCAGAACTGCTTTTGCCAACGAAAAGCTAGGAATGATCTGTACTCCTCGAGCACCGGAATTGTAAGGTAAGCGTCTTTCAGATCTAGATGCGTCAGCCAGTCTCCTTCTCTTAAGGAGTCTCTGAGCTGATGGACGCCCTCCATCTTGAAATGCCGATATATAATCCAGCTGTTCAGCTCTTTGAGATTTATAACTGGGCGTACCTTCTCCTTCCTGTGCACCAGGATCATATTGCTCACAAACTTCGGGGATGTCTCGCATTTCTCTATTGCACGCTTGCTGACTAGCTGGGCTATCTCGCTGTCTAGACATGCTTGGTCCGCTCGTGCTAAACTCTGCCCTTGCGGTCTGCTCCGCTGCACCAGGGCTTCTATGAAATCTAGCTGTAGACCTCTGATGGTCTGCAATATCCAAGAATCGCTTGAAAGCTTGCGCCAATTCTCTAAAAACATGCGTGTCTCCCCCCCTACTGGAGGATACTGAATCGCTCTCACCTGGTGTAAATCCTTGCCCTCGTCCTGATCCTCTGGACCTACGGGCCCTCGGGAATTTTCCCCACGACGGGAAGAAGGTGTCTTGGCCTTTGTTCTCCCAGTATTGCGGGGAGAACAAAGGCCCCATTATTGGGGTTCTGGTGTCTTCTGCCTCCTTGGTTGCGACCGGCTGCACGACCCCTGAAACGGCCGGTCCCTCCAAAAACTCTACTGGGGAATATTTTGCGGATTGAAGCTTGTGCTTTTTCCAATGAAGCTTATGTCCTGAGAAAACGGCCCATCTCTTTACCAAAGGTCTCTCCGAACAGGAGGCCCTGGGCTCCTTCCCCCGCTTCATATGATGACAAATCACTAAGCTTTGAGTCTATCTTGAGCAACAGCCCTTTCTTTCTTTCTGACGCGATGGCACAATTCGCGTTTCCGAGAAGGCAGACAGCTCTCTGAGCCCACCCTGCGAGGGCTTCAGAGTCAACCTCTTCTCCTGTGTCTTTTGCCCTCTCTGCGAGGTCCATAATCTTGGCGAGAGGACCTGCTAAATCCAACACCTTTTCCTGGCAACTTTTCCAGGATCTATCAATACCCTTGCGAGGGCCTTTGCTCATCTTTGATACGAAGGTCAGCATTTTTGGGTCGAGCTTGGGGGCTTCCGACACTTTCTCCGGTAGGTCTGGTCGCGGGCATTCTGCCTGTAGCCGCTGCCTCACTTCTTTGTCTAGGGGCTTGCGCAATCTTGCCGCCATATATTGAGCTACTCGGGGGGGATGGTTGCCACTCGCTGGACCTCGGATTGTGGATACTGTCCGGGTCAAACATATCGTCCTGCATCTCGATGAGGTGCTTTTGCTTCCATGCTCTCTTACCCCCACTGGGTCTCACCCAGTCTACATCCTCTGCCTCCTCTTGCAAGGCTTGGTCATCTATTAGCTCCTCTTCCGAGCCTGGGTCTTCTCCGATATTATCATCCCCTGGAGTGGGGGTCATGAGGTTCGGTACTGCCTGCCTTTTCAGATAAGCTTCTTTAAGCTTCGCGAAAGCGTCAGGCCCCTCTGAGGCCTTATTTACCGCCTCTTCCAATGAGCCCCGTGGGTCGTCAGAGGCCTTCCTCTTAAGGGCTAGCTTACTCCCCTTATGCCCCTCTTTCCAGGGTTCTGTGGGCGTCCGCTTACAGGCTCTTGTGCTACTCTCCGGCTGCGAAAGCATGGCTTCCAGCGTCTCCAGCCTCTCCTGGAGGGGTCTCGTCCCCTCTGCCACTGCTCTCTCTGACGATATTGCCTATATTATTAATGTCCTTTTTTTTTTTTTTTTTGTGGCTGCACCTCTGTAATTTGTCTGCCTTCTGGCTCCTGCGGGGGATCCCCGCTGTCACTGTGCCAAGTCTACTGCTATCTGCAGTACAGGGGATTCACAACCCCTAGCTCCTCAATGCTCCTGGGCACGATGGTTGAATAGAACTTTGAGTGTTTTTTTCACTTTATGGCGCGCAATCTAAATGATCGCTGGAATCTCAGGCAAAGAAAAACAATTATCTCCGGTGTATCTGAGACGCACGTGCTGCTAATCCTCGCGCGGGTAGCAAATGCGTTCGGCACCGCTTCGTCTTGTCTAGCGCGACTTGTCACGCTTAAACTCCTCCCACCCGTGGGTGGGGGCTAGGGCTTGGAGCGAAAGCGATCTGCATCTCGGCCGCGCTGGCTCTGCCCACCCGCGGGTGGGGGCTGCTGGCGCGAGTCCGTGACCCTTTGACTCGCCGCGCACGCGAGAGCGCCGGCTCCTCCTCCACGAAGGTGCTGCGCGACCGAAGCCTGTGAGGCCAGGAGAAACCCACAGAGTGCCGGAAATACGGCACGGGGCCCGGCAGCCTCCCGGCTCTCAATCTCTCCAGAGAAAATCAATAAGAAACAAAATGAACGACTATCACGTGTCGCGGGTTACGATGGAATACTAATCTTGTGCTTAGGCGCGCGTCCATAGGACCAGTGAAGTCTAAAATAAAAACAAGTAAATTATACTAATCATACAAGTTGAAACAGCATTCTCTCATGCACAACGCCCTGTGCTAATCTCCTAGGGGTAATTGCTAGTCTCCTATAATAAAATTCTCCACACTCTCACACAGTCATTTTGCCACTGACATACGGAGAGGGAGAAAATTGTACTTATCTGCTTGGAGAGCAGTAAAAGAAGAGGAGGAGTCCAAGCACAGGAAGTGGGTTGTGACTGGGGGATAGAGCATAGACTACAGAGACTCATGGATTTTGTAGTTTTGAAAGGAGAAAAGTTTTGTGTTTCACTTTTCATGTTTTTATATGTGTTTTGTTGAACTGCTAAAGAGTAGATTAAATGAAGATGAAGCATAATGCTCACCTCCAGTCTTGTCATAGAATGGCGAATGCATGTAGCAGCGCAGGATTTTCTTGCTGCCCACAAACCATCAGTACTGGGGGGGAGAGTCACGGGCCCAGGAGGAAAGTAAATGTAGTAGGCTGCACTCCAGAGCCTTTAGTTCAACATACTGGGCCTCATTACAACTCAGGCGGTAAGGGGTTTACGGCGCCGTAAACAGCGCCGACCCTTACCGCCTGAGTACGAGGTCCCTTAGCGCCATGGCGGATTTAACACCTGCTTTTAGCAGGTGTTAAAATCCATGGCGCTAAGGGACCATGGAGTTAATTACGCCACCGTAATTTACGGTGGCGTAATTAACGCCTTCCCCACTCCCATTATGCCCTATGGGGCAAAAATGGGAATGGGGAAGGGTAAATGGGGATTGGGGACTTACCGCCCCGTGAAGGTCGGAATGGGGCGGTAAGTCCGCCAACCACCATGGCGTAAACGTAGTTTACGCCATGGTGGTAAAGTCACGGCCCAGGCGGTAACTTACCGCCTGGGTCGTAATGAGGCACTGACTTTGACAGACCGGAGAATGGGGGATCACAACCCCCACTGACCCATGGTGTGGCAAGGGAGCACGCTCCAAGGGGCAACACAAGGGATAAAAGGGGAATCGTGGAAGCTCCGCTGGACTGTGAAGCGAGGAGTGCCTCTATTCAAGAAGTGCTGGATGAGGCTTCAATTGGAGAGATTCTGGGTATAGCCCCGTCGAATTCCAAGGACCATTTGATTGGGCATCAAGTACCAATGAAGAGAAAACTGCCGAAGGGGCCCACGCAGAAGAAAATGAAAACTATAGCTAAATAAACGGAGGAATGCGGGAACTAGAACTTTTATAAATTCCTTATTTGCGCAAGAGGCGGTAAAAACAGCCTTATTGCAACTTAACTGGGTGAATGGAGGCAGGAGCTCGGCTGGTAAGGGGGAGATCAGGGGAGAGCTACTGCCCGTCCTCCCCCGGAGTGACAAACAAAGGGAGGGGCCGCCTCAGAACCAGACCGGCACAGTGGTGCCTATAGCTCTTGCACAGTTGCCTGATTCTACAATGCCTCCTTCACTGGTAAAACCTGTTGTGGTGCCCGCGCACCCTTGCCGTTCAAGTAGTGATGGCACAGCAGAGTGCTCCGCTGTGGGTTTTCAGGCAAGCGAAAAGAGGCCAGATAGTAGGATGGCCGCCCAGCGGTTTCCCTTGGGTCCGATAAATCTTTCGCTGGCCACGGAAGCCCGCCCATTGCAGCTGCAAGATGAACCATTGTCAGTCCTTTTGGAAAGTGTCATACCGGAAACTCACCAAATAGCCTTGAATCGGCTAACTCTGCTATCTTTACTGCAAGGGATCCCGGCAGTCAAAGGTGGTTATGGACACTGTCGTGAGAGAAAGAGAGAGTCTCGGATGCCTTGGATATGAGGTGGTCAATTGTGTCCCCAAACTATCATTAGGACAGGCAGGCCGGGGGAAAAGTAAACACCCATCAATACCCCCCCCGCCCCCCCGAGCCAATGAGCCAAGCCTCAGTTGAAGAACAAGTCCTGTCCCTGAAAAGAAAAATAATGGCATCAGAGGAATCCAGGGACTGGACTTGTCTGTTGCCGTCTCATTTGAGTTAGACTACCATCTTGGCCAGAAGTTAATAATACAAGTTGCTCGCCTTTAATAACTACAGGCCACGCTCACCTATATATCAACAGGGAGCTGGCGTCTCGACTGAAACAATATATGATGATTAACCTTCAAGAGACATGGCTAAAGAAGGCGCTGGCCTTGGACGGATACACAGTATTACACCAAGCAGCGCAGCAGGGCGCGAATGGTCGTCCATTTGGGAGTCTTGTTCCTCTCATTAAATCCTCAATATGTGAAACACTCTCTTCATGGGACCTCTCGTTTGGAATTCTGGTCACACACATTAGACTTAAGTTACAAAACATCCTGATGTCAAATATCTACTGGTTCAAAGGTATGGGCCTGTTGGCACCGGTACTGGACTTAATAATGGCCTTTGTGTCGGACTGGCTATATGTTTGATCGATTGATTTATATCGTGCTCGTAGACAAGTGTTTCAGAGTGCGGCAAGGCAAGGGAGGGTAACAAGGGAGAACAAAAACCGCTATCTTACTAGGCTCAATGACATTGAGAACGCGCAAGTGTATGGCAGAGGGAAAGGGGGAAAAGTGCATGTAAGGGGAGAAATGGAAAGTGCAGAGCAAAGGAACACAGATAAATAAATATATAAATAAATAATAACCAGCAACAAACAGTGGCAGTGCATCCAGCAGGTGGCAAGTGCTAGGTTTAAGGCAACAGACAGGGTGAGTCTGGCAAGTATAGTAAGAACATCGAGCCCATACAAAATGGCCCCCGTTTCCATGGCTGCACTATCAACAAAATGTGCAATCAACATCACTGTCGCGGGCCCGTGTCCTGATTCGCCGCCTCGCCCAGCCCGCCCCTCCCCTCCTGCTTTATATGGAGGGGGAGAGGGCCGAGAGGCAAAGCCGAGCAGGGAAGGCCGTCGGGAAAGGCCTCCGGTGCTCTTTGCAGCTCCGCTATGAGCACGAAGCACCACCTATCCGCTGAGGGCTGAATCAGCTGTTCATCTTCACTTCAAAACATACAGGTGTTCCTCTTTGTCTCCAGCTCCAGCGCGTGTGCTGAAGCACCATCGAGCCCTTACAAAATGGCCCCCGTTTCCATGGCTGCACTCTCAACAAAATGTGCTATCAACATCACCGTCGCGGGCCCGTGTCCCGATTCGCCGCCTCGCCCAGCCCGCCCCGCCCCTCCTGCTATATGGAGGGGGAGAGAGCTGAGAGGCGAAGCCGTCAGGAAAGGCCTCCGGCGCTCTTTGCAGCTCTTCGCTGCTCGTCTACCGTCTGCCTCAAACCTATACCGCATCCGGAAGGTAAGAAGCACAACCACTGCAATCTACTTGCTAACCCATGCTCTACCACAAGGCGCTTTAGACTACGTGCCCATACTCTGCAAGCCACTGTCAGATCACAGCCCATGCCCACGAGCACCCATAATACCAGGCTATGCTTGCGTACCGTGCAAGCCGCACTATTTGCCAACAAGGCCAGACTCCTCCGCCCAACTTCCAAGCCCACAGCCACTACAAGGACTGGCAATATAGTGGCCAATGAAGTATTTGACCCCACTTACAAGTGTACCACCTCCATACTGAATATGACTCCACAGCTGTCCACCACCACTGAAAATGAGCCCCCCAGTGTAAGATCTGTGATGTGCAATTCTTCTACCACTATTTTGAATGCTATCGTGCCAAATGCTATTTCACATGTACCCACCACCACTGAAAATGAGCCCCCCAGTGTAAAATCTGTGGTGTGCAACTCCCACAGCACAACCACGCCGTCCACCTCACCCTCTCTCCCCATGAACCCCTCCCCCCCAGACACCTCTGAACCCCATCTGAAAAGCGTCATGATTAACGCCAGGTCCATCAATGCTCATGCTCTAGACATCCATGACCTCCTAACCATCCATGACCTCGACTTGCTCATGATCTCAGAAACCTGGTTACATGAGGCCTCTGGCCCTGCGCTCTCCCTCGCCCTACCCCCTGGCTATTCTATCACTAGGCAAGATTGCCTCTCTAAAGGTGGAGGAGTAGCAATTATTGCCAGAGATTGCCTATCTTTCAGAAAAGTATAGGAATCCCTGCACAACAAAAGCGACTACCTCCAAGTTCAATTAACCCTCTCTCCCCACTGCACCATTACTGTGCACACTGTCTACCGCCCTCCAGGCCTTACAGGAGACTTTCAAGCCTCTCTCATTCACCTCCTCTCTTACAACCTCAAAAAACAGTCTAATGCCATTCTCCTTGGGGATGTCAACCAAGGTCCCCTGGATAGTAAGGACCTAGCAGCCAAATCCCTTGACTCAGCCCTCAAGGATCTGGGCTACAAGAACACCATCTTTAGCCCAACTCACACCCAAGGCAGAACTCTGGACTGGATCGCTCAGCATAACGGTCCACTCATCATCACTGGAAACACTCCCACCCCATGGTCTGACCACCACATCATCACATTCTGCATCCTCACCACTAGCGACCCCCGCTACTCCCCCACCCGAACCCCTCCCACCCTGCCTCGCCAGAAGCTCCAGCCAGATCACAAAGGAAAGGCTACTGCCCTTCCTCCAAGGCCCAGCCTTGAGACCACCTGTCTCCTCAGACACAGAAACACTTGCAACAGCCTATGATGTTGCCATCAAAGCAGCTATCAACTCCATTGCCCCTCTCAAACCCCACAAATCCAAACCCACTACCCAATCCAAGTCATGGTTCACCCCTGACCTCCTTACTCTCTGCAATGAGAAAAAGGCGGCACTTATACAGTGGCAAACGTCCCGCTCTGACAAAGATAAAATGATCTTTAAAGCTCAATCCATTAAATACAAAAAAGGCAATCACCCAAGCAAAGGCCAAATCTTTTGAATCCAGAATCTCGGAAGCACAATCCAGCACAAAAGAAATCTTCGCCATTTTTAGGGAGCTCGAGGCACCCACTCCTGCCCCCCAGAATTTCACCAAAGACAACACCTGGTGTTATGACATACAAAAGACCATGCAAAACAAATTGAGCCATCTCAAAAACATAATACTAGCCACCAAACACGCCCTACCTAATAAACACATCCCTGTCCCACCACCTGCCCCGGACCCCTCCCAACCTTTCTCCTTCAAACTCATTCAGGAAAAAGACATCGACATAATGAGGATCATCAAACCCTCAAACTGCAAAGGGGATGCATGCCCAGCCCCCATTATCAAAGACTGCACTGAAACGCTAGCTCCCTTCCTGACAGCCTTCGTTAATGCCTCCTTTACCACAGGGAAAGTTCCCACCTCCCTCAAGGAAGCTTGGGTCCGCCCTCTGTTATAAAAACCAACTCTCGACCCCACCTGCCCCAACAACTACAGACCTATGCCCACTGTCCCATTCCTCCTCAAAATACTGGACAAAGCAGCCTACATGCAGGTTCAGCACTTCATTGAAGAAAATAAACTCCTTGGACTCCGCCAATCTGGTTGCCGCCCCAGACACGGGACTGAAACCACCCTTCTTGACCTGAAAAAACAGATGGATGATGCTAGAGACATGGGTAAACCAGCACTTCTCCTACTCCTTGACTTATCCGCGGCCTTCGACCTCGTAGATCGTGACATCCTATGCCACCACCTTTCCTCCACTGCCAAATTTTCCCCAGAGGCCACAGCATGGATCACTTCCTTCTTACAAGACAGAACCATGCAAGTATTCTCCGACCTAGCCTCCGCATCATACTCTGTGGTGTGCCCCAAGGCTCTTGCCTCTCCCCCACCCTCTGCAATATTTTCACACGACCCCTCTTTCTCTTACTCGACGCTATGGGCATCTCCTACACCAACTACGCCGACGATACACAGATCCTCCTCACCCTCACTGGTAACTATGACACCGACTCCCTGACCCTCAACAACCTCTTCAACACCATCCAAGCCTGGATGGCAGACGATGGACTATGCCTCAACTCCGACAAGACTGAACTCCTCCTGGTAGGTTCCCCCGACATGCTAAAAAACCTAGACTCACAATTCAGCCACTTCACCATCTACACCATTAAAATTCCTGTCTCAGATTCTGTCAAAACTCTTGGAGTCTACCTGGACTCCAGACTATCCATGGACAGACAAGTCAATGAAATAGCCTCCGCAGCTGCATATCATGCTAAACTTATCAACGCAGTCAGACCCTTTCTCTCCAAAGAGAACTGCACCAGCATAGCCAGAGCCATCACCGGCTCTAGGCTAGACTATTGCAATGTACTCTTTCTAGGAACCTCCAATAAAAACCTAGAGAGGCTACAAGTCATACAGAACAATGCTCTCCGGGCAGCCCAAGGCATTGCCAAAAGAGAACACATCTCTGAGGCCAGGCAACTAGCCCACTGGCTCCCAATAAAGGAAAGGATTGTCTTTAAAGCTCTGACACTGACCCACAAGTGCATTCACCTCACTGCTTCTGCCTACCTCTCAAAAATAATCCACCCCGTCTCCACTACCAGGCCAACCAGATCATCGTATACCAACATGTTCTCTGTGCCACTAGTAAAAAAAACCAGAGCGGGTGGATCCGGTTTCCCCTATCTTGCACCCACTCACTGGAATGCCCTACCTCCCACGATCCGAGGTGAGGCCTCCCTCACCACCTTCCGCAAAGCTATGAAAACCATCCTCTTCACATAAGGCACCGCACACTAGCATGAATACTCACCACATGACCCATGCATAAGTTGTAACACAATGACCAAGTGCAATGTCTGTAACAACAGTATGATGTTCTGTGGTATTCATAATGTATCAACGACCGCTACCATGCCTGTACCTGTGTAACTAAGATCTTGCAAGTAACAGCACCTCAATTCCCTTGGGCTGCTTGCGCACTATATAAATATAAATAAATAAATAAATAAATAAGCAAGGGGTGGGGCGGTATGGTTACAGATACAGACCCCAGTGCAAGGGATTGCCAGAAGGCAGTGCCGGTGGGTGGCAAGATGAGCGGGTACCTGGGCCCAGAAGTCAGAAGGTGGGCCAAGTGCATAGTGCCAAGAGAGAGCAGATCAGCAGAGGAGAGGAGAGGAGGGGCGTAGGCAGAAGCAAAGAGGAAGGTCTTGAGGTGCTTCTGGAAACCAGAGATGGTTTTCCTCAAGTTTCAGAGTGGCAGGGAGGCTGTTCCAGAGGGAGGCCCCAGCCGAAAGACAAAGATCTACCCCCAAGATGCTACAACGGAAGGTCAGGTGCTAGTGGTAAGAGACCTACATTCAGACTGTATGGGGGCCCTTGCACAGCGCCATTCCTGGCAGAGTAAGGAGGGTATAAAATAAAAAATGCGAGAGCATGGTTGGACTGTGAGTCTTGCACCCCTTAATGGAGCTATTGCTGGAGACAATCTGCACTCATCAACATGGACAAACGGAAAGAGTTCATCTACAATTGACTTTGTGTTTGTGGACGGGGAGGGGATGAAAGGATGTGTGAATTTCTAGGTGACGCTGATGGAGATTAGGGATCATTCACTGTTAGTTGCCCAGTTCTCTCTGGAGGAATTGCATTTGTCCGATGGTACGGTTGAGCCATTGGCCCTCGGTAGACGCATGGTTATACTCAACCTACAGAGGAACAGATTGTATTGGTCTCTGTCCCTAATCAATAGAGCACATAAAGGTCTGTTGGGAACGCTCTTGTAAATGGACAATGTCAAGTTATGACAAGGAGGCAGCCTTCGCAGTTGAGAATGTGGAGTCCTTCATCTGTAATATAATGGGGGATTCATCTCAAGGGAAAGGGGGCAATAGGTTGCGTAGACATTCCCACCTTCATGTATACGATGCAGATCTGGTTAAAAGAAGAAGGGAAGTCAGGAAATCTATAAGATGCATTAATAATGATGCCCTTCTTACTCCTTGATTAAAGCATGAAATACTTAGACAGATTCAACAGGGTCATAAGAATTGGTTGCGCTATACGAGGTTGGCACGACTACAGAGAGATGCCGAGTCTATGCTGTCAGTGTTGGTCCATAAGGACTCTGGTGCTTTTTGGTCACTCATTAAATCCAGAAGAAATGGGCCAGTAGGAACCTTGGTTAATGGGGTGGGGAAGCAAAGTGGGTGGAGCACTTTGAAGGTCTTTATGCGTCTCCACAGCCTGGGGGGAGGGTTAGTGGGGGTGATGTTTTGGTTACGGAGCCGGGCCTACTCTTGGACCTTTCGGTCCTTAATTTGACAGCTGTAATAACTAGATGTAGCAATTCCAACACGCCCGGCCCTAATGGTCTCTCAAATCGCCTCTTCAAAACGAACCCTCCATTGTGGGCGGAAATATTACATTATCCATTTACAGTTATTGCTCCAACTCTACAATTTCCCCGTACTTGGGACACTGCTCATATTATTCCCATCTATAAAGGAGGGGGAGAGATTATCCGTAAAACTATAGGCCCATTGCCATCCGCGATGCTGATTCCAACATTTGTTTCCATATTACTGTTGGAGCATCTTGCGGTTTGGGCCACCAGCAGCCATCTTTTGGCAAAATGGCAGACATGCTTCAGGAAGGGAATGGGCACTCTCTTAAATGGCATGCTGGTCAAATGCCTACAGGGGCTGGCATGGGAAAGGGGATCTCGCCTGGTCTGTTTGGCTATAATAGACCTGGCTGCGGCCTTTGAATCAGTAGACCAAGCTCGACCGTGGAGTAAGCTACACAGGTGGGGAATTCCTCCAGTGGCTCCGAAGGCTACTCGTTGGGCTACATAAGGCAGCATCTATACAAGTTTGCCTTCATTATCAAGGAAGTTTGTCTCACACAATAAAAACATTTAGAGGAATCAGACAGGGCTGCGTCCTGGCCCCCTTTCTTTGTAATCTATACATGGCAGATATAGGCCCCCATTTACAAGCCGCTGCTCTGGCATCGCCTAATTGCTCAAAACAAGGTGGTGTGGACAGGGTATGCCGGCGCAGATCTTATTTTCGATACTACCCCTGTTGGCCTGCAGAGGGTTGTGAATGCCTTTAGTACATGTATTTGTGAGAATGCCTGGAAGGTGAATCCCATTGAGACTAAAGTAATGGAAATCTGGAACGGGCGGAGGCCAGCACCTTATAAATGGTACACGCAAGCCACACCAGGTGAGAGGATTGATTCCTTCATCTATTTAGGTTTTCTCGTTTTAGCCAAACCTTCAGTCGGGCTTGGCTTCATTCCAGGGCAGTAAAACCTGCAAAGCGAATGCAGCAAGTGGACGCCACATTCAGCAGGTTTTCTTTGTTACCTTGTATTCAATATTACAAAGGTAAGACTATCCCAACGTTAATATATGGGATTGAGATGTATAACCCTGGTCTGATTGAATACCTGCCGACTTTGGAAGCTCTCATTTGGCGTAGAGTGCTGCGCCCCCCCTCCCCATCCGTCCCCGACTCAAGCATCAGATATGAATTAGGACTGGTCCCTTTGAAGGCCAGAGCATTGTGGCAATGCATCTCATTCTTTAGGAAGACACTAATTCCTTCAAGAGGTTCACTCCGGGAGATGTTTGGGGAGGTGTCGGTGGGGAGGAGCTCAGGTGCCCTGGTTGAATTGAAAGAACTTGCCCTTTTGGCACTGCAGGAGGTTGGTTGTTCAGAGAAAGATCTGATTGACAACTTGGACAGGGTGAAAACACTGTCCTTTAAGGCTGACTGGGTGCAAACAGTTGTGGATTTGCATGCACACTCTGTTAGTCATCTTGTTTTGACCATAGAAATCAGGGGTGTTTGGCCCCCTATTTGTCTATATATGCCAGTAGAGTGGCTCGCTCTACTTTTTCGAGATTTAGGTCAAATCTCATAAAAACTGGAGAGACCCTTTTGAGATACGGTTTGGCTATGGAGGCAGAGTTTTGTAAGAACTGCCTGGCTAAAGAAACAATATGACATCTGCTGCTGGGATGTCCAGCTTTGCGACTTTGCTGGTTAAATACTTGCCTAAATTCATTGCAACCAGGTCCGCGAGAGATGACCTACTTTGGCATCGCTGCTTGTCGGGCAATCTTACTTCCACCGTCAATGCAGTGGGGGCAGTTTTGGATTTTCTCAGGGTCGAAGGGGGGCAAATGTAAAATTGCTGCCACTTTAATATCCGTTATGACTTGTCTGTTTTATTTGAGGTTTTCTGTTGGATTATGGAATTCTTTCTTTTCTTTATTGTTTTAACTTGTCTTATTTTAATGTCTGCTGATTGAATTTTATGTATTTTTATGGAAATGTTAAAGGTTAACCTGTTTAACCAATAAAACATTAAAGAAAAGAAAATTAGTGCAAAGGGAGATTTCTTGTCATTCATCACTCTCAGGTTTAGATGCGATGCCTTCTTTTTGGAAAGTGCTCCTTGATTCTCCTTTTGATGTTTGTCGCTCTAAGGGTGCATTCCATTCCTGATACCAGTAATTGGTGGGAATTCATATTAGCCTGTAGACTCATGCTGCAATCTTTGTGTTCTTGAGAGTGGTCACTAGCGTGGACATGAGCATTCACTGTAACTTATTGTCCAGATGGCATAATGGACCCGCCAGTGTGGTCAGTGAGACGCCCGTGGTAATGTCTTTTGCCATGAATGAGCCGTCCCATTCTGGCGCCCTCGGTTCGTCTGCCAGAACGCCACTGCGCAGGTAGTATGTCATCGGCATAATCTGCCTTATTTGGTCTCTTGGAGATGTTAACTCTTCTGTTCACTATCACCCAGTGACATGCTAATTATCGGTCGCTTGGCACTATCACAGTCTGGTAAATACCTACAATTATTTTTGCAAGCGGTGGAACCCAGCGCTGCTGTATTTACATGGTTAGTTACAGATAAGGGAGCAATTCAGGCTGGCCTTATCCTCAGTGTCAATGACCTGTAACAATTTTTAGAGGATCACTTTAGTCAGTCGTCACTGAGCACACGCATCCAATGTAGCACAATTCTTCACTGACCTTGTAGAGCTGGCTTTCAAGGAGTTCCCAAAGTGTTGGTGATGTCACAGATGATCAGTGGTAGATAATTCTCCAGCCACCCTGCAGCACAGCGAACGCAAACACACAGCTCGCACAACGCGCGTGCTCCTCCCTGACTGCAGGTTGTTATGTGCTTGTGCTGTCTCTTGCAGTTTGCAGCTCCTCCTCCACTGTAAGCTACCATGAAAAAAAGACTACAGTTTTACTGCCACAATTCTGTGATGGTACCTGGTCACGAACACACAGCTCGAACACCGATATTCATGAAGGGAGAAGATTCACAGAACAGAAATTGTAGGCTGACTTAGCACAGCACAGGATGACTTATTGCGTTCACACAAACGTTTCCGAAAGAACGGCCACACTTCTCCAACGCTTAGTGCAGACAGATGTCTATGACACTGGGATAGTTGGAAACCTTTCACAGCTTAATGACAAAGGTGAGGAACAATCTATATGTCTAATCAGCCACCAGTTTAGGAGTGGAGAACTCAGTTGGCCCCAGGTGGTGAAGCATTGTATGCTCCCCGTAAGCCTTTGAAGTGCTTGATAGATGTTAAGGGAGAGAATCCAAAATGAATCAGTTGGTTCATGAGTCTGCAGGCCTTGAACTTCACTATTGGGCATAGGTCAGATCCCAAATGTAGCCATTTGTATGGGCTGTCCGACAGGGATAGCCAACTGGGGTGGATTAGTTCCGCCCTGTTCCTTAGTCTGGGTGGCGTGTGTTAGGAAATATTTCTCTTTACTGCACCTTTCCTTCCATCTTTATGGAACCCCCACATTGTGTTGCTTTCATTTTTTAATCTGACCTGTACTTTTTGGAGTATGGTGATGCCTTAAACTTCACTGCACTGGCTTTTACTCTATGTCAGGGGGAACCTAATATGTCCTTCAGGCTGTTGGTACTGGGAGACCTTGTTTCCCTTAGTCGTGTTACAGTGTTACTACTTTTGGTTACTTTGTATCACTTGTGGTAACTTATCATTGTGCACAGCAGCTTTCACTGCAGTACAATGGGGTGCACTTATTGATTTGCCCTAGACTAGCACTTAGAGGATTTTTCGTTGCTCTAGGTGTGCTAAAAGGGTAAGCTGGTGGCAGCAGTGACTTTTTCCCACTTTTGGGGATTTTTTGTGTTAGCCTTACTGCTTTTCACACGTATGGCTACTAACTGTAGTTACTAGTCAAACATGGCCGTGCCACAAGATTTCTCCTTGTCCTTTTGCCATTTTGTCTGTTAGACATCTTCCTGGCCTGAGAGGTCAGAAACATCCTCATAAGGACTACCAGTGCCCGGGAAAGCTGAAGCTTTTGGCAGGCTACTGGAGGGCTGTGTGTGTTTGCTGCAGGATGTGGGCTGGGACTGTCTGGTCCCAATCCACAAACTGGTTCAGTGTGTCTGAGTGGTATTCATGAGTGTTCCCGCCAGTGGTCCTGATTGGACCACTGCTGGGGTGTGTGTGGCCTAGTCCTGCTATTGGCTAGTGTGAGTTTCGGCTTTTGTCTGGCTTTTAGGATAAGAAGAGGACTCCTGAACTCATTCTTCAGAGATCTTGGAGAAACCTGAAGGAGCCAAGTTTCCTATCCACATGTGAGACCCGCAAAGAAACCTGAGACCCGACTGAAGGAGGCCTGGTAACCAACTTCTGCTGCTGTCCAGGAGGAGCCCTGTCTTTCTCGTGATCTTTAGCAGTCCTGAGAAGGAGCAGCGAGCCTTGGAGTAGAGGGAACATCCATTCCTGATGTCTGCTTGCTGCCAAAGGAAGCTTTCAGAAGTGCCCTGGAACCGTCCTGTGGGTGACCAGCTTCGATTCTGGGCTACCGTGCTGCCGGCGTCACTGTTCTGAGTTTCAACCAGGAACTTGTGGGGATCCACAGCTGGCCATATGAGACTGACCTCGGCGAGATTTCAGCATCCTAGCTTCGAGGGGCCTCAAGATAGGAGGGAAAGTCTGACCGCGGTTGCTGAGTCCTTTTGCGTCGCCATGCAGGAGTGATCACAGTCTGAAACCGCTTACCTGACCCGAGTCGAGTTCTGCATCGTGTTTTGCTGCAATCTTCCATCGAGAGTCCTTGCAACAGTGAAAGACATCAACCGGAGATCAACTAGAACCTGCAACACCTGTGAATCGAGGACTGTGACTTTTGGTGGGAAAAGCAATGTCAGACCCTCTTCCTTTGTCCTGCCAAGTCTGGGGAAGAATCGGAGTATGGGGGAAAGTTACAGAATTTGTTACCTGCCCCTTTACTCTTGTTATAAGTAAATGAGCTTATAATAAACCTTTATTCTAGTACTTTTGGCTTTGCCAATGCCTGCTTGTGCAAAACCTCTGAAAGTTAGGGCTACTTTTAGTAGTTAGTTTTATTTGTACCCTAACCGTAAGAACTCTTCACTGGACCCCCAAGACCCTACCTGCATTTCTTTCCTGCATCAACGCGTCTGTGGAACCTTTACCTGAACTATTGGGCAGAAGGCCCCAGACAATATAGGGCTGGCCAATTTTAGTTAGGGATCATTCTCTATGGACCTTGAATGCATATTACTGGTGTAACCTTACCTTTGCAGGAGTCTCTGATATGTAGGATGCCCTATAGCAAGTGAATGTATATATGTGTCTGTGTTTGTGATACCTATTGTGTGACCTCATTGTGGACCCCTTACAAGCTCACCGCCTCTGAAGAACTTAGCCTAGACCGCCTGTCACTGCTACCTGAACTGGTTTGGCGATAGCTTACAAGAGTTGTCCCCGTCACAATATAGGTTGGCCTTCTATACATCTGTCCACCAGGCCAGAGTATAGAAAATCAGTCCTAACAGTGGACCAGAAAGGGAGTGATAGGCAAGAGTCAGAAGGTGTGCTGGGCCAGAGAGGGAGTGCCCGTCTCAGATCCCAACCCTAGGGTTAGAAGAGCGAGGGAGGAGCACCTGGGTAGGGGAACCCATGATTATGTGCAGGGCAATGCCCAAAGGGAGACACAGTATTACTACTAAGGAAGAAGGTGATGGGGACAAAACAAAGTTCCTGAGGTTTTCTTTGGTTATTCCACTTCTACCTCCATTCCACCCAAAGAAGCTCCCTTAATAAAATCCAATCACCCCTACACCTCTGGTAAACCAACTAGGAGCCTAAACCCTGTTACACTCAGAAACTACCTTTCCCAGAATCCCTGTTTTCCTATGTCATACCCGAATACTCCCAGTCATTCTCCTTCCTGTCCCTCTGATTTATTATTTCCTGCACTCCTAACCTGCTCAGATAAAACACTGCCGTTCCCACCATTCCCCTTGTTTATCTCATGACAAAACCCCCCTTTTTTTACACAAACACAATCTTGGTGGATGATGTTAAGGGAGAGAATTAAAAATGGCAGACGGCAGACTAATCCTAACCAAGGAAGATGGCAGACTAACCCTAGAGCTGTTTACCTGAGATGCCCCGATACAAGGGTCAGGCAGAGTCAGGCAATTAACCAGAATCTCACACACCTGATGGCCCTTTTCTTTACCCACCGGGATAAAAGATGAAGCATGAGAGCACAAGACGAGCAAGGCAGACCACACAAAAAGAGAGCTATCCAAATCCGACAGTTCAAGAGGAGAAGAAAGGGGGTGTGAAATGAAAGGCTGTCAAGGAGAGAAATGACCTTGCCCCTTCCGACCCAGACCCACAAAACCTCTGTGGAAGGAATTGTAAGACCATGAACAATAGCCCAAGTGTGTTGCAGCAGATGTCAACGGTACACAGAGTGTGCCTACGCTGATAAGCAGGACAGAGGGAGACGCCTGAAATGCCTGCTACCGTGGCACCGACCTTGACTCCCGATACAAAGAAAGTCAAGTGGTTCATCACAGCCGGTGAGTCGAGGGGAGAACCAATAAAGAAACCAAACTGTGTTGAATGAAAGTCGCAAAGTGGCACATTGAGGAAAGTTCAAAGAACTGTAAATTGTTTAGGGAAGACCAGCTGCAGAGGGGTCTGGCACCACGTGAGTGCTCACTCGAGAGACTCTGGGCGTTCCCATGTTTGAAAGAAACTACTGATAACAGAAGGCCACAGGAGAGCTGCCAATTAAGGTCAAAGTGGTCATACAGGGGTCTAGCAAAATCCCTGTACAGTCAAGTCTTTGACCAAAAAAACAACCCAAGGGAGGGCTTCCAATAATGACAGGCAAAGTCTTAAGTCCCAACAAACAGTGTGTTGACAAATGTGAACCTGGCAGAGGGATGTCCACGGTGAACTGTGTAAAAGGACATTACAATTTGTGAACGCCAAGGTGAAAATATCTTATCAAAAGGCCGTAGTGAACCCGACAGAGGGAGGCAAATGTTTGAAGGGGTTCAAGTCCGGAAGGGGGGGATCCAGGGGTGAGAAGCCATCACCCCAACGACATGTGAATGCAATTGAGAAATCATTGTGAATATAAGCCAGAGTGAACCCGATGGGAGGGAGGCTGATATTTGAGAGCAGTCTGTGCCCGGAAGAGAGGGACCCAGGGGTGAGGAATCCTAACCTCAAGTGTAGTCTGAAAGAAACTTTTTGTTTGACATATTTTAACCCATCAGGACCTTGGAAGCAAGAATTTCAACTACCGAAGGTCCTGATATAGAAATCAATTGTTTGTGGATCTAAGCCCCGAAGAGGGGGATCCAAGGGTGAAAAGCCATCACCCAACGTACCTTTGAAAGGAACTTTTGTTAGTTATTCTTGTAGTACTTAAGGTTCTCGGAGGCAACATACTTTTGTAGAAAAGACACTTAACCACCAAAGGTCTTGATAGCTGAAGCTCGAACTGTTGTTTCATGCTTGGAAACCCCGAGTGTGTGCAGTGCTCAGGAGTCCCGCCTTGTCCCGTGCTCAAAACGTGGGGAACGGAGACCCCCGGCTACCACATCCTGATTTATCATTTGTGAACACTTCTTTCTTTCTTGTAAATCTTATCATAGACCCTTTTGTATTAGTTGTAAGGATTGGCAATAGGTTTTTCCTTATTTTTCATCTGATGGTCGTAGCTTGCTCCTATTTTAGATTTAGGTTTAGATTAGGCGTTTTTCCACCCTACCTATACAGCTTAATAAACACCCTTGAACTGTGATCACTTGTGTCTGTCTATTCATTATACCATGTCATATTTACAGAGTGAAAGGCAAGAGGTCATAGTGTGGGGTAGCCCAGAGCAGGAGTGATAGGCAAGAGGTCAGAGGGTGGGGTAGGCCAGAGAGAGAGTGCAAGGCAGGAGTTCAGAGGGTGTGGTGGGCCATAGAGGGGGTGATCAGCAAGAGGTTGTAGGGTGGTCTGGTAGGCCAGGTAGGGAGTGATAGGTAAGAGGTCAGATGATGTGGTAGGCCAGAGATAAATTGATAGGTATGAGATCAGAGGTTGGTGTGGTAGGCTAGAGAGAGTGATAGGCAAGAGTTCAGAGGGTGTGGTGAGCCAGAGCCAGAGTGATAGGCAAGAGGTGAGAGGGTGTTGTGGGCCAGAGAGGGAGTCATAGGTAAGAGGTCGAAGGGTGGGGTAGGCCAGAGAGGGAGTGATAAGCAAGAGGTCAGAGGATGTGGTGGGCTGAGAGGGAGTGAAAGGCAAGAGGTCAGAGGGTGTGGTATGCCACAGAGGTAGTGATAGGCAAGAGGTCAGAGGGTGAGATAGGCCAGAGAGGGAGTCATAGGCAACAGTTGGAATTTGTGGTGGGCCAGAGAGGGAGTGGTAGGCAAGAGGTTAGAGGGTGGTTGGGTAGGTGTAAGGAAGGCATTGTATTAAACAGTGAAGAGAGACACACATGATCACAGTCAAGGGTGTTTATTGAACTTCAAGATGGGTTGATTAAACACCTCTCTAGCCTAAATCTAAAGATGGGAGCAAGCTAAGACCATTGAATAGTAATAACGCATTCCTAGTGCAGTCTTTGTCAAAATAAAAAGACCTATACTAATAAACCTATTGCCAATCCTTACTTCTAAATACAAATGGTGTGGGACAATGATGTATGCAAAAGAAAAGTTTTCAGGAAATAATATGTCAGGATAGTTGAGCCATTGGCTTCCCTTCCCCAGGTTTTCAGCACGGCACAAGGTGGCACACTCGGGCTTCGTCCACACTATGGCTTCTCTGCCATGAGGGTGCCGTTCAAAACACAAGTATCAGAGCCTTCTGCATTAAAGTCTTGTTCCCATAAAAATCTCAATGCCTGATGTATCACACAAATATCAAAGTTCCTCCTTATTAGGGTTTTCACATTCACAAGTTCTTGGTTGCTATCCTATTCATCACAGGTCCCCCTCCGTCGGGCTCAGAGCCCCTTTTCCACCATGTTCACCATTTTTCTCCCTCGATCGGGCTCGGACCAGCAAACAAAAACACTTCTTTCTTTTTGTGAACATTATCCCACACTATTTTGTAGCACAACGGTAAGGATTGGCAATAGTTTTTTTTTTTTTTTTAGTATAGACCCTTTTTGTTTGACTAGACACTACAAGGACTGTATTATTATTATTTTATCGTCTTTAGCTTGCTCCCATTGTAGGTTTAGGGTTAGATAGGCGTTTTTCACACCCCTGATAAAAGTTCAATAAACACCCTTGAACTCTGATCACTTGTGTCTGTCTTACTTTGATGCCATGCCTTCCTTATATCACAAATCTCAGCAACTGTGTGGTTTAGCAAAGGAGGGTGGGGTAAAGAAGGAGGGGAAAAGGAAAGTCCTGAGGAACTTCCGGAATTTGAGGAGATCCAGCTCAAGACAAAGAGGAAGGGGGAGGCTGATCCAAAGGAGGGCGCCAGCCGAGGAAAGAGATCGGCCCCAGCTCGCTGTTTAGTGAATTGCTTGACACACAGAGAGTTGTTTCCAGAGGAACTTAAAGATATTAGTAGGGAGAGTATTAATGAGAGCCAGTTGTAGATATTGTGGTCCCCTGCCCCAGGCAGCCTTATGGATGATGCAGAGGGATTTGAATTAGAACCTTGCAGCAACCGGGAGCCAGTGTGTAGTTTTTAGGGCTGGAGAGATGTGGTCCCTGGGCTTAAGGCCAAGGATAAGTCCTGTAGCCCTTTTCTGGATTAGCTGGAGGGGTCATAGAGAGGAAGAGGGTAGGCTATTGCAGTAGTCAACCCTAGAGGGTACAATAGCTATAGAGACATTGAGCTTCTGGGGGAAAGTGAGGAAAGGAAGGATTCCTTTGAGGAAGTGGAGTTGAAAGCGGGGCTTCTTGGCAAGGTCCTGGATGTGAGGGAGGGAGGAAGGAAAGAGAGGAGCTGAAGAAGACTCCAAGGTTTTTTGCGTAAGATGAAGGAGAAGGGGGAGAACCCATAGAAGGTGTCCAGAGTGAGGGGAAGAAGGAGGGAGCAGGAGCCCCAGTGGGAAGGATCCCAGTCTTGCTGCCATTGAGGCAGAGATCATTGGAGGAACACCAAGACTGGATGGCATATAGGCACTCAGGAATTATGGAGGAAGTAAGGAGAGGATCAGAGGGAAGTTTGAAGAAGAGTTGTGTCTCATCAGCACAACACTGGAAGTAAGGGAAGAAGTTGGAAATTAGATGTGCAAGTGGAGCAAGATAGATGTTAAAGAGCCAGGGAGAAAGGTTGGAACCCTGGGGGATGCCACAGGTGGAGAAAGAGGTGGGATACGAGAAAGACCCCAGGATAACCTGGGAGGGATGGTCATAGAGGAAGGAGGTCAGCCCGTCCAGTGATATATGATATGATAGGTTATTTGCGCTTAATACCCAGAGGTTTCTAAGCGCGGACCCGGGATCAAACCTGTGGTGCTCCGTGTCGTCTTGCTTCCAAGGTAAGCATGTTGCCCCTGAGCTATCCTCCCAAGAAAAACAGTGCCCACTCTGAGATACCTAGGGTATTGTGGAGCTGTTTCATGAGGATGGAGTTGTTGACTGTGTCAAATGCAGAGGAGAGATCAAGTAGAATGAGAACCGCAGTAGAGTTAGAGTCAAGAGATGCAAGCAGTTCTTCATGGTTGTTCAGAAGAGCCATTTCCATGCCTCTGGATGCTCAGAATGCAGATTGATGATCGTGTAGGCAACCAACAAGCTCAGTATGCTCGGTCATTTGGGGGGAAGACCAGCTTCTCCAAGAGTTTCCCAAGGAAGGGGGTGATAGAGATTGGGCGGTAGTTAACCATACAAGACGGATCTGCAGAAGGTTTTTTCAGGAGGGGGCATAACAAGAGAGTGATTGAGGGAAGAGGGGAAAGACCCAGTAGCAAAAGAGTGATTGCAGAAATCAGCAAGCGCATGGGCAAGAGAGCCAATATTGTCCTTAATAGTTCTGGAACAACAGTGGGAAACCTATTTGGAGGAGACCTTCATAGAGCGGACAACTCTAATGACCTCATCAGATGTGATAGGAGAGAAAGAGGAGAGAAAGGCAGAGTGGGGGTTGGATGCCATAGGTGGCAGGGGGTTGGGAGAAGGAGGGAAGTGAAGCGAGAGTGCTCTGGATGTCCTGAGTTTTTGCAGTGAGGTGTGTGGCCAATGCATTGCAGAGGGCCTGGGAGGGATGAGATGAGGTGGAGACTGCGGAAGGGTTAGCCAGTTCCTTGCAGATTTTAAAGAGTTCAGCCGTGTTGTTGGATGCACCAGAGATGCAAACCTGGATGTGGGTCCTTTTGTTGGAGTGAATGGAGAGTCAGTATTGCGTTTGGAGCAGGCGACAGGCCAGTTTGTCAAAGGGTGAACCTGAGGTCTACCACTTCCGTTCCACAGCTCTGTACTTGTGTTCAGGGCTGCAAGTTCAGAGTCGTGGTATACATTCAATACTATAGTGATCCCCATGGTAAAAGTGGAGACCCAATTGGTTGGAGCTTCTTTTAAATGTATGTCCATTTTTGACTACCTCACTTTCTGATCCCTGCCCAGAATTGTGAGTGTAGGATTGTAAAGGTTGGATCACAAGACTGGCATGTCACATTGGTGTGAGCCAATATCCAAACATATAAATATTTCAACAATATACAACAAGATATTGGAGAAAAATCAAGGCACATCCCAAAGTACCAGATATCGATATGCAAGGAAATGATTTAGGTAATCAGTTGGCAAAAGAAAGAGCTCTAAAAGGAGAATATATGAAATTTGACTATCTAGTAGGAGAGATACATATATTGCAAGGGAGTTGGTAGCATAGGTGGTAGCAGAGGTGGTAGCAGTCTGCTGCAGTCTGTGTTTTTGCTTGCTGGAGACCCTGGTAGTTTTTCTGCTACCTTTACTGGCTGAGAAGGAGTAGTTTCCATCAAAAACCCCTTTTGCGCCACGGTGTTGGCAGCAGAGGTGGTAGCAGTCTGCTGCAGTCTGTATTTTGCTTCCTGGAGACCCTGGTAGTCTGTCTGCTACCTTTACTGGCTGAGAAGGAGGAGTTTCCATCAAAAACCATTTTGCGCCACGGAGCAGCCACAGAATTGGCAGCAGAGGCTGTAGCAGCATGCTGCAGTCTGTTCTTCTGCTTCCTGGAGACACTGGTAGTCTGTCTGCTGCCTTTACTGGCTGAGAAAGAGGAGTTTCCATCAAAAACCCCTTTGTGCCGCGGAGCGGCTGCATAGTTGTCAGCAGTGGTGGTAGCAGCCTGGTGCAGTCTGTTTTTTTGCTTCCTGGAGACTCTGGTAGTCTGTCTGCTACCTTTACTAGCTGAGAAGGAGGTGTTTCCACCAAAAACCCCTTTGCGCTGCAGAGCGGACGCAGAGTTGGCAGCAGAGGTGGAAGCAGTCTGTAGCAGTCTGCGGCATCAGAGGCAGGCAGTAATGGAAGAGGAAGGGGGTGACTCCAGAGCAAACACGCCCGACGAGACGAGATGGGGATGGAGCTGCAGAGTCCTCCGAAAACACTGAGGCGTTTGAAGAGAACAACCTTACCGACGCTGCACCTACCAAGCCTCCAAGGGTCAGGTAGGAACCCCTACAACCTCTTCAATAAACTCGCCCCTTCAGTGCCCTGACCCCTCCGCCTCCATGTGTAGCCCCTATCAATCAGTATGTGGACATCCCACACGATGACGAACGATACAAACCCCACCCTAGTCCACGCCTCCCACCAACTTATTGGATCTAAAGACTCAACTAATGTCAGCACCGAAGGCGAAGGCCACGTGGATGGCATTGGAGGGGGGGACACTTGGGTAAACCACTAGCGGGGAGCGCTGAGCCTCTAGATCAGCCACCTCTGACAAGTCGAGCGCAGGTTGAAGAGGAAGTAGCAGAGAAGTCCTCTTCATCCAGCACCTCTCCCAGTCTCCGGAGGCAGGGTAACCCCCGAGGATGAGCAACAGGACAAAGACATTTGGCGTAGTTCTGAGCCCTGCACGCAGGACATATGTGTTCAAGAGCTCACTGTGCCAACTTCAACTGCAACTGGGGGGGAACAAGCCACGCAAAACTCTCATGAAGGATTGTTTAACTGCGTGGAGAAAGTGAGAATAACTTCAACATCTATGGTAAATGGACTGTGCAGGTGAAATCAGGGCAAAGACAACGACTTAGTCCCCCTTTCCTTTAAGGTACATATAGAAAACCATACAGTTCCAGCTGGGGAGGACTTGATGAGCCCTGCAGCGAATAAGACCATATGAGACTCTGTCCATTAAGATGACATAACTCTGCCTTTACAACTTGTCGACTCCATCGTAAAAGAATCTCGGGTCGACATCGAAGGCACATTAGAAGATAGTGAGTGTCTCATTAACCACTCAGAAATTTGAAATGACCACTTGAACAAAAGGTAGCCCAAAAAGATCCTCACCGTCGACTACTTTGTCAAAATTGAGGGCAAAATCTAGACCTGGCAAGTGCATGGGAAACATACAACAACTTTGAAAACAAAAACGACTGCAAAATTAACAAAGAAGATTAAAGGACATAAAGGACACAAGGATGTCAACTCTCGAGAACAATAGAGAACAGACCTTAAAATGACTCAAAAGGGAACTTCACAGCCTACAAATGTGGGATCAGTAGCCCGTTTCTTCTTTCAGAAAAGCGTGAGTGCTGAATCCCCTGAATTTAGGCGAATTATCGGACGCCGAGATTTTGGAGGGAGCTCATGAACCAAGCGCAGCAAGACAATAACGGCTCAACTGGGCTGGGCATGCAAGGGTCAACGTCGACAGGCAGAAACCTAAAGAAAACCTTTTTCACAACAGAATCCCTGGCAAATATCTGCCAGAATTATTTCAGATTTGGGATTACTTCACAGACAACACAGATAACAAACCCTATGAGCTTGACATTACCTACAGAAGCCATCAGGGAAACATTTCAATATGAGAGACTTACTGACCCACAGAAATATTCAGACCAGACTACAGGACTAGGTATGTCCCCAAAGATCTACTGTCTTCCGTTAGGATAGGAGGCAATGGATCTTCAACTATCAGAGTAGCCTCCATCCTGTAGATGGCAGGTTCGCCCCTGATTTCCACAAATCCTTGAAACTGATGTAGAAATTTGTCAAGACCCAGAAGCACAAACTTGGGAAGCAATTTCAAACACTCTAAGCCAAGTTCAAAAGAATACACAATAGAGACTTCCACTCAGTGCGATCGCCACATCAAACCAGACAATGGATACCATTCTCTTCACAGAGTGGCAAGGAAACACCATAAAAAGAAACAGATCTTTTTGCCATAATGTCGGCCGTAACTATTGCATTAGCACCCTTCAGCAAATTATACAAATCCTTAAACGATACACTTAAGGATCATACAACACTTGCTGCAATGCTACACATAATAATGATATACCTAGAAGGTTATGTCACAGCGCTGGAATCACGGAAAGGGTGGGAAACGAACATAGGAACTCCTTGACAATCCCTGGTAATCGAAAAATCAACGTTCGGGCAGCAGAATACAGGCCTAGAGGAGTCACTTAATGTCTCAGCAGGAACCCAGACTGATCAGGAAGTAAAGAAGGTAGTAAGGTCTGTACACACAACCACTGTAGCACTACCTTGCTCGCCAAAAGCCAGGTGTGACTCCAAAACCCACTCTAACACAACTAGCTCTACGGGCATTGAAGCCTGCTCAAAAACAACGGCAAGTACTCTGTGCAGAGGATACGATCCAATGGAGTCTCCAAGAGTAAAAAAACTAGAAAACGGCTGTGTGGTCCTGAAACTGAATGAAAACCTATCAAGGCAGGACTCAGCCAGTACAGGACGGCAGAGCAAAAAACAACTCGACCCAAAGGACAAATAGAAACCAACCATCGCCCTCTAAACCAGAAGGAACCATCCACCATAAAGACTCTAAACTATCCCTTGTTTTTTCAAGGGACAGATAATATAAGAATAGGAGGTAGACGAATAGTCATGATTAACGAGGTGGACGGGGACAGTTCAGAAATCCAAACGTTCAAGGAGTCTAAAACCCCTAAAGCTTCCTCGGTACCCACTACTAGGAACCTGGTAGTAGCAGGCCCTGGTATCATCTTGGCTTCTCAAACAAAAGGACAGGAGATTGAAAGCATCGTCACCTCAAAAACTATTATTAATATCTCAGCGGTCAGTGAGGGTCTGATGGAGCTATCCACTTATTCGCTGGAGGAGTCGGAGACCGAACTGCAGAACTTGTCATCCAGAAACGATCTGCCAAGGGTAAACTCAACTTTGCCTCATCTCAAACTTACAGCAGATGAGCTGTGCTCCAAGAATTTCATGACTTTGGCCAACAGATGTGCTAATCTAGCAAGAGTCCAAGAACCCTCCGAAGAGAGAGTTAACGTGCGTCCGACTAGGGGGCAGGAGTTAAACAAATCTATTAGACACAAAACAATAAGAAATGGGGATAAAACTCCGAGCGGTTAAAGAAGCAAGCTAGGGGAGCATCCAAAAAAGTCAAACAAAACAACATATAACCGAAGAACCACACCATCAAACCAGCATGACAGAGAAAAAATGGGGACCCAAGACACAAAAGAAATAGTCAGAAGAACAGAAAAAGGATCACTACGTTCCTTATAGCCAAAGGATAAAAACCAAACATTCATTCTTACTAGAGCAGATGGGAACTAAGCATGACAAGACTTTTCTCAACAGGACAAACGTAATGATCTTGATTAACTGCATCCTAACTTAAGGCAGATTCGATCGGATGACATAAAGATAGTAGAATTTAGCATTAAATGAAGATGGAATAGTGTGTATTTACACATACCTTCCTCAGTAATTTGTGCAATGCTAATTGCTGCCACAGAAAGTTTCAAAATGTTGGGTTTTGACCTATCGGACTGGTGAGGCAGAAAACATAACTTTAGAGAACAAAAGAAGATCGACCGCCCTTGGGAAAAGGGGACAGTTACGGAACAAGATGATCACAGAAGGAAGAAGGTCGCTGTTAAAAGCCGAGGAAATAACCAAATAAGAGTAGAAAAGAGAAGAGAAACATTCAATTATGGAAGAGGACATTGGCTAACTCAAGAAGACTCCCGTAACAAGCATGGAACGAGTGCCTCAAAACATAAAGAACCTGCCTCGGGAAAAGAAAAAGCCAGG
This sequence comes from Ambystoma mexicanum, assembly GCF_040938575.1. NCBI lineage: Eukaryota > Metazoa > Chordata > Amphibia > Caudata > Ambystomatidae > Ambystoma > Ambystoma mexicanum. The sequence continues at coordinate 141,414 of NW_027182446.1, forward strand.
CAGGGAGGCTTTCCAGGACCCACTCAACATCAGCCAAGTACCAAGAGGTAATTTTTCTAAGCTGACGGTGACATTTGAGCCAGACGAAATCTCATTGGAACGGACTGTTGAAACAACGGACCAGGATGAAATAGTACAACCTAAGGAGCAACAAAAATGGTCCTGGATCTCAAAAGCTTTGATAGAGAATCCAGAAGTTAGCCACCCAAGGCGGTCACTTCCAACCGAGGTTCCAGCAGGGAGGATGGAACACGATGGAGGAGGGAACTTTACTAACTATGGCATGTTGAAATACTAGAGGCTTTGGCCATCTCCTGGAGCCAAGTGACGTCAACTTGGGTAAATTTGACGTTTTGTGTCTTCAGGAGACACTACTAGACTACTAGAAAGCCTTACTTAGATGGCTTTGAAACCTACTTGTCTCCTGCATCGAAGGGCCCAATGGGGCGCCCATCTTCAAGCCTTTTGACAGCTATACACTTGGGAAGTGAATTTTATCATGTACAGTCCTTAACAGAAAATTCCTTTTTTCAAGTGCTACATCTCAGGTGGAGACAACACGAACATCAAGACATGTCAGACCAGGGAGACAATTTGATTCTAATCAATACATACTGGAATCCCCGAGCCATAACAAATGTGAAATTTATTAAAATGGCTGAGAATATCTTTGAATACATCTACATTATATGCCAACCAAAAGTTACGATACTATGTGGTGACCTGAATGCATCCTGTGTGAAACCAAATGGCACGATGGTAACTCTTAAAAAACCACCACTAACTATGATAAATGGTGTGTTGTGGTCCTCTTTGATGGCTTCCCAAGTCTTACACAATCTCCATACATTAACGGATAAAGACACATCACAAATTCCAACATGGGAGAGAGCGGGTCAAAGTGCCAACATAGATCATATATTCATATCAAGAGAACTTCTTTCTCGAATTAGTGAGAACAAAATAATCAGAACCACTAATAGCCACCACAATCTTCTGAGCGTCATTTGGACCACAAGACGGGAGGCTCGATGGAAGATGTTGGCAGAACTTGAAACTTGTGCTGGAGGAACTCGCCTGAGGCTATCTGCCAAGGCAATTACAGAGTTAACTGCAATTTATAATCAAATTAGAGTCTCCGGGTTACACGAAACACCAGCAGGCACTATCGATTACCAACCACTCTTATTGGCCTATCAAATAAAGAAAAAGAATCGGAGCAGCAGGATGCTAACATCGCACCACCACGAATACAACAAATTGCTGGTAGAAGAAAGGAAGAAGCTGAGAAAGGCCAAATGATTGGCACAGAAAACAAACTCCCTAGAACATCACGCATTGGCAACTATAGAAGCCAAACGTTATAAGAACTGGGTGAGGTCTCAACAAGCCATTCTCTAACAGGCAGATGCAGCTTGATATGTTGAAAATATTCTGTGGCAGGAAGTCGAGAGAGTTATGGACGTTAATAAAATCAACTACAAATGCTGGAAGTAACCTGATGAATAATAATGTAGATGAAAAAGTTTGGATTAACCATTTTGAAACTTTATTTCAAAAGCCAGACAAAACAATAAAAACCTGCACAAAAAAGAGTGTTTCGGCTTGGAAGGTCCCCTGTGACATGGATGAGATTAAGAAAATAATCTCAAGATTGAATAAGTCTAGGGCTCCGGGCCCTGACGGAATTACTAACGCAGGTTTAAAAGAACATTCAGAAGAATGGGCCCTTCTCATTCCGAAAATCATCAGAAACTGCATGAAAACTAGGTCAATTTTGTTAAGCTGGACAACGTCAACCATAGTCCCTATCTATAAGAGTGGACCTACAGAAATAGCAACAAACTACCACCCAATAGCTTTATTGGACGTGATTGGCAAGGTCTTTGTGTCCTTGATGTTGGACAGCTTTCAAGCCTGGGCCATAGTATCCGGTAATGAAGATCCCTTACAATCAGGCATCGTAAAGGACGGGGGAACCTCAACTAACATCCACCTCCTAAACACGCTGAAAGGAAGAATCCTGTGGGCAGACATAGAATTTTCCTTGCGTTTGTTGACCTGGTCGAAGCATTTGACCAGATTAATTGAGAAAACCTCTAGGGAAATCTATCAGAAAGAAACTGCCCAGACTATATTTTAGAACCAATCAAATCTCTCCACTGCAGCACATCATAAAGAGTTTGTTTGAACAAGGGTGTATCTCTATCAAAAGAAATCCAAACAGCAAGAGGGGTTAAACAGGGGTGTCCCCTAGCACCCACCCTCTTTAACACATACTTATGGGACTTTAAAGACTGTGAATCCAACGTTAGACCTTTCCCCCTGACAATAGGGGGGGTGAAAGTGGAAGGGCAGAAGATAGAACAAGTTAAAGAGTACAAATACCTAGGAGTGATCCTGAGCAATAGCAAACGTGAAGCTCCAATGCAAGCTAACTTAATTGACAGGGCTAAGAAGCTAACTTCACAAGCTAAAGCGATAGATAGAAAATATGGCTGATTTTCAATGATACCGGTGATTCAATTCTATAAAGGAAAAGTCGTTCTATCACTGACCAACGGTTCGGACGCACTATCAAAGATTCCGGAGGCCCTCTGGGTATGACGAGAAGGTCTTTTTTGGTGACGAGTCTTGAACCTGCCTCGCTCAACATCAATGGTATCATTACATCATGAATTATCTTTGCAATCATTAAGATCAATTATAAAGAGAAACTCACCGATGCTATACAGGAAAGCACCACTAAGTTCTGGAAGAAACGTCCTCGGAATTATAAAATCAGAAATTGAAGAAAAGGAGAGTACCACACTGACCAAATGGGCTCAGGAAAACCAGGGGTGCCTTGAGGGAATAAACTGCACAGAAGATGATCTAATCCAAAAATACCAACAAGATACAAAGGAAATTGGAAGAAAGGGATTGGATTCAGACAATCACTATGGCCTACAGAAATAAATTGACAGCTCATTTGCCACCGGATCCAAGAAAATTGAACGAGCTGCAGACTTACATGGAAACATTTCCAAGTAAGCTATTAAAAAACACCTTTCTACAGATACGGTTGAACAGCCTAATGACTAATGAGATCAGATTCATAAGAGGCATTACAGTAATGATAAATGCAGATTTTGTAAGATCGCTGAGCACCAGGAAACAATTAGGCATCTTTTGCTATCCTGTGTAGGACTAACCACATTAAGGAATTCCCAAATGAGTCATCTGTTCAAAGATCTTAGAATCTGGAATGAAGAGGTCGGTGGAGTCGCCTTATGGCAGGAGACAAACCAGCTTATGTAATAGCAGCCGCAGTGTTTTCAGAAACTAGAGATCCAAAATAAGGAACCCACAAAAAACATATGACCATATGGACACAAAGACCTGCACGTACTCTTTTTTAGACTGGAATGGAAGGATGCTTCCTTGTAAAAATTGCATGTCAATTAAATCAACTAAAATTCTCAGTGTCTGAATGGAGTTGAATACTCCAGTCAAAGATGTAATAATGGCCCAAGAGAGGATCCAATACTGCAGCTATGCGAGGATTATATTGAAGGACCCAAGAAGAAGAGCTGCGAGAATTACTAAAAACCAAGTATTATTTGTATGCATTTTTATTCATAAAGCGCTTTCCAAAGCGCTTTCACAGTATAATATCAAGATCAGTACAAATTAAAGCAGGGGTAGGCAGGAGACATAACAGCAGTGATTAAGCATTAGTCAAGGATTGAAGCAAATGGGTCTTTAGCTGAGTCTTGAAAATATTATACTAGGAAGAAAAGTGAATGTGTAGAGGAAGGGAGTTACTGTGTTTGGGAGCCAGGAGTGTGAAAGAGCAAAAATGAAAACGAGAAGAGGCTTGGGAACAGAATGAAGAAAGAGGGACTGCAAGTGGAGAGGATGTGCGTGGTTATTGTGAAAAACCGATGGGTCTTTCACTTACTACTCCCCGGGGATCCTCTACACAGGTGGCCAAGGGAGGGCACTCGCTGTTGGATCCCGACCTTGGGGGTGGGCCAACGAGGGAGGATCACCTGTGTAGAGAGTCCTCAGGGATTGGGGAGGGTGAGACATGGTATCTCCACTTCTCTGCTATTGACCTACATGGCTCCCCACCCCTCAGCCCTCATGGGATATTGCCTGTCCCAAACATCTTTTCCTCAAAGTACCACTCTAGGACTGTGACGAGGAAGAGGGAGCTAGGAGTAATACTCTCTTCCTATGAGAAATACCACTATGGTACTGGGACAAAGAAGATGCAATCAGAGGCACACCAGTATTCTCACTGGCGATGTCCCACTAGTGAGTTCAGGCAAAGTTAGGCAATTCGAGTACAGCATGCCCACCTGCAGCCTATGGAACCCTCACCAGAGTATAAAATGAACACTGACAGGAAGCAAGTTGAACGAGTAGGAGAGCGAACTGAGAGGAGAGCTGAAATGCCAGAGCCACCCAAGACCAGCTCTAGGAGAACGGGACGCCGAGATGCTAAGGGTCTGCAAGTGGAAGCAGCAAGAGGAAGCGTGGCGAGGGAGATGTGTCTCCAAGGAGCCAAAACAGTCTGTTTAAGGGAGCCGGGAGGCGTGCTTAACCCTTTTGAAGTTTTGACAAGAACATGCTTGTTCCTCTGGGTTAAAGAGGGAGCCCATGAGTGTTTGAGGGGCAGGCAGTGAGACCTAACCACAGAGGGAAAAGACGTTGATTAAATGTCAAAGGAAACACAACCTGTGTCATGCGCCAAAGATTCGTAAGTTTACAATAATGACCGTATCAGAATAAACACTAACCTTGTATCCAAGCAACAGCATGTGAGGTAATGAAAAGCTCCCCTAGTCGCCCTACATCCCTGACCCAGGAATCCCAGGGAAACCCTCTTGGGGGAAAAAACCTTGGAAATCTTCTTCAGAAAAGTGTTCTCGGCTATCAGGACTGGAATCCAAGATCTTCTGGACGGGATGTAATGGAAGATGTGATGGCTCTGTGACTCCTTTCTGTAGTGAAACCGATGAATGCCTGGATTAAACTTAGGTTGAGAGAAGAACTCCCAGAACCTCTAGAGAGAGATTTACCTTAGAAAGGAGGTAATGGAGAGAATCCAACTTGATCAGAGCACAGGAAGGGAGAGCGTCATAGGTAGAGGCTAAACACGCAGGAAATAAAGAATGGGCAAGAGAAAATAGGTTAGAGTTGGATAATGGCAGTTAGTCGGCGTCTACCAAGCGATGTGTAAGCAGTGTTTAGAAAGGGAAATGTTCTATCTTGTTAGTAGGGGCTAAGATCAGTACCTTTGCAATAATTGGGAAAGCCGCTGGCGTTCCTGGGCAGCTAGACCGCTCACACTCCTGAGAATTCCCTGCAATAGCAAAGAACGAGGCAGCCTGTCCAAAAAGAGGTTGGTTGCCAAGGGAGACCTGACACTACGTACCCAGAAGAAAGTGCCACTCAGGCTTTGTTGTTTCGTAAATGCCTACAAGTCTTTCACGGATCTGGGAAATGACTGCAGAAACAAGCGATAAGATAAACAGAGTAACGGGTAATAATTGAACTAGGAAACTGAATGATACTGTGTACAAGTGTTTACCAAGAGGTTCTCAAAGTGGAGATAGGGCCGTGAGTCGCGTAGTGACGATTCTCGTGACAGGGACTGGCAGTTAGCTGGATTTCTAAAGAGAGGAATCTGAATCAGTACAGGTCATGAGAGCAAAACTGATAGCATAGATCAGAGGAGACAGAGGCGAACTTACAAGCGTTGACTAAGAGGAGTAGCTACCAGTGTGAGTCCCGTCGTGCAGACAGAAAAGGCTTCAGTGCGGCAGGGGGCAGAGTCCATAGCCCAGACCCACACAGGAAAGCTGCAACCCTAACACAGGAACCAGGCCCCATGTTAGGAGTACCTGAAGCAATTCAATGAATGTGGCACCATCTATGCCACAGTGACCAGCGGAAACGCTCCCTCATGACAACCGGTGAGTTAGAATGCAATGGAAAGCTGGTATGTGAAAGGCACAAGTGAATACAAAGTAACTGTGCAAGCGTGTAGAAAGGAAGATGCGTTTGTTTGGAAACTCTGAATGCTCTTAAAGTTATACTGCAACAATGAAGGGATACAAGTAACTGTGTAGGCATGTAGAGAGAAGGCGCGTTTGTTAAAATCTACAAATGCTGTTCTAGTGATGCTCCAACAATGAAGTGATAGTTTCAGAGTGGTCGTGTGTATGGAAACACGTGCTCAAAAGCCTCTGTATGAATGAAGGAATACTTCTAAGTGAAGGGGAGCTGTGCGCAGAAATGAAGTGGGAGCAAAATAGAGATCCTAAACAGGGGAGCTATGCGAGAAGCGAAATGTGAGAAAAGTCCCCAAGAAATGTGATTTAAAGTGAGATAACGATAAACCAAGAATAAGAAAAGACATAACAAGAAGAGAAGTTTTAAAAGCAGAAAAGTGATAAAATAATATAAATCATTGGGGTGGCCACCAGGCGGGAGATTGATCCAGGAAGGTCGCAGAGACCCCACCATAAGGCACTATATACTGGGAAGGTTCCCAGGCAGGGGAGTGACCCAGAAAAAGAATAATGAAACAATGGGTGGGAGTTGGCACCAGGCGGGAGAGTGATCTGGGATGGACGCAGAGACCCCATTATAAGGTGATATATATTGGGAAGGTCTCCAGGCAGGGGAGTGACCCAGGTGAATCACAGAGTCCCAGTACTGAAGAAAGTATGATGAACAATGATTTACAAAGAAAATGAATGTTGAAAGATAAGGAAATCTTTTCTTAAGTGAACTTCAAGAAGAAGGCAAAGCTGGAGCCCAGGACACCTGGTTGCACAACCTATAATGGGCGGACTATGTGGTCTGACAACTGTGCCAAGACCAGGGGGGACCCCACTGAATAAAGGAACTGCATGGTAGGTGCCAGAGTGTCAGGCTGGGGGTCTGAAGGAAAGAGATTGGAGTTTTTTGCCACTCGTGAATGGTGCTTAAAAGCGGAGTCTACTGCAGAGTCGAGCAGTCTGCAGTCCAGAGCAGAGCGTTTGAGTCTGATTTTCGTTTTCATTGCTGGTGGGTGGACCCACATAAACACTTGTTTGACAGCGGAACGGACCGCGGAGCTACAGCAGAGTCTACTGCAGAGTCGAGCAGTCTGCAGTCATGCAGAACGTGAAGAGGGTCAGTGGCGCAGGGGACTCGACGAACATCAATCCCGCAGAAAAGAGGCACACGGCGATGGGAGAAAACGTGGAGCTTCATGATGCAGCGGATGTTGATGATCCGAGCATGGTGGAGCCGGCAAGATGCCTCAGAAGTAACTCAAAGCTCCCGATTAACTGCAACTAAGTGCATCCTGAAAAGCCTGTGGAACTTTGTGAACCTCAGTGTCTTAAACTTGGGGAAGGTAGCTATAGAAGAGCTCCAGTGCCAAACTATTTTTACTTTGAACACTATTGAGTTTATCCAGTCTTCTACACATTGTTATTCTATAGAAGTGAGAGCAAGTACAGGTTTCGACACAGACATCATTTTATTTTGGACTGATGGAAAGTTCCTGCCTTAGGGATAGGGCAAGTTAGGCATTTTACCATCCTGACCAGTAAAATAAAGGTTTTTGAACTACATTTCAGTCGTCTGTGTCATCTCTTGATAGAATGCCCGTCTCACATATGGTGTCAGAGGTGGGGTGCAGCAACAGGTTGGGGACCCCTTGAAATCAACAAAACTACTAGAGTCTCCAATCCACCACTTGCCAAAATAAGCCCAATTAACAACTGGGGGAAATTGACATACTCAGGCGAATTAAATGGGGGGATATCTATCCCTGAGAAATGCAAGATGGCTGGACCAGTATTAGTCCAAGGATAGAAATAACATTCCACCCAATAGGGGCCAATGTCATTCTCCCTATAAGGAAAACAGTAGAGGGGAATAGTTATAATATATTTTGTCCCTGGGAAGAAATGGTCCCAGCCGCAGAGAACCATATCATCTCCTTAGCCCTCTGGGTAGATCTCCCTGCCAACATATTTCTGCAAATCTTCAGTGAGAGCAATCTGAAATGTGTGGTATTACATTACATGTCTAACTCAATTAAGATCAAAAGGGGTGACTTGATGGGAAGTCTGGTTTATGAAATTCTAGGGGAAAGCCCTCCCAAGACTAACCCAGAAAATATTCCTAATACTCTGAAATAAAAAGAGTAAAATAACGTGAACCCTCTTCCCAAGAAATCTTTCTCAATGACTCACAAGAAATAGAAACCTTTAATACTAGTGAAGGCAATGAGCCAGAATCAAACAGCAGAAAAATAGAAAGTGAATATCACAGACCCTGTCCATTTGAGGCAGAATAACAGACCTTTCCCTTGTAGTATCTGATAAAGAATAGCTCTGTCATTCAGGGGAACCATTTGGCCATCTCAATAATCCCCATTCTTTAGAACCATAAACTCCTTATTATCAAGAGTTGAAGAGCTCAGATGCAGAGATCTATGGCAGAGAGAGTATCAATGTTTATGAACGGCCATCTCTTTTGGATCCTGACCCTGGAAGTGGAGGATGCCTGGAGAGTGGGAGTGGGCTACCCACGGGCTAAACATGGTATCCTCCTTTCCCTAATGATAACCAACCTAACCCTCCCCCAACCTTTATGGGATGCAAGGAATGATGCATGGTCACTATATTATCTGATAGGGGAATCCCTCTGTGGTTATTTATTTATTTGCATAGTATAGCGCACTTGCAGCCCGGAGGCATCAGGCAATGCTACTGCATGAAGTCCAACATGGCAATGTACAACTGTAATTGAGAAGGGACTCATGTATGAGGTTGAAATTCAAGACTCCTTTTATGTAATATTCAATTTTGTGTATATATGTTTTTCTCCCTATACCTTCACATCTCTCCTGACCTTGACGAACCTACGGTATATAATAACCAATGTGGTATTCATATGCATATTATTTTTGTTCTTGTTATGTTATTCAATGTTGATTTGTATGTGGAATATGGCAATATTTGACACAAACTGTATTGTGATATTAACAACAGCCTTGAGGACGACCAACTGGTCGAAACACGTGTCGGCTGTGGATTTATTGGGGATTACCAATAAACCCAATTTTGGATAGTAACACTTGGATTTTCCATCAAGACTTTCAGGCCGATTCATGGAATAATTAGCGCGGCGCAAGTGGGCAAAAACGTGCGAATCGCAGTGGAATAGCGAAAATCGCAGTGCAAGTGCGAAAATCGCACGAAAAGCAGCGCACGTCGATTCATGGAAGGCCGTGCGCGAGAAAACCAGCGGATGTGCGATAAAAAAGTGTGCCGCGCACGTTGGCGCACAGGCCATCTAACAGCGTGCGCCAGGTCACAGCGAAAATCGCACAGGCCACAGCGAAATTCGCACATAGCGCGGCGCACGCAACAAAAGTAGGCGGAACACGGGCGTAACACTCGGAATGGGGAACAACTTGCAAAAACGTGGGCGTCACGGGGAAAGTACAGGGCACAAGTGCGCGGAACGCCCACACACTCGCCTACAACACGTATTCATGGAATAGAATAGGGCAAAAAAGCGCACGCTCAAACCAGCGCACAGGCACAAACACGACCGCCACAAGAAAGCAGGCGGTAGCGTCTCTGCGGCTGTAAGAAATGTGCGCCAAAAGGTGCGCCAACAAATAGCACCTATATACTGCCATGATGAATGTCCTATACTGTGGCCCTCCAGGACAAATGACGTGCAAAGGGGTACCCACAAACACGGACACCCGCTGACAAAAAATACGTGTGCGTGTATACCGGGGTGCGCGGGAAGTCTCACACGCGATTTCAGCAGGGTACAACTTCACGCGATCGGGCCTGGGGGAGTGGGCTACGTGTATTACAGGGGTTCGCGTGAAGTTTCTCACGCGATCGGGCCTGGGGGAGCGGGCTACGTGTATTTTAGGGGTTCGCGTGAAGTTTTTCACGCGATCGGGCCTGGGGGAGTGGGCTACGTGTATTTCAGGGGTTCGCGTGAAGTTTTTCACGCGATTAGCCAGGGTACGTGTATTTCAGGGGTGCGCGGGAAGTTCCACATGCGAATATACTGGGCAGGTGTATTTCAGTGGTGCGCGGGAACTTCCACACGCGATTCCATCAGGGTAGGTGTATTTCAGGGGTGCGCGGGAAGTTCCACACGCGATTCCATCAGGGTACGTGTATTTCAGGGGTGTGCGGGAAGTTCCACACGCGAATAGCCTGGGCGCGTGTATTTCAGGGGTGTGCGGTAAGTTCCACACGCGAATAGCCTGGGCGCGTGTATTTCAGGGGTGCGCGGGAAGTTCCACACGCGATTCCATCAGGGTACGTGTATTTCAGGGGTGTGCGGGAAGTTCCACACGCGAATAGCCTGGGCGCGTGTATTTCAGGGGTGCGCGGTAAGTTCCACACGCGAATAGCCTGGGCGCGTGTATTTCAGGGGTGCGCGGGAATTTCCACACGCGATTCCATCAGGGTACGTGTATTTCAGGGGTGTGCGGGAAGTTCCACACGCGAATAGCCTGGGCGCGTGTATTTCAGGGGTGCGCGGTAAGTTCCACACGCGAATAGCCTGGGCGCGTGTATTTCAGGGGTGCGCGGGAAGTTCCACACGCGAATAGCCTGGGCGCGTGTATTTCAGGGGTGCGCGGGAAGTTCCACACGCGAATAGCCTGGGCGCGTGTATTTCAGGGGTGCGCGGGAAGTCCCACACGCGATTACAGCAGGGTACGTGTATTTCAGGGGTGCGCGGGAATTTCCACACGCGAATAGCCTGGGCGCGTGTATTTCAGGGGTGCGCGGGAAGTTCCACACGCGAATGGCCTGGGCGCGTGTATTTCAGGGGTGCGCGGGAAGTTCCACACGCGAATAGCCTGGGCGCGTGTATTTCAGGGGTGCGCGGGAATTTCCACACGCGAATAGCCTGGGCGCGTGTATTTCAGGGGTGCGCGGGAAGTCCCACACGCGATTACAGCAGGGTACGTGTATTTCAGGGGTGCGCGGGAAGTTCCACACGCGAATAGCCTGGGCGCATGTATTTCAGGGGTGCGCGGGAATTATCACACGCGATTTGGCTTGGTACGTGTATTACAGGGGTGCGTGGGAAGTTACACACGCGATTAGGCTGGGTGGGTCCTCACAGGTGTTCCCTGTACACCCTCCACGGCCCCTGCAGGCAGCCCACAAAACAGGGGACTACCCTGCACACCTGCTCATGTCTCCCACCACCCCCACCCCCCAGCAGTGCAGGGGCATCCTCCACCAGGCACCCACTCATGTCCCCCATCACCGCCACCCCCCCACCACCAGGGGCACCCTCCACCAGGCCCCCACTCATGTCTCCCACCACCCCCACCCCCCAGTCACCAGGGGCAGCCTCCACCAGGCACCCACTCATGTCCCCTATCACCCCCACCCCCCCAGTCACCAGGGGCACCCTCCACCAGGCCCCCACTCATGTCTCCCACCACCCCCACCCCCCCAGTCACCAGGGGCACCCTCCACCAGGCCCCCACTCATGTCTCCCACCACCCCCACCCCCCAGCAGTGCAGGGGCAGCCTCCACCAGGCACCCACTCATGTCCCCTATCACCCCCACCCCCCAGTCACCAGGGGCACCCTCCACCAGGCCCCCACTCATGTCTCCCACCACCCGCACCCCCCAGTCACCAGGGGCAGCCTCCACCAGGCACCCACTCATGTCCCTTATCACCCCCACCCCCCCAGTCACCAGGGGCACCCTCCACCAGGCCCCCACTCATGTCTCCCACCACCCCCACCCCCCCAGTCACCAGGGGCACCCTCCACCAGGCCCCCACTCATGTCTCCCACCACCCCCACCCCCCAGCAGTGCAGGGGCAGCCTCCACCAGGCACCCACTCATGTCCCCTATCACCCCCACCCCCCCAGTCACCAGGGGCACCCTCCACCAGGCCCCCACTCATGTCTCCCACCACCCCCAGCCCCCAGTCACCAGGGGCAGCCTCCACCAGGCACCCACTCATGTCCACTATCACCCCCACCCCCCCAGTCACCTGGGGCACCCTCCACCAGGCCCCCACTCATGTCTCCCACCACCCCCACCCCCCCAGTCACCAGGGGCACCCTCCACCAGGCCCCCAATCATGTCTCCCACCAACCCCACCCCCCAGTCACCAGGGGCAGCCTCCACCAGGCACCCACTCATGTCTCCCACCACCCCCACCCCCCAGTCACCAGGGGCACCCTCCACCAGGCCCCCACTCATGTCTCCCACCACCCCCACCCCCCAGCAGTGCAGGGGCACCCTCCACCAGGCCCCCACTCATGTCTCCCACCCCCCCGCCCCCCCCAGTCACCAGGGGCACCCTCCACCAGGCCCCCACTCATGTCTCCCACCACCCCCACCCCCCAGCAGTGCAGGGGCACCCTCCACCAGGCCCCCACTCATGTCCCCTATCACCGCCACCCCCCCGCCACCAGGGGCACCCTCCACCAGGCCCCCACTCATGTCTCCCACCACCCCCACCCCCCAGTCACCAGGGGCACCCTCCACCAGGCCCCCACTCATGTCTCCCACCACCCCCACCCCCCAGCAGTGCAGGGGCAGCCTCCACCAGACACCCACTCATGTCCCCTATCACCCCCACCCCCCCAGTCACCAGGGGCACCCTCCACCAGGCCCCCACTCATGTCTCCCACCACCCCCACCCCCCAGCAGTGCAGGGGCAGCCTCCACCAGGCACCCACTCATGTCCCCTATCACCCCCACCCCCCAGTCACCAGGGGCACCCTCCACCAGGCCCCCGCTCATGTCTCCCACCACCCCCACCCCCCAGTCACCAGGGGCACCCTCCACCAGGCCCCCACTCATGTCTCCCACCACCCCACCCCCCAGCAGTGCAGGGGCAGCCTCCACCAGGCACCCACTCATGTCCCCTATCACCCCCACCCCCCCAGTCACCAGGGGCACCCTCCACCAGGCCCCGACTCATGTCTCCCACCACCCCCACCCCCCAGCAGTGCAGGGGCAGCCTCCACCAGGCACCCACTCATGTCCCCTATCACCCCCACCCCCCAGTCACCAGGGGCACCCTCCACCAGGCCCCCACTCATGTCACCCACCAGCCCCACCCCCCAGCAGTGCAGGGGCACCCTCCACCAGGCACCCACTCATGTCCCCTATCACCCCCACCCCCCGCCACCAGGGGCACCCTCCACCAGGCCCCCACTCATGTCTCCCACCACCCCCAGCCCCCCAGTCACCAGGGGCACCCTCCACCAGGCCCCCACTCATGTCTCCCACCACCCCCACCGCCCAGTCACCAGGGGCACCCTCCACCAGGCCCCCACTCATGTCTCCCACCACCCCCACCCCCCAGCAGTGCAGGGGCAGCCTCCACCAGGCACCCACTCATGTCCCCTATCACCCCCACCCCCCCAGTCACCAGGGGCACCCTCCACCAGGCCCCCACTCATGTCTCCCACCACCCCCACCCCCCCAGTCACCAGGGGCACCCTCCACCAGGCCCCCACTCATGTCTCCCACCACCCCCACACCCCAGCAGTGCAGGGGCACCCTCCACCAGGCCCCCACTCATGTCACTCACCACCCCCACCCCCCAGCCACCAGGGTCACCCTCCACCAGGCCCCCACCCATGTCTCCCACCACCCCCACCCCCCAGCCACCAGGGTCACCCTCCACCAGGCCCCCACCCATGTCTCCCACTACCCCCACACCCCAGCCACCAGGGGCACCCTCCACCAGGCCCCCACTCATGTCTCACACCACCCCCACACCCCAGCAGTGCAGGGGCACCCTCCACCAGGCCCCCACTCATGTCTACCACCACCCCCACCCCCCCAGCCACCAGGGGCAGCCTCCACCAGGCCCCCACCCATGTCTCCCACCACCCCCACCCCCCCAGCCACCAGGGGCAGCCTCCACCAGGCCCCCACCCATGTCTCCCACCACCCCCACACCCCAGCCACCAGGGGCACCCTCCACCAGGCCCCCACTCATGTCTCCCACCACCCCCACCCCCCAGCAGTGCAGGGGCAGCCTCCACCAGACACCCACTCATGTCCCCTATCACCCTCACACCCCAGCAGTGCAGGGGCAGCCTCCACCAGGCCCCCACTCATGTCCCCTATCACCGCCACCCCCCCGCCACCAGGGGCACCCTCCACCAGGCCCCCACTCATGTCTCCCACCACCCCCACCCCCCAGTCACCAGGGGCACCCTCCACCAGGCCCCCACTCATGTCTCCCGCCACCCCCACCCCCCAGCAGTGCAGGGGCAGCCTCCACCAGGCACCCACTCATGTCCCCTATCACCCCCACCCCCCCAGTCACCAGGGGCACCCTCCACCAGGCCCCCACTCATGTCTCACACCACCCCCACACCCCAGCAGTGCAGGGGCACCCTCCACCAGGCCCCCACTCATGTCTACCACCACCCCCACCCCCCCAGCCACTAGGGGCAGCCTCCACCAGGCCCCCACCCATGTCTCCCACCGCCCCCACCCCCCCAGCCACCAGGGGCAGCCTCCACCAGGCCCCCACCCATGTCTCCCACCACCCCCACACCCCAGCCACCAGGGGCACCCTCCACCAGGCCCCCACTCATGTCTCCCACCACCCCCACACCCCAGCAGTGCAGGGGCACCCTCCACCAGGCCCCCACTCATGTCTCCCACCACCCCCACACCCCAGCAGTGCAGGGGCACCCTCCACCAGGCCCCCACCCATGTCCCCCTGCCCCCAGGTCCTGACGATACACAATCATGGCAGTAATGGGCAGCATACCCAGCACAAACACCCAGGCAAGGATTGCATCCACCCACATAGTGAATGCAATTACATGACACAAGCCCAATGGCAAGTATGTAAATGAACACATGTCCGTCACACACACATACACAATGGCTGCAAGTGAATGTCAAAACCCATATCATGACATGTATGAAACCAAAGACAAAATAACACAAGTGGAAGTAAAAATAAAAAATGTATTAAAGATTAAAAATAAGTAAACAAATCAAACATACAACTATGTGGATAACAAAATAAATGGTCCATGTTGGAGAACAAAAGTAAAAATCAAAAAACGAAAAAGGAATACAAAAACAAATGTTGACCAAACCAATATCAAGTAGAAGCAAAAGAATGAAAAACCATTTCCACATGGTGAACACAATAATGAAAAAAATAAAATGTTCCTTCAAAAAACAAACTAAATACAGGAATGTACCAGGGTCCATGAGCCCAACACCATAAAGGAAACCTACTACTACCTAATGAAAAAAATATATACAAAAAAGTGGCCATTGTCCGAGCGGTCCAAAATAATAAAAACAAATAAAGGAAACCTAACACTAACTAACTATATAACTATATACAAAGGCAGCGGGCAAGTCCTGCGGCTCACTTGTTGATGTTGCTGGCCAGGGCATCATCGAACTCCATGTCGATGTCCTGGAGGCGGGACTCTGTCCTGGCCCCGAGGTCTCGCAGGGATAACCCCATGTTCAGCTCAAACTCCCTGCGAGCTTCCTCGAGGCACTCAGCCCGCCTCAACGCCCGACGCATGGAGAACTCTGCCCTGACCATGGCGAGCCGCTCCTCTTCCGCCCGCTGCTGCTCCGCACCTATCCGCTGGACCAACTGCTCCCACACGGAAGACACCACCATCCCAGGGTTGCCCTGCCCTCCGGCCGATGCCTGCCCCTCTGATCTTGATGGCCCCGAGCCATGATGCCTCCCACGTCGAGCCCGCTGCTGCCTCCGACGCCACTGCCTCTGCCAGCACGACGGCATCCAGGCTGATGGAAACCACCGACGCCGTCGTGCACGTGCCCTGCCTGATGATGCTGTCACATCTTCCACCTGCTGGGGTCCAGTTGCTGTGTTGTCCACCCCTGCTGGACCTCCGACTCCCAACTGTGGCAGGGATGGGATCCCCACCGAGCTGGCTGCATTGGTCGGGGCAGGACCACAGGGGGCCCTGGTGGCATCTGGGCTGGAAGACGGCAAGGAGAATGACTGGTGGATAGCCTGCACAGAGGAGGAGAGGGCCGCCACATTGGCCAACACATGCAGGAAACCCCCGAACATGGCCGATCCCAATTGGGCCACGTCGGCACGGTGCACTTCGTGATGACGTGCGTGCTCCTCCCGGGAAGCACGCACGGCATCACGAATCACAGCCGTGCGCATCGCAACCCCAATCAGGACCTTCTCCGCACGGCCAGGGGTTCCCACGTCCGCAGGTGGAGGGGAGTCAGGTGACATGGACATCCCCTCTAACTGCGGACGGGCCTGGGACGGGGCATCCCTGCTGGTGCATGGTGGTGCACTCACAGGGTCAGGGACAGCGACATGCACAGGCCCCTCCACGGTGACCTGTGCTGCCTCCTGCCCCTGGCCCTGGACTGCACCACTTGCACCAGCAGGGATGCCCACACCAGGCCCCATGTGTGCCCCAGTGGCGGCCTCCTCCAACTCTGTGCAAACCACCAACCTGGATGGCTCCTCACCGTCTCCCACCGTAGCAGGCCCCTGTGGGGGCTCACCCACCCCTTCCGCTGCAGCCGTGGGGGCATCCCCGCCGCCTTGCTCCACAGCGCCGTCTCCGCCCTCTTCTTCACTAGCCGCTGCGTAGAGGGAGACAAAGAACAGAAGCATCATGGCACTGTACAATGGTCCCCTAGACAGGAAGCAATAGCAGATGAGCACCACTGTCAAAGTACACTTCCATCATGTCCCTCCACAACACATGGGTCAGTCCTGGCAAAACACACACAGTAACAGGCATGGTGCATGCCATGGACATTTCCATGCATGTCCAATGGACTCTTGAAACATTCAATGATATGTAACTCACATGCATCATGGCTCATGCCTATCACATGCAGACACTTCACCTCAGTCACATCAATCTGGCCCCAAACACACCAAACACAGCGGATACAAGGGTAATTTGGCTGCTTCACTGAATCTGTGCATTGTCACACACATGTGTCATGCATCCATGGCATGCACAAGTCACAGACACGCAGGTCAGGCACACAGACATGGCTACCATATATGTACCTGGCATCAGCACCCATCCCTCACCCCCACCCATGTCCAGGTACAGAGACTGGCATGCTCTCATGTTCAAAATCTGCATAGGGCTCCCCATGCAGCATTTGAACACATGCAACAACCATGTGGGTCACACATCACTGGTCGCACATGCATTACCATGATGTCCCTGCACACATACATGCATACATGGCCTATGGCACACATACAGGCAAGTATCATAGAACCAGCACACCGCAACATGCCCTGTCTCACACAGTAATGCTTGGACACTTACCGCTCAACTCCAGACGGGCCTCCCTCTCAAGGATCTGGGCGTGGAGCGCTGGGCGTACGCGTTCCAGGACCCTCATCTGGATGGAACTCATGCGGCCCCGGCCCCCCTCCACGAGGCGCCGGGCCTTCACAAGGGTCCTGGACCTCAAGTCCTCCCAGCGCTTCTTGATCTTCAGGACGTCGCGGGTTGCCACCCCCTCCGCGTTGATGGCAACCACACAGTCGGCCCAGATCCTCTGCCGTCCTTCCTTGCTGGCGCGGGACGATCCAAAGAGGGCATCATACTGCCCCAGGACATGCTCCACCAGGACACCAACTTCGGTGGCAGTGAAGCTGGTGCCCCTCTGCCCCTCTGGCCTGGGGTTGCCACTGGTGCCAGATGTGGAAGTGCCCGACATGGCAACCCCAGAGGCAGATGTGGGTGGGCAACTGGGTCCTGGGGCTGGGCTGTGGAGCGATGTAATCCCAGTCGGGAGTCTTCAGTTCCAGCAGGGGTGGACACAGCAACTGGACCCCTGCAGATGGCTGATGTGCAGGCACCAAATGGCAGGGCACGGTGGCAGCAGGCAGGCAGGCAGGCAGGCAGCAGCAGATGGCACGTGGGAGGCTGCTCGGGGCACTGGGGGGCAGTAACTCGGCCTTCTGGGCAGGAGCGTGGTCTTCCGTGTGTTTTCGCATGGCCAGCTTGATACGGAGTGATTTGGCACGTGAAAATCCTGCACGTCAGCGTGAAATCCGAGGAAAGGCCCTTAGCGCGTAAGCGCGTCAGCACGCATACGCGATTCTATTGGACCAGAGTCCCTCAGCGCGTAAGCGCGTCTGTGACGTGACCCGCACGGGTATTCCCCACTCAGCACGTGATGACGGGGCACACGTGGAAATACTGCACGTCAGAGTGTCATCACGTGTAATTGGACAAAAGTGCGCGTACACGCGATTGGCCTAGGTACGCGTATTTAATGGGTGCGCGGGCACTTACACACGCAAGTACGTCAGCAAACCTGTATCCCGTGGTGCGTGTGAATTTCCACACGCTATTGGACTGGGAACTGGATTCCAGGGGTGCGCGGGTCACACGCTGTATCCCGTGGTGCGTGTGAATTTCCACACGCTATTGGACTGAGAACTGGATTCCAGGGGTGCGCGGGTCACACGCTCGCCTAGAACACGCGCAAAACATAAATTTGCGCACTTTAACAATAACAAGCTCAGACGCCAGGATGAACATACCGTTCCTAGCAGCAGTGGCAGTGGGCTACCAAAGGAGGATGAGGAGGATAGTCAGGGCCAGAATATTCACACCCAGAACCAGCCTTTTCGGGATTCCTGATGACCAGTTGTATGGGAGGTACAGGTTTCCACCACACATTATACTGGACCTAGTGAGTGAGTGGGAGGATGACCTCACATCACCCACCCTGTGCTCCCAAGCACTCAGCCCCCTGGAGAAGGTCCTCAATGTACTGCACTTCTTAGCCACTGGATCATTTCAGCGGACAAGTGCCATAGTGGGTGGGGTGTCACAGGCCACCCAGTCACGCTGCCTACACCAGGTCTTGAACATCATGACTGCACGCCCATCAGTCCGCAGGCACATATACCTGCCCAGAACACCTGCTGAAAGGCATGCTGCCGCCCTGGATTTTTACGGTGTGGCACGATTCCCCAAAGTGCTAGGTGCCATCGACTGCACCCATGTGGCTCTACGTCCCCCCAGGGCATCTGAGCACATCTATAGGAACCGCAAGCACTGGCATTCCATCAACGTGCAGGTAGCATGTAATGCCAAGGGAATCATCACCTCAGTATATGCCAACTATCCCGGCTCCACCCACGACAGCTTCATTTACCGAATGTCCACCCTAAGCCGGGACCTAGAAGCTGGGCGGCATGGCGATACATGGCTGCTTGGTGAGTATGTATGCCACTGCACATGCATGCATGTTGGATACTGAGCAAGGTCACAACCCCACCAATGATACCAATCACCACCTCCACAGGGGACAGTGCCTACCCTCTCAGCCCCCACATGATGACGCCAATTCGGAACCCCACCACGCCACCCGAGGTAAGATATAACGCAGCCCACATTACGACCCGGGGCATAGTGGAGTGCACATTCGGAGTGCTAAAGTCACGCTTTCGCTCCCTTGACCGTTCTGGCGGCCAGCTGTTATACGCTCCCCCAGTAGTGTGCAGGATCATAGTGGCAGCATGTGTCCTGCACAACGTTGCAACACGCCGGGGCCTGGCCGTGGACATGGTGGTGGCCCCACATCCCCAACCACATGCACAGCCGCTGCGCATGGGAGGGGAAAGGGCACGGGGGGAGTCAGCCCGTACACAGCTAGTGGCTAATTACTTCACATAGAAATCACACCCCTGTGGAGTACACACTGCCCTGGCACATTCCATCTGACAATCAATGATGACTCAACCTGACACTGATCCTGAATGTCTGGAGAATGAACCGTGAATACCATATCAGCCTGAGATTGTTCACCTGGAAGTGTCACAATGTGTGCATCCCTACCCACACAGACACCACCAATGCAGTTTTGTGAAGTTACACATTCAAGCAGCTAAAATGATTACCCACTTGCAAAATGCAACAAGAGGACAGTGCCATGTCAGCCAACCCAACCCCAGCACCACCACACGACACACCGTGCCATGTCATGCTAATTGCAGGTAAACAAAGTAATCCCCACAACATGACACTAGTCTCACTATGTACAGTGTCCCTATTAGAAACCTGCAACACCTGAAATGCTCACAGCAATGCCGGACCAACAACATACTTGAGCACGTAGTACCATTAACATGACATCACAAATGTTACATATTAGTAGTCTCACCACCTGGAAATGCCTGCACTCCCACCACTACCAACTGTGCAGTGTTGTCGCCATGTAGAGTTGTAGGTGCACTGCTGCCAACATGGACCCCATCTCCAGACTAGAGGTCCTTGTGTAGACATGAGGAAGTGACCTGCAAATTGGGAGGTAGACACAGAAGAAGAGTTACACATCAATGCAACATGCAGTGTACAACACAACAGCAATATGCACTAGGAATGTATACACAGTATTGACTACAGACTGCCCACACAGCTCATGGGAGTCCAACGTCACTGTGTAATTCACTGTCACTTGGGCACACCCTTTGCAAGCCCATGGAAACGGGAAGCAGGAGGGGTGTGTGTGACTCAAACCCAAGCATCTGAACCAAATACATTACAAGCCTGCATGTGCCCAGCCACAATGCAGCGTATGCCCATAGGAACCACGGAAGCCAGCAAATCGTCCCAAAAAAATAGGGAATAAAATAAATAACAATAAAAATAAAAATAAGAAACAATCAAAAATGGCCATTGATGGGCCCGGGGGGGTTGGGGAGGCCACCCAGGAGGTCCGAGGACAGGATGCACACCAGAACCCACCTGCGTGGATCCTGGGAAAATAAAACACCTCCATGGGCTCATGGCCCACACGGCTACCCTGTTGTGGGAGTATCACTGCTGTCGCTATTATCACCCTGTGCAGCTGCATCCGGAGGTGGTTGCAGTATGGGAGGCAGCCCACGCAAAGCCCTAGTCTGCTCCTCCATGGCTGCAAGCATGCGGGTGTGGTAGGTCTGGTTCTGGAGGATGAGTGTGCGGAGGTCCCCATGCAACAACTCACGGGATGCCCGGACCTCCGCCCTCGTTGCCTGCATCTCAGCTGAGAGCGTACGGGTGAGACGCTCCAGCTGCTGTTCTGTCCTTTGGTGTGTTGAAGCCTCAAGCTGAACAAGAGTCGTCCTGAGGTGAAGGAGCTCCTGCCTCAGGGCTTCCCTGTGGCCCTGGGACTCAATGGAGATGGCCTCCTGCAGAGTCGCCAGTGCCGCCCGCCTGTCCCTGTTGGACCCCACCATGTCCTCCCTGTGTGACTGGCAGATGGAGTCGGTTGCCTGCTCTAGTCGCTCCATCAGCCTTTCTGGGGGGACAATGGAAGTGGCCACCCTATCCATGGCCTGAGCCATCATCTCGGATGATGCAGCCTGTTGGGTTACCATACCATAAATGGATTGCTCCCATGCGGTATTGCCGGGTGGCGTACGGCCACCACGTCGGCGGGCACCACACCTGTCTGGGGCAAGGCGAACTGCGCCTTGCTGTGCCGGCACTGCCTGAGGCTGCAGGACTGCATTCCCCCTCTGATCTGCTGGCCCAGGAACAGGATCAGATGTCGCGAAGTGTGACCCTGCATCCGTAACCACCGAAGGCGTAGCTGCCAACACTGACATCCCCATGGAGGGTTCTGACCCTGGTGCAGGTGGGTGAGACAGAACAGAATCCCTCCCTGGAACACTCACCTGCGACGGCACGTAGGTCTCATCCGAATCAACACCTGAGTACAGCTCGGGGGAGGTGCAGCCAGAGACACCCCTTGAGAGCACGACCTGCAGCACTTGTGGGTTCTCCCCCACCACCACACCACGTCCCTCACTGGTGGTTGGTCGGCCCTCGGACCCCTCCTGGGTCTGCACCATCTCCACAACCCCAGCAGTATCAGGTGCGTCTTCCCCTGCAAAGACATGAAAACAAAGAAATGGAAACAGGCATTAGCACCATGGCACACAATGAGGGCTGAGAAGCAAGAGAACCAGTACTTGATTGACACATGTCCCACATGACTAAAACCCTCCCATGCATGCACCCTCACTGCGTATGAAGTGCAGGCAAATGGCACACACTGATGACACCAAGATGGTAAATGAACACATTTTGTGCATGCTGCCTGGCAGTGGCATCACACATTGGCCTGTGATTGCCAGGTGAAACACACATGCCATCACACAGATGGCATGTACCATTGCTATTGAGTGAAGATGGAGAGGAGGGCAGCACCTATTCATTCAGTCCAGTTCCCGCATGTAATTGCTTTTCTAATTCTAACAGGTCAGATTTTTCACCTGGAGCTGCCAGTCTGAAATGGTCCAATTGCACAGGGACATGTGTGTACAAATGATATCCAGGTAACAAAGTCACTCCACTTCACCATAGCCATGTCAGACATGTGACTAGTGGACAGCGACATGGCTAGTAAAAGTGGGGGAATGCAAACAATCTGACTGAATGAACAGTGAAAAATAAGCAACAATGTTGTGGCAAGGTGACACTTCAAGGGCAACTGGCGTGCAGTTGGGCTAGATGTCTACTGTTGGCAGAAGGGATACTGCTATGACCAAATGCAGCTGCGCAGGAAGTATTGCATGAAGCACATGGCTGACCCATACGACTCAGGCGCACACACTCTCACCTGGCACACAAACAGAAGCCCTCACACACACACCATGCACATGGATGACAAACACATGCATGTGCACTCACCGGACAATGCCTCGTAATCAGCCAGATCTCCCACGCCTTGGATCTGTTCCTCCGTGACGTAGGTCCCAGCGAATGACTCATGTGGAGTGAGTTCCGTGTCTACTACTGGAGACCCACCTCCAGTCACTAGAGTTGCGGCATGACTTGAGGCCAGCTTACTCTTTGCCCTGCGCTTTAGGTCATTCCAGCGCTTATAGCAATCATTAGCTGTGCGCCTCACGATTCCAAGGGCACTTAAGATGTCCGCAACGGTCTGCCAGTGTGCCTGGCGTTGTGCAGGTGTGGTCTTGGATCCTGCAACAATGACCATCTCGTTGTCATGTCCGGACACATACTCGACAAGTGCATTCAGTTCGTCATCCGTGAAGCTGGGCTTCCTGGACGGGCCGGACTGTGTAGCCGTGTCTGGGGCATCAGCCTGTGCCGGACGAGCACTCTTCCTCTTCCGCTTGGAAGGTGGTGGTGATCCTGAGTGTCCTGCGCCGCTCTGGACACTAGGGGCAGGAGCCCTGGTGGACTCTGTATCAGGAGTGTGGGATTGCACACTCAGCATGGGAGTTGGTGCAGGCATTGGCTCTAGTGTGATGGTGTCAGGGGGAATGTCAGCAGCATGGACTAGGACCGACACTGTCCTGGCTGGGTGTGTGAGGGCTGGGGTGGATGGAGCCGCAGCTGCCCCTGCAGCCTCTCCGCCCTGCCTCCTTGGTGCAGCAGATGACCTTGCTGCCCCAGATCCACGTGGCATGATGGCATCAACGTGCACCAGCGCACGTGTCGTAGCCCTGCTGACCTGGAAGTCAGCCATGGAGTCAGCCAGGTCTGGTGCCACAATGGGCTGGTCCAACAAGGGCTGAGCATGGATGGTGTCAGCCACATCAGCCTCAATGGGAGGGGGGGGGATTATGGGTGCCCGTGACTGGTCCTCCACACATGGGGGGACAGGCTCACCCTGCAAGTTACGACCACGTCCCCTACCGGATCCACCACGGCCACCACTTGTGGCTCTTCCACCTGTGCGTATGGGAGTGGATGTAGACTATTGTCCTGGGCAATTGGGGGTCAAAGGGGTTGGGTACCAGATGGTAATTGTACCCTAGTGCTCTAGCAAGGCTGAATGTAACCCCTGGGGAAAGATGACGGGTCACGCAATGCACAGGAGGCCCAAAAAAGGGAGATGACGTGCACGCAACCCCTCCTACACCACGTGTGCAGAAAGAAAAACCTGCACTACGCTGTGGCACCCAGTAACACAAGAATGAACGTATGCGTGTCACACGCAGCCTACAATGACCTCTGAAGGGGTAGGCTACACACGGGGCAAGCACAGATGTTAGATACGTGCGTGACTCACCGTCTGCCTGGTAAACGAGCGTGTAAAAGGAGCACGTTTGGTTGGCAACACCCCCGCCAAAAGAAGATTTGTACGCTGTCTGAGGAGACAGGACAACAGTAGAAGGGAACACTGTTTGAGGGAACAGGCCCAGGTAAACCAGTAAAAGAGAAAAAAGAGAAAAAGCTGTCAGAGGTAACAGGGAATACGAACTTGAAACGCCGTGAAGTAAATCGTGTGTGAAACGACAAGAAGTACAGAATTCACACACTCGCTCTCCACGAAAAGCACGTACAAGGAAAACGTGTTCTACACGTACCTTTTATACAGGCCCACACGTCCAGCGTCACTTACGCGGCGTGTACGCGCTAGGGCCATTTCCACCTATTACATGCTTTGTCACTTCTGCGTGTAGGGCCATTTCCACCAATTACACGCTTTGTCACTTCTGCGTGTAGGGCCATTTCCACCAATCACACGCTTTGTCACTTCTGCGTGTAGGGCCATTTCCACCAATCACACGCGATTACACTCTGACGTGCAGTCTTTCCACGTGTGCTCTGTCATCACGTGCTGTGTGGGAAACACCTGTGCGGGTCACGTCACAGACGCGCTTACGCGCTGAGGGCTTTTCCTAAGTTTTCACGCTGACGTGCAGGATTTTCACGTGCAAAATCACTCCGTACCAAGCTGGCCACGCGTACGCACACGGAATACCACGCTCCTGCCCGGAAGGCCAAACTACTGCCCCCCAGAGCCCGAGCACGCTCCCACCTGCTGCTGCCTGACTGCCTGCTGCCCCTGCACTGCTGGGGGGTGGGGGTGGTGGGAGACATGGGTGGGGGCCTGGTGGAGGCTGCCCCTGCACTGCTGGGGGGTGGGGGTGGTGGGAGACATGAGTGGGGGCCTGGTGGAGGGTGCCCCTGGTGACTGGGGGGGGTGGGGTTGGTGGGAGACATGAGTGGGGGCCTGGTGGAGGGTGCCCCTGCACTGCTGGGGGGTGGGGGTGGTGGGAGACATGAGTGGGGGCCTGGTGGAGGCTGCCCCTGGTGACTGGGGGGGTGGGGGTGATAGGGGACATGAGTGGGGGCCTAGTGGGGGCTGCCCCTGGTGACTGGGGGTGTGGGGGTGGTGGGAGACATGAGTTGGGGCCTGGTGGAGGCTGCCCCTGGTGACTGGGGGGGTGGGGGGGGTGGGAGACATGAGTGGGGGCCTGGTGGAGGGTGCCCCTGGTGACTGGGGGGGTGGGGGTGATAGGGGACATGAGTGGGGGCCTGGTGGGGGCTGCCCCTGCACTGCTGGGGGGTGGGGGTGGTGGGAGACATGGGTGGGGGCCTGGTGGAGGCTGCCCCTGAACTGCTGGGGGGTGGGGGTGGTGGGAGACATGAGTGGGGGCCTGGTGGAGGGTGCCCCTGGTGACTGGGGGGGTGGGGGTGATAGGGGACATGAGCGGGGGCCTGGTGGGGGCTGCCCCTGGTGACTGGGGGGGTGGGGGTGGTGGGAGACATGAGTGGGGGCCTGGTGGAGGGTGCCCCTGGTGACTGGGGGGTGGGGGTGATAGGGGACATGAGTGGGGGCCTGGTGGGGGCTGCCCCTGCACTGCTGGGGGTGGGGGTGGTGGGAGACATGGGTGGGGGCCTGGTGGAGGCTGCCCCTGGTGACTGGGGGGGTGGGGGTGGTGGGAGACATGAGTGGGGGCCTGGTGGAGGGTGCCCCTGGTGACTGGGGGGTGGGGGTGATAGGGGACATGAGTGGGGGCCTGGTGGGGGCTGCCCCTGCACTGCTGGGGGGTGGGGGTGGTGGGAGACATGGGTGGGGGCCTGGTGGAGGCTGCCCCTGGTGACTGGGGGGGTGGGGGTGATAGGGGACATGAGTGGGGGCCTGGTGGAGGCTGCCCCTGGTGACTGGGGGGGTGGGGGTGGTGGGAGACATGAGTGGGGGCCTGGTGGAGGGTGCCCCTGGTGACTGGGGGGGTGGGGTGATAGGGGACATGAGTGGGGGCCTGGTGGGGGCTGCCCCTGGTGACTGGGGGGGTGGGGGTGATAGGGGACATGAGTGGGGGCCTGGTGGGGGCTGCCCCGGGTGACTGGGGGGTGGGGGTGATAGGGGACATGAGTGGGGGCCTGGTGGGGGCTGCCCCTGCACTGCTGGGGGGTGGGGGTGGTGGGAGACATGGGTGGGGGCCTGGTGGAGGCTGCCCCTGCACTGCTGGGGGGTGGGGGTGGTGGGAGACATGAGTGGGGGCCTGGTGGAGGGTGCCCCTGGTGACTGGGGGGGTGGGGGTGATAGGGGACATGAGTGGGTGCCTGGTGGAGGCTGCCCCTGCACTGCTGGGGGGTGGGGGTGGTGGGAGACATGAGTGGGGGCCTGGTGGAGGCTGCCCCTGGTGACTGGGGGGGTGGGGGTGGTGGGAGACATGAGTGGGGGCCTGGTGGAGGCTGCCCCTGGTGACTGGGGGGGTGGGGGTGGTGGGAGACATGAGTGGGGGCCTGGTGGAGGGTGCCCCTGGATGGTGGGGGGTGGGGGTGGTGGGTGACATGAGCAGGTGTGCAGGGTAGTCCCCTGTTTTGTGGGCTGCCTGCAGGGGCCGTGGAGGGTGTACAGGGAACACCTGTGAGGACCCACCCAGCCTAATCGCGTGTGTAACTTCCCACGCACCCCTGTAATACACGTACCAAGCCAAATCGCGTGTGAGAATTCCCGCGCACCCCTGAAATACATGCGCCCAGGCTATTCACGTGTGGAACTTCCCGCGCACCCCTGAAATACACGCGCCCAGGCTATTCGCGAGTGGAACTTCCCGCGCACCCCTGAAAAACACGCGCCCAGGCTATTCGCGAGTGGGACTTCCCGCGCACCCCTGAAATACACGTAGCACGCTGGGAGACATGAGTGGGGGCCTGGTGGAGGGTGCCCCTGGTGGCGGGGGGGTGGGGGTGATAGGGGACATGAGTGTGGGCCTGGTGGAGGATGCCCCTGCACTGCTGGGGGGTGGGGGTGGTGGGTGACATGGGTTGGGGCCTGCTGGCAGGTGCCCCACAGTGCTGGGGGGTGGGGGTGGTGGGAGACATGAGTCGGGCATGAGTGGGGGCCTGGTGGAGGCTTCCCCTGCACTGCTGGGGGGTGGGGGTGGTAGGAGACATGGGTGGGGGCCTGGTGGTGGGTGCCTCTGGTGGCTGGGGGGTGGGGGTGCAGGGGGACATGAGCAGGTGTGCAGGGTAGTCCCCTGTTTTGTGGGCTGCCTGCAGGGGCCGTGGAGGGTGTACAGGGAACACTTGTGAGGACCCACCCAGCCTAATCGCGTGTGATAATTCCCACGCACCCCTGTAATACACGTACCCAGCAAAATGGCGTGTGATAATTCCCACGCACCCCTGTAATTCACGTACCCTGCCAAATCGCGTGTGATAATTCCCGCGTACCCCTGTATTACACGTGCCCTGGCTAATCGCATGTAAGACTTCCCGCGTACCCCTGTAATACACGTTCCCTGGACAATCGCGTGTTGAACTTCCCGCGTACCCCTGTAATACACGTTCCCTGGACAATCGCGTGTTGAACTTCCCGCGTACCCCTGTAATTCACGTTCCCTGGACTATCGCGTGTTGAACTTCCCGCGTACCCCTGTAATACACGTTCCCTGGACAATCGCGTGTTGAACTTCCCGCGTACCCCTGTAATTCACGTTCCCTGGACTATCGCGTGTTGAACTTCCCGCGTACCCCTGTAATACACGTTCCCTGGACTATCGCGTGTTGAACTTCCCGCGCACCCCTGAAATACACGTACCCTGGCACCCTGGCTAATCGCGTGAATAACTTCACGCGTACCCCTGATATGCACGTTACCCGCTTTGCGTTCCTTGTTTGGCAGCCCTGTAAACTGGTCCAGGGTTAGCGCAGCCCTTTGCGATGATTTAGCGATTTTGATGGCTTTTCCTTGCGCGAGGGCGTTCTTGGGGGCGTTACTGGCGCTGCTGCAGGGTCGCTGCGATACTCTGCGCCACGGCTGGTTTGGGAGCCTAAAATCCATGAATACGCTGTGCGCGGAAATCGGTTTTAGCGCACGTGCCTGGCGCAGACAATCGCACGCGGACACTCTGCGCCAGCCGCTTGCGACACTTTTCTGCGAAATTCTATGAATTACCCTGTTTGTGTTTGGAGTTGGATTTAGCTTCATCAATATATGGTCCTTGCGCAGACTAACAACTTATTACTCTGTAGTTTCTAATTCCTGACTCTGGGTGACTCCTGCTGTGTGTACCAAGCCCAGAGAAGTCCTCGCCAAAATCTTGAATTCCAAGCACTTCTCGCACATGGGCAGGAAAGCACAAGCTCAATGTTTTGCGGGTGGGGGGTATATCTAGCTGTCATCTCGCTCAAATGTTTCTCCACGAGGCCTAGCACAAATTTGCCTTTGCTTTGGTATGCATTACAGTTGTTTTCGTTGTCTTCTGCGCACAGAAAATACTACCAATCACCTGCAGACGTCCCATATAAATGAAGCAATGAGCACTGCTTCTGTCTTCATCTGTTAAAGAGCCACTGGAACCTATGCCACATGTGACAAGCTCTTACTCCTTTTCCCTGGGGGTCTGTGGGGGTGAAAATACTTCCCACACAACCAACAAGCCCTGGCTCATGGAGCGGGTGGTGGCACATGACCACACCATGGTCATCCCTTATACACCCCAATGGTCAAGCAGGAGGCATCGGGGGTCATTACGACCTTGGAGGTAACCATGCTGCAATTTGCAACATGGTTACCCCCTTACCGGGTACCGGGTCCGGGTTACTTGAATGAGGAATTACTGGGCCATTCCAACCTTGGAGGACCCGGTAATTCCTCATTCAAAGAACCAGGCCCGGTACATCCCCATTCCCATTCGAGCCCCCAAATTTTAAAGAGTTCGGCCAAGTTGTTAGATGCCGCAGAAACGAAGACTTGGATGTGGGCTCTCTTCTTGGTGCGGACAGAGAGCTGGTATTGCCTTTGGAGAAGGCAGCAGGCCAGTTTGTCAGAGGATGACCCGGAAGCACACCATTTCTTTTCAGCCACCCTGCACGTGCATTTAAGGGTGGTGAGGTCTGATTCGTACCAGGAATTGCACTTGGCTTTGAACTTCAAGTGGATCCTCATGACAGGGGCAAGACCATCGAGAGTATCAGATATAGCAGAGTGGAGTATGGAGAGGGCTCTGCAGGGTGTGAGAAAGCTAAATTGGGAGTGCGGAGAAAGTGGCAGCAAAAGCCTCAACTGACACACGCTTCATGGGTCGGATAACCGAGATGTAGGTGGCAGTGCTGGAGTTGGCTTGGCCTGAGGGGTGGAGAGAGTGAGCTGAGAGGAAGGGAGAAAGTGATCACTCGAGGAGAGAGGAGTGGTGAGAGGGATAGAGAGCGGAAGGTTTGTAGAGATAAGAACATCAAGAGTGGGCCCAGCAGGGTGATTCGGGCCAGAGGGGAGGATAGAGAGTGAGAGTTGCAGAGGTTGCAAAAGAGTCCAGAGGAAGGACAGGAAGCTTCCAGGTGGATGTTAAAGTCTCCAAGAAGGAGAATTTGAGTGGTCGATACCAGGAGTGAAGAGGAGAGGTCTGCCCACTCAGAGAGGAAGGAGGAGATCTGACCAGGAGGCCTATAGATGGTAGCCACAGTAAGGGAATGGCTAGGAGAGAGAGCCTGCAGACGAGGCATTCGAAAGCAGAGTAGGCCTCGGTAGGAATGACAGAGCTAGGAATCTACTTGGGGAAGATCAGGGCTACACCCACTCTGGAACGGTTGGACCTGGGCACGGAGAGGATCTTGTAGCCGTCAGGGAGGAGATCGTCAAAGCTTGTGACAGAGCTGGCCGTGAACCATGTCTCGGTGACACCGAGGACATCGAGATCAAATTCTATCAGGAGGCAGCAGATGTCAGAGGAGTGTTTGACAGCTGAACGCGAGTTAAGAGTGGCAATACGGAGAAGATTGCCAGCCTTGAAAGACTTCCGGGGAGGGGTACAAATCAGAGGTAGGCCCTGCGGAGGTGTAGAAGAAGCCTGAAGGGGAGGGGCATAAGAGGAAGGAGGAGAGGGCAAGGTAGCCAAAGAGGAGACAACAGGGGAAGGCAAGGAAGCTGTGGAGGGAAGAGAGGGGACAGCAGGAGAAGGGAGGAAATTGATGAGGCGTGGGAAGCATCTATCAAAGAGGAGATTGGCGTGAGGGCATGGACCACGAGGGCCTCCCACCTGGTGCCACCATTATTGGGAGAAGAAGAGAGAGGAGAAAGCACAGAGATGATATGAAGAGTCCATAGGTCTGGCGAGGGAACAACAAAGATGATGTCGGTGAGGGTTTGCCTAGAGGAGGCACTGGTATAGGTGTCAGTGATAGGGAGGCCTGGGTTGAAGACGGGGATGTCCTTTTTAAACTTCTTCCTACCATATTTAGTGAGAAGAGCAGTATAGCCGATAGAGAAGCAGTTAGAAAAGATAGGAGAGAGAGAGAGAGAGAGCACCATAGAGTAGGTGGTGAGAAGAGAGAAGAGGAAGGGGGGGAATAGAGGGGGGGTACGGGCGGGGAGAACACTAGAGAAGGACACAGGGAGGGGCACAAGCAGACGAGACAGAGAAAGATGAGACAATAGTAGGCAATTGGACAAGACGACAGGCACTCAGACTATGGAAGAAAGTTTGCCAGGTGAATGCTTTGCTAAGAAGTCAAAACCACAGAATGGCACAACTTTCACAATGTCGTTTAGATACTGGAGAAAAAACACACCCAAGTCTGAGAATCCTGTGTAAGGGGAAAAAAGGCCTAGGTTTCACAATGGAATTTTTAAATACCGGAGACAACACACCTAAGTCTGAGAGTTCTGTATAAGGGAAAAAAGGTCCCGGGTTTCACAATGCAATTTTAAATTCTTAAAAAAATGCAATTTTTAAATATCAGTGAAAAATACATACCTAAGTCTGAGAATCTGCCATGTAGCAGAGTTGTCACTGTAGAGTTTAGGCTCTATTGCAAACCCGGGCCGCTCCTACCTTGCTTAGTCACTGCTGGTTGATGGCAGGCCACTGGATTCCCCTGCTGACATCTGCAGATACTATCAGGAGCCGCCTCAGTGGGGGCCGCACTTTGCCTTGGGGCCATTAGCCGCAGGGGCTGCACGGGCAGATGGCTGCTCTGGGGGAGGGTCAGTGATGACCAACAGCCACCCAATCAGGGGATGTGGGCAGGCTGGGAGGAGGGAGGGAAACAGGGACCAGGAAATGGATGCCGGGAGGTAGGTGGAACAACAGCGCTGAGAGCGCTGAGAGCAGCAGATGGAAAATACAAAATAAGGCCCAGGAAGGTTTCTTGGCTCGAGGCTCACCTTAAGATCACCGACAAAGTGGCGAGAAAAGACCTTAACAGGCCGGTAGGCTCGATGCACTGCAGGCAATCACACCAATCAGGGGAGGTGGGCGGGCTGGGAGGAAGGAGGGAAACAGGGACCAGGAAATGGATGCCAGGGAGGGAGGGGGAACAACGGTGCTGAGAGCGCTGCGAGCAGCAGATGGAAAATACAAAATAAAGCCTAGGAGGGTCTCTTGGCTCACCTGAAGATCACCGCAAAGTCAAGAGACTTGGTTGACCAAGAGTGAGCAATGATAACATTTGGTGAATTAGCCATTCCCTGAAGCTCATGATACATTGAAATACATGTTGGTGTAAATGAGGTCTGCTACTTTGTGTGTTTATGCATTTTAAACCTTAATGATTAGATTCAAAGATATTCAGGAATAAGGCACTGTTTTACTATTAAGTTCACGTCTGCTATGTACAGCCTTAAAATGTGATATGATTTGTACTTTTTTTCTACCTGCCTTGCAGCTTTTGTTTGGTCACTCTTTCCAGCAGTGCTAATGAGAGTTGGGGTGGTTCAGTTTAGTTTGATGTTTACATCAGCAGCTTTCTACATCCTGTCTGCCAATCAGATTGCAGAGAACATTGGGCAAATCTGCCAGAGGTAGCTGATGGTCCCTGCTCTGGTATGTTCCAGCATGTGCTGATGTCTCTCACCAGTCACTTCCACCTCACCTATTACCCTTTCTGTCATTCCATGAAGGAGCAGGGTGATTTTACAGGTGGGCAGAGGGTGCACCGACACCTGGGAGTTGTGACAGCGTCATCTTCTTCTGTATTTTCTAAGCACCCACTGTTCATACGTGCCTGAATCATCACAAGTCATACTCTAACCGTGTTACAGCCCAGTTTCTTTTCTGAGATTGATATGGGCTGATATGTTGCATGAAACATAAGTTGACTGAATTCAATAAAATAGGAGTCTATGCATATCATATAGCATTACTCGTGCTGTGGTCAGAATTGTGTATCCTCAAGGAAAATACACAGAAATACAGACATGTTGACAAGAAAGTTTAAAAGTGGACAATAACATTCATTCCAGCATAAAACTGGAACAGAGGTGGTCACCCCACTAATTAAAACAAATGAAACACCTCTGTTCCAGGAAGCAGTTTACACAAATGTGAAGCCAGAAAAAAGAAATTTAACACACAAATGGAGTTATTACTAACAATGTTTTTTTAATGTTAAAACAGTGACATATTGGCTGAAGCTCAATATTAATTTCATCAGCATTTCACTCAGTGTATGAATCCCGGTGGGAGACTTTTACATTAGACATGTCAGTTTATCCAAGACCAGCTTTATTTTGTAAACGTTTATGTCCACTTTCCTTCTTGGAATTTAGAGATCAGCTGTGATATCATTAAACCCACAACTCTTTCATTTAAAAAAGAAAGGCACCATTTCATTACCAAAGGCCCAAGAGTTTTATTATCTCACAACACAGCGAATATTTCTAGTCAATTTGCCCTTTCGACTCTATTCACAAAAGTCCCTTTTCTAAAATACATGTCCACGTAATTTATTGGACTACTTGATATCTTCTCTGGACCCTTCAACACCAAAACAATTTCTTATAAGATAGTGCTTTAATAGTGGGCATGCACCCGCCCTTGTGCAATTGCACCTCCACATCCTGATCCCAGGCTGGGGAACCATTTACTAATCCAAAATGCTCCAATAGAGATCAGCAATAGTGTAATAGAGTACAGGGAATCCTGAGGAGAAAAGGAAACTGTAGTGCTGTAGAACATGCTGCAAAAAGAGGAAATGCTGCAGCATTCAGCGAGGATGGCCCTCCTGGTGAGGCATTTCTGGGAAACTGACTTCTGAAGTAATATTTGTTATTCCAGTTTTATGGATTCCATTCTCCAGGTCTTTGCACATGTTTTGTGCAAAGCTTAGTCTAATTAGCCATGTGGGAATACAGCTTTCTCCAATTTTATTATTAAGGAGGGCTCCAGATAATAAAGATGTGTGGTATTTAAATCCCTATGTGTTGATGTTGAAAGTAAAATTACTTTATGGGGTGTAATAATGTAATTCCCAGTAGAGGCATTTCTAAAGGATTCCTTCCTGCCACGGATGCCTCATCTATGATACCCATATCCCAACGCAGCTGTTCTCCAGAAACATTTCCGCCGCCAGGTGGCGCCGGACAGCTGTGTCAGGTCCGTCCAAGCATCTATGGGCCCTCCACTGGAAATGACATCAGGCCAGTATAAGTAGCAGGGCCGCACCCCATGACCTCAGTTCCTTTTTTCTGCGCACTGTGCTCGCTTATCGGGAACGTGCTCGTCGAGCTTTTCTAAAAGTGATTCGCCATGCAGACTCCATCAAAGGCCTCCGATTTTAAGCCATGTGCAGACTGCAATAGGCAGATGTCTGCCCTCAATCTGTACCGCGATTCCTTGTACTTTCTGGGCGAAGACCACGGGACCCATGATTGTGGGTCATGTCAGATTTCCATCTCTCTCATATCCATTTTCCTGTGTTCTTCCCTCCATCTCAGCCTTCTAAGGCAGAGGAAGGATTTCATCGATTGGACCCAGTACGGGTCTTAAAGTTCTACGTCTCTCATACTCTCTGCATAACATAATGCTATGATCTGGGTGTGAAGGATGTGCATGAGGGTCTCAGGGCTCACTCTACCAGAGGAGGGGCTGTCACTTCTGCCTGGCAATGTGGGTTCCTTGTCCTGGCCATTTTCCTAGCAGCAATGTGAGCGTCTCTGCACACGTTCGCTATGCATTACTGCTTGGATTCCCTTGTGCCCAGGATGCCCATTATTGATAGGGCAGTCCTTCTGAGTTTTCTGGTTTAGGTGGTGTCCTTGCTTTCCTCCCTCCTCCAGATTTCATACTGCTTAGGGAGTCCATCACAGATGTTGAATCCGTGGCAGGACGGTATCCATTAGTAGAACAAATTACTTACCTCTCTGTAATGTTGCTTCTGATGGATATTGCTGCCATGGATTCCTCATCGCACTCCCTACCTGCCCCAGAATTTTAGGGAAAGAGGGTGGAACTGAGATCATGGGGCATGGCACCACTACTTATACTGGCCAGACAACATTTTGGCATGGACTCGTAAAGGCGTAGGACAGATGCAGAGCGGTGCAGCACTCCCTAGCGGTGGAAATCTTTCAAAGGGAACAGCTGCGCTTGGGTATGGATATCATAGATGAGGAATCTGTGGCAGGAACATCCATCAGAAAAAATCATTACTGAGAAGCAAGTAATTTTTTCTCATAACTTAAGTAGAAAAAATGTGAACTCTTTGAAATGCACACTTCTTTACAACTAGCAATTCATGTACAATAAAATATAAATTGTTTACTTTATAGTTTCCCTACATATCAGGGAGAAATGCCTGTAGACCAGCATCCACTGGTACTGCCTGGCTGGCATCACTGGGCTGAATATATTCATGAACCTGAATGGGAGAAAGCAGGAAGGCTGGCACCTACTTGTCCATTGCTTCTAGAGTTTTGCTACTTTTCTTCAAGGGAGTACATTCTTGGGGAGTAAATGGTTGTTACACCGCCTATTTGTAGGGATGTTATTAAGAGCTGCCTTTTTTAAATAAAAAAAAAATCATTCTCTATGGCACTTATTCAGCCAAAGGTTTATGGGTTCTAACAGCAGGTGGACATTAAAACATAGGAGAATCCAGAAAAATGAAGGAAACACAAACCAGAACAGATGGGTCTTCAGCAAGCATCTGCAGGTCACATGGCCAGAGGTGACATGTGATCTTAGACGGAGGGCATTCCAGATATAGGGATCAAAAACACCCCCAAAAAAGAAGAGTTACATCATCTCCTCATCCAGAGTAGTAGAGACACAGGGAGGCACAGGGAGGACAAGGGTGGAAGGATCCAATACAGAATGGGGAGATTGGGGGGCATTTGCAATAAAAGGTGCAATGAGCTAGACAAAGCACCTTAAACCCAATGTGAGAGGTCACAGGCAGCCCGCGTGGCTCTTAATGAAAGAGTGATATGGCCACATTTCTCAATGCCTGAAAGAAGCAGGTTAGCACTTTCTGTGCCACCTGAAGTTAGTCACACATGCCAAGAAGCACAGAATACATGTCATTGCCATAGTCATATCTGGAAATAATTAGCTTTATAGCACCTGACATCAGAGCGTTAAAGGTTGAGAAGCATCTATACAGGGGCTGGCTGGCTGACTTGCTGAGGCAATGTCATGCTGAGATCCTGTCAGAGGGAGCAGGGGGGCGTATGCCTTAAGCTGTCCCTTTGAGTCATGATTGGGACAGTATTGCAATGGGGTTTGCTTGACTGAATAATGTGCTCCAAATGTGGTCTTTTTTGGATGATGCAGTGGTATTTTGCTATGCATTTGAACACTATGATATACATTGAAATGTACTGCTTGATATATTGTGATTTGCCATGGGGTGGGTTTGATGAGCCTATACAAGTTATTACTTTAGAGGTTAAACCATTGTGATTTGCCTTTAGAAATGCAAAGCCGTTTTATACATATTGATTCAGTGATGGAGCAGGTGTATTTGGATTTTTATTTTCCTGAAGCAGAAGGGATAAGGCGGGACAGGACTTTTGGGTCTTTGTCAATGGAAAGCCGATTTAAACCCCAGGTGGAGTTGGACAGGGTTTTATATGCGCAACATGTATTTGAATATCCAGGACTAAAGAAGTGATGTAGATTGATTTGATTTTAGAAGACGAGACTTGATGCTTACCAGACAAACACATGTGTTTGAATTCTATGTGAACTTGGAGAGTTGGAATATTGTGTTATTCTAGAGAGAATGTATGAGGGATTTTTATGTGTGTAAATAAATACATGTTTTTTTTAAATGTTAGTAATTCTTGCTCTAAGACGCAGGTACAGTGAAATGCTAATTGATAACACAGTTATGTAATGCATATTATGTATCTCTCCCTGAAGCCTTTCTGTTTTGTGAAAAGCTTCTCTATCCCTATATATGTGCATGAGATGCAACAGGAACTTCCGTGGATGTGTTGCAGATCCTGGTAGTGTAGTACATTGTAAGGGTTGTACGTTGCTAGAGATGTGCAATGGATTGGGGAGAGTCCCTCTGAATCCTTTTTTAGAATCTATGTAGCTAGAGCATAATATCGGTACTGGTAAAGGTGAAAGGAGACGCCCTTTCGGTTCCATTTCAGTAGCTGGTAGCGTCCCTGTAAAAAGGAAGGGGGGGGGAACACCCCATATATCCAATGAGGGTCGATAGTTATTGGGTCTTTTTCCAAAATGATGGTGCCCATTAATTTGCATGAAGTCCTTATGCAAAGTGTTCCATGGGATGGTTACCTTAACAAAGAAGGTACAGTCTCCCTTCTGAACATTCCAGAAGGGATGCATTTCAAACAGCAGTGATTCAACAATCATAATCAACCATCATTTGTGTACCAAAGGAAACCGAGAACCGCTGTGGAGGCAGGCTCTTCACAGTATTAGTCAGCCATGCCAAACTCGGTAGCATTGTAGAAGCACCTCCTTCTATCAGAAGCACGTGCAATTGCAGAAGAGATTTCATCACCTCCATGTCCTCTCTCATGGCAGATAAGAACATCCTGTTCACTGAAGTATTTCCCACATTCACTACACTGAAACAGACCCTGGCTGCATGTTTTGTCTGGTGCCTAATAAGGGAACTGTTTTGACTGAAACATTTCCCACATTCAGTGCATCTATGAGGGTTTCCACCTGTATGTGTTCTCTGGTGGCGAATAAGCTATTGCTTCCAAGCAAACCCTTTCCCACATTCACTGCACTCATGAGGTTTCTCACCTGTATGTGTTCTCTGGTGGATAGTAAGGTTTCTCATTGTAACAAACCCTTTCCCACATTCAGTGCACTCATAAGGTTTCTCACCTGTTTGCGCTCTCTGGTGGATAATAAGGCATTGCTTCAGAGCAAAACCTTTCCCACATTCACTGCACTCATACGGTTTTTTCACCTGTATGTGTTCTCTGGTGGCAAATAAGATGTCTCTTCTGAGCAAACCCTTTCCCACATTCAGTGCACTCATAAGGTTTCACACCTGTATGTGTTTTCTGGTGGTTAATAAGCCATTGCTTCCAAGCAAACCCTTTCCCACATTCACTGGACTCATGAGGTTTCTTACCTGTATGTGTTCTCTGGTGGATAGTAAGGTTTCTCATTGTAGCAAACCCTTTCCCACATTCAGTGCACTCATAAGGTTTCTCACCTGTGTGAGTTCTCTGGTGGATAGTAAGTTTTATCATTGTAACAAACCCTTTTCCACATTCAGTGCACTCATAAGGTTTCTCACCTGTATGTGTTCTCTGGTGGATAGTAAGTTTTATCATAGTAACAAACCCTTTCCCACATTCAGTGCACTCATAAGGTTTCACACCTGTATGTGTTCTCTGGTGGATAGTAAGTTTTATCATTGTAACAAACCCTTTCCCACATTCAGTGCACTTATAAGGTTTCTCACCTGTATGTGTTCTCTGGTGGATAATAAGGCGTTGCTTAAGAGCAAAACCTTTCCCACATTCACTGCACTCATAAGGTTTTTCACCTGTATGTGTTCTCTGGTGGATAATAAGGTTTTGCTTCAGAGCAAAACCTTTCCCACATTCACTGCACTCATAAGGTTTAACACCTGTATGTGTTCTCTGGTGGATAGTAAGCTGTCCCTTTGTAACAAACCCTTTCCCACATTCAATGCACTCATGGGGTTTCTCACCTGTATGTGTTCTCTGGTGGATAGTAAGCTCTCTCTTTGTAGCAAACCGCTTCCCACATTCAGTGCACTCATAAGGCTTCTCACCTGTATGTGTTCTCTGGTGGATAATAAGGCGTTGCTTCATTGAAAAACCTTTCCCACATTCACTGCACTCATAAGGTTTCACACCTGTATGTGTTCTCTGGTGGAGAGTAAGGTGTCTCTTTGTAACAAACCCTTTCCCACATTCAGTGCACTCATAAGGGTTCTCACCTGTATGTATTCTGTGGTGGTAAATAAGGTGGCCCTTATCAGCAAACCCTTTCCCACATTCAATGCACCCATAAGGTTTCACACCTGTATGTGTTCTCTGGTGGATAGTAAGGTGTCTCTTTGTAACAAACCCTTTCCCACATTCAGTGCACCCATACGGTTTCTCACCTGTATGTGTTCTCTTGTGACAAATAAGATGTCGCTTCTGAGCAAACCCTTTCCCACATTCAATGCACTCATAAGGTTTCTCACCTGTATGCTGGTGGCACATAAGTGTATCATGCAAATGGACGCTATTCTCATAGTCAGTGCACTGATAAGGTTTTTCACGCATGTCCTCATGTGGGCAAGAAGTATGTTCGTCAGATGGCAATTGTTCCCACATTTTTGTACCAGTATAGTTTCTGGACAGTTTATTTTGTCAGGTGCCTTGATTTAAGGATAGTTTTCACTGAACCTTTTCCCAAATTCAGAGCACAAATGAGAAATGCTTTCCTTACTGCACATAAAACATTGTAATTTTCGTGCTAGATATCCCTCTCCCCCAGGATTTACAGAATGAACGTGCTTCGTTACTGGATGTTACCACGAAAGGGGGGAGGGGTCATATTGACGGAAGCTGTCATGTATCCAAGAGGCTTCTCAATCTCAGTTCCTGAATACTCTGAAAAGACAACTGGACCCCAAACGTGCACACTTCTAAGATGCTTGGAAATGGCATATTCTAACAATGAAGCTTTTTGCTGTGTTAGTCCAGAGAATTGAACTATCACTGTTGCATTTCTGGGGCATCAGTCACCTATTAAGATAAAAGGAGACGAACATTATTAGTTTCAACACGTTCACAATCACAGGCAGCACATGTAACAAGACTCTACTCAGTAGCAGTGATGTGAACTCACAGAGTAACTTATACGACTTTGAAGTGCCATCTATTGGGGAAAGGCATCCTAATAGGTGTCAGAGTAGTGGTGCTCTAATGAGAGCATTTAATGGGACTGAGGTAACATGCAGCAGAAATAGTGTGATTCATTTTTATTTAGAACATTTTAGTATCCAAAACATTAGAAAACAAAATACAGCTCGATGAATAAACCTTTTAAATGGATAGTTTAATCATCAGGAACATGTATATACGTTCTATCATTTTATTTGTTTAGAAATGAGTACATGGAATCTCCCAATTTCCATATACAAATGATAAATGCAGGCATTTGACACTAAGTCAGCAGCAGCTTGTCACCAATCGGCCATATGTCCGACCAGTCTATTATGTAATCACTGATGACTCCATTACATTTGGGCAAATGTGTATTGGCCCAAACATGAATAATATAACCAACAGCACCATTGAGGAAATAAGGACTGCATTGTGAATTAAAGGAAAAGCGCCAATCTCTTCCCACAGTGAGAATGGCACAGGCCACGCTGGCACTACATTCAAACATGGACTTCAAACCTAGATAAACTCCAAACTCATCCCTCTCCCCCAGGAGTGACAGAACGAACACGATTGTGTCAGAGACCAATAGAATGACATTTCTGGTAATGAGGTAAAGTGTATGAGAGACTCCCCAAACTCCCCAAAACACCCCATTTGCCTTCCTAATTATTTATACAAATGCCCCATTGCTAGGTACAGAATTTAATCTGCCAGATGGGTCCCTCTTCTGCTTCCCTGTTCAAAATACCACTGTGTAGTTTTCAGGAGGGGGTACATACACTGTTTTATTGTTAAGGAGTGGGTGTAAATGGGTTGGTTACTTATCAGACTCCCATAACCCGAGCTAGATCCTTTTTTGTGGATTCTGGTAATTGCACCCTAGTTTGAATGCCCCTGTACCCTCTGTGCTGTGACCAAGAACTGCTTTCATCACATCCCTAGTAACCAATGGTGATGTTGCCCCATCACTGCCAATATCCAAGAATTGATTGCCACCATTTAGTGATTGCACACATTATTCCCGTTGATCTACTGTGGAGATTCTACTCACCCTACTCCAGGGGAATCTGTGCAACATAATCCAACAGATTCATGATCTGTAAGGGCGAGAATCTCATTGCCATCATTTGTTGTAACCCATATGGCATCAGCCCTGGAATAAGATGTATGTATGTGTGAATAGTATGCATAATTAGTCTCCCCAGGATGCGTTAGACACCAACCGTCCACCTGTCTGTCAGTCCTACCTTACTACATTTATTGTGTGTCTAGTGTAGGTAGCGTTGGCTGAACACTCTCACACAAGTTGGCAATGTAATTCTAGCAGGAGTAAAGGATGTGGATGGCCCAGGCCTTTTGCCTCCCTGCATCATTAATATCCCATCAAACTGTCCTGATACTGTGGATGACTTTGCGTGCCTGTGCTTGGTCTATCAAACCAACCCTTCCTGCTGCCTTCAGCCAGGCCCATCTCTCTATACTCTAGTGCCTGGCTATCATCGTCAATGCTTCCCTTTCCCAGGAGGGCTGCCCAACGGACCAACCTACCATGGCAGGCCTAAACCTTTCAGGAAGCCTGAGCAACTGGTTGGTGGGAGGACTCTGGGAAGTCTAGATATGGATTGTTCCTTAGTTCTCGCCTCAGCCTCGCAGATGTTGTATTGTGCAGTTGCCTTCCACACGCCCTCCTCCTCTGCATGGGGTATGCATGAGGAACGAGGCATACTCCTCTCCAGTCCAGATGAACCATGTACACTTGCCTTTCTGACATTCATCTCCTGGGTAGTGTTGGAAGATGTGGGAGTCTGTGCAGGCTCACGCGAGGTGCCATTTTGGCATATAGTCTAAGACAGCGCGGACAAGTCGGGGCCAGTCTGCTCCAGTCCACTACAGGGACGCCTCCAGAACGCCGACTTGTTTGCTGGCAGAACATGGGTGTAGAGGAGGCTCTGAGAGCAATCATGGCTGAAAAAACAAAATACCTGGAGCGATCCAGGATTATGCTCCTAGAGAAGAAGGCAGGTTTTACTCAAAAGCCTAGTATCGATCCTACTTTGCCGCTGTCTGAACCACAGATTTCAATAGCAGGTGATCTGTTTCCTTCCAATAACAATAATTACATATTGGGGGGACATAGGACACAGGAGAATGGGGTGAACATGGGAGGATTGTAAACCTTAACGCACAGCTTGGCTGTGTCTAATATCAGGGACAGCAGCATAATACCCCTCAGAGCTAATATCACCAAGTCCCCACAGCCTAATTCCAATAAGGGAGTTGGTCTGCCAACAAATGGGGATATCGGGAAAGAGATTGTTTCACCCCCTCATCATATAGCTTCGCCTATATTGGAATTACGCTGTCTGCTCCTCAACACTAGATCTCTAGTAAAACACTCAGTCGCTACTTTGAGGTTGCAAATTACATAGAATCTAACAACTTAGATGTCTGCGCACTAACTGAGACCTGGGGCCATGGTGCAGCTTGTCCAGCTCTTAATTTAGCCATACCAGATGGCTATGTTATGTTTAGAAGGGACGGAGAGGAAGGTCGAGGGGGTGGAGTAGAGATAATTGTTAAGGACTCATTTTCAGTCTGGGAATCATCGGGTTTTTTCCTAGAGGGCACTGAAGCACTACATCTTAAGACAGGCCTAAACACTGAGTCTACATTAAACTTTCTACTTGTATATCGCACACCTTCGTGCACTTATTATTTTGCGTTGGGCTAACAACTTTCTAGTAGGCCACAAATTGAATCTCGGGCAAAGAAAATAATTTCTATGCTCTATCGATGGTGCTTATAGCTCTGGGCTACTGAGTTTTTTTATTGCAATCAGTTCCACATCAAAATCACAGTACTTGTTACATTTTTCCCTGGTGTTGATCGAGTCTCTGAAAAATAGTTTTGTTTTGACCCACACTGGATTCTGTAGATTCTGTAAATTCCAGAAAAAATATTTTTTCCTGTTTTTGTTAGCTGGATTGCAAAGCATAATCTTAGTCTTTTCCAAGTTTATTGTCAAGAGATTGTGTTCTGTATATAGTGCTACTGTATCTAAGGTTCTCTGGAGACCTTTTAGAGTCTTCAATATTATGACTAGGTCATCTGCATACATCAGAAAAGGCACTGGTTTATTTGCCAGTTTAGGGGGATCTGTGAGAATGTTCGCAAAAGCTTGACCCACATCTAAGATGAAAAAATTAAAGAGGGCGGAAGCCAGGGTGCACCCTTACTTCAGCCCTCTATGAGTCATTATAGGATCAGACAACTTCCCATCAGCTGTTCATCTCACT
The DNA here is from genome assembly GCF_040938575.1 of Ambystoma mexicanum. Classification (NCBI taxonomy): domain Eukaryota; kingdom Metazoa; phylum Chordata; class Amphibia; order Caudata; family Ambystomatidae; genus Ambystoma; species Ambystoma mexicanum. The sequence goes on from NW_027182446.1 coordinate 184,100, forward strand.
TGTATAATGTTGCTAGTGTGGAGATCTTTTACGAGAGACGCAATGTGGGAAGGAGATACCTGTGCAACCATTTTCTGAAGTCATAATTCCCTAGAGACCGAGTCAAAAGCAGCTCACAGATCGATGAAGGTCATATATAACGGTTGCTTTATTAGGTGATGATGTTCGGATATAAATCCTGTTTGGAGAGGATTTCTCCGACAGGAATCTAGGGTCCACTTATTAAAGTCTCTCAAGATGAACGTGGAAAATAGCTTGCAAGGCGCGTCGAGAAGTGTGATCGGTCTGTAGTTTCCTGGAACAGAGCGATCGCCCTTCTTGAATATTGGAACAATCGCCGACGATCGCCATGATGATGGTATGGTGTGAGTTATGATGATTTGTTGAAAGATATTGTACATCATTTTGGACCAATAAGTAGGGTTCTGCTTAAACATAAAATTGCTCAAGCCATCGGGGCCAGATGCCCGAGAGTTGTTGAGTTTATTTATGTAAAAAAGAACACTTCTTCCAAAATTAACAATCCCACATAGTTGTGAGGCTCAGGACTGATGTACCCATTATAACACATTGGTCATATGTACATAGAAGTAAAGTGTGACACCCAATCATTTTCGTTCACACCATTCAACTGAACCAGCTTTTGAGCACTGTTGTTTGCAATGTTGATTAAAGACCAAATTTGGGCTGTATTTTTCGGAAGGATGTTGCTTAGCATGGACTCTCCCGCTGTGTCAATTGGATACGATATGAACGAAGCCAGTTTCTGTATTGGCAGTTGAGTGATTATATTATTATATATTTGTCATGGCAGTTTGAAGCGACAACAAGCTTCTTGTCTTTATGCAACAGAGACTTTTTCTTCTGAACCAGATAATCAAATTCATGTCTAGGTTTGTAATGCATGGAAGTTTCAGTTTGTAATTGGGTCTGATAAATATGCAAAAATGATGTGTAGTCGCTTCGCACCTCTGTCCCATCTTGATAACTGCTCTCTACATTATTATGAAATGAAGTTAAAGAGTGATAGTTCCACATGAGCCTTGTTCGAGCATTGTTAACTATCACGGGGTGATGGAAATTTCTAAGAGTAAATCGAAAGGCTCCAAATAAGGTTTACCATTTCATGGTCACTATATACTTGGGACAGGTCTTGGAAGCTTGTTGCCACCTCGAACATGCAGGAATCAACAAAAGTATAGTCAATTATGGAAGTGCTGAGCCCTCTTCGCCAAGTAACTTCCGCCGTGGTCTGACCTGGTAGGGACTCATTGCACATTAAAAAGCCTCTTTCCCTCATCAACAAACTCCACCTCAGACAAGACAAAGTATATTTGGGATTATAAAGAGGAAAAAGTTGTAAATTTAGATCACCAATCAGAATAGTATTGGTTATGTCTGGTCTCTACAATGGTGTTCATGAGAATGTCCAGATCAAGAAACGAATCATCATCCGATATCCCCTTCGGGTTGCAGTACATATTTACTATTGCAATGACGCCACCAGCATGAGTTATCTTGCCCATGAGTAAGTACAGGTTAGGCGCTGCCCAGCATGTAAGGTGCCAATTCTTATGATTCTTTATGGCAACTACCATACCAGAGGAGGGTCGGCCACGGGCAGAAGACGTGGCCGCATGTAAAATTATGGTATGTTCTTACCATATTGGAGCTTGAACTAGCCACATCTCTTGTAAAACTATTATGTCATGAACAGCTAAAAAATCAGCACTAGCCCCTAATAAGGGGGAAAACCCACAAGTGTTCCTAACTAATCAGGGATATGTCCCCCTCCCCAGTTATAACTGTTGGCTATAAATTGGGATCTTGGTTTCTACCATACCTGAGTGTGGGTTTCCATACCCGAGTGTGTGTTTTCTGTGGCTATTGCTAATATAACCGCCTGGATTGACAGCATTTTTTTCCTGTTCAAATGAAAAAAAAAGGTCTTCTTATTTTCTAAGATTTGTTTGCCTTCAGAATTGATGATGATAGGATCTCGTGCTAAAACAAACCCAAGGGCAAACATGTCCATTCGGGCTTGCCAGAGAGCATTTCTGACTAACCATAGTCTCGCAATTGAAGAGTCATTCTCATTAACAAATTCCATGTGTTCGATGTCGACAGTTGTAATGTCTTGTAGACTGCTCACCTCCTCACATATAGCCAATATGCTTGACCTATTCATTACATAGGTTGTGAAGGGAGCCGGAAGGCATTTTATAATAAGCCGATGGCATTTATCCCATTTGTTTTTTTACTTTGTTAGATTCAGTAGAGCGCACTGTCCGCCTAGTAGTATTTACAGGACCACCATTGTTTGCGTCACTCACTTTGTTGTTAAGTGAGTCTACTGGTAGATATGGCAAGTTCTGATCATGATTACATGGATGAGAATGAGTAGCATTCATCAGGAATTGTTTGATTGCAACATTACAGTTTAGATAATTCTCCAACGCTTTGGCAATTTGGTCATCTATGGAGTTGTCCACAGGTTGTTGTATTACCTTGCTTGTAGAGTGTGTAATCACTTGATCTAATTTAGAACCATTTCTCCGCTCTTCTGTCGTACTACACTGAGAAGTTTTAGGGGTATCTATGATGTCATTAGATTGGCTACCTCGTATCATCAAGGAATCTTTAGAAGTTTGGCCCAAGTGCCCCATGGCATGCCCTGGCATCATACTACCTGTTTCAGTGATGTTAGCGACTTCTAAATTATGTGACATTAATTGAGAGGTTATTTTGTCATGTCCATCTACTTCTTGGCAGCCCACCTGACTCGGATGAGACTCTCGTATATGGTGAGAGGGAGGGTTTGAAATGCTCTCTGAAATCACTTCCGGAATTTGTTGTATCAACACTGTGGGATGAGCACTTGTGTGTTGTAGAAGGGCATATTGCTGGATTGATCTGTTAATTTGCGCTTGAATGTCCACTAGTACAGAGAATTCACTTTGTTTTTGTGGAATGAGAACAGAACTTGCTTGCTCAAATGGAACAGTAGACAAGCAAGTTTCGAGTGATCTTGTAGATGAAGTAGTTCTAGTTTCCCTAGTCTCTTTTAGCAAGGGAATGGCGGCTATCATGTCGTTTAACGGTGGATAATCTACGACCTTTGAGGGCTGAGAGATTCCTTCATTATTAGATTTTTCTGTGGATTTTTGAGTTTTGGCTTTTGCAACTCGCGTTTTGGGAGCAGATCTAATTTGAGGGGCCAGACGTTTAATCAACTGTTTGATGTTAGCTCTGGCTTGCAGCGGCAATGCTTTTTGATTTTTTGATTTCTTTTCTGGGCCAGAGAGCACTAAACCTTGTTGTTTCGGTACTTTATGGGAGTTACAAGTTGTATGAGGTCTTCTGACCCATGTTAAGTGCAGTTGGAATGAAAATGTGATTTATTTTGGAGACGTTAGACACATCATCTCCTATGTTCAAAGATGTGAGCCTACCTGGGAGGATACAGCTGTATGTTGCCTGGAACCCAGATGTACTTGACCTTATAAACTTATCATCACAATGTACTGTAGCTTAATTAAAGAAGTTACTGGAACTTGACCCGAGGTCAGAGTCATCTGTGGGGAACACAGAGCTTTACAGTATGGTTTCTATAAACACACCGTAATAATAATAGAACTATTTACAGATGGTTTGCAAAAGTCACGGATGTCACTCGTACGCGACTTCTTTTTGTGATTAGCAAGAGGACAATTCAGCATTTTACCTTTCAAGATATTAGCCGAAATTGGGCGAGCAGGAGTTGACCTCAAGACTAAGGCAGTACTTGAGGTTTTTAAAGTATTTGGCATGTTTGTTTTAAGAGAATACCCAGAGGAGGGCATGAAAACAAAACACTTAGGAAAAACTATTTGTTGAAAGAGTGTTGCTAGCACGCTGTTATCTAATGAAATCACGTTAGGTCACTTGGCATTCACTGTCAGAAGTAATCAATGACACTGTTAAATGATAACCTTCTATCATAACAATGCTGTGTATGTTGGATTTACGTGAATTGTGTCTAATCAATAGCTTTGTCCTCAGTTGGTAAAGTGAAGCTCTACTCACTATTACATACATACCAGCTATAAACTCCCAATTATAAAGCAATGAGGTGAAGGAAGACTGCTCAAAGGGCCAAGCCCCGCAGTTAAACTCCCTCAACACTTTGAATTAACACACCAAAGCCAATCACATGGACATCCGCTGTATACTCCTAATTGTGGAACGAAAAGGTAGAAGAAGACTGCTCAAAGGGCCTAGCCTCGCAGTTACAGTCTCCCTCAACAATATAAATTGAAAATCAAAAACAAGTGTTTCATAGGTGGCTAGTGCAACAGGTCTAAGCCAGCAATTGACGTCTATCACTAGAGGAGCTTAAGTCTTGAGTTCAACACGCCACAGTGATTAGCATGCGAATGCTCAAAGAGCCGAGCCCCGCAGTTGCAGTCGTTCAGCATATTATGACTATTCCTGAGAGGGTGAGATCACACAATGTGGAAGCCAACTGTTCAAAGGGTCAAGCACTACAGTCACGTTGCTCCACGTGAGTCCTCCGGTGATTTTATAGATCCATTAAGCAGACCTCATCCGTTGTTCGCACGCAGTACAATAAGACTGTCAAGGAGTAATTGCGCACGTTGTGACCGCGACATATGGGGTCATAAAATGTTTTACTTTACAACGTGCAAACAAACCAAGACGTTCTGTGTCAATGATTGATAGTGAGATGCAGTGCCCTGTTCAAGGAAGGGTCTATTAGCCGTCTCAAGTTAAGTTAATGGCTCGGAGCTTAGCACAATGATGAGGACTGGCCCACTCCCCTCTCGCTGTTCACCATACACACTGCGAGCACACCACACAGCGCTCCGCGCATGCCTAGTGTTTATGAAGGGAAAGTTGACTTTAGTAGTGGTATAGAAAGAGGACTGATGTAGGCTGATGACAGCTCCAATGGCTGTAATAGAAATCCAATTCTCCAACGAGGTAAAGCAGGCAGCACCTTATCCCAACACTAACAACAGACACATTGCGAGTACACCACGCAGCGCTCCGGGAGAACCAAGGTTGATGGGCCCACATTGGGGCCACCAGAATCATCCTGACTGGTTCCTGGTGCATCCTGTGCACTATCCTGTTGAGTAGGGGAGTTGGGGGGAAAAGCATATTCAAATTTCCCTGACCATGTTATCCAGAGACCGTCCCCCTTGAAGCGGTTCTGCGGGTACCTGGAGGCGTAATCTGGGCGTTTTGCGTTCTCCAGAGTTGCAAACAAGTCGATCTCTGGGAAGTCCGGGACCATGTCTTCGTGCAATCGCCACTCGTACTCTACGGATAGTGGGAAGCTGAGAACATCCGCCAGAAGATTGAGTTCCCCTGGAACGTGTTGTGACTTGAGGGAACATTTTGTGTTAAGAGCCATTTCCATATGTTCTGTGACAGTTTGGATAGCCCTCGAGAGTGAGTGCCCCCTTGTTTGTTTAAGTAATACGTGGCCGTAATACGGTCCGTGAGGACTAGGACGGTCTTCCCCTGGAGGTCTGTCTGGAATGCCTTCAGGGCCTTGAACACTGCTAGCAGTTCCAATAGGTTTATGTGGTTTGTTGCTACCTCTGGGGACCACACGCTGTACGCAGAAGGAGGTGCCCCCCCACCCCGGCAAAGATGCGTCTGTGGTAAGTGGCTTCTACTGTCTGGGTGGTAAAGGTTTTCCCCTGCAGAAGGTTTCCTCTTGACCACCACTGCAGAGACTGAACGAGGGCTGCCTAGACAACCACTAGATAGCCCTATTGTCGGCTGGCCTGACACCATTGGCTTGACAGCCACTTTTGCATGGGGTGCATGCGCAGACGTGAGATAAATACAGGAGGCCATCATCCCTACCAGTCGAATGGCTTTGCGTACGATCACCTCAAAACTGGCTACATAGTGAGCGAACTGGAACAGCATGTTTTGAACCCTCTCGTAGGAGGGAAAGACTAGGCCGTCTTTGGTCTGAATTAGAGCCCCCAGAAACTGTTTGACTTGGCTGGGGTCTACGCTGGACTTTTTCTCGTTGATCAAAAACCCTAGACTGAGGAGGAGATCTATCGTCTTCAGGGTATTTGTTAGCCATGTTCCATACGAATCCCCTATTAGCCAGTTGTTGAGGTAAGGGTAGACTGGGGAGGACTGCCTGCACAGGTGAACAGCTACTACCGCCAGTACCTTTCTGAAAACCCAGGGTGGTGAGGCAATGCCGAAGGGAAGAACCTTGAACTGATAGTGCGCATCCTCTGTCATGTACCGCAGGTACTTTCTGTGCGCTGGCAACATTGTTTGTTTGTTTGTTTTATTACTTGTATTGCGCGCCAGACACAAGGGTATTAGGGCGCATTGCATAGGATTACTCACAGCTTAGTTGTACAAAAAAATGTGTTTACAGTTACAGTATAGTTATACATAGTGAATAAACATATGTACAGTGTAATTTTTACAGTATAGTTACAAGTGGGGTCAATACTATAGATTGAGAGCAAGCAAGTGAAATCTAGCGCGGAACTGGTGGATTGTATGCAGGGCAAGGGATCAGTTCAAAAATATCAGGGGTCCGCTTAGCAGTCAGCATCTTTGAACCACTTTATTAAGTTGTGACGAAATTTTTGGTATGAGAGCTCTACTCTGAGGGGGGATGGAAGTGAGTTCCAAAGCTGGGTTGCGTTAACTTGAAAACTGCTTCCTCCGACTCTAGCCAATTTGAATCTGGGGGTCAAAAGACAATTCGTATTGGAGAGTCTAGTTGTTCTTGTCCCGGGTTTAGTGACAATTCTATTCACTAGATAAGGTGGAGCTACTTTGTTTATACATTTGTGAGTGAGAGAGGCAACTTTTAATTTGATTTTGTCAAGTGTGGACAGCCAGTTGTTCGCTCTTCTAGTGTCGGAGATATGTTCTGTTCTTGCAAGTCCAAGTGCAGCTCTAAGAGGGTTGTTTTGCAGGAATTGGATTTTCTTGATAATTTGTTTGTTCTCCCCAATGTACATAGCGTTGCAATAGTCGAGCGTTGATAGTATAAGTGCTCTGGCAAGGGTGATGCAACTGTCATTGGAGAGAAAAGCTTTACCCGCTCTGATCAGTTTACAAGTGTAAGCTGTGGCCGAGGCCAGCGTGTTTACCTGTTTGTTTGTTGAAAGAGAGAGTGGAGTCCAGGTAGAACCCCAAAGTTTTTACTTCCTTGGCGACTGAGATGATGTTATGGTCAATATTAAAGGCTGAGTATTTGGGACTCAATTTTTTGAGGGACGATGTATTGCCCAGGATAATGATCTCTGTCTTGTCATCATTCAGGCATAGTCCATGGGTGGCCATCTATGTCTGGATGATGAGATAAACCTTATTCACCAAGGCCAAATCCTTGTCGTAATCACCAGTAATAGGTAAGAGGATCTGTGTATCATCTGCATAATTTGTGTAGGTGAAATATGAAAGTATGCATCTTTCATACCCAACGTTGCGTGTAATCCCCCTGCACCAGCAGTGGGATTACTTCCTGCAATGTCATCCTGACCTTTTGCGGTTTGACTAGCACAGGGCGCATGGTGAGATTCTTTTTGGGTACAAGGAAGTACACTGAATGGATGCCCTTGTTTATCTGATGAATGGTGACAACTTCTATGGTGCCCTTTTCCTGAAGGATCTCCACTTCCAGCAGGATTTGCCGGTGTGCTGGTGATAGGCGTCTGCTCTTTGGTGGATGGTATCGAGGTGGCGGGTGGAACTCGATAAAATAACAGTGGGTGATGGTCTTGAGCACCCACTGGTCTGATGTGATCCCCTCCCATGCGTGAATGAATGATGAAAGCCGTCCGCCGACCGGGGAAGCCTGGGGGGGGACCCGGACTGGCGAGTCATTTTGATGCGGAGGCCGGGGAGCCTCTTGGGGTGGAGTTTCTGCCTCTACCCCTGACTCTGTGCCGTACCCTTTGTTGATATTGGCTGTTGCCAGCTGAACTTTGTCCGGAGGCCCATGGGGTACCTCCTGCGCCATATTGCCTGTGTGGTGATCAGGAGACAGATTGACCACGAAAGGAACGGCAAGAGTTTGCCCCTACCCGCTGTTGAAAAGGCTTGTCTGTGATCTGATTGAGGGATTTTAGCGTCTCATGCTCTTTTTTAGCCTTTTCCAAGGCGTCATCCACAGCCTTAACAAATATGTTAGACTCCTCTATGGGCTTATTTATCAAAGAGGCCTGAATCTCTGGTTTGAAACCTGAATTTCAAGGCCAGGCGTGTTTCTTGAGGAGCATTCCCTGTGCCAGAGTGCATCCTGCCGTTTCAACAGCATCTAGTGTGTTTGAGAATGTTGTGTCTCACCTGTCTACCCTCAGAGACGACCATCAGCAGGCGTGATCGTGTGGATTCAGAGAGCTCTTGGAGGCCTTCTTGGAGCAGGCCCCATTGCATTTTGCTGTAACTAGCGAGAAGGGTGGTATTGTTTGCAATTCTGATAGAATAGGCTGCGGACATGGTAATGCGCTTGCCAAGGGTATAATGTTTCTTGCAGTCTTTATCGGGGGAGCCTCTGCCGAAGACAGTGGCACCCCAGCTCTCTTTCTGGTGGTTGTAACAATTGTAACAACCAGATGTCTGATGTGGCACGACCCCAAATGTACATAGGGTCAGATGGAGAGGGGGGAAACAGTTTCTCAACCCGCGGGTTGACAGCCCTTGTAAGGGAAGGAGACAGTAAGGAAGGAGCAAGGTGCTTCTTTATGGAGTTTAGCAGAGGAATAGCGTGACTTGTGGGAGGTATTTCTTTAAGAATGTCCTCAACAAAATCAGAGTCCTGAACAGCCTCCTGTGTGGCGATCTGAAAGTTTTCTGCTGCCCTCTTCAGGATGGCATTAAATACCATCTGGTCATCTATTGGCGATGGCTGCCTCTGTTGAGGTGAGGAAGGCTGGTCCAGACAAATAATGTCTGGGTCTGGGGTAGGAGTGGGTGAGAGCCAAGGGCTTTCATCTGCTGGTTGATCTTGTCCCCAGTCAGGGCCCTGGTCAGTTGTGTCCTGACCAAAAGGATTGTCCTCCTGAAGAAAAGGATCCTCATATGTTTCTTCTGGCTCAGAATACTCAAATACCTCCTCCTGATGAGTCTGTCTGAATAGGAAGCTTCTGCAGCTTTGGGTCTCTTGGGAGAAATGTATCTTTCAGAAAAGTATATGAACTGGGACTGTTATCCATATAATTTTCAAACCTCTGCCTAGTCCACAGGGATGAAGCAGAGGGGTCGGGTGGAGGTAAGGGCTCTTCATGTGGGTCAAGGGGGGACTTACCAGCTAAAGCCCTAGAGGTGCTGGGATTCTTCAGAGTACTCCTCTTGACGAGATGGTGTGCTTCAGGGCCGTTCCGCTGCCGAAACAATAGCCGCAAGACTCTCACATAATTTCGGCAGCTGTATGATGGATTTTGACGTGCCTGTAGGCATCGCTGCGGTTGTCGACTGGAGCCTTAGTAGCTGAAGTGCTCTTGGACGGCGTGCCAGCACTCATGTGCTTTTTAGTGGGAACGCCCTTATGAGTAGAATGCCCAGTCGCATGCCGAGAAGCCAGTTGCGGGGAGGGCCCCAGACCGCGAGGTGCGGCAGGCACTATCAAAGTTTTTCGGGCCGGTTGGCAGTGGTGCTTCTTCGTCGTATCAGTTGAGGAGGCCCTGCGGGTTGTGACAACTCCCCATAACAGTACCGGTGGTCTGTCTGTCGTAGACAGGGATGGGCATCTGGGAACCGGAGGGTTCCGCCGAAAAGTCTATGACCTCCAGGACGGAGCCATGGCTGCTGCTAGAGTCATTGTCACTGGAAGGGACAGCGCCAACGGGGGAATGACTTTCGGCCTGCATTGCGTAGACCACCAACTGCTTTGTTCACCTATCTTTTAATGTCGTAGTGCGAAAGAGTTTACAGGATTTACAGGATCGCTGGTCGTGGTCACGAGGTAAGAATCTATTGCATTTGGGATGGGTGTCCTTCTAAGGGTATTTTCTGTTGCAAGACGGACAACAATTAAATGGAGTCCTTTGCATAGCAGAGGTGAAAGGCAGTCAGACCAGAAAAGGAAATAGAGGGGAAAGGAAATGCATTCTCAGAAAGATTCAACCCATGGTCCCACTCTCCCTACTGTAGGTGCCAGCCGGTGGCAGAGGCCACGCTGTCGACAGACGTCGATCGATGCACCAGACGCCGAACAGCAGTGGATGTCTTCGGCGTAGGGGTCCACAAAGCAGTTGAAGAGAAAAGTCGAAGACTAGACGACCATCAGTCGTGGGACAACGAAGAAACTCTTGAGCAATAAAAACACTTGCGAGCTTCGCATAAGGCGACCAACTAGTTGAGCGGAAATAAACAATCTGAGGGACCTCGACGCGTTTGGGTGCATTACACGTCACGATAGGGATAGTGTTACAGTCACGCACATGTCAACGTCCCCTTTCAATCCTCGAAAGAAAGATGCAATACAACTACATGTTGAAGTATATGAACAGCATGCGATTCTAAGCACATTAACAAGCATCAGAAAAAAATGATCTAATTGAGAGCGAACCATACCAAATATTGCCATATAAGATAATGGGCCCCATTATGACATTGGCAGTAATACATTACCTTAAGAGCAGTGGTGTTGGACGGAATCACCACTGCATTACAACTTGGCGGGAGCGCAAACTCACCAGTGGCGGTAAGGAAAAGGTTACTTACCTGTAACTGTTATTCTCCAGCATGGGTCTGGCATGGATTCACATGCTCATGAATATTCCCTGTCGTCAGGCTGGGAATTCTCAGTAAAAGAAAAAATCAGTTTCAGTTTCATTTCTGAACTGTCTTTCTCATAACAACCAATCACTGAGCTCTGGGTCATACTGCCCCCAGCCAATGACTGGTCTCTACCTAAGCCCCTCTTCTGGCAGCCATCTTCAGATTTGGTAGCAAGTAAAGTGGTAGTAGGACCAAGAGAAGAGCTGCAGAGGGGCAGGAGGGAGGGTTTGCATGTGAATCGATTCCAGACCCATGCTGGAGAACAACAGTTACAGGCAAGTAACTTGTTCCTTCTCTAGCATGGGGTCTGGCATGGATTCACATGCTCATGAATATAGAATACATAGCAGTACATACATGCACAACCACCAGAGGTGGCAAGGCTCAACATAATCATCTCTTACCTCCTCACCAGGCTCACCTTCAAGCAGCAAACAAGTTGCGCAGCACTATTTGGCCGACTCTGTACTCCCTGTCGACGCAGTAGAACTTCGTGAAGGTATGCATCGACATCCATGTAGCAGCCCTGCAGATGTCCAGCAGGGGCACACCAGACAGGAACGCCGTGAAGCAGCTGTCGCCCTGGTGAAATGGGCTCTCGGACCGCCAGGCAGTGGTTGGTTTGCCAACCGGTGACAGAGGGTGATACAGCCGGAGAGACACCTGGAAATGGAAGCCTTGGACAGGGCCTTCCCATGGATAACACGACCAATAAAAACTCCAGCGCTCTCGCCACATCCAGCGAGTGCAAAGTCATTTCAGCCGGCGTCGCAAAAAACACAGGCACCACCAATGGCTCGTTTAGATGAAAGTCAGACGGCACCTTGGGCATGAAGGAGGGGCGCGTCCACAGCACCATCCTCGTCTCATGGAAAGTCAAGTAAGGTGGTTTACAGGAGAGGGCCTGGACCCCTCCCCCCCACTCGTCGTGCAGAGCTGATGGCCACAAGAAAAGCTGTTTTCCACAACAAAAACCTGAGTGGTGCAGAATGCAGGGGCTCGAACGGAGGTCCCATGAACCTAGTAAGCACCACATTGAGCTCCCACGTCGGGGCCGGAGCCTTCACCGGCGGGCATGAGCAGAATAGTCCCTTGACGAATTCCTTGACCAATCAGTGCAACCACAAGGATGTCATCCTGGGGATCTGGTGTAGCGGGAGATAGCCACCAGATGAACCTTGATGGAGGCGTGGGCCAGCCCCAATTTGGCCAATGACGGCAAATATGGAAGGACCTGAGGGGCTGTGACCCTCAGTGGGTTGATCTTCACAGCACGGCACCAAATAGCAAATCTCTTCCACTTGAGCCCGTAGCATTTCGAAGTAGACAATGCTCTAGCCTTGGCGAGAACTTCCTTGCAATCTGCCGGGAGATCATAGCCACCGAATTCTAGCGCTGCAGGAGCCAGGCCTTCAGGTTCAGAAACCCTGGATCGTGGTGAAGAATGGCACCTCCTTCCCGAGCGAGAAGATCTTCAACCACTGGCAGCTTGACTGGCGGTGCCCTGACATGCCGAGAAGGTCCGGGTACCATATCTGCCTCAGCCACGCCGATGGACAAGGGTCACCCAGCACTGACACTGTTTGAGTAGATTGATGACTCAAAGTAACAGCAACTGAGAGAACGCATACAGAAAGAGGCCTTCCCAAGGGAATGAGAATACGTCCCCCATGGTCCCCTGCTAGGGAGAAACCTGCTGACAAACTTCCGGCACTTGGTGTTTGTCGCCGTTGCAAACAAGTCCATGTGGGGACTGCCCCATTTGAGGAACAGATTCTCCACTAGGTCTTACCGAAGTACCCACTCATGGCAAGAGCAAAGCTCACTGTTCAGAGAGTCGGCAACAGTGTTCTTTACGCCTGCCAGATTAAACGGGATGAGGAACATCTCCTGGGTGACGGCCCAATGCCATAAATCCTGCGCCTCTCTGGAGAGCGCCGGGGACCTGGTGCCCCCCTTGTTTCCAGATGTAAATCATTGTGGTGGTATTGTCTGTGAAGACCCACACCAGCTTGCCCTTGAGGGACGGCAGGAACGATTTGAGGACCCAAAACACTGCCCCTAGCTCCAGAACGTTGATGTGCAACATCTTCTCCTCTGGCAGCCACAGGCCTCTGGCGTAAAGACTTCCGGTGTGGGCTCCCCATCCCTCCAAGGAAGCCTCCATCATTACCGTCTCCTGGTGTGGTGGAGCCTGGAATTCCACACCTCTGGTTAGATGAGAGCACACGCGCCACCACCATATCGCCAAACGGAACCCCTTGTCAAGCAAGATTTTGTCCTGGAACCTTCTGGACACTTGAATCTTCCAACAGGGGTGAAGGTACTCCTGCAGCGGTCACATCCGTAGCCTGCACAGTCGGATGAGGTAAATGCATGATGACATCATGCCGAGCAGATACTTGATGGCCCTCACCGTGGCGATCTTCAGAGTGAGCAGCTGTTGTACTTTGCCCTGGATGACCGCTACTCTCTCCTCCGATGATGATGCTAGGCAAGACACTGTGTTGAGCCGGGATCCCAGGAATATTGTGTCCTGCGATGGAGTCAAGCAGGACTTCGTAAAGTTCACTGAGAACCCCAGAACCGTCAGTAGGTGGACGGTCTTCGCCTTGTGGTCAACAGCGATCCTCCGCGAGCTGGCCCTGATGAGCCAGTCATCCAAGTAAGGGTAGACGTGGATCCCTTGCATCCACAGATGAGCTGCCACCGGCGCCAGGCACTTGGTGAAGACCCTTGGTGCCGACTTCAGTCCGAAGGGAAGGGCCTTGAATTGATAGTGCTTTCCCTGGACGACGAAGCGCAGAAACTTGCGGTGTTGCTTCTGAATGGGGATGTGGCACTACGCATCCTCCAGGTCCAACGACGACAGAAAGTCTCCTTCTTCCAGCTGTCCCAACACGTGTTGAAGTATGACCATGCAGAACATTTGAGACTTGATGTATTTGTTTAGTCGTCGTAGGTCGACAATGGGCCTCCAGCCCCCGGTCTTCTTTCGCACTAGGAAGTAACGAGAATAAACTCTGGATCCCTGGAGTCACTTTGGAACAAGCTCTATTGCTCCTTTCTTTAGCATGGTCCGAACCTCCAACAGCAGTTCATGGACGTGGTTTTCCTGCTGGGATACCGGTGGTATATGAGGACACTTCCGTTGAAACTATACAGTGTGTCCGAGGGCGAGAGCTTCCAGCACCCAACGATCGGTGGAGATGGTCTTCCACACGCCGACAAAGTACTCCCACCGGGGTGCACGGGTGGGGGCCCGACATAACAGCTGATTCATTCTTGCTTGGAGGTCGACATACCACCTGGGGGGACCTTGGTGACAACGGTGTCCTCCTCCGAGGTCTTGGAGCATCCATGTTGGTCTCTTGGGCTGAGGATCGGGAGGGTTGACGATACGAAGAACCCTTTGAAGAACAGGGCGACTTGCCTCCTAAGGACCGAAAGGACAGCCGCCACTGTTGTAGCATGCCCAAGGCATGTGCCATCTCTGTGTCCGCCTTGAAGGCTTGTAGAGACTCATCTACAGCCTTCCCGAACAGATTGTCTCTGTCAAAGGGCATGTCCAAAACCCTTGTCTGGACCTCCTGTTGAAAGTTGGTGGCCTTGAGCCAGCCACGGCGACGAAGGCAAACGTTGTTGCCCATCTGGCAGAAACCTGCGTCAGCGATGTCCGTGGCCACCGTGATGGCATGGTCCGATTCCACCTTGCCCTCTTGCAGAATCACCAATGCTTCTGACCTCTTGTCATCGGGGAGGAAGTCTACCAGAGGTGGGAGCTTGAACCACAGCTCCCAGTCATAGCACGCTACCATAGTGAGGGCATTGGCCGCTTTGCTGCAGAGTAGATAACTCATTGTCCCATTGCATCCAACTTGTACCCCTAGTTGTCCGGGGGCGGGGGGTGGAAGCTGCCGAAGATGAAGAACCTGATGACTTCTTCTTGGCTGCTGCAGATACCACCAAATCAGGTGACGGTTGGGCTCGCAAGCACTTGGGTGCAGAGTCTGGGACACTATATTTCTTCTTGAAGTGGTTCCACTTTGCTGGTGCCATGGAAGGGTTCTTCATGAGCTCCAGTCCTTCATCACAAATATCATCAAAAAGTGGGACCGACAGGATGGTCTTTCTCTTTGCCTCACGGAGGTGGTATAGGAAATCCTCCTTCTCCCCGGGAGCGAACTGGAAGAGCTCCAAAGCTCTGGAAATCATCGCATGGAACGAGCCGATCTCGTCCGGCGGAGAGGATCTGGGAGGAGGCGACGCCAAGTCCCCCCATTGCTGCCGTCATTGTCCGTCGCCTTCGCTGTGTCCGACCCCGTCTCACCAGCAGGGGGTGCAGGAGAAGGAGGCGACGTGTGGCAAGGAGGCATCGGGTACCTCTTCCTCTCCTTGGACGGTGGTTCTCCCATCAGCAGGGTGGAAGGTACCGAAGCCGCTGGCGGAATGGGAAGCGCAGTCGCTGGCATCCTCATATGTTTCTCCGATACAAGGGTATGGAGGGTTTGCAGAATGTCCACCAACAGATCTCTGGAGGGCAGCTGCGGTGTGTTAGGGAGAATTCTCTGTTTAGGCTGAATTTCCTAACCTAGTAAGTCCCCCAGCAGCTTTGCTGGATTTCTGGTCTGGAGTTTGTTTTTTCTCCTGCCAAGAGTGAGACTCTTTTCTGCCCACTCTTGGACATGATTTGTGGTGTTCTTTGAATGTTATGTGTTTTATGGGCTATGGGGTCTTTTACTCCATAGGGTTTCATGTGTTTTGCTATGTGTATTACACAGCACCCTCCGTGCCGTAACACAGGGGTGTCATAGTGACCCCCGAACATAGACTCCATACCACGGGACTGACTACTGTCTCCCAGGGCATGTTAAGTCACCATTGGCTTTACTAGTCCCAAATTGTGAACAGAACCAGTACAAACCATCATATTGTGGACGTACTGGTGTGGGCCATTCGATTGCCCCTGTATCTGTTGTTCGAGGAGGTACTGTCCCGTCCCCCTGAGCGAGTTTTGGCTGGTGGCAGTGGATACTACTTTTTATATTCGACCGCAAATATTTTCCTATGGGATTTTCCCATTGGTCGAGGCTACCACTTTTAATATATAATTAAATAGCCTTGAACATACCGCTGGTTTATTTAATTAATATTAATTCACCGGTTGGTATTTTTTGCCAGAACTCGATTCTAAAATGGTGATAGTGTTCGCCTCTGTAATCTTGAAACCAAGGTTGAGCTCTTTGTTCCACTTTTGGCGGGCTTCTCCACAGAAGCCCTCCAAAGTGGTGCCACTCTGTCTGGGTACCACAGGGGGTGCGGGAGGGGGTTTAGGCACCCTGGACTGAGTTGCCTCAGCAACGCAAGTCGCACTCTGGTGTGATTGGCCCAAGTGGTGAGCCGCCCGGCTCACCACTTAGCATGTTTGATTGACAGCTAGGCTGTGTGAATGGGGGTATGCTGCATAAAAGCAGGGCTTTGGGGACTGGAACTTCAGAAGTCGCCACTGGACCCGAGAATCCGACGAGCGAGAAGCTGAGCCGACCTGCAACAATGACACCACCGGTGGAGCCCTGTTGAACTGACTCACCACTTCCCAACGACAGAGGAGATCTCCCTGCTGGAGAGTCTTCTTCCTTCGACTGGTGGGCACAACCAGTTTCCTTTTCCGCATCCCTGCACGACGAGTGGTCGAATTGCCCGTGCCCAGCACCCCGGCAACCGGATAGCCACTTACCTCGGACCCGCGAATTTAAGGACTGGACCTTTTGCTTGGGAACTCCGTGGCTGGATTCTTCACTGGTAGTGCAACGGACTCCTGTTTCCCTCCACGTCGAGATCCTCTCTTCCTCCGGACGAAGCACCAACTTGCACCCACTACCAGGAACAACTACCACCGCTGGAGCGTTCTCACCATTTCAAGGTACCGTGTCCGCCAGGCCTCCCTTTCTATAGATTGCTCTGGGGTGACAGTAAATCCTCAACCTTCTGGACTGGGCTGGCCGCCGACCTCCTAACTGGTCTCTTTCTTTGTTGATCCAACTACTTTCTGAACTTTACTTGAGACTTTTGTGCACTTTTCTACCGTGTGACTTTGGACACATTTCGCACTGACCCTCTTAAAGTGGGTCCGGCTTCTAAACTTTAACGTCACGGTGTTATCCTGCCTTCTTCTCTTACTGTGTTCTTCCGAAAGTGTTGGGATCTGTTTCATTCTATGCTTTGCCTTTCTCTCCCTTTTGAATCCAAATTATTAGAGTGCATCTACGTTAAGCGCTCACTGCTGTCTGAAAATAAGTGGTGCTTTACTTAAGACTTGTCTAGTATTCGTTTAAGGGAGTGTATATTCTTTAATGACTGTGTTTTTGAACTGCTTGATATTAGTGCCAGTGTGTTTTCTTAGATGTGAATAAAATAAATAATTATATCTCTTTAACACCAAGATCTGGTCAGTGTTTGCTTGTACTATTGTATTTGTTTGCCCTATCGTCTGTGCCCTGTATACTGCCCAACTCATCTTGAGAGAAGTCTGGCTGCTCAGCCACAGCTACCAGGTAAATCTGGGTGGTACAGACTGCTACCAATTTGCTGCCAACCACCTGTGGACTTAAGCCTTTTGCAGTGGTCCCCAAGGGAACTGCACAGGTTTCTGCCTAACATGGTGTAGGAGGCAGCTGGGTTGTAGGAGGTGGCCGTGGTGCAGGAGGCCTCTGGGGCAAGGTCACAGGATCCGGTGTCTCATTCAGCGGAACCAAGTCTTCCTTGACAGTATCTTCGTCATCGTCTCCTTCGTCGGCGCCCTCGTCGTAGGACCTGAGCCTGACATTTTCCTCATCGTCTCAAACCTCCTGGATGGTCTGGAGAGAGGAAAATTCCTCATCCTCTGCAGAGGAGATATCCGTGCCCAGAAGGACTTCGTGGCCTCCCCCCCTTTGTTCGCGTCCAGCGGGGGCAGTGTCGGGGAGATGACCGGCATCTTCTTCTCTGGGGTCTTCTCGATGAGCTGGAATGCTTTTGTAGGTGCACCCTGCGGGTCCGCCCCTGCGGCCTTCAAGAGTGATACTACCACCACCTCAATGGAGGGAGCCGTCTTCTGGTGTATCTGGGCCTTCACGGTCAGGCCAAGACCTTTGTCCTGCTTGGCCTTCGTGGTCGCTCAGACACGTTTTCCTGCTTGGCCTTTTCCGTCGGGGCCTTCTCTGTCGGGGGTAGGCCAGACGCCGTACCCTGCTTGGACTTCTCCTTGGATTTCTCTTTCTCCAGAGCAACCTTCAGCTTGCCCGGTTGATCCAACTTCCTCTTGGATGACGACCCAGAGCGTTGGCTGGAGATCGATGCAGCAGGAGATGCTGAACACGCTCTGTCCGCTGAGGAGCCCGCCACAATGGCGCTCCCGGCGGAAGCCGACTCATGGTGCTTAGCCTTTTGTTGGAGCACCCTCATTGGGTTGTGTGCAGGGGAGATCTGGTGTGCATGTTGGGGAGAGGGGTGGTGGGAAGGACAAGTTACTTACCAACTGGTAACATTCTTTCGACTGGATGTTCCTCCAACGTATTCCTCATCTTTGAAATTCTTATCGCGCCAGCTTTGCTGCTTGGGAAAAGAATTTGTGGCAGAGGGCGCTGTGCACGATGTTGTGGCGTCGATGTCCCTCAAGGGTCGCCATAGCGTGTCGACCTCATCAGTAGTATAAATAGCGTGTGCCGCGCCCGTTGGCTTTAGTTCTGTTATTTCATTGTATAACTCGAGGAGCCATCCAGACGTGCCCCAGACTGTAAGCTCTTTGGAAACACAAAGTGTAAATCACGTAAATTGTACAGCGGGCCAGGCTGGAAGGGGCGATGAGGAATAGGTGGGAGGAACATCCAGTCGAAAGAATGTTACCAGTTGGGAAGTAACTTGTTCTTTGAATGTATAGTATCCTCCACATATTCCTCATCTTTGATAGACTCCCAAAGCAGTGATAATTTTGGAGGTGAGAGTACTATTAAATCTTATCATGAATGGAATGAAGTACTGCCTTCGCAAAAAGGCCTTCTTGGAAAGAAGAAGAGTCTAAGCAGTAATGCTTAACGAACGTATGAATTGACACCCAAGTTGCAGCTGAGCAGATGTCAATTACGGGGACTCCCCTCTGAAGAGCCGCGGAAGTTGCCATGCCCCTCGTGGAATGAGCCCGAAGCCCTTCCAGCAGTTCCTTTTCAGCTAGTCTGTAACACCCCCCAATAGCTAGAGTAATCCAGCGGTATATAGTAGTTTTGTTACCGCTAATCCCAATTTAGGACCTGTATAACCCACAAAGAGTTGGTCATCCTGGCGTGATTTTGCCATTCTCGCTATATAAAGACTCAGAGCCCTTTTTGGGTCTAGTCTATAGAATCTCTCCTCCTCTTTGCCCAAATGAGGAGGAGGGTAGAAAGTTGGGGGTGTTATTATTTTGCGACAAGTGAAAGTTAGAAACTACTTTTGTCAAGAATCTTTATGAAAGATAGTATACAGAGGTTTGCATGAAAGAGCATGCAACTCACTAACCCTGCAGGCTGATGTTAGTGCCACAAGAAGGGCAGTTTTCAGTGTTAAAAGCCTTAATGGGCAGGAATGTAAAGGCTCAAATGGTATACATGTAAGGAATTTTAACACAAGATTTAAATCCAAAGCAGGGACATGGAAAGGGACTGGAGGGTACACGTTAGTAAGTACCTTCAGAAATTGGACAATTAATGGAATCTTGAAATAGGAAACCTCTTCAGAGGAGCGCTTACAGATGGAAAGCGCTGCCAGGCATCCTTTTATTGCTCCAATCTGGAGCCCCAGATTGGCCAGATGCAACAGAAAAGCTAGCACCATAGGAGTGCCACATTGAAAAGGGTCCACATTCTTGTCCTTGCACCGCTTAATTAATTTATTCCAACAACACTGGTACAAGGATTTGGTTGCTGGCCTTCTGACCGAAAGCAAAATCTCCATTACGTCATCCAGGAGGTCCCAATCCTTACATCTCAGCCTCTCAGAAACCATACGTGAAGGCTGAGTGTCTTGACCTCTGGATGGAGAACCGGACCTTCCTCTTGCAAGAGAAGATCCTCTCTTTGTGGAAGACGTATTGGAGAGCAGATGGGCATGTCCAGAAGGTCCGGGCACCACGTCCTCCTGGCCCAATCTCTAGCAATTAGGATCATGGTTTCCTGAACTTTCTCAACCTCCTGATCACGTGAAGAATTACGGAGACTGGAGGAAACGGGTACAGGAGTGGAAATTCCCAGTCCACTATGAACACGTCCCCTAGAGCTCCTATTGGAGGGAATTCCCTTGAGCAGTACTGATCGCACTTCCGGTTGACACGGGTCACGAATAGATCCACTTGAAGGGTTCCCCAAAGGTTGAAGATCTCTTGAAGGACTTCCTGGGCTGCTTCCCACTCGTGGGAGACTGTGCTCTGCCTGCTCAGAGCGTCCGCTGCTGTGTTTTGCTCTCCGGCTAGGTAAACTGCTGACAGAGAGATTCCTTCTTGGATTGCCCAGAACCAGAGCTGCATTGCCTCTCTGCACATGGTAGTAACCCTACGCTGCCTCTCTTGTTGAGGTAGTGCATGGCCACTGTGTTGTCCGTCATTATCAGGACTTGCTTTCCCCGTATAGAGGGCAGAAAGGCTTTCAGCCCTAGTCTGAGTGCCCCCAGCACTAAAAGGTTGATGTGTAGTTTGGACTTTGATGGAGACCAACGACTGCTGATTGTCAGTTTGTTGGTGTGGGCACCCCACCCTGTGAGTGAAGTGTCCGTCACTATAGTTATCTCCGACTATGGTTGCCAAAAAGATTGTCCCTTGAGAATGTTGTCCTCGCAAGCCCACCAAATTAGGTCTTGAGGAACTCTGCTCGGAACTTGCAGAAGATCTGTCATGCTCCCTGAAAATTGGGACCACTGAGTTCTGCTGAGAGCCCATTGAAGGCATCTCATTCTCAATCGGGCCGCTGGCACCAGGAAAATGCAGGATGCCATGAGACCTGTTAGGCAGAATCACATGCAGTACCCTTTGGGAACTCCACAAGCAATTAAGACTGCAAGTGTCAGTACAATTTACCCTTTGGTACAAACCTGTACTACACAGTTATGTGGTAGCAGTGGCTGAGCAGCCAGACTTATCTCAAGAGTTGAGTGAGCAGTAGAACAAGTTACACATAGGACCAACAAATACAGTGATTCAAATATACACTTACTCAATGTTTCTTGGTAACAGAATATACATTTATTTACACAGTCAGTTTGTAAATATTGCACTAGCAAGAGCAGATCAAGATCAGACACTAATATACTACAAACACACAACCAATAAGTTACTGAACAAGTTTAGCTCCCCTGAGGTGGGAGCAAAATGGCACTTCAGATACTTTAAAAAGGAGTAAAAAGACAATGTTATAAGAATAGACAGCCCAAATACTTTCCTAGGAAGGACAAAGGGTTTCAGTAAACTATAAACAGCTATTCAGTTCATAGGCCAGGTCTAAAGTCAGTGGTTCAGAGTCTTTGTATAGGATAGCACAGTTCTGGTAGTAAACGGTTAAGTCTTGTCCACAGAGTTTAGAAGAATTTGGCTAGGCGAAAAATTTGACAAATGTTTAGGGAAGGACAATCCTTCGAAGTTGGGAAAGTTCTACGAACTTTCGCGATGGCTGAAAAGATTTCAGAACCGCGTTTGCACAGTACCTTTGTATTGAAGAAGAGCTGTAGCTGAGGCAGTTGTTCCTGGCCGTTCAAGCAGATTTCGCTGTTCCACAGCTTCAGTCGTGGGGACAAGAAGGAGGATGTCGGGAGGTTCCTGTACTGCCCAGGGATGAGGCCACAAGCTTAGCAAAACGTCGGTTTAAGGTGTGAGTGCCTTAAAGTCCACAAACTGGTATCCTTCCCACTGGCTATCCGGTTTTCCACAACACTCTGCAGAAAATTAGATCAGGAGGAGACGGTGTACAGGCGGCTTACGAGTTGGTTGCTTCCACCAAACTCAAGGGAAGAAGTTAACCTTGAAGGGCTTCTCTGTCGATGGAGTTTCAGGCAATTCGGATCTGCAGCATGGCTTCACCGGTCGTCCAGGAGTTGCAGCAGTCTTCTTCCTTCAGCTTGTCTTCGGTTCTTTCGTTCCAGTGGTCGACTCTGCTTTCCAAGTCCCAGAGACCTGCTTTTAAACTGTTTTCCCCCATTCATTCCAGCCTCGCTGTCACTCACACAGCAGGGTGGCTGTCCTTGCCCGAATGCCAGCCGGCCAATTACTCCACAGTGTATTCAGGTCTCCTAGGAGACTAAGCACAGGGAGTTTCAGGCACCTCCCTCACATCCTGTCCACCCCAGCGCCAGAGGAGGGCTTCAGCACTGAAGCCCGCCAAAGGCCAATGAACAAAGGGACCAAACCTGGTTTGGCGCGCTGAGACAAACACAAGAATGACCTTTCCTAAAAGAAATGGTGAAAAAAGTAAACCGTAGTCTGTTTTTACAGATAGGTCTTGGGCGCCATATTGAAAAAAATGGCTGCCCCGATTTTTAGCTACAATTGTTCGCGGTCCGGAAAAATCATAGTAGTTTGATCTAAACCACGGCCACCATCCATTTAAAGTAGGAAAGGGTAACATTTGACTGTTACATGAGTGTTTTGACTCAGGGGATGCTAGGCAACACCACCAGCACTCTATAGGAAGATAGTGTGTGCTGGGTCTGTAAATGTAAAGAGACTAGTAAAGCCAATTTAACTTTACAGGCTCTTGGAGACAGTAGTCAGTCCCAGAGAAGGTATTTAAACCTTGGGAAGTCTGAAAGACATCCTTGTGCAACTGCAGTGAAGGTGCTGTGTGATACACAGAAAAAGATAATGCCTATGGAGTCGTCTTAAAACTCCATAACCAAAGAACACAAAAGTAAAACACCTTCAAAATGAAAAGTTCAAAGCCCCAAAATATAGCAAAAGAGCTGGAGGGCTCTAAGGTAGAGGGAATTAAGCACTTATGTGAGAAATCTCCCTAGCAACCTCAAAAAAAAAATCGAAGTCCAGAAGATGTTGGACATTCTGGAATTTAACAACCATCTGCTGAATGTGTTGAGCTCTCACCTCGAGAGGCAAGGCTTTCCCCGAGGAAGTATCCAAGACCGCTCCGATGAACTGGAGTTTTTGGAATGGTAACATATGGGACTTCTTGTAATTAAGGTAGAAGCCCAGTCTGTGTAGGGAGTGGCAGGTGACACTGAGATGGTCCTGGGCTTGCTCGGGTGAACAAGCCCATATCAACCAGTCGTCTAGGTAGGGGTAGACGTGAATCCCCCCCTCTCCTGAGACTTGCTGCCACTACCGCCATCAGTTTGGTGAAAACCCTTGGGTGGAGGTCATCCCGAATGGCAGAACTCGAAACTGAAAGTGAGAACCGCCAACCGCGAACCTCAGGTTCTTTCTGTGCTTTAGATGAATTGGCACATGAAAGTAAGCATCCTGAAGGTCCAATGATACCAACCAGTCTTGAAGTTGGTGAGCCTGAAGGATCTGAGAAAGGGATACCACCTTGAACTTGTCCTTCCTGAGGAACTTGTTCAAGTTTCTTAAGTCCAAGATGGGTCTCAATCCTCCGTCCTTCTTGGGAATCAGAAAATAAGGGGAGTACCAACCCTTGTTCCTCTCCGCTACAGGTCCATGTTCTATTTCACCTTTCTCTCGCAGGGTTAACATTTCCTGCACAAGGAGCGGATCTGGAATTTTGACAGAGTTGGTGCCCGGTGGATGATCCTGATGCCTTTTTAGGAAGGGAAGGCAGTAACCTTGAGCTACTGTTTACAGTGCCCAAGCATCTGAAGTAATGCCCCACCACTCGTTCAGATGCTGAGAGATTCTGCCTCCCACCAGGGTCTTGTGCGTCAAGGCCTCAGAGTGGCTTAGAGGCGGCTGAAGCAGCAGCTGAGGGTAAAGATGCTGCTGCTGGGGCAGATTTATCA
This sequence comes from Ambystoma mexicanum, assembly GCF_040938575.1. Lineage (NCBI taxonomy): Eukaryota > Metazoa > Chordata > Amphibia > Caudata > Ambystomatidae > Ambystoma > Ambystoma mexicanum. Next base: position 207,851 of record NW_027182446.1, read on the forward strand.
CCCCCCCGCGCGAGGGAATTTTCTTTGTCCTTTCTGTACGGCCTGTGCTCTTCCTCTACAAAATGAGGACTAGTAACAAAAAGGTTGCTGAGGTTGCCAAATGGAGGGGGTAAGGGACTTAGCCTCCACCTTGGAGGTCTGAAGCTTCTCCACACTTTCATCCACCTTGCTGCCGAAAAACCTTGAGCCGTCAAAAGGCATGTTGAGTAGTCTGGCCTGCATAACCGGTGCAAACCCCGACTTTCTCAACCACGCAAATCTGCACAGTACTGTGCTTGCAGCCATGGATCTGCTAATGCTTTCAGCAGTATCCAGTCCTGATTGGAGACACTCTCCCATCGCCTCCTTGCCATCCTTACCTATATTCAGAGAGCCTTCCCTTTCTTCACCTTCTGGAATATGTTCAGCCGCCAATTTAACACAGTCCCACAGGGTATGGGTGAACCTGGCTAGGGTACAGGGGACATTAGCGAACTTTATACCCATACTGCCAGAGGTAAACACCTTGCAAGCCCAAGCGTCCACTTTTCTATTATCTCTATCCGGGGGAATAGAGGGATCGGCTGACTGACTGCTCGAAGTCATAGCCTGGACCACCAAACTCTCATGTGTAGGGTGTGTGCTGAGATAATCAGGGTCACTGCTTGATGGTCTATATTTCCTGGAAAAGCTCATATTTACAGCTGAGCCAGATTCAGGAGTCTCCCAGTTAGCTACCACCTCCCTTTGAAGGGCCTTATGAAAAGGAAGAACTGGGTCTTTTTGGAGACCCTGGTCCAGGATGTCTGTCATGTCATCCTGCTCGAAGGTTGGTGAGGCCCTACTCCAACCTATGTAGTCAGTGACCCTGTTCATAAGATTCCTGTACCCTGAATCTGCATGGTCTGAAGGGTTAGGCTTAGCAAACTCCAACTCTCATGATTTATCAAGACCACTGGCAGAGTGGGGGGAGTCGCAGAGATCTTTCATTCTTGACTTAGGGTGAATTAATTCCTCAGGCATTTCTTTAGTGCCAAATCGGACTCCCAAGGGAGAAATACCCCCTCTGAGGCACTTTCCAGCTCAAAAATAAAGGACATTGACTTCAAAAATTCTGTCTTTGGTACAGGTTGTACATTTTGTCCTGAACCAGAATTTGCCTCGAGAGATCTGGAGGAATCGTCGAAGGCGTCGATGACGTCTTCGATAAAGGAGTAAATGTCTTCTTTGTCTTTGGCATCAAATGAAATCGTCGAATGCTTCAACATCTTATGCTTCTCTGCCGGTATTAAAGACGGACTCGACTCCCGGGGAACCTTCGACACGTTAGTGTCGGGTCGAGAATGTCAAGTTTCCGCTTTACTACTGGATGTAGCCGAAGTAGTTTTTGACCTTCTTGCATCATCCAAGGAAGTGACCGAAGTCTGGCTCTTGCGAGGCTCTTTTAAGGGGGTCATGGCTGCATTCTCAAAGATTTGCAACATTTCCACCCTAAAAGCATTCCGCTTGCTGGGGGAATCTGACTTAGTTGGGCATCGTATAACCTCAGTGGAGGTGTCCGAAATTGGAGAGGGAGACCTATGATGCCTCTTCTTCATCCTTCTTGGGAAAAGACGAAGACTGTCTCAACCTACTCCTAGAACGAGACCTCTTTGAGTGCTTATGCCGAGTAGAGTCTTTAAGCTCACCAGACTTTTTATATTTCTTCGAAGTGGCCTTCGAAGCTTCCTGCCCCACCGCCAATTTACCTTTGAGTTCACAAAGAGCTTTTTGTTTCATAGACTGACAGGAGCCACAGTCATCGGTCCGATGGTCCGAACCCAAACTCCAAAAGGCAGACATGGTGAGGGTCTGTTATCAACATTTTTGCCCCACATCGTGACATTTTTTTAAACCTGACTTAGGGGTAGAATGAGTCGAAGAAGAAGACATTTTTCCTTGAGGAAAAAACTAAGCACACCATTAACTCGATGCGAAGCTATCGGAAAAACGGAACTAAAGCCAACAAGCGTGGCACAAGCTATTTATACTACTGGTGACGCCTACACACTACGGCGACCCTCGAGGGACAACAACGCCACAACATCGTGCACAACGCCACCGAAGCAACAAAGCTGGCGGGATACAAATATCAAAGATGAGGAATACGTGGGAAGACACAACCCATTCGAAGTATGTGTTGGAGATGTGGCATTGTGGGGAGGGGGAAGGCACAGAGGGTGTTTGCATATTTCAAGATGAAATAATATTTCAACTGTAGCAATGCTAGGACTTTCTTTATTGTGTACAGGTGTAACTATATTTACAGATGTGCATAAAATGAGCTCATCGGGTTTTGCCGAACCAGACGTCCATCCCTGCACTCTTCCTGCCCACTGCGTGGCAGCACATCACCCACAGGCAGTGAGTCATTCTCCCTTTTCTAGGGGTGGCATGCCCACATTAAGGGGTATGGGGACATTCCGCTTGAGGCAAATGTTGTGCAGCATAGTACAGGCAAGAGCGTGTCCAACCTTCCCCGGCCCCTCCAGTCCAGTGTAGGAACTGGAAATGAGCCTTCAACGTGCCAAAGGTCTGCTCGATGCAGAGCCTGGTCCGGACGTGTACCTCGTTGTAGGTCACCTCGGGTGGATTCCGCACGGGTGTCATTAGTCATGGTAGATGGTGGTATCCTGAGTCACCAGTGAGGGCAAAGGTCATAGGTGTCATGGATGTGTTGTCTTTTACAATGGAATACTTATAGACACTATGCATGCATTTTATGAATATTGTCGTACAACATGTATTCCAATCGCAGTACTTGCTCTGAGGGGTCAGTAATGTGAGGAGGACACCTGCTTGAGTTTTTCTCAAGATTAGGCATGTTCTTAAAGAAAAACTTGGCAAATAAATCCTTGCTATTCCTACTCTATCAGGGAAATCCCTACCTGGTCCCTACCTGGTCTAAATCCTTAGGAATAACATTCAAAGGAAATCATTAAACAACATAAAAGAACGTACAATATTCAAGTAGTATTTTGTATGACATTAACCAGTCTTGGCTAAACCCCTTTCCCAGGGTTTTCCAAAGTCAATTCTCAAAATTTTCAAAGCAAAAGATAAGTCTTGAAGCAGTTCTTATGAGTTCCAAATCAACACAAAAGTTCCTTAAACAAAAATCCACTGGTAACACTTCTTCAGCTTTCAGTTGAAAAGATCCCCTTTGCAATTTCACCCAAGAAAATAGCACCAATGGTAATCCTGGTCGTCTTCTTTGCAAGCTTAATTGCCACAGCTGTAAGATTAGCTTAACACTTCTTCTTCTACGACTTTACAATTGATTAAGACCTCTGCAATACATTTGGCATAATTGTCAGTATGCTTCTCTTTGGGTTGCTGCTTTCCTCTTGACAACCACTATTCTACTACTGTTACCGTGGGCACAGTCTCCTTTGTTCCACAGTATGCTATTACTTCAATGTAACATCCACTGACAGTGTATACACCACCACAGTTCAGGTACTATTGCTTCTTCTACAACTTTATTCTTCAGAATGATTAAGCATATAAAGACAAGACACTTCGACCTCCACAGGCAGGCAAGGCACTCTCCTTTCCTATACTCCAAGTAAAGGGCAGCCTCTTCTGTCTGCCTCACTGCCACTGCTCCAAGGCTAACTTTCTCTCAGCTTCAGCAGTCTTCAGCATTACTGATTAACTACTTCTGAATGACTCTTTTACAAGCACCCAGCTCCCTTCCCCAGCTTTGTTCACACCTTCTTGGTTCCAGTATCAACTCTGAAGCTGTATTGACACTCTTCTAGCTCCAGGAAACACTGCCACGCTTGTATCAGAGGACACTGAACCTTTAACAACCTTGCAGATCAGGTGGCTAGATCTCAATAGGACTGGTTTCACTATGGACAGGATATGCCTCTTGGCTTGGGTAATACTTGTTCTTCTAGTCAGTACAACAACTTCTGGATTTAAAGAATAAGTGTTCCGAAAACTACAAGGTCCAGTCTTCAAAGGAAAAACAGATTTCAGCACATGCAACCCCTCTGCAAGATAGATCTTTAAACTTAAAGAGATAGCAGTGATTGCATTTCCATTCAAAATCGCAGAGACGGTGTCAGACTCCTTTAGGGAAATACAAATGGCCACACGCGAACTTCCTTTGATGCTGCATTTGCTTGTTACACTTGTGAAAGTCAATGTTAGTTTTTCAGCAAGGTTTTTAACAGGCGTTCTCTTTTTAATGAGACACGTGACGACTCCGGCAGCAGCTAATTGTTCAACAATGGAAAGAATGGGTTTTTCATCTTACGCGAACACTATAGCTCTGACTAATAGTGAGCGTGTTACATTTCCATTATTAAAAGGAATTTCCACGACGACAGTTTAAACTCGCTTTTGTACTTACGCAAGTTACTTCTGAGCTGGTAACAGTTAACGGCAAGACTTGCTCAGCGAACCTGAACGCTGAGCTTCAATCACCAGCTCAAGGAACACTGCAGTTGCGGGCTGCTTCACTTCTGCAGCACAGGTGTCTCCAGTCTGGTCACGCCAATTGGGAGTCTCCTTTACTCATCAGTCCCTCTGCTTGCCTTCTGCTACGGGCCTCAGGCTTCAGCACGGTCACGGCTCTGCAATCACAGCCACACAGCGCACATAGGGAAAGCGCCACTCTTAGCACATCTTCCTCAGTGCAATGCAGGGTTTGAGATCACAGGATCCTCTCAGAACTTGCAGGTGTAATCTGCTGTCACCACGCTCCGGCGTTGTTTCTGTGATCACACTTCCTCGGGAATTGCCAGCCTCGTGCTCTTCTGCTACTGCTGCCAGCCTTCTGACTCCTGCTCCAGCTCCTTCAGTTTCCCCTCTCCTGCTGCAGCCATTTATGCTTCACAGTTTTGGCAATTGGCTTCAGGTTTCAATTGCCTGACCCTTGCAAGACGGTAAGGTCTAATTGCCTGACTAATACATCTACATAATTCTTTAGTCCTCTTCTTCGACTCAGTCTCTAATAGATTCTGGGACATGTAGTTTACTTCATCAAAGTCAGGTTTTTCTACTTCTTGAGTATTTATAAGGGTAGATTGAATTACCTTAGTAATAACAACAGAGGTGTTGCAGGTTTTAACTTTGCTAGAGGAACATTATTTAGAGAAGACAACATTTCTGCCATTCCTTGTAGTGTACCTTTGGTATTGAGGAGGGCATTTAATTTTAGGAAACAAAAGAATTTTTTCCTTTGGTATAATATGGTTTGCTGTTACAACATTAGGTTCCATGGGAGGTTGAGAGACAACCTACATGACAGACTACATGACGGGTTGATTCTGCCACAAGAAGGTTCAGCACAAAGAAACCCATTTCTTTTGGGGGACCTGGGTGGAGGGGCCGTTTCATTCCTGTGCTGCTATCCAGTCCCGCTTTGGCGTCTGTGTGCTATCATCACTTGTGTCTCTGCTTTCCCTGGGAAATCTGTGCCAACCCTGCAGGACCTCAGGTAAGGTGTTACAACTGATGGGCATGGAGAAAAAAAAGAGCATCAGGCTTTTAGACATATAAAACCTTTCAGCTTTTATTGACAAAAAAGCTTCAGGCTTTTGGTAAACAAGTGTGCTAAAGCTATAAAAAGCCAGTTTCTAGGAGGAGGCAGGCAGTGCTGTTTGTGAATCCTGAACAAATGCCATCTGGCTGGAGAGCAGATCTGGAGGACGAGCATTGAGCTGGAACAACTTCCTCCATTATGGCCAGAGGGGAGGGGTTAATATTCACACCTTTATTCTGCTTGGATTTTGAAGCTTTTGGAATTGAATGTTTGGGCTCTAGAGACTCAAAGCTTTTCTTTTTGCAAGAACTACTATATTTGCCTGAGCTGCACAGGGAAGTAATCCTACCTATGGTAATCAGCTCACTACTTATGGAACAATTTTATTCAGATTTGGCTTATGTTTGCATCATGGTCAATTCCAATTGACACTATATTTTTTTAAGGCTCAGTTACTTTTTTGATGCTTTTTGCTAAGTGACCATGATGTTTGGATAGGCGGTTTATCCATCTGAATATGATATTTTGGAATGTTTGGATCGTACAAACTACACGCCTTTGAAAGGATGGCAGACAGAAAACGTAGAATAAAACCAATCCAGATGACCAATATAATCACTGCACCTCTTTGCATGGAAAAACAAGGTTTATTATATGCAAAAGGGTCTCAGACAGTTCCATAGAACGAACCTGACACAGAGCTTGTCTTATCTCAAACCCTTACACCTTATATAGCGGAAAAAAACAAAATTAACAATACTATAATTAATAATAAATACAACATAATCCCACCACACTCATTGGCTACCACCGTTCTCGAGTCTGAATTTCAAGGGTTTGTTTGCTTAAGTTGTGCGTCTAGGTGTAATTCATATAGGGTGTCCGTCCCAGGGTGAGGGCAGTAGTGTTCTAAATCATCGGCTGGCTTGTTGGCATTACACAGCCACATGCACTATTCTCATGAATTTGTCCTTACTGCTCTTTTACCAACTAACATTCCGTTCCCATCACATCCAGGCCCTGCAGCTGGATACAATTAGTGCTTATCTGCGTACAATGAATGCCTCTGACCTGGGGGAATGGAAAAAGGCTTTGTTTTTGGAGCTGGACTTACCGAGCAGCAGATCCACACTAAGTCCTGCATTCTCATCTGTTCATCATGTGCTAGGCCTTAACATCGAAAATGGCGTTACTCCTGTCACTTTTACCACACTGACATCGTTTCTACCATACTACCCTACTGACTCCATCTTCCACCTACGTCTGCTTCTTCCCCCATATCGCACTTCACTACATACTAATAATACAACAACTAAACACCCGCCTATAAAGGTGCCCTATCTATAACCTCTGCAACTGGAACATTAACACACGTGTTACTCTTTCTGTGTTGCTATATGTGGGCATCTAAATGTATCGACCTAACTAAGACAATGGGCCTCATTACGACCCTGGCGGCCGCGGTATGAATGGTGTCGGTAAGGTACCGGCACCGTTCATACCGGGCCGCCACATTACAAGTTTGCTTGCGGTGGCGGTATGCACGTCTGGTCTGGCCAGACGTGTATACCGGCACCGGTGAGCAGACCAGGATGCTAACAACGGACTGTTAATCAGTCCTAGGAACCCCCACTTAGCCGGACCCAATCCAGAGACTGAGAGTGACAACTGCATCCACGACACCTGGACCCTCTGCAGCCTAATTAAGCAATCCCAGTGAATTTATTAACCCTAGTGGTGGTTCTTAGCTTAATTGGAATAAGAGGGACAGGCTTGCATAGGAATTATAGTGCGCACACACTCATAACAGGTATTAAGGGTTGGAAGGTAATCACCCTACTCTTCCTTGCCCGATATGATTTGTGTAGTTCTGGCAAAGGCTACTCCACAAGGCCTTCAGAGCAGCAGTCTTCAAACTGGGGGCTGGCCCCCGGGGGTGCGAAGGATGTCCAAGGGGTGCCACAGCATCTTTAAAAAAGGATTAAAATGACTGGTTTAATAGAAAATAGGATAAGGGGACTGCTTTTAATGGAAACTATAAGCAGTAAAAAAATCTTCTTATATTTTTAAAGAGCTTGTGGGCCCCTGGACATCCTTTGCTCCACCGGACAGCAGGGGCAACCGTTATGAGTGGGCCAGAAACAATATTTTTACTCAAGGAGTGTGGGGAGGGGCTCAGTATGAAAAGGTTTCAGGACCACTGTACTAGAGTGATGGGATTGGGAAAGGACGCCTAATATTTCACACTTAACTTGTTCTTTCATCACTGGAACAGTTTACTCATATGTGGGCTTTGCAAGTACTTGTTTCTTCACTTTAAAGACTTGTGACTCACTACAAAACCTATATTCTTACCTTAACATGGAAAGACTAAGCACTATTGGTCTTATTCCATAAGAAGGGTACGGTTGTGTGTTGCTTTTTTAAGGCAATTTTTGTATTTTGTATTTAATTCATTGAGCACTTTCGCCAAAGCACTTTATAAAAATTCAAAATACAATGGTCCAATAAAAATGAAGCACGATAACCCAATTAATGATCAAAGCTAATTAGAGGAAAGCAAAAGAAGAGGAGTTTTTAATTGGGAATTTAAAAAAATCTGATAGGTAGAGGATGCACCGACAGAACGAGGTAGAGTATGCACCGACAGAATGAGGTAGCGGATGAACAGACAGAATGAGGTAGAGGATGCAAAGACACAATGAGGTAGAGGATGCACAGATATACAGGGTAATTCATAGAATTTCGCACAAAAGTGGCGCACGCGGGTGGCGCACAGTGTGCGCGTGCGAATGTCTGAGCCAGCCGCGTGCGCTAATATCGATTTCCGCGCACAGCGCATTCATGGATTTTAGTCTCCAAAACCAGCCGTGGTGCAGAGTGGCGCAGCGACCCTGCAGCACCGCCAGTTACGCCCCCAAGAACGCCCTTGCACAAGGAAAAGCCATCAAAATTCCTAATTCAGCGCAAAGGGCTGCGCTAACCCTGGACTAGTTTACAGGGCTGCCAAATAGCAAACGCCAAGCGGGGAACGTGTATTACTGGGGTGCGCGTGAAGTTTCACACGCGAAAGGGCCTGTGCGAGTGGGGTATGTGTATTACTGGGGTTCACGGGAAGATCCACATGCGATTTCAGCAGGGTACGTGTATTCCGGGGTTCACGGGAAGTTTCACACGCGAAAGGGCCTGTGCGAGAGGGGTACGTGTATTACCGGGGTGCGCGGGAAGTTTCATACACGAATGGCCTGGGTACGTGTATTTCAGGGGTGCGCAGGAAGTTTCACACGCGATTGGCCTGTGTACGTGTATTTCCGGGGTGCGTGGGAAGTTTCACACGCGAGTGGCCTGGGTACGTGTATTTCAGGGGTGCGTGGGAAGTTTCAAACGCAATTGGGCCTGGGTACATGTATTTCAGGGGTGCGCGGGAAGTTTCACACGCAATTGGGCTTGGTATGTGTATTTCAGGGGTGCGCAGGAAGTTTCACACGCTATTGGCCTGGGTACGTGGATTTCCGGGGTGCGCGGGAAGTTTCACACGCGATTGGGCTTGGTACGTGTATTTCAGGGGTGCGCGGGAAGTTTCACACGTGATTGGGCTGGGTACGTGTATTTCAGGGATGCGCGGGAAGTTTCACACGCGATTGGCCTGGGTACGTGTATTTCAGGGGTGCGCGGGAAGTTTCACACGCGATCGGCCTGGGTACTTGTATTTCAGGGGTGCACGGGAAGTTTCACACGCGATTGGAGTAGGGTACGTGTATTACCGGACTGCGCATGAAGTTGCACACGCGATTTTGCTGTCAGAGCGGGGAACGTGTATTTCGGGGGTGCGCAGGGAATCTTACACGTGAATTGGCAGTGTGGGTCCTCCCAGGTGTCCCCTCTACCCCCTCCACAGACCCTGCAGGCAGCCCACACCACAGGGGACTACCCCTCACCCCTGGTCATGTCCCGCAGGCAGCACATCCACCATGGGCATGCCCCCCAGCCAAGCCATATGTCACGTTGCAATATGATCACCAACTCATGTCTCCCAGCACCCCCACCCCCCAGCAGTGCAGGGCACCTGCCAGCAGGCCCCCACACATGTCCCTCAACACCCCCACCCCCCAGCAGTCAGGGGCACCTGCCAGCAGGCCCCCACACATGTTCCATACATGTCTCTCTGTACCCCCACCCCCCAGCAGTCAGGGGCACCTGCCAGCAGGCCCCCACACATGTCCCCCTGCACCTCCACCCCCCAGCAGTCAGGGGCACCTGCCAGCAGGCCCCCACACGTCCCCCAGCACACCCGCCCCCCAGCAGTCAGGGGCACCTGCCAGCAGGCCCCCACGCATGTCCCACACATGTCCCCCTGAACCCCCACCCCATAGCACGCAGGGGCACCTGCCAGCAGGCCCCCACACATGTCCCCCTGCACCCCCACCCCCCAGCAGTCAGGGGCACCTGCCAGCAGGCCCCCACGCATTTCCCACACATGTCCCCCTGCACGCCCACCCCCAGCAGTCAGGGGCACCTGCCAGCAGGCCCCCGCACATGTCCACCTGCACCCCCACCCCCCAGCAGTCAGGGGCACCTGCCAGCAGGCCCCCACACATGTCCCCCAGCACCCCCACCCCCCAGCAGTCAGGGGCACCTGCCAGCAGGCCCCCACACATGTCCCACACATGTCCCCCTGCACCCCCACCCCCCAGCAGTCAGGGGCACCTGCCGGCAGGCCCCCACTCATGTCCCACACATGTCCCCCTGCACCCCCACCCCCCAGAAGTCAGGGGCACCTGCCAGCAGGCCCCCACACATGTCCCCCAGCACTCCCACCCCCCAGCAGTCAGGGGCGCCTACCAGCAGTCCCCCACACATGTCCCCCTGCACCTCTACCCCCCAGCAGTCAGGGGCACCTGCCAGCAGGCCCCCACACATGTCCCCCAGCACCCCCACCCCCCAGCAGTGCAGGAGCACCTGCCAGCAGGCCCCAACACATGTCCCCCTGCACCCCCACCCCCCAGCAGTCATGGGCACCTGCCAGCAGGCCCCCACACATGTCCCCCTGCACCACCACCCCCCGGCAGTGCAGGGCACCTGCCAGCAGGCCCCCACTCATGTCCCACTCATGTCCCACAGCACCCCCACCCCCCAGCAGTCAGGGGCACCTGCCAGCAGGCCCCCACACATGTCCCCCAGCACCCCCACCCCCCAGCAGTCAGGGGCACCTGCCAGCAGGCCCCCACACATGTCCCACTCATGCCCCCTTGCACCCCCACCCCCCAGCAGTGCAGGGCACCTGCCAGCAGGCCCCCACTCATGTCCCACTCATGTCCCCTTGCACCCCCTCCCCCCAGCAGTGCAGGGCACCTGCCACCAGGCCCCCACACATGTCATCCAGCACCCCCACCCCCCAGCAGTCAGCGGCACCTGCCAGCAGGGCCCCACACATGTCCCACACATTTCCCCCTGCACCCCCACGACCCCATCATTGACAGGCACCTGCCAGCAAGCCTTGACACATGTCCCCCAGCCAACACGTCATCACAATCCAGATCCCTGGCTCCTATGGCCACACAAATCCCACCCCACAGCACCACAGTCCAAACACCCAACCAAGCTTTACATCACTCCAAATTGAAATCCCCATTACATGATAGATCACAAATAAGCAGTATGCGCATGAGTACAAGTCTGTCCAACCCACACAATGGCAACACATGACTGAGAAAACCCACATTGTGACATGCATGAAACCAATGAGAGAAGACCACACATTGAAGTAAGAAACAAAAATGTAATCAAGTCAAAATGAAGGGAATGAAATAAAAACACACAATAATGAAAAAGCAGCATGTCCCAAAAAATGATAAATAAAAAAAAAATGAGAATCCAAATTAATCCAAATGAAAATGTGTCCAAAGTGACCGTCCAACAAAGCAAATCCAAAGGGAAAGAAAAGCATAATATCCATTGCTCCATGGTGAAGAAAAATAACGATGAAGGAGAAAAATCCACTGTAAAACTATGTACAAATAGCAAATCCAGGGTCCATGAGCCCAACGACATAAATGAAACCTACAATGAAACCTACCTAATTACTAACTATATACAAAAATGTGGGGCATAGTCCATGCGCCCCAAATGAAAGAAAAAAGAAATGAAACTTAACACTAATGAACTATATACAATCGCGGCGGGCAAGTCCAACGGCTCACTTGTTGATGTCATGGGCCGGGGCATCATCGAACTCCTGTTCAATGTCTTGGAGGCGGGCCTGTTCTCTGGCCCCGAGGTCTCACAGGGATAACGCCATGTCCACCTGCAAATCCCTGCGAATTCCCTCGATGCACTCAGCCCGCCTCAGTGCCCTGCGCATGGAGTTCTCCGCCCTGACCATCGTGAGCGTGCCTCCTCCGCCCGCCGCCGCTCCGCACCTATCTGCTGGCCCAACTGCTGCCACACGGAAGACACTCCCATTCCAGGGTCCTCCTGCCCTCCGGCCGATGCCTGCCCCTCTGATGTAGATTGCCCCGAGCCATGATGCCTCCCACATTGAGCCTGCCGCTGCCTCCGACGCAACTGCCTCTGCCAGCACGACGGCATCCAGGCTGATGGAATCCACTGATGCCGTCGTGCACGTGCCCTGCTCGATGATGCCGGCACATCCTCCATCTGCTGGGGTCCAGTTGCTGTGGTGTCCACCCCTGCTGGACCTCCGACTCCCGACTGTGGCAGGGATGGGATCCCCACCGAGCTGGCTGCGTTGGTCAGGGCAGGTCCACAGGGGGCCCTGGTGGCATCTGGGCAGGAAGACGGCATGGAGAACGACTGGCGCATAGTCTCCACAGAGGAGGAGAGGGCCGCCAGAGTGGCCGACACATGTACAAAACCCCGACCATGGACACTCCCAACTGGGCCACCGTTGGCACGCTGCTCTTCGTGATGACGTGCATGCTCCCCCCAGGAAGCACGCACGTCATCACGAATGTCACGCATGCGCAACGCAACACCAATTAGGACCTTCTCCATACGGCCAAGGGTCCCCTCGTCCGCAGGTAGAGGAGTGTCAGATGACATGGACATCCCCCCTACCTGCGGACGGGCCTGGGATGGGGCATCCCTGCTGGTGCATGGTGGTGCAGTCACAGGGTCAGGGACAGCGACATGTACAGGCCCCTCCGCGGTGACCTGTGCTGCCTCCTGCCCCTGGCCCTGGACTGCACCACTTGCACCAGTGGTACCACCCCCACCAGGCCCCATGTGCGGCTCAGTAGCGGCCTCCTCCTCCTCTGTGGAAACCACCAACCTGGATGGCTCCACACCGTCCTCAGCTGTTGCAAGCCCCTGTGGGGGCTCACCCACCCCTTCCGCTGCAGCCGTAGTGGCAGACGCAGCACTAGTCCCCTCACTCCCAGACAATGGTAAATTCTGGGAGGGTGACTGGGCCTTGCGTCGCCGGCCGGTGGAGGCTTGCCCGCCGCTTTGCTCCACAGCGCCGTCTCTGCCCTCTTCATCACTTGCCGCTGTGTAGAGGGAGACATAGAACACAAGCATCAGGGTACTGTACAATGGTCCCCTAGACAGGAAGCAATAGCAGATGAGTGGCACTGTCAAACATCACTTCCATCATGTCCCTCCACAACACATGGGTCAGTGCAGGCAACACACATGCAGTAACAGGCATGGCGCATGCTATGAACATTAGCATACATGTCCAAGGGACTCTTCAAACACACAATGTTGGTTTGAAACTCACATGCATCATGGGTCATGCCCATCACATGCACACACTTCACCCTAGTTTCATCCATCTGGCCTCATACACCCCAGACACAGTGGATACAAGGATGAGTAGGCTGAATCAGTGAATCTGAACATTGTCACAGACATGTGTCATGCATCCATGGCATTTACAAGTCACAAACATGCAAGTCAGACACACAGAAATGGACACCATACATGTCCATGACAGCAGCACCCATCTCTCGCACCCCATCCATGTCCAATAACAGAGACAGGCATGCATTACTGTGTGCATTCCCCATGCTGCTCCACATGTTGCATTGTAACACATGCATCAACCATGTGGTTCACACATTACTGGTCTCACATGCATGACCATGATGTCCCTGCACACACACATGCGTACATGGCCTATGTCACACATACAGGCAAGTATCAGACAACCAGCACCCTGCAACATGCCCTGTCTCACACAGCAATGCTTGGCCACTTACCGCTCAACTCCGGACGGGTCTGCCTCCGAAGGATCTGGGCGTGGAGCACTGGGCCTACGCGTTCCAGGACCCTCATCTGGATGGTACTCATGCTGCCCCGGCCCCCCTCCACGAGGCGCCGGGCCTTTACGAGGGTCCTGGACCTCAAGTCCTCCCAGTGCTTCTTGACATGTTGGTAGTTGTGGGTTGCCACCCCCTCCGCATTGATGGCAACCACTGCGTCATCCCAGATCCTCTCCCGTCCTTCCTTGTTGGCGCATCTTGTTCCGAAGAGGGCATCATAATGCCCCAGGACATGCTCCACCAGGACACCAACTTCAGTGGCAGTGAAGCTGGTGGCCCTCTGCCTCTCTGGTTGGGGGTTGCCAGTGGTGCCAGATGGAGATGTGCCCGACATGGCAACCCCAGAGGCAGGAGTGGGTGGGCAACTGGGTCCTGGGGCTGGCAGTCCGCGAATTCCATCATGTCAAGAAGCGCTGGGAGGACTTCAGGTCCAGCACCCTCAACAAGGCCTGGCGCCTCTTGAAGGCAGCGGATGCTAAGGGGCGCCAGGGCCACCTGTCGGAAGACCAAATGAGGGTCCTGGAACGCGTATGCCCAGCGCTCCACGTCTATGTCCTTGAGATGCACACCCGTCTGGAGTCGAGCGGTAAGTGTACATGCATACTGATTGGAAGCTGTGCGTGTGGTGGTGTGCCAGTAGTGGGCAGGTTGCACATGTGGTTTTGTAGGGCCATGTATGGAAGTGTATGTACAGGGCTGTGAGGCTGACACATGCGAGTCCTTTCATGTGTGAGACACATGGATGGTGTATTGGTGGGTAAGCATGCAGGCCAAATGCAGATGTGTGAGCACACATGTTTGAATGACTGTGTATGGTGGCCCTCTGCCTCTCTGGCTGGGGGTTGCCAGTGCCGCCAGATGGTGTAGTGCTGGACATGGCAACCCCAGAGGCGGGAGTGGGTGGGCAACTGGGTCCTGGGGCTGGGCTGTGGAGGGATGGGATCCCAGTCGGGAGTCTTCGGTTCCAGCAGGGGTGGTAACAGCAAAAGCACCCCTGGCTGACATGCAGGCAGCAAATGGCAGGGCACATGGGCAGCAGGCAATCAGGCAGCAGCAGATGGCAGGTGGGAGCGTGCTTGGGGTTCTGGGGGGCAGTAATCGGCCTTCTGGGCAGGAGCGTGGTCTTCCGTGTGTGAACGCGTGGCCAGCTTGATACGGAGTGATTTGGCACGTGAAAATCTTGCACGTCAGCGTGTAATTTGAGGAAAGGCCCTTAGCGCGTAAGCACGTCAGCGCACGTACGCGATTTCATTGGACCAAAGGCCCTTAGTGCATAAGCACGTCTGTGAAGTAACGCGCGCGGGTGATTCCCTCATAGCACGTGATGACAGAGCACACATGGAAAAGCTGCACGTCCGAGTGTCAGCGCGTGTAATTGGAGGAAAGGGCGCGTACACGCGTAAGTGACGTGTACGTGTGGGCCGGTTTAAAAGGTACGTGTAGGACGCCATTTCCTTGTACGTGCTTTTTGTGGAGAGCGAGTGGGTGGATTCTGTACTTCTTGTCGGTTCACACGCAATTACTTCGCAGCGTTTCAAGTTCGTACTCCCTGTTACCTCTGACAGCTTTAATGTTTCTACTTTTTTTGGGCCTGTTTCCTCAAACAGTGTTCACTTCTCCTTTTGTCCTGTCTCCTCAGACAGCATACAATTAATTCTTCTTTTGGCGGGGGTGTTGCCAACGCGCACATGCGCGTATTTTTCACATTCTTTTTCCAGGCAGACGGTGAGTTCCGCACATACTTAGCAACTGTGCTTGCCCCGTGTGTCGCGTACCCCTTCAGAGGTCATTGTAGGCTGCGTGTATCACACGTACGCTTATTTTTGTGTTTCTGGGTGCCACAGCGTAGTGTGGGTTCATTTTTCCACGCACGTGGTCTACGAGGGGTTGCGTGCACGTTTATTTTTGTTTTTGGGCTGCCTGTGCGTTGCGTGACCCGTCATCTTCCCCCAGGGGTCACAGACAGCCTTGTTAGAGCACTAGGGTACGAATTCCATCTAAAACCCTACCCCTTTGACCCCCAATTGCCCAGGACAATAGTTTACTGCTCCTCCCATACGCACAACAACATCAGTGCCATGGTTGGGGGGCAACCAAGCGGTAAGGGAGGCAAAGGTGGCCGACCTTCTAAAGGTGGATGTGGTGGGAGCGGTATGGGACGTGGCCGGGATTTGCAAGGTGCCCCAATACCCCCATGTGTGGAGGACCAATCAGGGACACCCATGACCCCCCCCCCATGGTTGAGGGAAACGTGGCTGAGACCATCCCAGCTCAGCCCTTGTTGGACCAGCCCATTGTGGCACCTGACCTGGCACAGGATGACTCCCTGGCTGACTTCCAGGTCAGCAAGTCTAAGCCACGTGTGGCGGTGCAAGTTGTCACCTAGCCACGTGGATCTGGGGCAGCTATGTCATCTGCTGCCCCAAGTATGCAGGGTGGTGAGGCTGCAGGGGCAGCTGCAGCTCCATCCGCCCCAGCTCTGACTCTCCCAGCCAGAACAGTGTCGGTCCTGGTCCATCATACTGATGTTCCCCCTGCCAACATCACACTTCAGACAATGCCTGCACCAAGTCATATGGTCAATGTGCATTTGCACACTCCAACAACCCAGTCCACCGGTGATTCTGCCCCTAATGACCAGAGCGGCGTTAGCCACTCTGGCTCCGCTCCACCTTCTAAAAAGAGGAAGAAGGGTGCTCTGGCACGACAGGCTGAGACCCAAGGCACGGCTACACACTCCGGTACCTCAAGGAAGCCTTGCTTCAATGATTCGGAACTTGATGCACTTGTGAGCTATGTGTTGCAACATAGCCACAAAATGGTGGTGACTGCAGGGTCCAAGACCACACCTGGTCAATGTAAGGCACACTGGAAGACCATCGCCAACCACATAAGTGCCCTTGGATTTGTGAGGCGCTCAGCTGATGATTGCGACAAGCGGTGGAACGACCTGAAATGCAGAGCAAAGAACAAGCTGGCCTCAAGTCATGCCGCTACTCTGGTGACTGGCGGTGGGTCTCCACAAGAGGACAACAAACTCACTGAACATGAGTCTGTTGCTGGGACCTTCGTCACAGAGGAACAGATCCGAGGTGTGGGAGAACTACCCGATTATGACACATTGTCCGGTGAGTTCCCATGCGTGTGTGTGTAATGCATGTGTATGTTGTTTGGGTGACGGGTTCTGATTGAGTGGCAGGTGAGGGTGTGTGTTACTGAGTAGTATGGGTCACCCATGTGCTTCATCCAAAACATTCTGCGGCCTTGAATTTGGGTGACACTATCCCTTCTGCCCACAGTAGTAATTTAGCGCAACATTACGGCAGTTACCCTTGAGGTGGCATCATGCAACATTGTTTGTATTTTTCAGTGTTCTTTCAGGCTGATTATTTCAATTCTCCCACTTTTGCAACACATTCCTTAGCCCTATTGTGACATATGTGACATGCTTCTGTCATTGAAGAACCCCACATTGGCCCACATGTGTCACCTTGGTAGTTGAATGATTTGACCATTCAGGCTGAATGAGTATTGTCCTGAGCACATGATGTTTTTGGGCCTGTTTGAATGTGGAACATACTAGTTGTTTCCTGTCATGTTGAAGTGCACAACCATTGATGTGTACATGGCCCTACAATCACTGTATTTTTGTACACTGGATGTGTTGCAGTGTGTGGCACATGGCGTATCTTTTCACACTATGTGGCATTTTTCATCTCTTCATGTCCATCTCACATGGATGGGTGACAGGGTGGTCAGTCAAAATGTCGAAAAAAAAATGTCGAATGATAAAAATGTCGAAAAAAAAAGTCAAAAAAAAAAGTCGAATCTATTATTTTTTTATTTATATGTATTTTTTGGGTTTGGTAAGTATAAAAAATGGGTAAAATAAAAAAAAATAATAAAAAAAGGGGGTTGGGGGAGGAACCCCCCCCATTTCGAAAAAAAAACGTATTGATTTTTTTCTACATTATGACTTTCGACATTTTTGTTTCGACATTATGACTATAAACCAGGTGACAGTACTCATTCACTGACATATGGATGTACTTGTGGAATGTACCATGGCTATGGTACATGCCATCTGTGTGATGGCATGTCTCATTTATGTGTATAGGACATGCCACTCACAGGCCAATGTGTGGTGGCAGTGCTACCCAGCATGCAGCAAATGTGTTGCTCTTCCATCTTGGTGTCATCAGTGTCAGACTTTTGCCTCCCCTTCCAACTCTGTGACAGTGCATGCATTGGAGGGTTATAGTCATGTGGGACATGCGCAAATCATGTACTGGTTCTGTAGCTTGTCAGGCCTGTTTGTGTGCTATGGTGCTAATGCCTGTTTCCATTTTTTGTCTTTCATGTTTTTGCAGGGGATGACGCACTTGATGCTGTTGAGGTTGAGGAGATGGTGCAGAACCAGGAGGAACCTGAGGCACAACCGGCCACCAGTGGGGGATGTGGTGTGGTGGTGGGTGAGAACCCACTCTTGCTGCAGACGATTCTATCCAGGGGTGTCTCTGGGTGCACCTCCCCAGACCTCTATTCAGGTGTTGATTCGGATGATGAGACCTATGTGGCGTCGCAGGTAAGTGTTTCTGGAAGGGGTTCTGTTCTGTCCAACCCACCTGCACCAGGGGTAGAACCCTCTATGGGGATGTCAGTGTTGGTTAGTCAGCCTTAGGTGGTTACGGGTGCAGGGTCACACTCCACAACATCTGATCCTGTTCCTGGGCCAGCAGATCAGAGGGGGCATGCAGTCCTGCAGCCTCAGGCAGTGCCGGCACAGCAAGGCACAGATCGCCTTGCCCCAAACAGGTATGGTGCCCGCCAACGTGGTGGCCGTACGCCACCAGGCAAAACCGCATGGGAACAATCCATGTACGGTATGGCAACACAACAGGCAGCATCAGTTGAGATGATGGCTCAAGCAATGGAGAGGGTGGCCACTTCCATTGTCCCCCCTGAAAAGCAGATGGAGCAACTACAGCAGGCAACAGACTCCATTTGCCAATCACACAGGGAGGACATGTTGGCGTCCAACCGGGACAGACGGGCGGCATTGGAGACTCTACGCCAATCGATATCAATAGAGTCCCAGGGCCACAGGGAAGCCCTGAGGGTAGAACTCCATCACCTCAGGGAGACTCTTGTTGACCTTGAGACTTCCACTAACTTGAGGACAGAACAGCAGCTGGAGCGGCTCACACGTTCGCTATCAGCTGAGATGCAGGCAACTCGGGAGGAGATCCGGGCATCACGTCAGGTGCTGCATGGGGATCTCCGCACTATAATCCTCCAGAACAAGACCTTCCACACCCGCATGCTTGCTGCCATGGAGGACCATACCAGGGCTTTGCGTGGGCTGCCTCCCATAGCACCACCACCACCTGTGGCAGCAGCAGAGGGTAATGAGAGCGACAGCAGCAGTTCTCCCACATTGGCATAGCCGTGCAGGCCATGAGCCCATGGAGGTGTTTTCTTTTTTCTAACATCCACACAGGCGGCTGTTGGTGCGCACCCTGTCCTCGGACCTCCTGGGTGGCCTCCCCCCCCGGCCCCCACATGGCCATTTTTGATTATATTATGACAGTGTGTTGCCTTGTGTGGCTCCCGTGGGCATCCACTGTATTCCAGCTGGGCACATGCAGGCTTGTCCTGAGTTTGGGTTTGATGCTTGGGTTCGTGAGACACATACCCCTCCTGCTTCCCGTTTCCATGGGCTTGCAAAGGGTGTGACCAAGTGACAGTGATGTACACAGTGATGTTGGGCTCCCATGAGCTGTGTGGGCAGTCTGT
The DNA here is from genome assembly GCF_040938575.1 of Ambystoma mexicanum. NCBI lineage: Eukaryota > Metazoa > Chordata > Amphibia > Caudata > Ambystomatidae > Ambystoma > Ambystoma mexicanum. The sequence goes on from NW_027182446.1 coordinate 227,447, forward strand.
AGTCAATACTGTGTAGACATTCCTTCTGAATATTGTTGTTGTATTGTACAATGCATGTTGGAATTATGTATGCTTCTGCTTCCATGTCTCCCTCTGAATTTGCAGGTTCATTCCTCATGTCTTCACAAGGCCGTCTACTTTGGAGATGGAGTTCATGTTGTATGCAGTACACAGATAAGTTTTGAAGCCTGTAAGACTACAGTTGGAAGGGGGCGATGTGGTGGCATATTCAGGTTGTAAGACTACGACTACTTTAACTTAGTACTGTCATGTTTTATTTATGTTTGAGCTTGTGTAGCTGCATTGTATTGTTGGTAAGTATTTGGTCATTAGTGTTGTTTTTTAAAAAAAAAATATTTTTATTTTATTTTGAAATCAAACAAACACACTACAACTGTTTCAAAACATAGAAAGCATCATAGTCCAGCACATTTTCATTAGAACTCCCCAACTCCCCCCCCCTTAAACTAGAGCCGGTTCTCACATGTCATTTACGGGAGCATCATTGGGTAGCACAGTACTTAGGCAGTCATCATCCGGGACCTCTGATCCGTTGTTACCCTGGTGAGGGTTTGCTATAGAGGCCACCAATTGCTTCCTCCTCGCCCCCCCTGGTGATCGCTTCAAACCAGACTACAGATTCAGCTTCCGCCCACCTCAAGAGGTCCGTCCACCATAGCTCCACCCTTGGTCTGTGGGCCGCCTTCCAGCCCATGGCAATCCTGCGCTTGGCCAAAACACAAGCCAGGTCCTTCATCTTGCTTATGTGTTTTGAATGCCGGGGTCTATGGAAAAGCCCAGCCATGCATGACCAGGCCGATTCCACATCCAGCACCACCCCCCCACCAGCCAGTTTCGTCTAGACCTCGTCCCAAAATATGTGCACTTCCGGGCAAGCCCAAAACATGTGTAGCAGTCCCGCATTCACCTCCCCACACCTGGGGCATTGCTGCGTAGCTGGTCCCCCAAACTTTGCAATCTTCCCGGGGGTTAAATAAGCCCTGTGGGTAACGTACAATTGAAGCTGTTGGAATCTCGCGTTTCGGGACACCTTTTTGTGGTACCTCTGGGCCCGTTCCCATTGCCCGTCCGTCATGGGTCCTCCCACCTCCTCCGCCGAATCTTGTCTCAATTGAAGCAACTCCTTCCCTGCCCTTACTCGCAGGAGCTCGTATATCCTCGATATTTCATGCCCGCCCTCCGATACATCATACATGGTTTCCAGGGAGGCGTCAGGGTCTTCCGCTAGCACTGTCTCAGGCCATCTTTCTCTAGTCTTTTTCACAAGCCTAGTGTAGGTTATATATTGGCCACCATGTACCCCCGTCTCTTCCTGCAACCTCTGAAAGTCCACTGCCTCCCCTTCCAGCCATATGTCCCCGAGGGTGGCCAGGCCTACCTGTTCCCAGTATCTACGGACCGATTCAAGTAGTTGAGAGTCGCTCCCGCACAGCGCCGCCAAAGGGGCCTGCTGACAGTACGGCTCCGAGTCCCCCCCAATCTTCCATGTCCTGTGCCAGATCTCCCAGCCCAGCCTCAGTAGCCGCCCCTTGCCCACCAGTTTGTCTCTGCACAACCACACCACTTCCATCAGAAAGTATGGGGCTGTATCTCCACGCAGAAGCCTAGCTTCCGCCGAGTCTTCAGCTGAAAGCCACCTGGCCACGTACTGCATCTGCCCCACCAGGTAATAGAGTTCAAAATTAGGCAGGCCTATCCCCCCCTGTCACATGGGTTCTGGAGCTTCTACAGAGCAACCCTATTCCTAGAGCTGCCCCACACGAAACCCCTACACACGCTATGAAGTTTCGCGAATAGGCTCCTAGGTATCAAAAACGGGACGTTCACAAAAAAGTGCAAGAGTCTAGGCAGGACCATCATCTTGAGCAAGGCTGCCCTCCCCATCATGGTCATGGGCAATCTAGACCAGAATACCATGCTGTTTTTGATCCCCTCTATCGCCTTTTCTGTGTTATGCTTGTGTTCGGCCTCGACTTTGTGGTAAATATTTATTCCCAAATACCTACATGTCACGGGCTGCCATGGTATTTGCAGGACCGGCAGCCTCTGTACTGGGACATTCCTATATCTGCCCAAAGGGAACAGACTAGACTTTCCAGGGTTCACCGATATGCCCGAGAGGATGGCGTACCGTTCTATTACCTCCAGCACGTACTGCAGGTTTTCTTCTGGATAACGCAAATAAAGGAGCATATCATCCGCATATAATGATATCAGGTGCTCTCCACTGACAATACTTATGCCCACCTCCCCATATTGTTGTCGCAGGCATATTGCCAGCGGCTCTAATGCCAGTATATATAGCATGGGTGACCAGGGGCATCCCTGTCTGGTCCCCCTGCAAAGCTGCCAAGAATCTGAGACTGTGGACCCTGTTTTGACTCTCGCCATCGGGGTGCTATAAAACAACTGGACCCATCTGAGGTATCCAGGTCCCATTCCGTACCCCTTCAGGACCGCTTTCAGCCAGGGCCATCGTACCGAGTCGAAGGCCTTGACCACGTCTAACGACACTATAGCCAACTCGCCCGTGTCCTCCTCAGTTTGGTCTATGACATGGTGTAGCCTCCTGTGATTATCGGTGATGTTCCTGCCTGGAACATATCCCGTCTGATCTGGGTGTATCAGTTTCTTAATCACCTTCTTCAGTCTATTAGCCAGCACAGCCGTGAGTATTTTGCTGTCCTGGTTAAGCATGGACAACGGTCTGTAAGACCCGCACTCCACGGCCGGCTTGCCTGGTTTCAAGAGTGGGATGATTACAGCCTCGCGGAGGGACAATGGGAGTTCCCCCTGCTCACAGGCCTCGTTGAAAGTGGCAAGCAGTGGCTGAAGCAACTCTTGCTTGTATGTTTTGTAGAACTCGCTGGGCAGCCCATCCGAACCAGCGCCTTGCAAGTGGGCAAGTTCCGAATCACTACCTCCAGCTCATCCGAGGTGACGGGTGCGTCTAACTTGGCGCGTTCTAGATCATCCAAGGTGGGCAGCTCTATGTCCTCCAATGTGTCCAGTATGTCTTGACACATATCCTCCCCCGTGTCCTCATACAAGTGTCTGTAAAACTTAAGGAATTCCTCATTTACCTCTTTCTGGGTGTTGCATATGCAACCTCTCTCATCCTTAATCTCACTGATCACCAAGCGGGGGGTCTCACTCTTATACAACCAGGCCAGCAGTCTGCCCGGCTTGTCGCCCCCTGCGTGTATCTTCTCCATATATTTCCTGTAATTGAGTCTGCATAGTCTATCCCAGAGTGCGTTGCAGGACAACTGTAGCTCCTTTACTTTGGTTCTGTTATCATGAGCGGTGCTCTCGCAACGTGTGAGATCCTCTAGCTCCCATTCCACCTCCTGGAGTTCCCTTTCGACGCCCCCCTGTAGCCCCTTAGCTTGGGAAATGGCTACCCCGCGCACCACCACCTTAAACGCTTCCCACAGTGTGCCCACAGAGCTTACGCTTCCCGTATTTATATCAAAGTATTCTTCGATGCCATCCCTCAGGCCCTCCCGAAACCCCTCGTCCTGCAGAGCCTCGCTCCTGAGTCTCCATGTAGGGATCCGCGGTCTTGGGGGCTGGTGTCTCCAGTCTACCACCAAGGGCGAGTGGTCAGATAGTACTCGGGCCTTGTATTCCGCTCCTTCTATGTCTCTCACTATCTCGGCTGTTCCAAACATGTAATCTAACCTTGTGTGAAAACCATGTGGCGCTGCGTAGTGTGAATACTGCCTATCCGTGGGATGCAACCTTCTCCACGCCTCCTCTAGGCCTAGGTCTTTCAGTAAGGTACCCAGCGCTTTAGCCGCCAGTGCCATTTTCCCTGCCCTGTCCTTGGACCTGTCCATTCTGGGATCCACGGTACAGTTAAAGTCCCCTCCCACACTACCGTACCCCCTGCCAGGGGGCCGATTTTACCGTAGAGGGTCCTAAAGTAAGCCACTGTGTCATTATTGGGGGCGTACAAATTTATGATGTGCACTTCTCTGTTTTCCAGGAGACCCGTTACCACCACCATTCTATCCTCCGGGTCCACCGTAGAATCAAGCATCCGAAACGGCACATGAGGCACCACCCAAGTAATGACCCCTCTAGCATACGCCGAGTACTCCGCGCCCACAACATTGCCCTTCCATTTCCTCCTGACCACCTCCAGCCTTTCCCTAATGAGGTGGGTCTCTTGCAGCAGGGCTATGTCTATGCGCATCCTCTTTAAGTACAACATCACTTTGTTACATTTCAGGTAGCTGTTTAGGCCCCGTACATTCCAGGTCACAAGTCTGAGATTACCCGATGCCATCCGGTCGGACTATCTCCATCCCATCCCTTCCCATAATGCTCCCCATGTTAGTTCGTTCCCTGGCTCTCTCCCTTCTATTCACAAACAATACCCCCCTGACCCCTTCCCCCCTTCACACCACTGCACACAACTCCCCCCTCCCCCCTCGCCAACCCCCAACAATAGCCCAGCTCCATCCCTGGATCTCAGGCCTACCCATGTCTGGACCCGTTTCGTGTCCGAGGACGAGGACCCCGCGGGGTGTCACCAATCTAACAGTGACCTAACTAAGTATACTACTATTGGGTGCAGAGGGTGCTCCCCAGAAGCTCCCAGTCGTCTATTTAGGAGAAGTGCATTAAACGGGACCCGCCGGCAGATACCATGACTTCCTCCCCACAAGCACAATATCATACTATATTCCAGTCCCAATGTTGTAACTATGGCCTCACGGGTGCCTCTGCAACGTGCTACTTATCTCCAGCCGCTTCTGTCTGGGCATCCGATTCCTGAGGTCGACCTTGCATATCCAACCACTCCATCGCTTCGGTCGGCGTCTCAAAGATGTGTCTTCGGCGCTGCAGAGCGCCTTGCGGTGTTCGCTCGCCGGCCCCTTCACAGCAAGGTTCCGCTGAACTCGGGTTCACTCTGCTGGCCCGCCACGATCCAGGGCCTCCTTAGTGGGGGCTCGCACTTATGTTCTTGCCACCAGCCAGAGGTACATGAGACGCGTCTATCTGGTTGGGCTCGCCCCTGCTACGGCCAGCTTTGTCTTCCTCAGCTCCACGGACCATTTATGGCCCTTTGTCCACGGGCGGCCATCTTGGGTGCTGCCCTTCCACTGCGCGACCGCCACCTTCTTCAAAGTCTAGTTCTGTGGATATGCAGTCTCGCTGGTGGGGAGGGCACTCACCATGTGCCCCCCACTTTCATGCACCCTTGGATGCATCGTGGGCTCGAAAGTCCGCCGAAAACCATCACTTCTTCCCAGGATCAAGATCGGATCATCGGGAGCTCCTCCAAGGAACGTCCTCTCACGTAGCCATCAAGCCACGCCCCCTGTCATTTGTGTTGTTAGTTCAACATTACTGGGAGCATATTGTGTGTGGCCAGTTTCCATTAGGGACACTGTACTTTGTGCCATGGTGTGTTGGGTGGCGGTGCTGGGGAGGGGTTGGGTGACATGGCACTGTTCTCATGTTGTATTTTGCAAGGGGGTAATGCATTTAGCAGCATATGTATCTTTTGATGACACAGCATTGGTGGTGTTTCTGTAGGTAGGGATGCACACATTGTGACACTTCCAGTTGACCAATGTCAGGCTGGTATGGTTGTGACAGTTGACTATCCCTTGTATCATCATCGATTGTCAGCTGGTATGTGGCAGGGCTGTGTGCACTCCACAGGGGTGTGATTCTAAGTGAAGTAATTAGCCACCAGCTGTGTTCGGGCTGCCTCACCCCGTGCCCTTTCCCCTCCCATGCGCAGTGGGCGTGCATGTGGTTGGGGATGTGGGGGCACCACCATGTCCACCGGCAGGCCCCGGCGTGTTGCAACGTTGTGCAGGACATATGCTGCCACTATGATCCCGCACACTACTGGGGGAGCGTATAACAGCTTCCCGCCAGAACGGTCAAGGGAGCGAAAGCGTGACTTGAGCACTCCGAATGTGCGCTCCACTATGCCCCGGGTTGCAATATGGGCTGTGTTGTATCTTACCTCGGGTGGCGTGGTGGGGTTCCGAATTGGCGTCATCATGTGGGTGCTCAGAGGGTAGGCACTGTCCCCTGGGGATGTGGTGATGGGTATTATTAGTAGGGTTGTGACATTACTCAGTATCTGGCATGCATGCATGTGCTGTGGCATTTATACTCACCAAGCAGCCATGTATCGCCATGCCGCCCAGCTTCTAGGTCCCGGTTTAGGGTTGAAATTCTGAAAATGAAACTGTCATGGGTGGACCCTGGATAGTTGGCATATACTGAGGTGATGATTCCCTTGGCATCACATACTACTTGGACGTTGATGGAATGCCAGTGCTTGCGGTTTCTATAGATGTGCTCTGATTCCCTGGGGGGACGTAGAGCCACATGGGTGCAATCAATGCTGGGGGATGGGGGTGCAAGGGGACATGAGTGGGACATGAGTGGGGGCCTGCTGGCAGGTGCCCCTCAGTGCTGGGGGTGTGGGGGTGCAAGGGGAAATGAGTGGGGGCCTGCTGGCAGGTGCCCCTCAGTGCTGGGGGGTGGGTATGCAAGGGGACATGAGTGGGGGCCTGATGGCATGTGCCCTGCACTGCTGGGGGGTGGGGGTGCAAGGGGACATGAGTGGGACATGAGTGGGGGCCTGCTGGCAGGTGCCCCTCAGTTCTGGGGGGTGGGGGTGCTGGGGGACATGAGTGGGGGCCTGCTGGCAGGTGCCCTGCACTGCTGGGGGGTGGGGGTGCAAGGGGTCATGAGTGGGGGCCTGCTGGCAGGTGCCCTGCACTGCTGGGGGGTGGGGGTGCAAGGGGACATGAGTGGGACATGAGTGGGGGCCTGCTGGCAGGTTCCCCTCAGTGCTGGGGGGGTAGGGGTGTAAGGGGACATGAGTGGGGGCCTGCTGGCAGGTGCCCTGCACTGCTGGGGGGTGGTGGTGCAAGGGGACATGAGTGGGACATGAGTGGGGGCCTGCTGGCAGGTGCCCCTCAGTGCTGGGGATGGGGGTGCTGGGGGACATGAGTGGGGGCCTGCTGGCAGGTACCCTGCACTGCTGGGGGGTGGGGGTGCAAGGGGTCATGAGTGGGGGCCTGCTGGCAGGTGCCCTGCACTGCTGGGGGGTGGGGGTGCAAGGGGACATGAGTGGGACATGAGTGGGGGCCTGCTGGCAGGTGCCCCTCAGTGCTGGGGGGTAGGGGTGCTGGGGGACATGAGTGGGGGCCTGCTGGCAGGTGCCCTGCACTGCTGGGGGTCGGGGTGCTGTGGGACATGAGTGGGACATGAGTGGGGGCCTGCTGGCAGGTTCCCCTCAGTGCTGGGGGGGTAGGGGTGCAAGGGGACATGAGTGGGGGCCTGCTGGCAGGTGCCCTGCACTGCTGGGGGGTGGTGGTGCAAGGGGACATGAGTGGGGGCCTGCTGGCAGGTGCCCCGCAGTGCTGGGGTGGAGGTGCAAGGGGACATGAGTGGGGGTCTGCTGGCAGGTGCCCTGCACTGCTGGGGAGTGGGGGTGCAAGGGACATGAGTGGGACATGAGTGGGGGCCTGCTGGCAGGTGCCCCTCAGTGCTGGGGGGTGGGTGTGCAAGGGGACATGAGTGGGGGCCTGCTGGCAGGTGCCCCTCAGTGCTGGGGGGTGGGTGTGCAAGGGGACATGAGTGGGGGCCTGCTGGCAGGTGCCCTGCACTGCTGGGGGGTGGGGGTGCAAGGGGACATGAGTGGGGACCTGCTGGCAGGTGCCCCTCAGTGCTGTAGGGTGGGTGTGCAAGGGGACATGAGTGGGGGCCTGTTGGCAGGTGCCCTGAACTGCTGGGGGGTGGGGGTGCAAGGGGACATGAGTGGGGGCCTGCTGGCAGGTACCCTGCACTGCTGGGGGGGTGGGGGTGCAAGGGGACATGAGTGGGACATGAGTGGGGGCCTGCTGGCAGTTGCCCCTCAGTGCTGGGGGTGGGGGCCTGCTGGCAGGTGCCCTGCACTGCTGGGGTGTGGTGGTGCAAGGGGACATGAGTGGGGGCCTGCTGGCAGGCGCCCCTCAGTGCTGGGGGGTGGGTGTGCAAGGGGACATGAGTGGGGGCTTGCTGGCAGGTGCCCTGCACTGCTGGGGGGTGGGGGTGCTAGGGGACATTAGTGGGGGCCTGCACTGCTGAGGGTGGGGGTGCAAGGCGACATGAGTGGGACATGAGTGGGGGCCTGCTGGCAGGTGCCCTGCACTGCTGGGGGGGTGGGGGTGGAGGGGGTCATGCGTTGGTGATCAGTAGTGCAAGCTGACATGTGGCTTGCCTGGGGGGCATGCCCATGGTGGATGAGCTGCCTGCGGGACATGACCAGGGGTGCAGGGTAGTCCCCTGTGGTGTGGCCTGCCTGCAGGGGCCGTGGAGGGTGTAGAGGGAACACCTGGGAGGACCCACACTGCCAATTCACGTGTAGGTTTCCCCTGCACCCCAGATATACACATACCCCACGCGCACGGTGCCTGGCACGTGTGAAACTTCCCGCTCACCCCAGATTTACACATACTCATGCCAATCGCGTGTGAAACCTCACGCAAACCCCAGGAATACACGCACCCCACTTGCACAGGGCCTATCGTGTGTGAAACTTCCTGCGAACCCCAGATTTACACACACCCCGCTCGCCCAAGGCCAATCGCGTGTGAAACTTCCTGCGCACCCCCGAAATACACGCACATGCTATTTTTGACACAGCGGGTGTTCGTGTTTGTCGCGTACCCCTTTGCACGTCATTTGTCCTAGAGGGCCACAGTATGGGACAATCATCAGAGCTGTATATACGTGCTTTTTGTTAGCGCACATTTTGGCGCACATTTTTTTCATGCGCAGGGACGCTACCGCCTGCCTTTGTGTGGCGGACGTGTTTAGGCCTGTGCACGTCTTCGCCCGTGCGCTGGTTTTCCCTATTCGATTCCATGAATACGTGTTGTAGGCGAGCGTGTGGGCGTTTCGCGCACTTGCCTCCTGTACTTCCCCCGTGACGCCCACATTTTCACACGTTGTTCCCCATTCCACGTGTCACGCCCCGTGTTACGCCTACTTTTGTTTATTTATTTTATTTATTTTACATTTATAAAGCGCTCACATAGCCCGCAGGCATCGAGGCGCTGTTACAGGAATTGTTTGTTTTTCTTAGTTGCGTAATTGTGGGGGTTTTTTTTGTCTTAGTTACGTATTTATAACGCGCTTAAACACCCAGAGGTTTCTAAGCGCGGACCCGGGGATCGAACCTGTTGTTGCTTCATGTCGTCTTGCTTCCAAGACGCGCACGCTGCTGCTGAGCTATCCTTGATATGTGCGCCGCGCTATTTGCGCTTTCGCTGTGGCCGTAGCGCACGCCGTTAGACGACCTGTGCGCCGGCGTGCGCCACGCAGATTTTCAGCGCACATCCCAGATTTTACTCGCGCACGGACTTCCATGAATCGATAAAATAATAAACAATAAAAATGTGGATTTCCCCTCTTTGGAACGCTTAGGTTTATCCATCTTTGCTCCGCACTTTCAGATGTAATTGATGGCATCATGATTCACAGTGATGCGAGTCAGGGCCCGGCAAAGTCGGAATACCCTGGTAATTCCTCATTGGCGGGTGCCGGAATATTTCGCAAGTTTGGCGGTAGCCTGCCGGTTTTACCGGCAAGGCTACTACCAAACTTATAATGAGGCCCCTAGGCCCAGTTGAGGGAGCCACACCTTGGAGCTTCCCACCCAGGGCAATGTGTGGGCGAGTGCTTCAAAGTGGGTCTTCGTCAGAAATGCACACGGGATGCTAGCCAATAGGGGGTCCTAACACCTAACATTGCCATTTGGTCATTATTTCCAATAACTGGAGACAAGAAGGGATACGGATGATTTCAGGAGCCTGTAATACTTCGATCACCTGAATGTCGAACTGTTCACGAACGCGTGTAAACGGGCATGTCACTGTCCTTGACTCACCTTCCTTCACAAGTGTGAAAAAGGGGCTTCCTTTTCAGTCACCTCTTGCCGATGCCCCTCTAGCGGGTGGACAGGCAAGCAGAGTGTGGATCTGTCATACTTCCGCACTAGATACCATCCTTTCCATCGACTCTACCTCTTGCTCTCAATTCTGCTCCCGAATGCTCCCTCATTCATACTTAGACAGGAAACAACACCCAGATAGATGACCAAGTGCAGATCTGGCTCCGTTGCTCCCCAAGTGATCTGGATGGAGAACAGCCAACACTACTTGTAGCTACCAAAGTGCCTATTTAATTCACTTGTAGACCTCCACTCCTCCACCCCTATAGCAAAGTGCTGTGATCCACCATACAGGTTCAATAGCGAATTACTAATTAATAGGACGGCAGAGGAATGCATTAACATAAAATAATAGGTGTATTTGTAGAGTGCTGACCCCCCCCCCACACACTGGTACTTTTTGGTGTTATAGACAGATAGACATAAGCTAACAGATGTTCATTGTTACACAACTCAGTGGTACTCATTCTGTTAATCTTGGACGGATGAAGGGATGGGTGGCCCAGTGACTATGAGGACACACACATGGATCCTTCTAGAGAATGCATTAGTCCACTGAGCCACATAAATGGACCATAAACCTGGGATGGACACCACTTCCAGGATGAGGCAGGAGGGAGGAATGGAGACCAGACAGGAGAGAATGGAACATGAAGGGTCCAGGAACGCAGGGTGGGTGACAGGTTATCTCAGAAGCATCGAGCAACCTGTGCAGAGAAACAAACTATAACAGTTATTTACCTTTTGGTGCCTGTGCTTCTTACATTGTGCAGAGCAGGATGACACAATAGTGTGTTTAGATCTAGAAATGGAAGAAATTCCATTATTAATTAAATACTACAAACACAAGACATCTCCACTCCCCACCAGTAATGCATCCTCCATCACATACACAGAAGACAGGATTAACTGGAGGTTTATGAAGAACAAGCAGAGACAACTTAACAAGTGGCCAAAAAAGATGATTGCTTTCTCACCAAGAGGAGTGAATAGTCGCAGGTCACTCACCTACAGCAAATTATTCCCCAATTATTCCTTAAAAAATTGTGATGTATTCAGTGTCAAAATGTTTTTGAAAAGTGTGTGGAACTATGTTCCCTCACCCTGCCCCCATTTCTGCCCACTCCCCCATACTCATGGGTCCTTCCTGCCCTCCGCTGCGCCCTGCAACATTGTGTTTTTGTGTGTTTTACAACAGTTCTAGTAAAAGTGAATAAAACATAATGAAAGAAAATGAATTTAAAATGACCACCGTTAGTTTGTCATTATCCCATTCAGCCTGCACCTTCATGCAGCCTTCCCTTCACAGTAGAACATGCCTAGCCACATGCACTCCCTCCTTGCCCCCCCTCCCATTACATGCAAACAAGATCTTACAACCATTCATAGGCAGATCCAGATCACTGTCAAACTGGGCTTCTTGGCTGTTTGGGAATGGGTTTTACATCGCAGTCTATTGGAATAAATTATCCTTTTCAAACACCTGAGAGATAGAGCAGTGCAATGCTACACTGGCTTGATCTCGGGAAGGCTCAGGTTCGAGTCCCCAGTGGGGAGGAATTTGAAAACAAGGAGATCTCGACGAGTGACTGCTGCTGATTGGCCGAGATAAAGATCTGCATCGGCAAAGCCAGGCCGCAAACCTGAAGAACAGACATGCGCACTGCTGAGATACTGATCCCCAGAGCACGCGCACTGCTAAGATGGGATCCTCCGAGCATGCGTAACGCTAAGAGATTAATCAACAGAGCATGCGCAGTAAAAGAAAAGCATCTTGAGTCAGAGCTTACCTTGTTGAACAAACTGCGCATGCTCAATGATCCTAAACAGACGCGTGAACATGCTGAGCGCTGAGAGCGCAGGAAAAGGACCGTGAGACGAACTTGGTTCCCATCAGAGAAAATGACCATAGCAACGGCCCGCCCACTTATTCGAGTGACTACTGATGTCATCAATGTGCTTTTCCGGAGCAATGAAGCGGTTCCGGGTTAATTTCAGGGGAACTGAGACATGGACTCGTGGAGGGTGCTGGGCTCGAGGAGGCGGAGCGGACTCTCAAGGCGGTTGCAGGGGTTGAGTGTGCTTGGAGGAGGTGGTAAGGATGGGTAAGGAGAATGCAAAGGCTGAAAAGAAGAGGGGGTGGAGGAGAAGGTGAAGAGGGAGAGAACGCTGACTATGAAATCTACATCTGTGGAGTGGGGAAGGAGGGAAGTGAGGGGCGGCATCACAGCAGGTCTCTACAGAGGAATGACCCAGGAAAAGTGCGTTTGGGAAGGGCTAGGGGCCTCAGGGAGTGGTGTGAATGGGGTGGAGCAGATGCAGTGTGACAGTGTGTGGAAGGTGGTGTTGAAGCCTGATAGTCGTGTGAAGACGTTTCAGGGGGAGAATCCGATGGTGATTGCTGGGTGAAGACAGCTGTGGGGGATGTCACGGTGCTAGTGGTGGCTGGGGGTCGGTTGTTGGTGGAGGGGACGGATGCTGGTAGTAAGGCTAAGATTCTGGAGGTGCGTTGTCTGGGTAGGCATGCGGTGCGAGTGTTTGATCAAAGTGCTGTGTTGTTTAAGGGGGTGCTGTATGGAGTGCCGGTGTCTGTGAATATGTCTGAAATGGAGGAGCCGCTGGCAGATGTGGGGGTGGTGGAGGCGTGGAGGTTGGGCAGGAGAGATGCACAAGGGGATGTGGTGTCTACGACTGTGGCTGTGAGGTTTGCGAGGGTGGAGTTGGGTTATCAGAGGTTCCGTGTGAAAGTTTATGTAGCGTTGCCTTTGAGGTGTTATAAGTGTCAGCAGTTTGGACACGTGGCGAGGAATGAGAGGCATTGTGGGAGGTGTGGTGGAGATCACAATATTAAGGAATGCATGGTGGAGACCCGGAGAAGTGTGTGAATTGTGGGCGGGGGGGCACTCTACTGCGTTTAGGGGGTGTGAGAGCCACAGGGTGGTGAGAGAGGTGGTGCAAGTGAGAGCGGCAGAAGGTTTATCTGATGAGGAGGCAGTGGCAAAGGTGAAACCGGTACGGGTAGTGAGTGATGTGTGTGGGAGAGAGCCTGTGGTGGATGAGGTTGTGGGAAGGAAGAGTTTGGTGGGTGAGGTGAAAGGAGTAGAAATGGTGGTTGTCCCGAAAACTGAGTTTATGTGCTTTATGGTGAGTGTGTTGGAGCTGGTTCAGGGGAATTTGTCTCAGTGTGTCAGATCTTACGAAAGGAGTGGTGGAAGCCGTGAGGAGGTTTTTCAGTGTTGTGGATGTGTTGGAACAGGATGTGTTCAGAATAGTTGCTAAAGTACGGCAGCAGAGTGGGGTGTCGGCCTGAGGATTTTGCAGTGGAATGCGAGGAGTTTGTTGAGGAATGGGCAGGAGTTGAAAGCAGTGTTGTGTGGGGAATTGAATGAGGATGTGGTTTGTATCCAGGAAACGTGGTTAAGGGGTGATCTGAGGTTTGTGATTCCGGGTTTTGAGTTGTTTCGTAAGGATAGGCTGGGGGGTAAGGGAGGGGTGTGGGATCTGGCAGTGCGGAAGGGGCTGGTTGCAAGGGAGATTGTAGTGGATGGAGCAGTGGAGGCTATCGGGGCGGGGATTAGGGTAGGGGGATCAGAAGTATTTGTGTTGAATTATTATAATCCGTGTGAGGTGGTGGAGGTGGGTGTATTGTCTGGAGTGATAAGGGGACATGTGGGACCTTGCGTTTTGTGTGGTGATTTCAACAGTGCCCATACGTTGTGGGGTAGTGACCGGACGGATGCGAATGGGGAACTGTTGGAGGACATGGCGGATGAATTGTCTGTTTTTGCTGAATGATGGTTCGGGCACAAGGTTGGATGTGAGGACTGGGAAGTTGTCGTGTTGGATCTGACCTGGGTGTCTGCTGCAATTGCGGGTGAATGTGATTGGGAGGTGCGTGAGGATGGGGATATGGGGAGTAATCATTCTGGCATTGTGGTGACTGTGAGGGGTGAGGTAGGGGTCAGGTCCCGGATGCTTGGGAGTTGGTTGAATTTTAGGAAGTCTGATTGGGAGTTGTATAAGGGATTGTGTCGGGAATTGATTGTTCCTCGGAGTAGGGTTGGGGGGGTGGATGAATGGAATGAGCATCTGGAGCAGGGAATGAGAGTGGCGTCAGTGGCGGCAGTTCCGGAGATTGTGAAGGGGAAGAGTGGGAAGGTCGAGGTTCCTTGGTGGTCGGTGGAATGCTCACGGGCTGTGGCGGCGCGTAAGAAGGCTAGGGCCACGGCGATGAGATCGGGAATGTTGGAGGATTTTTTGGCATATAAGAAGGTTAAGGAGGTGGTGCAGAGGGTGATTAGGGAAAGGAAGCGTGGATACTGAAGGGACTATTGTGGTTCTCTGGGGAGTAATTCCGGTGTGGGTGACATTTGGAAGCAGTTTAAGCGGATGTCCGGGTTGATGAGGTCGCAGGGTGGTATGTCTGAGATTTTTGAAAGGGGTGGAGGTGGTCAGTGAGGATGAGAAGGCAAATTTGTTGGTTGAGTATTTTGCGGGGGTACACAGTTCAGGGAACTTCCCGGAGGCGGTGAGGCTAGGTATGGGTGTGGTTGAGGAGGAGATGAGGGAGTTGTTGGTGGATGTTGGACCTTGGGAAGAGCAGTATGAGGTTCCGTTTTCTATGGTGGAGTTGGATGGGACGATTCGGAAGGGGAAGTGGTCTAGTCCAGTGGTGGATGGGGTCGTGTATGTATTTTTGGAGAAGTTGCCAGTGGAATGTAAGTTGGAGGTGTTGGCACTGTTCAATGAGATCTGGAAGAGTGGAGTTTTGCCGAGGTTGTGGAAGAGAGCGATTGTGGTGAGATTTTGAAGGGTGGCAAGGTTCCTACGGAGTGTAAATTGTATAGGCCAATTGCACTGACTGTTGTGCTGTGTAAGGTTATGGAATGGATGGTGGTTGAGCGATTGGGGTTTTATTTGGAGTCGAATGGGTGTTTGAGTGATTTTCAGAGTGGGTTCAGGAGGAATCGGTCGGTGGCAGATCCGTTAGTGAGGTTAGTGACTGGTGTGGAGGAGGCATTGTGTGATGGGGAGCTGGTGGGTGTGTTCTTATTGGATTTGGAGAAGGCGTATGATATGGTGTGGAGGAGTGGTTTGTTGGTGAGACTGTTGGAGATGGGTGTGAAGGGGAGGATGTTTCGGTGGATTAGGGTGTTTTTGGCTGATAGGACATTTCAGCTGATAGTGAGGGGGTGATGTCTGAGGTTTGGGAGATGGAGAATGAGACACCGCAGGGGAGTGTGATTAGTGCAATGCTGTTTAATGTGATGGTGGATGGGTTGATTCGGGCTTTGGCGGGTATCTGGTGTCAAGTGGATTTCTTTGCAGATGATGGTGTGGTATAGGTAAGAGGACGGAGTTTGTTATTGGTGCAGAGTCGACTGCAAGCTGCGATAGCACGTATGGAGGAGTGGTGTGGGAAATGGGGCTTTTCGGTGTCTGTGGATAAAAGTGTGAGTATGGTTTTCTCGAGGAGAAGAGTGCAGTGGGAGTTGGACTTGGTTTTGAAAGGTGTGAGGGTGAAGAGCGTGGAAGAGTTTCGGTACTTGGGGGTGATTTTGGATAGGAAGTTGAACTCGAATTTGCAGGTGGATGGTGTGGTGGATAAGTGTAAACATAGGTTGAATTTGTTGCGGGCGGTGTCTGGGAAAGAGTGGGGTGCGCAGCAGAAGTGTTTACGAATGTTGTATAAGGGGCTGATTTTGAGTGTGATGGATTTTGGATGTCAGGTGGCAGTGGGTTTCATGGCAAGTCAGAAGCTGCGGTTGGATAGGGTGCAGGCGAGGGCATTGAGGGTGTGTTCGGGTGTGATGAGGTTCTCTCCAGTGAATGCGGTTCAGGTGCTTGTGGGGGAGATGCCGTTGGGGTTGAGGAGGGATGCGTTGAATATGAGGTGGTGCGTGAAGTGCAGTGCGAAGATTGTGGCTCATCCGGTGCGTGAATGTTTGCTGTATAATTGGAGGTTTGACTATTATAGGGACCGGTGGAGGAGGAAAGGGGGCAATTTGGGGTTTCACATGTGGGAGAAGGGTGTGCAGTGGGGTGTGGGCGAGTTGTTGACTGTGACGGGTACGGATTTGGTGAGATGGCCGATGTGGATGATGGGGTCTCCAAAGGTGTGTTTGGAGTTGGCAAGTGTGGTGTCGAAGAAGCAGGGTTTGCGGGGTGAGATCAAGGCTTTGGGTCAGGCGTATGTGGCAGGGAAGGAAGGGTGTAGGGTGTTCACGGATGGTTCGAAGGATCCTGTGTCTGGGAGAGTGGGTATGGCGTATTATTTGGAAAGTACTGGGGAGTATAAAGTGGGGCGACTGACGAATGACGTGTCGATTTGTACGGCTGATTTGGTGGCATTTGCATTGGCGATTGATGGGGTGTGCGAGTTGGGGTTTGAGAAGGTGGTGGTATTTTCGGATTCATTGAGTGGGTTGCAGGCGATTTTGGCAGGGGATGGTGATAGGAAGGATGTGATTTTGGACATCAGGAGGAAGATTGATCGGTGTGTGCGTGGGGGGATGGATCTGGAGTTGGCGTGGGTCCCCAGTCACAGTGGCATTTTGGGTAATGAGGTGGTGGATTTGGCAGCGGGTGCGGGTATGAGGAGAGGAGCGGTTGATGTGAGGATACCTTTGAGTGTGGATGAGGTGAAGGCTGTGGTGGTGAAGCGGGTTCTGGATGAGTGGCAGGAGAGGTGGGAGAGTGGGGTGAAGGGCAGGTGGATGTTTGGTGTTCGTGAGAAAGTGTCTGTGAAGGTGGATGCAGGGAAACTGGAATGGAGGAGGAGGGAGGAGGTGATGCTGAACCTGTTGAGGATAGGGCATGTGGGGCTGAATGACAGTCTGTTTCGAGTGGGGAAGCGTGAGTCGAGGGATTGTGCGGTGTGTGGAGTGCCTGAGACTGTGGGACATTTTCTGCTTGCGTGTGAGAGGCATTTTTGAGGAGAGAGAGTTGATGAGGGTTCGGTTGTCTGCGCTGGGAGTGGCTGAACTGAGTGGGAAGGCTTTGCTGGGAGGAGTCTGGGTGAGAGGCAGGGAGAGGAGCAGTGTGCTGCTGGATTTTGTGGGGCAGACGGGACGGTGGGAGGAGTTATGAGATTGTGAGGGCTGTGTGTAAGATTGGTGGGGTAGGTGCACATCATCCTTTTGGATGGGGAAGCGCCTGCGTGGGCCCGCCCACGCATTCGATAATTTGAAGAAGAAGAAGAAGGGTTAATTTCAGGGAGCGCTGAGCGGCATTCGGAAGCGGGTCTGGGACTCTGCGTCCCTCTGGCTGCAGCTGGAACTCGGGGAGGCTCTGGCTGCCGGTGCAAGTGACCCAGACTCTGCGTGCCTTTGGCTCCAGCTGGAACTCGGGGGGAAGGAAGGCTCTGGGCGCGGCCAAAAACAAGTGAGAAGCCACGTCTCCTCGCGTAGAACCAAAATCCGACGCATTGTCCTTTCATGGGGATCTACAGCTCTAGATGGGACTGTGCTGTGGCCGTCTGTACCCACCCACCTATGAGGTCCCCGGAAGGCCTGCATGGTGCCAGGGCCCGGGCAGGCTACTGCCACAGCCTCTCCTGATCCTTTTTCTATGGTTACTTTTTTGCACCTGGTGCTCCCCATCACCCTCACCTGCCCTGGGAATACAACCTCAGTGGCTCACTTTTGAAAGCCACCAGGGTCGGACTGTTGCATAAAATTGGCGCAGACACCAATGAAAAAGTGGCCCATAGTTGAAAATGGCAGTTCATTCTTTTTGTGACAGGCTGTTTGAATAGTACCCAATCGGTTGGGGGTGGGGGAGGTGTTCAAATGTAATGCAAATTGTATGATTTAAAGGATATTCAGCAACACTGGTCAAAACTTGTAGTTGCATAAAAAAAGTAACTCATCAAAGGTGCACACTTTGACCAAAAAAACGGTCCCACACTAGCATTTAGCTTTTTTTGGAAATTCTTGAGTCACAATGTAATCCTGTTTGATTTATATAGCAGTGATTTATTGGCATTGGGGTGGAATTACTAACTGTGAGGTGTAGTGTGGGAGTGGCGTGCATGTTGAGCAGGGTGGGCACATTGTATTGTTTCGCCCTGGCTACCAAATGGCCAAGTAACTGCTCTGGGAGGAATGGCTCCTTTTTACCTGCCTGGGACCTTGCATGCTACGTTTTAAAATGTGAAATATGTCTTATAAGGAATAATTGGGGAATGGAATCTTTTTTGGCTCAGTGTTGAGTTGTATCTGCTTGTTCTTCATAAACCTGATCCCCCCTCTCCTTGAGCGCTTTGAAACACTTGTCTTGTGTATAGGCACTATATAAATACAAATTACCATACCATTGTCATTCTTGACGTTCCTCAGCCGCCCTGTGCTTCTACGTTCTGTTCTTTTCCTCTTCTTGCACCTAAGCATTGGAACGCTCTTCCACATTCTATACCCGGGAGGATAGCTCAGCGGCAACATGCTCGCCTTGGAAGCAAGATGACACAAAGCAACACAGGTTTGATCCCCGGGTCTGTGTTTAGAACCTCTGGGTATTAAGCGTGCTATAAATAACCTATCATATCTGTGCATCCTCTACCTATCAGATCTTTTTGTTACCCATTAAAAACTCCTTTATTTCCTCTAATCTGCTTTGATCATTGATTTGGTTATCGTGCTTTTTTTTTAATTGTACCATTGTATTTCGAATTTTTGTAAAGCGCTTTGGTGAAAACGCTCAATAAAATAAATACAAAAAGTGCCTTTAAAAAAAGCAACAAACAATTGTACCCTTCTTGGGAAGCAATTATTAATGTGATCAGTTCATATTAAACTTTACACACATAATAGTGTATTACAAAACATATATACAATTTATCATAAAACTAAATCACAAATTTATACTTTAATTTCCGTTGAATCTAAATAGCAATTAATTACTAAAAATGTTGCATAACTTTCTGCAATAGTCACAATGAGACTCATTGCGACCCTTGCGGTAGCCGTGCCGGTAAATACTGGCACGGCTGCCACTGGAGTCATGAATTTACCAGCGCCCAGTAATGGGCATTACAGCCCCGGCAGAGCCAGTAATTGCCCATTCCCGGGTGACAGTAAATATTAGTCCTTATTCCCATTTGGCTCCCTTTTCCCCATTCGAGACCCATTGGACTCAATGGATATTGGGAGGCCGGATGCACCAGCACCATTCTTGAACAGTGCTGGTGCATCCGACATGGTCTGCGAGCGGGTGCTGTTCCTCCCGGCAGGTCAGACCTGGCTGGCTGAAAGGCACCGGCTGACAGACCTTGTAGTTTGCAGGTCCGATAACAACGGTGCCGGTAGCTTGCCAGCAACATTGTTACCGGACCAGCAAACTTGTAATGAGGCCCAAGGTCTCCCACTTGAGCACCTAAAATAACATTTTGACTGTAACATTCAACAAGTAAGAACACAGTGCAGCCAAAATCACTTGTTGAAAAGTTGCATTTTCCTCTTTTTGCAGTTTTAAATGTCAAAACGTTTAAAAAAAAGAAAAACAGGTGAAATGGACGGAATGGGAATGCGGTTTGTAGGCTGGGTGATAGATGCACATCACAGGGACAATAGGAACGTGAGAGTGACTATAGCTGGAGAACTGGAGGAGATTCTCAAGGTGAAAGAAATTCGGATTTGGTAAAATAAAGCAGTTAAAAAGAAAATTGGTTGGGAAAGGACACGTTTCACTTAAACTATGGGATGGGGAAATACTCACAATCCGCACTTGAGTTTGGGTTTTGGGACAGCCAACCGGGTTCTGGACTCAAAAGCTCTGGTCACAGCACGGCGGCGGACTCTCCTAGCAGAACAACAGCTGGGCCTGTCTGGTCACTGCATAGCAAGGGTACAGCTGGCATGCAGATGATGGGGCAAAAAGCTGATCTGGTCACAGGATACTCCCAAAAGGGTACCACAGCTTTCCCTCTTGGCTATTGGGAATTTTAGTGGGGTTTCTGGATCAATGGTCCTGCCTGGATAGGGTCAGCTATGCTCTGGCCTGGCAGTAGAATCTGCAATCTGGCAAGATGAATGTAGAATATCAGGATATGCAGGAGCTGGCAAATTCAGAAGAGTGTCCTCTCTGTGAGCTTCCCCCCCTTATTTATAAGGCGGTGACATTGCAGGATTTATTGTTGGGCAGAACTAAGCTAGACCTACCCCTAAGAACTAAATAGGTCAGCCTATGTTGGCCGCTTCCTCAAGGAGGGGACTCATTAGGGGGTTGTGTTTTATGAGGTGCAAAGCCATCCCACAGTCCTGTTTGCCAAAAATCAATCTTACATAATAAATAAATCACACATTTATTCAGTTGTGGCACTTTTGCAAATTACATAGGCAAATTGCATATTTCATACATAGCATGGTGTTCCCACTCCCAGGTCTGTATGATGTTATTTTGCCCTTCTAATAATTATTTGCTATTTGTAGTGGGAACTGCTTCACCCAAAATTCCACAATTTTCGGTATGTGTACATATTATCATAGAGCATGTTTCCATTCATTTTTAACGTTACACCATATGTACTTTTCCCATGACTCACATTTTCATGGTGTTTGCATCGTATACATGCTATGGACCGCCACGATTACTTGTTTTAAAGCCACAATAATTACATTTTAACTGTAAGACTTTTACATTAATGCGTTGTCCGGTTATAGAAATAAGTCTTTAAAGTTTATTCATTAAAATAGTCTTTTAAGCCAGATGGGCTGGCCTTTGTTCTCCAACTGGGGCCATTTCTTCCCCGGCTACCACCAAATATCAGTTTAGCCCAGGGTTGCCATGGAGTTTCCCAGTTTGAGTGAATGGTAGGTGTCACTTCCAAAAGTATAGGTGCCCAGGAACTCATTGTGTCAAGCTGGAGCTCAGCCACAGAGTCTGATGGGCGTGTTATATTATTCCTCCTGGCCATTCAAAGTTTCCAAGGGCAAAAAGTAACATGTAGGTGTCCCGGAAATCCATTGTGGCTCCTATTGGGGGCAGGCCACTTCTGTTGCCAACACACACATGTCCTTGGAACCAAGAAGGAAACCTGTTTGGCTGATTCCCCAGTACAGCCAATGCATGTATTTATTTATTTTATATTGTTCTAAATCAGAAGCAAAACTGTTGAAATAAAACATTATCTAGATTTTACCCAAACCCCCCTTACATTTGTTGGCAAGGACAGGGCTTTATTCAACATTACACAAAACAGGCATTTTTCTTGTTTGCAAAAGCACATTTTGACACGTGGTGAATTCGGCTGGGATGTCCCTTTCAAATTTGTTTTTCTCTCCCAGCTGGATTCCAAACATTGTTTGCAGCCTTTTTCAGTTTCTCTTACATAGCAATCTGTTCAAGGCAAAGGTCCACTGAAATTGACATATGCACATAGAGCTAGGGTTTCTTTTGAAGGGTTTCTTTTTGCCCCTCTATTCCTGTCAACCCTAACCCCTCTCTCTACCCCATCATCCATCCTCTCAAAATGTTGTTTGTTACTTAATCTCTGCCTCAATTCCCTTTTGCTCATCATTGATGGCACCTTCCATCAATGGTTTTCGCCCTTGCTGTATTCCCCATCTCATTCTCTTGTACACCTGCATTCCGTATTGCATCCTCCTTTGAAACTGAGCACTCTCTGCCTTGCACCCTATGGACTGTAAATGCTTCCCCTTTCAGTTCCTGCACCCCGTCAAACAGTTGTGGCCTGCTCACCCTTCCAATGAAGGCCCAGGGGGTATGGGGATAAGGCTGCCTTCTCATTTGTTGTGCTACTTACTACAAATATACTAATAAAGTCTTATTCCTGATATGGCCACACCAGTAAATGTTAAGTGACGAATCATATACTGGATGGTAGAGTGTATCTTGCATTACTAATGGCAATGCGTTTTTAAGTAACTGTCCATGAAATTTTTTATATTAAAGACACAGGGCCTCATTACACGGAAGGCGGAGGACCAAGGTGCTATTAGCACCTTGGTCCATGCCAGTAAAATACCGGCACCACCTTGGTGGAAAGGGGAATTACCACCCCATTCCAAGGTTGGCGGGGCGGTAATTCCCCCTTCCACCACTGCCCTTCCCCATTTCCATTTTTGCCCCATAGGGCATAATGGGAATGGGGAAGGTGCTAATTACGGCACCGCAATTTTGCGGTGCCGTAATTAGCACCAAGGTCCCTTAGCGGGTTGGTTTTTAACGCCTGCAAAAAGCAGGCATTAAAGCACCAACCCACTAAGGGACCTCATAGTAAGGCGGTAATGGTTAACGGTCACCGTTACCATTAACAGTGACCGTTAACCATTACCGCCTTCCGTGTAATGAGGCCCACAGTCTCAGAAATAAGTTTCTGTAATATCAGCAGTTACTATTTATGCCTTCCATGTTACATATCATCTGACAGGCTAACCTGCAACCTTTCTGAATCTCTGCCAGTCTGTGCTAGCTGTCTACCATTCTTTATTGCTGTTAACCCCTTGTTGGCCTAGCACAGTGCCAGGGTGACTCTGATAAATGTAACCCTCTGGTAAGCTCTCCTCATAAGTTTCTGACCCTTTGCCATTCTTTATCACTATGTCAACCCTCTGCCAGTCAAGTCCCCTAACATTTTGTTAGTGCGATGCTACATCTGCCCGCCTAGCCCTATTACCATGTTAACCTTGTCTAGATATCTTCTGCAAGTCTATCTGCTAGTTGCTTGTCCCACATCTGCATTATCCTGTCTAGATTAGCAAAGGGTAGGAGCACAGGAAACCATAGGGCAAATAACTTAAATAGGATGGCAAGAGGAAACAGTGAGTGATGAATAAACAGTGGCAGATAAACAAATGGAGGAAAATGGATGGAAAGCATTGATAAAGCACATGTATTGCCATAATGAGGGATGACAGGCCTGGCCAGTGCCTACTCAGCTTTAAGTAGGGCTAGAGAGAATCTCCTCACAGCAAAGAAAGTGATTTCTGCGATCTGTTCAGATGGACAGTTATTGTATTCTGTTGGCAGTCATTCAATTGCACTAAGAACACAGCCACTGTCGTTTACAATTTGCACTGTATCAGTATTTGAAATGCATTGTGAAACCTAAGCCTCTCTCCCCCTTTTTAGGATTCTCAAACTGTTGGTTTTTTGTCCTACTGTCCTTTACAATTTGCACTGTAATGCATTGTGAAACCTAGGCCTTTCTCCCCCTTTTATGATTCTCAAACTTAGGTGGTTTTTCTCCCACTGTCGTTTACAATTTGCACCGTATCAGTATTTAAAATGCATTGTGAAACCTAGGCCTTTCTCCCCCTTTTTAGGATTCTCAAACTTAGGTGAGCCCTTCTACCTGTCTCAAACCGGCGCATTTTTTGAATAACCCCTTGAGTGTTGTTGTCTGTCCTATTGCGCAACCTGCCTACCTCCCGCTGTTTGGTCTGCCTACTCCACTGACCTTCGCTAGTTTCTTTCCTTCCACCCTCTCTCACTTACTCTATGGTGCTCTCTGTGTCTCTCCTATCTTTTCTTTTTTTTTAACCAACTTTATTTTCTTCTCATGCATTCATACTTACAAACATTCAGGTAAGGAGCAGTATACTTAAGTCTTAATATTGTTCTTATCCCCCTTTTCCCCCCAGTCCGGTTTCAAATCTGTAGTACGTCCATGAGTTTTAACAGTTATAACTCCCTCCCCCCCTCTTCTTTCAAACTTCAATGTGTTGCCCCATTCAACCCCTTCCCCCCCAAACAAACATAAAATCCAAAACTGGGCTGGTTCCGCTTCTATCCACCGTTAGGTTGTTCTGTTACCATTCGGGCCTTGTCTGCCCATGTTTAGCTGGAAGCATGGGTCCATTCGAGTTTCCTCCTTGTCAAGGGGCCTTAGTTAAAAAGCGATCTCAGCAGGTTAGGTCTATGGAAGTAAGCTTCCCTGTCCGTGACATAATCTATCAACGGGTCCCACAATGCCCTGAATTTCAGGTATTTGTTGTCCTTTAGGGCCCCTACTTTCTCCATTGCCAGGACGTGCCATATCTTGACCCACCAACACGCGACTACTGGGCCTTCGGGGTTTTTCCATCCTTGGGCCAAAGTTATTTTTGCTGCATTAAGTAGTTGAGTAATCAAGGTAGCGTTGTTGCCTGTCTCTGCGTAGACGCCTTCCACTGCGGTCCACAAGAGTATTACCTTTGGGTTGTGTGGGAGTTGTTTCCCCGTGATTTCCCTTATGTGTCCCAGTATCTCCTTCCAATATATTTCAGCCTTGGGGCAGGTCCACCACATGTGGTATAGGTCCCCTCGGTTGCCGCAATGTCTCCAACAGCTAGGAGGGTAGGATGGATTCATTTTGTTTAATCTATGTGGGGTTAGGTACCATCTTGTGAATAGTTTATATGATGTCTCTTTGATCGTGGTGCATTTGGACATTTTCTAGGCCCTTTTCCAAATCTGGCCCCATTCCTCCTCCGTAATAGGGGTCCCCAGGTCTCTCTCCCAGTTATCCCTGTAAGGGATTCGGTCCTCCATTCGGGCACTGTCTAAGAGCTTATATATTCTCGTTATTGCTTTATAGGTCTGGCCTTCCTGCAGGGTGAGTTTGAGGCCTATGGGAGTCCTAGTGGCCGCCTTTTTCCCCCCTTCCTGGGAGATCCAGTGCCTGATTTGTATATACTTAAATCTCTCCCTTTCCCCTATGCCGAATCTCCGTTTGCATTCCTCAAATTGTAATGGGGTCCCTTCGTGGTAGAGGTCTTTGAGGAAGATCGGGTGTGTCTGCCCCCAGTTTGCCCAGAAACTGTCTCGTTACCAGGGGTGAAGTCTTGGTTGTGTGCCATCGGTGTGAAGGGCCCCAATCCAGGGGCTATGTGATGTTTTCTAAGTGCTGTGTAGTGAGGAGCAGGTAGATTCCAGTAGGTGGCCCTCTGCCCCTCTGGTCGTAGGGCGTGTAGGGTCCCAATCAGGATATTAGTTTCTCCCTGTTCTATTCCCACCCATCCCCTGTGAGGGTTGCCTGCCATCCATTTCAACATGGGGGCTATCCGGGGTGCCAGTGCATATCTTTCGATATTGGGGAGTCCCAGCCCTCCCAGTATGGGTGGTCTAGTTAGGATTTTTTTCTGTATTCTTAGCTTCTTCCTGTTCCATACAAAGGTCACCATGTCCTTCTGTAAATTTCTACACATTTTGAGGGGGATCTCTATCGGGAGAGAGCTAATTACATACAGGATGCGAGGCAGGAGGGTCATCTTGAGTGCGGTTATGCGAGCGAACCATCAGAGTTCTTGGGCGTCCCATTTCAAAACGTCCTCTTTTAGTTGCTTCCATGGGGGGACTATGTTCTCCCCGTATAAGTGATTATATTCACGTGTTAGTTGGACTCCCAGGTAGTTTATTGCCTTGGGCTCCCAGGTCAGTGGGTGCTGGGTTGACATTCTTTGGGGTAACGTTTCTCCTTCGGTTATGTTAAGGGCTTTTGATTTTGTAAAGTTTATGGTGAACCCTGACGCTTTAGCAAATTCCTGGAGTCTTCCACGGGCCTTGGGTAGTGACTTGGCGGTGTCACCTAGAAGCAGTAGGATATCATCCGCGTATAGGGCTACTTTATGTTCTACCCCTCCTGCTAGTACCCCTCTTATATCTTGGTCCTGTCTTATGATTTGTGCCACTGGCTCCATAGCCATTGCGAATATGAGGGGGGATAGTGGGCAACCTTGCCGTGTACCTCTACGGATTCGTATATTCGTGGTGGGTCTGCCATTGACTATAAATGTGGTTGAGGGGAGTTTATAATTTGCCAGGACCATCTTTGTAAAGGTGGGGTCGCAGCCGTATTTTGCCAGGGTTAGCTCCAGGTATGTCCAATCTAGGCTGTCGAATGCCCTGCGTGTGTCTAAGGCTGCTATAGAGAATTTCTGTTTTGTTTTGTTCCCTACCTCTATAATGTCCACCGCCCGTCTAATGTTGTCCTGTGTATGTCTCCCTATGATAATTCCCGCTTGGTCTTCGTGGATTATTTGGGGTAGGACCTTCGCTAGCCTGTTTGCTAGGATCTTTGCGTATAGCTTGCCGTCGCTATTGAGTAATGATATTGGCCTGTAACTTGTGCAGTCTGTGGGGTCTTTCCCTGGCTTCAGGATGAGGACTGTGGTTGATTTGCCCATGTCTGGCGAGATTATCCCGGTTTCCCTAATGTAGTTAAAAAGGTTCATGAGTGGCCCCAGTAACTGGTTCCTGAAGGTTTTGTAATACCCATTCCCGAATCCGTCTGGCCCAGGTGTTTTATTGTGTGGGAGGTGCGTTATGGCGTCACTTATTTCTTCGGCTGTTATGGGGGCCTGGATGTTTAAGTTGTCCTCTTCCGTTATCTGGGGAGGGTTATTTTGGCCATGTAGTCCTGTTGCAACTGCGGGGACAGGTCCTCTTTTCCGAGGAGTTCTCGGTGGAACTCTTCCATGATATTTTGTTTTGCCTCTTCCAATGTGCTTGGCCCCCCTTTAGGGTTCTTGAGGCTGACTATATAATTTCCTGTTTTTTGTTTATTGAGTTTGGCTGCTAGGAATCTGTTGGCTTTGCCGCCGTGTGCGTAGTAGGATTGTTTAGTCCGTAGAATGATTGTGCAGTGTGATCTGCCATGTGAGTTTCTAGTTGGGCTCTCGCTTTTCGGAGGTTCCTCACTGTTTTGAGTGTTTGTTTGGCCTTGTGTTGTGTTTCCGCCTCCTTCAGTTCTAGTTCCAGTTTCTGTTTGAGTAGCCTTCTTTCCCTTGTATATGCTGTGGTTTGTGATATGAATTCCCCTCTCATGACTGATTTCCCTGCATCCCATATTACCCCCCAGTTTGTTTCCCCGTTAGCGTTGTAGTTATCCAACGCTGTTTCCATGTGGGCTCTAAGGGCTATGTCTCTGAGTATGATCTCGTTCAGTTTCCAGGTTCTATGGGGGCGGGGTGTCTCTTATTGGGGCCATTTTTAGGATAACTGGGGCATGGTCTGTGGGGTATTGTACTCCTATTTGCTCAGCTTCAATTTGTGGAATGAGTGTGGGTGAGATCAGGATCATGTCTATCCTCGAATAGCCCCTGTGTACAGGTGAATAGTGGGTGTATTCCCTTTCTGTGCTATGGAAGAATCTCCACGTCTCTATTACGTCTAAGTCTCTAAACAGTTTACCTAGTGCTTGTCTGTTCCTGCCATCTGCCATTGTGGGGGGGAGGGTCTTGTCAAGAGTGGGGTCCATTATGCAATTAAAATCTCCCCCACAATGATTTGTCCCTCACATAGGCTACCCAGGGTTCGCAGGATTTCACCTAAGAAGATGTCTGGTCTGTCGTTTGGGCCATATAATGCTATCAGGGTATATGTCTGTTCGTACAGAGTCCCTTTGAGTAGAAGAAATATGCCCTCTGTATCCCTATATACAGACTTTTTCTTGTATGGTAAGTTGACGTTTAATAAGATTGCAACTCCTCTGGTTTTACTCCCCCCCCCCCCCCCCTCCCTGGGGGCAAAATATTGTTTGGGAAAGGTTTTGTGGGCCATCCGCTTCTCGTCTAGGACGAGCAGGTGCGTTTCTTGGAGGAAAACGATTGCGGCTTAAAGATCTGATAAGCGCCTTAGTATTCTTAGTCGTTTCACTGGCGAGTTTAGGCCCTGTACATTCAGGGATATGATCGTTAATTCAGATATGGGTCGTGTGTGGGGTCTATTTCACCATCTGTGTGCCCTCTTTTGGCGTTGAGGATTGTACGGTGTGTAGTCACGGCCCAAACTTTAAGCCCATCCCAACCCAACATTTCCAAACAAAAAGAAAACATTGTGAACTTGTAAACTTGTTTCGCCCTCGTGGTGGCGGGACCAAGGAGTCCTTGCGCCTTCTCCGGGTTTTCCCAGGAGCGTTGGGTCCCTTGATTCCCCCGTCCCAATCGCCAGGGTGTTCCTGGGCTTGTTAAGAGTTCCAAGATTCCCCCTTCCCTCTCCGCCCAGACATGTTCAGTTTTTTCGCTTATTTTACCTTTCATTGTGTTCCTTCTGCTGTCATCAGCTTTTCTTTCATCGTGATCCCGGATTCTCTAGCATTTCATGTGCTTCATTCGTTAGTGAGCTGGACACGTTCCCTTGGGGTTTTCGGTAGTGTGGGGCCCTCCAGTGTAAATTCCCTTGCTTGACATCGCTTGGCGTTGGGGGACCATTCCCATCTTCTGGGTCCTCCCCCTTTCCTTGGGTGTTGTGTTTCCGTATTTCCCTGGGGTCCGTCTTCTTCTATTTGCAGCAGCGCCATCCCTTCTTCGCATGTGGAGATTCGCTGTGGTTTACCTTCCCGTGTAAATTGTAGTCCGAAGGGGTATGCCCACCTGTATATGATGTTTTGAGCTTTCAGGGCTCTCAGGACTGGTTGCATCAGTCTCCTTTTGTGCAGGGTGGACAAAGCCAGATCCTGGAAGAGTTGGATCTGGCTACCATTGATCGTGATCGTCTGTTTCATTTGGGCTGCTCGTAGGATGTCCTCCGCAATTAAGTATGAAGTCATTGCCATGATCACGTCTCTTGGCCTGGCTCCCGGTTCGCTTCGTTTGGGTCCCACTCTGTGTATTCTGTCGATGGCTATGCTTTCTGGTGGGATATCGTGGAGTATACTGCTGAAGCATAGTTGGAACGTGTCTTTGAGGTCCTTGTCTCCAATCTTTTTGGCCAAGCCTTTAACCCGTAAGTTGGACCTTCGCGAGCGATTCTCGAGGTCCTCCGCCTGCAGCTCCAGGTTATGTGTGGCCCTGGCGATCGGTTCTAGGAGGATGCTATTCTGTTTCACTTCTTCTGTTGTGTCTGAGAGGCCTCTTTCCGCTGTGTCAACTCTATCTCCCAGTTCCACCATGTCCTTCCTTACCTCCTGGAGGGAGGATTTCAATTCGTCCCGGATCGTGCCCAGTTGGCTCTGGAGGGATACCATCATTCTGTTTTCCATGTTTCTCAGACAGTCTTGCAGGGCCTCCTTGCTTAGCGCCATCGTGCCGTTGGCTGCCGTGGCTGTTCCTAGTTCAGTACTTGAGTCCTCTATGTCCTCGTGTTGGTTTGCATCCTGGAGTTGCCCCCAGTATTGTTCCAGCTGTCGACTTCGCGGTTTCGCCATGGATCTGACTCCTGCTGGCGTATTCCTTGGTCTAGCGCCTGGCATCTGTTTCTCTCGGAGGCGGGGCTGCCCCAGCACTAGCCTGGATGTGATGAAGTGGGTTCTGGGGCCAGCTCCCGTTTTGCGATCAGCCCCTGCGAGGCTGGGCCTGTGTGGGTCCTCGGGTGTTTTCTTCCCCGCCTGCGGCAGGCTTCGCTATTAATAGTCAGCAGCGTATATTGCAGCCCGAATTTGGGGGGAAGGGAGGGTCCTGGCATAACCCGGGGGCTCCGTTGGCTGGTGTGGCACCTGTTTGCGGTGTCTTGCAGGGGCCCGGGTCTGCTATTGGGCCTCTCGTCACTCTGGGATGGCGTAGGTTTGTGGTGTATGCCCCACGCTGGTATCAGACGTTCCACAGGGTTGGGGCCATTGAGTTATGGCTCTTAAGGGGGGGTCGCGGTATTTCAGGAGTCTGCCGAATTTCTTAATGTTGATTTTGTGGTGTGGCAGCTTTACATGACAGTTAGCTAAATTATGCCACCTGTTGGTTTATGGAATAGCTGATGGTTGGAAAAACATTAACACCCTGCATCCATTGTTTTAAGTCCCATGTTTTAAAATAAAACAGTCCAGATTACACTTGAAGTAAGCATAAATCACAAGTTTGTATTTCCATTCGTTTTCTTATAAAGTCTGAAAGTCATTTATATTCCCCAAGCACCACTCGTGTTCATGTTGCAGTGTCCGTATGCCCATGAGTGGGTGGAAGTGGGTTGGAGATATTAGGCGGCCCGGAGCACATCACCCAGCGGCTCCCCCAACACCGCACTGCTGTGTGGATGGGGAGGGGGCTTTCTCCCCCAGGCCGTGCAGCGCCCAGGAGAAGGTCGGAGCCGGGCGCGCCTTGCTGCTCTGCAGGATCCGGAGGGAAGACCGACGGGTCCCGTTGTTTCGCCCGTGTTCCGGATCCCCCGGGAGGGTGTGGGGGGGGGCGTCCGACTGTTCTAACCGTCCCGCGACAGAGCTGCGACGGTCTCCGGGAGCATCCGCTGGGCTGTTTTCAGTGTGGTGCTGGGACCCGGGATGGGGGCAGTATCCCCGGGTCTCTGGTGCTCCGCCGCTCACAGCTCCGGGTCGCAGAGATCGCTGGTCTACCACGCGGGGGGAACGCTGCAGTTGCTGGAGCCTCCCCAGGGTGTCTCTGGTACGATTATGCTGCGTCTGCGCCACAGGGTTCGCTGTTGTCGGCCCTCGGGTCGCTGCGAGAGTTTCGGGGCGGGCTGGTCCTGCGAGGGGGCCAGCACCTCTGCACCAGACAGTTGAGGCCCATTTCTTCAGGAGCATATTGCGTCCTGGTTCCGGTCCACTTCGCAGGAACTGCTGGATCCTTTGATGGGGTTTTAGACTGCTTTTGTCACCTTTGATGTGCCGCCTGGGCAGAGAGCGTGGATTGTGCGGCTTCAGGGGTTGGCGGCCATCTTGGAATCCTCTCCTATCTTTTCTAACTGCTTCTCTATTGACTATCCTGCTCTCCTCATTAAATCTGGTAGGAAAAAGTTAAAAAAGGACATCCTGGTCTCCAACCCAGGCCTCCCTATCGCTGACACCTATACCAGTGCCTCCTCCACGGAAACTCTCACTCACACCATCTTTGTCGTGCCTTCCCCAGACCTATGGACCCTTCATATGATCTCTGTGCTCTCCCCCTTCTCCTCTTCTCCCATTAATGGTGGCACCCGCTGGGATGCCCTCCTGCCATCCTTCCTTTCCTCTAAAGTCATCATTAATGTCCGCAGATGAGGTTTCTAGACAAGTCCGATCTATGAAAGTCTTGTCGAAACAGGTTCACTCCTGTTCCTCTAAAACTATCAAGGACCACATCGACTCCCTGGCTCCAGCCCTGGCTGACTTCTGTAATCACTCCTTTGCCACTGGAGTCTTCCCATCCCCCCTGAAGCACTCCCTTGTGCACCTTCTTCTTTTTTTGTAAAACTCTTTTTTTATTAGTGGTCACAGAATACACGGCACCATTGCACAGTTCATCTCACAGATCCATACAACAGGAGTACACTATTCAATGCATTTTTACAAAACGATATTATGGTGACAAGTCATCATCAGTAATCATGTTGCACAGGTAGACTCTAAACTAGCCCCGGATGTCATTGGGTCTGCATGTCGCAGGTTGTGTCAAAACAAATTGCTCC
This sequence comes from Ambystoma mexicanum, assembly GCF_040938575.1. Classification (NCBI taxonomy): domain Eukaryota; kingdom Metazoa; phylum Chordata; class Amphibia; order Caudata; family Ambystomatidae; genus Ambystoma; species Ambystoma mexicanum. The sequence continues at coordinate 258,717 of NW_027182446.1, forward strand.
TCTGATTCATTGACGTGTGTCAATTCTTGTAGGAATTGGTTCATACTGGGTGGCGCATTGCTTTTCCATTTCTGTAGAATAAATTTTTTTTGGCAACAGCGCAAGAAATGTTGAACAATCTTCTAATTTTTTCAGAACGTTTGCCTATATCGCCAAACAGGTATTTCTGGCGGGTCAATTCAGGGGTAACCTGAGTAATTTCTTCCAACAGTTTTGCCACAGCCCTCCAGAAACCCTCCACCACCGGGCACTCCCAATACATATGAAAAGAACCGGCCTGAGGAGCATTGCATTTCAGACAGGCGTCAAGGTTGTAGATCTCGTGGGGATAAACCCGTTTTGATCAGGATGGACCAGGGTAGGGACTGCCGGCAAAAGCCGATTCGCCAGGACCTTTGCAAATATTTTGGCATTGGTATTTATAAGTGACAGAGTTGGGGGTAATATGTTACTCTTGAGGGCTTCCTCCCATACCTGCATCAATATTGGAACGAGTTTCTCGTGAAACTCTTTGTAAAATTCGGCCCCCAACCCGTTCGACCTTGGTGCCCTGCCTGTAGCCAATGCCTTGATTGCTTCTGTAATCTCCTCCGTGGTTACCGGTTGATCCATTGCTAGGCGTTCTTCGTCGGGGAGTTTAGGGAGGGAGAGAGCCTCAAGATATATCTTAATTTCTGCGAGTGTTTTCATGTCTTTATTCGAATATAATTCATTATAAATGTTAACAAATTCCCCATTGATGTCTTCATCCCTGAGCAGTACCTTTCCTTGTGCCGTGTGTATACTTGTGATCTGAGTAGGTTGTTTATCAAGCTTAAGTAAATTGGAAAGCGATCTACCAGCCTTGTTACCCTCCCCTTATCTGCGTGCTCGTATAAGGGGCTGCCACGTATCGGACCTCCCTTATGGCCAATGTATCAAATTCCTGAAGGTGTGTGTGCATGTCGGCTAGTAATTCCTTATCTTGCGGGCTTGTGTATGTTTTCTCCAATGCATCTAGGACCCCACTTAGGCAGTATGTGAGAGTTACTCGTTCCCACTGTATGGGTTTCTTGCAGCATTAGGATTTGGGGATTATGCCTGGCAATATAATTGCCGGTTTTCTTAACTTTCATGTGATTGTTTAATCCCCGTACATTCCATGTCAACAGTTTGACCTTCAACCCATCACAGGGACTCTGAGATTGAACATTTGACATTGTCACATTGCTTCTGCCTTTTCTCCTCCTCTCCCTTGCTGACTTCCTGGCTGACACTAACTTTCCACTGGTTGCCTGGCCGCCCTCTGATCTCGGGGCCAGCTCCCCCCATGGCAGTCGCACTCCTGCACTGCCCTCCTGGCAACCCTGCACTTGGGTACTGTTTCTGTATCCCAACAGTCCCACTACCAGCACTTGACACCTGTTGTCTGCACTTACCCTTGCACTTGCCACCTGCTGGCCGTACATTACCTATTGTTATTATTTCTTATCCCATGTGCTGCACTGTCCTCTTCCCCCTTCCCACCCTGCACTTCTCACCCCGCTCCTTCCCATGCACTTGCGCGATCTGAATGACACTTGGCCTAGGAGGATCGTTGTCTGTCTTCACTCTGTTCCCCTCCCTTGTCTCAACACTCCTTGAAACACCTGTGTATAGGTGCATCATGAATGCCATATCATATATCATATCATGACCACATGCTCAGTTATGAGACTTGGGTATTTCCATGTTCAGGATGCTAAAAAAAAGAACCAGAGACCACATAACGGGAGAGGACTTTTGACTGTGGGAATTTGTTTTAACTTACTCTGGTGTTGTACTGCTGTCTTTTGTACTTTGTGTTAATCGAATTATTTCCCCATTTCAACAGAGAGTGCGAGTGAAGAAATAGCAAGAAGTGAGATCGTTCCTGTATTTATCTTTTGCAAGGATGTCGTTTCAGCAGAGCGGAATACAGGGGACCTCGGATCCTAATGACACCGCCAGTAAGCTTTCCCAAACTCTTAACAGGCTGCTAAATGCACTGATATTTAATGATGTTTTCATTTAGCTGAATGGGAGTGCTAATGATCAGTGACAGATGTCTAGACGAAGCTACTGCTTTGTGCAGTGTTCATGATCTTTTATGTTTAAGAAATGCATACCTACCATGTAAGTGGGCGTGGTGAGTGTGGATGAATCCGAGTCATTACTATGAGGTGGAATGTTATGGGATCTGGCAGGCAAGTTAATCAAACCAGCTTGCCGTAGAGAGGGGATGAGGGATGAGGGGACATTATCAAGGCAAATGTTGCTATCCCTTGTATCATTGCTGCAGCGGTTCCCAAGCTCTCCAACCTGACACTGGCCTTGACACATATTCTTTTGTGTAATGTCTTTATTAATTGCTGCATTTATTTTGGTATTTCAAAAACTATACAAATGGTCTTGTTAGGAATGAAAGTGTTAATGTAACTCTTCATTCATTTATTCTTACAGACCAGGGCAGTCTCCAAAATGTCTGTGCTAGTTCAGAGAATGATCTGCAGCCTCCGTTCTGTGTCCCGACCCTGGAAGAAACCCAGCTAGCTTCCGGAGCAAGATGCCAGAACGTAGAGACCGTACACCAGAGGTATGCCTTGGCAGCACGAATGTAATACAGTAATGCAATAGGTAGTGTGCACAGAGAGTAAACTACTTATATACAGGGCAATGACAGATCAGGGAACATTTACTAATATTGAATTAGTTAATGAAACTTTGCAATACTTTCATGTTCAGAGGGCTTCAGAGGCTGCTAACACCCTGGTATATGACTTACATGCTTGAGTTAATCAAGGGCCTTAACGCTCTACCCCTGTGCCGTTGATGGGCTGGTGATGCTTGCAGAACTCATAATTATATGATTATTACAGCCGCACCTCCTCAGACGTACTCTTCCTTTCTTCTCCTTCCCCCAGAAGCTCACTGTTCTGCAACAGCCTCTTTCTAAATGTGCCTGCTTCTACTCTCTGCCCTCTGCAACTCATCCAAAACAGGACCGCAAGACTTGTCCTTGGCCTCAAGCCCAGGGATCGTATCTCTCCAGGACAGAAATGTCTGCACGGGCTCCCAGTGGCGGTGAGGATAACGTTTTAAACCCTCTGCATTGTTCACAAGGCCTTCTGGGGCCTGGGACCTCAATACCTTAAATTCTCTCTTCCTAAATATCTTCCTTCTCGGGCTCTTCGCTCATCCTCGTCCAACACCCTCAGGGTTATTCGCTTCTACAGGCAGTGAGTTGGTGGTAGATATTTTTCTTCTGCTGGGGCATCCCTCTGGAATAGCCTATCTGAAACGTGAGAAGAACCATCTCTGGGTCCGGAAGCTCCTCAAGACCTTCCTCTTTGCTTCTGCTTTTTCTCCTCCTGTTCCTGCTGATGTGCTGGTTGAATCTGAAACTGCACTGGTTACCTGGCTACCTTATGATCCTGTGCCCATGTTCCCTCGCAACCAGTTGCATACCTGTACTGCCCCCTGGCAACCCTTGCATTCAGACTGTTTGTGTAGCCCTACTGCCACTTGACACCTGATGTCTGCACATACCTTTGCACTTGCTACCAGCTGGCGACACTTCCACTTATTTATTGTCCTTATTTATGGCCATATGTATCTTTTTTGTTATCCTGTGCTCTGCATTGCCCCCTCCCCCTTTTCCTCTGCACTTCCTACCCTTCCCTGCACTTGTGCGATCTCAATCTCACCTGGCCTACTAGGATCGTTGTCTCTGTCTTCCCTCCGTTTCCCCTCCCTTGGCTCGTTGCGCATTATAAATGCCATATCATATCATACTAACAGCAATTGAGAAAAATATCCCGGCTTTGGATTGTTTTTCTGACCTATTTTAATTTCTGTGATGCCATTGTTTTAACTGCATGCGGACATTTTTTAAAGTGATGTCACACCCAGGCAATTGTTTTACAGCTTTGTAAACTTTGAAGCAAAAATAGGAGACGTTTTGAACTTCGCAAAGTTTTTCCAGAGGGGTTTACAGGCCCACAAAGGTTGAACCTGAAACGTTATGCATCCAATTTCTTTGTAAAAGGTGGGTATATTCAGGGTGAGTTCCAATTTTGCTTACGCTTATCGGCAAACTGCTAATGAGGCCCTATGTGTTTAAGTAAGTAATTGAAAAGGTTTGCCTTCATACTGTGCATGCGTGGCACTAATATGAGTACTGAAAGAGTGATCATGTGTTGCAAGTGTGATAAGCAAATAACATATGTAACATCCTTAAAGTATCTAGTAAAACGTGTTTTTGCAAAGGCAAGTGAAATGTTGAAAAAAACACACCTGGCATCTGTTTAATAGTGTTATTAGGCTGGACAAATGCAGGTAATCCTAACTGTATTTTTTAAATATTTTTATGTGTGTAAGTGTTTACATCTTCACAACACGTTACTGTTGTATTCAACATATTATAGCACATTTTGATTTCTCCCCTCCCCTCATCCCCAATGGGCAGGCCCAGTAAGTTTCTCCCACCTTTTGCCTTTTTAGACTGTATTCCATCCCCTTTCTATAGTGTGTTTCCTGAGGGGAATAGCACTGCCAGTTTGACTTTCGGCAGTATCTTCCCAGTGAGAGATCTTTTGTTTGTGGAGTTTAGCCCCTTCATGTTCAATGTCGCTACCTTCCAATTAACTATTGTCCCATCGTGGAAGCCCCCCTACTCCTGTGATCTCAAACAGTATTTTCCTCTGATCCATTTGTGATGATGTACTGCATGTAGCTCCACTTCTGCACCCTTCTTTCTGCTCCCCTTGTCCAACTCTTTCCCTTTTTGTCCCTTGTTCCCTTTTTTGTTCCTTCTTTCCCTCTTTTGTACCACCTTCCTTCCTCCACCCTTCTTGTTTCCCTCCCTCCCTTTTTCCTCTTGCAGCATTCGGCCACGCATTTTGGAAGATTCGGGCCTAATGGCCAAACCACCAAGGTAGTGGCTCAACTACTCCCCTATTACTCCTCACTTATGCAGCACAGGGGCCGGAGAAATCAGGCAACCATCTTGTTTGCAGCCATTTTTTAGACTAGGACAACATCGAGTACATTTAAGTCTGCTTGAGAATGTCACTGGCAAAAAGATAGTGATGGTAGCACGTGAAATCGAGTAATTTTATGATACACAATGTTTCAGTTGAAGTCACCATCAAAAAAAGTATTTCTTGGCTACTCTTTCATCGCTTTAATACCTTTTACTCTGTACTTAGATGGGAGTCTGTATCGGTCATCGAAAGGCAGGATGCAGAAAGTTGTGACTAGCCTGGCAGAAGCAATGAAAGTATTTAGAGAAGTTCATGCTTTAGGATCAGGTGGCCACACAGGCATGGTGAAAACGAGAAATGCCTTGGCTTCTCGTTTTTATTGGCTAGGCATGACCAATCATATTGATGAATGGGTAAGTGTTTTGTTACTATTATCCTATGACATGTGCATATATACATAGACTCCACCTTGTAAGTCTGACACTTAATGAGTTAATCTTGTAGTGTTTTGGGGATAGTGAAGTAGCAGTGCATTGCGCATATGTTTATTACTGATTTGGCTAGTTTGTAGGGTGCATACATTACTTAATGTACTAGAATATATGGAAAGGAAATATCAAGGTTTCAGTGAATGCATATTAGTACAAAATTAGAGAGTGGAAGTACACCAGCAACTTTTCGCCTACCTTTTCCATCTATAGCACGTTAGTGGAGAAGTAACTTTACCCTTTCATCCAAGGTATCTACTTCTGAAGAATGCCAGAAAGGTAGTGACATCTTCAATGTGGATCCTGTCCTACACAGCATTAAGGTAAAGTCATGTAAAAAAATAAGATGGACTTGCCTGCAAAGAATGACTTTTTAACAATATTAATGGTAGCAGTATCTCCCTTTACTTTAGTCGTCATCCGTACCTGTGGTTCTGTATTTCTGTCTCTCCCACCTATTGTGGTTCTTCCCTGCTACTCTGTCCTATGTTGTATCTCCCTTCTAGTCTGCCTCTCCCTCCAAACCTCTCTTGGTCTTTATATCCCTCGTGTTTTGTGGCTCCCTCCATTTTGATACTAATATTTATCTCTCTTGCGCTATTCTCTTATTCTGTCTCCCCTTCCTGTTTGATGCTCCCCTCTTTTGCTACCCCAGTTAGTATCTTTCTACTTGTCTGTGTTCCTCCTATGGTGTTCCTCCATCTCCTTTACCAAGTGTAATAATGTGTTCTTCTGAGCGATTTGGAGAGCTATCCATCTTTCAGTCGCATGTCTCTTGCAGCGTTTTTTTAAAATCTTTAAATTTGCTTTCTACACCTAACTTGAGTCCATCTTGTTGTTATGCAGCTTTTTCTCCCTTCTGTTCTTCCTTTTTCCTCTTGCTCTTATTCCTAATCTCCCGGTCCTCTTGACTGGGCATCTTCTTTCGTCCTTTATCTACCTCCTCTAACCGGCTTCCCATTCTTTGCCTTTCTCCCTCTCTTCCAAGCTCATGTTGCTAAGCTGTGCCTGTACTTCCTCCTGTCCCCGCTTTTTCCTGTCCTCTTCGCCAGGAGTGGCAGACATCCATTACATGGGTACACGGCTTAGGTGACATTGTCTTCCTTTCATCACCCATGGTGACTGAAAAATAAACACATAATGTAATATTTTTTTGGAGGACCATGTTTTGCCCAGGCACCCCTTTTGTTTACACCTCTAGACCTGAGGCCACCGCCCCCCAGGGGGTCGTGACCCACAGTTTCAATTCCACTCTTTAACGGTTATTACCTTGGGGCCCGTATCATTGATGTGCTGCATTTTAATGAACAGAGTTTTTTAAATACAGATTAGCAAAGATGTCTCAAAAACATCTCAATGCAACGAAAGCATCCTACACTTTTTGTGTTATCTGCATCATGAAATCTGCTGATTGCATTTATGCTTTTCCCAATTGTAGGTTTCCAAACCTGGGAACTGGTTGGGATTGATCTGCTTGGTCCCCTCCCACGTACACCTGAAGGCTATCAGTACATCTTGACTGCTACTGATTATTATTCAAAATGGGAGTATGCGTATCCTTTGCAATCAAAGTCTGCGCTGGAGGTAGCGAAGAATCTTGTTACCGTGATATATGAGCAAGGTTGCCCACAAAGGATTTTGTCGGATCAAGGGACAGAATTTGTAAATCGGGTAAGTAGTGTAAGAACCGGTTTGGTAGTACCAGATAGACATATTGGCCCTCATTACAACACCGGCGCTAAACCATGGCGCTATTATCGCCATGGTTGGTGCCGGTGTTGTAACAGGTCTGCCATGGTTCAATGGGGAATTACCACCCCATTCCAAGGTTGCCGGGCGGTAATTGCCCATTGAACCATGGCCCTTCCCATTCCCATTTCTGTATTATGAGTCCATCCAGTGGAATCCATTTTTCTTTGTATTTGTATAAAAGATTTTATATCACAAATGTACAGGAGTTTTTTTGTTTTTTTAACTCAATTGTGCACAGTTGAACCAAACGTAGCACTTACCATTAATTATGCCATGGACTTCTGTTTCCATTGCAGTTAAATATGGATTTATGTAAAAGCTTACAAATAGAACGCAGCGGGGCAGCAGCCTATCACCTCCAGACCAATGGATTGGATGAGAAAACCAACCACAACATCAAAAGGTAATCGCTGGCTGTTTGAAATATCTAATATACGTTCCCCATTGTTTCGCAACCATTTCACCCTTAGGAAGGCAAAACAACATAGCAGCCAGTGGTGGTCATGGGGTGTTCCCCCTCCATAACCAGAGAGAAAAGCAGTAACGCAGGATAGCCAGAGCTCCATGGCTCCTGTGAGATGACTAGATGGTCAAACAGTATACATAGGTAAACTTTTCTTAGTTGTGGGTTTTGCAAGGGCAAGGTACAATGAGGAGTTTAGGTCAAGAATTGGTTTGGGTCAGATGGCAGTGTGGGGTGAGAATGATGTGGACCTCTCACTGCAGTGGTTGGCTAGTTATTGTGGCAGTATTTCATTAATTCTCGTCCAGTGATGGTCTGTGTAAGGAACATTTATTCTGTCTTACTGGGGATGCCAGTGTCTTTCTTTAGTGCTCATCGAACATGGAAGGGAGTGAACATTTTTCAATGTTTTTACTGTAGTGAATACTGCATGTGTCGTACAACAAGAAAAAACAATGCAAATATTAAAACCATGTTGAAATGTTTTCTTTTCATTTCCACTGAAGGGCTTACCTAAAGGTAGTGAATGAGAAGCAGAATAATTGGAACCAATTTCTGTTACCCATCCTTTTCTCGTTGCGAAGCAAGAAGCACAGCTCCACCAATTTCACTCCTTTTCAACTAATGTATGGGCGTGAAGCAGTGTTTCCATGTGAATTGCCTGTCACTTACGCTGTAAGTAGAACCATGTTGTATTGAAACCTATTGTGCAAAAACTTGTACCATGTCCTGTGATTAGTTCTATGTCACAGTACCACATTTTAAATAGTGAACACAAAAAAACCTTTAAGTCCCGGCTTTTTTTGGTGGTGCCTTTTTAAAATATCCTCTTTTTACATATTCCCTACGCCACCATCCCTTGCAAGGCGATTCCCTTCCCCACCCGCAACCACTTTTGACTAATACTTCTGTTATATTGGAGTAAGACCTCCAAATTGAACATTAACTTGAAAATGACATGGGTGTTAATCGTAAACGAGAACAAAGTTCAAAGGTATGTTTGTGGGGCATCCAGGTTAAAGCATTGGTGTTGCATTAATTTACTGTCATCCTTCTCTTCTGGGGTGCTATGTATCACCTTTGTACTTTACACAGTGAGAAGTTGCTTATAAGTTTGGTAGGACAAGATCAGGCGTACAGCGGCAGTGCGTATGGCTGCACTACGAGCACATATATCGGACTCATTGAAGTAATGCTGCAGTGAGTCAAGTGCAGCACATTTGCTTTGATTTGGCTTCAGCAAGACTGCTGACTTCACTGTACCCGTCCCGGGCAGTGAACCTAATCTGGGCTGTTGCATTAAATAACCTTGCCATTTTGATTACCATTTGTAGCATGTCTTTATTATACATCATTAACTATTGACATAAAGTACTAAATAAGTTGTGTAACAATACTTTATTTTAAGCTGGATCAGATTTTAATGGCAGAAGAGAGTGATTACGTTAAAGGCAAAGAAGAGCAAGATGTAAAAAGAAAGGAAACTAGAGCAAGAGTAGCAGAGAATGTTGGTGTCGCCCAACGTATTCAACAGGACACTTATAAGAAAAGAGTTTTAAAGAGGAGCGGAAATATGTCTGTGAACGTTGGTGACAAGGTACTTTTATTGAACGCCAGGAATAAAAGTCGCAAAGGTGGTGTACTGGGAACTAAGTGCCTTGGACCTTACATAATTAGGTCTTTGGAGGGAAAGAAAGTGTACCTAACAACGATGGAAGGACAAGACTTGAGGAAAATGATTAATATTAATCATATAAAGCTGTTTAGAGACAAAGTGACTCAGCAGGATAGCACAGCTGCAGACCATCAGGATATGCAAGTTCCAGGTAATACAGAGGACAGCAACACAGCTGAGGAAATGCAGACAGGAGAGGATGCGATAGAATCATTGGAAACAGAGATTAGCACACGTGTAGAACATGAAGGGGGTGAGTTTACATTTTCTAGCTATTTGGGGTTGTCAATGCCCCAACTTGCTGGTTCTGTTACTGTATTGTTCCTTGGTAAGGTAATGCAAAACATGTACACCCAATAGATTTGTTTTCCGTTCTCAGACAAGCCTTGTAGTGGTACATCTTTCCCACCTCGTCTGGAAGCAATGGTTGGGCCGCACAAGATCTACGATACATCACTACACATATTACAAAACAGAGGATGGATTTCAGAAGAGGTAGGTTGTGTGTTTTTGCTTTTCTGTGTTATGATTTTGTTTTAGATTTAAAAATGTTTATTGAATTCTGAGGTCATTACTACTTTAAAAGAATTGCATAGCGAAAAGAATGAGGGTAAAAAACATCAAATCGATAGGTGCACACAAAAATTGAGATATGCATGATGTAAAATTATTATGAAAAAAGATGTCTAATTACAGTGAGGTTACAAAAATTATTCATCATATTTTTTGTGTTATTTGCGCCATAAGAGAGAAGGTGAAAGTGAATTAAGCTTTCGGTGCACATCTGTATTTGTTTGTGTGAAATATTGTAAAAGTGATAGGTACTTAATATGACATTTTCTCTATCTGTGTATAGGTTATCGATGCCTATTTGCATGTTCTGATACTGAAAATGCATCCAGGTTGTGAATATGTATCACCGCATTGTCAAGGTTGCGTTCATGGCTGGTAAGATGACTTCCTGTGCTCGAGGTAGTGCACTGCTGCCAACCATTTACTCTCCCTCCCTTCATTAGGAGGGAATGCTATATTCAATGCAATATTAATATTATTGTGAAGCCAAACTTGAGATGCAACAGGTTACTTTTTTGCAATCCTAAATCACCATCTTGACTTTATTATTTCCATTTGTAGAGGGCACTGCAGCCCAAAGGCATTGAGGCGCTTGTTACAGGAAAGTGTACGTAAGCAAGATTGAAAAACTTGCAGTGGTTACTTAGTTACAGCATATGAGCAAGGTTACAGAGTACAGTTAGGGTGTTCAAGTTAGGTTACAGTACTGTACAAGGTAACCGCTTGCTTGGGAGTTGACGACAGCAGTTAGGCAAATAGTGTTGTTTTGATGGCTTTGCGGAACGCTGTGTGGGTGTCAATTCCCCTAATGTGCGAGGGTAGGGCATTCCAGTGGGCAGCAACGATGGCTGGGAAGCTGGAGCCGCCTGCACGTACTCTGCGTGTTATGGGTTTGGTGATCATGTTAGTATAGGCTAGTCTGGACAGCCTAACGGAAGTGGGTATGGCTACGCGTTGCGCCAGGTAGGGGGGTGCCAGATCATGTAGGCATTTGTGTGCGAGGGATAGGATTTTGAAGATGATTCTCTGTTTAACGGGGAGCCAGTAGACTTGTCTCCTGAGGTCTGATATGTGGTCCTTTCTGGGGAATCCTTTAGCGGCCCTAAGGGCATTGTTCTGGACAATTTGGAGTTTGGCTGAAGTTCCTCCGAGCAGCGCATTGCAATAGTCCAGTCTCAAGCCGATAGTGGCCCTGGCAATGGTGAGGCAATTCTGAGTAGTTAGGTAAGGTCTTGCTGCCTTGAGCAGTTTAGCGTAGTAGGCGGATGAGGAGGCAATGGCGTTGACCTGCCTGTTCATGGTGAGATTGAAGTGTAAGTAGACTTCCAGGGTTTTGACTGTATGGGACACAGCTATGGGTATATTGTCGATAGTGAAAGAGCAGTAGTTTTGTCAAGGTTAGCCAAGATGGTAGGTGAGCCGATCAGCAGAAGCTCAGTTTTGTCGCTGTTGAGACACAGCCAGTTTTCTGCCATCCATGCTTGGATGGTGCTATAGATGGAGTTAAGGGTGGTCTTGTCTAGTTCGTAATCACCCATGAGGGGAATGAGCACCTTGGTGTCATCAGCATAATTTGTGTATGAGATGCCCAAGGAGTCAAGCAGGTTGAAAAGGGGCCTCGTGAAGAGGTTGTTGAGGGTAGGCGCGATGCAGGAGCCTTGCGGCACTCCACATGTGATGTGACTTGGTGAGGCACAGGCTGAGTCTGAGAGAACTTTCATAGCCCTTTTCTGTAGAAATGAGGTGATCCATTCACAGGCTTTGGGGGAGACGTTGGCTGCAATCGAGAGGTGATGGCAGAGGGTATTATGGTCCACAAGGTCAAAAGCGGCCAATAAATCGAGGAGCAGCAGGAGCCCCGGTTTTCCAGCACCTCTATTGATATTGTAGCCATTCCCTCATTGATATTTGAATACTATTGTTTTCAGTGATAAAAGAGGATCAACTTAATGAACTGGAGATTTAATGCATAACAGTGGAGTTTGAGGCTTTTCTTCACCTTTTTAAAAATGAATTGCCTAAAAGATGTAATTTGTAAAAGTTACTTTATTGACCACAAAATACATGGCTGAAATGGAGATGGCCATGATAGGGAACTGAATTTTTAAACCTTTTTTAATGTACTCAGTGTGAAACAGGCAAAGTTCCAGGCCATCTCTTCCTGTGTATCAACCAGTATACTTGGCGGACGCTACAGAAACGCCTCGTACAAAAAGGTATTTCACTTTCACATGCTGTGCTCGGGTGGCAATGGAACAAGAAAATATGTACACATTTTTGTAATGTGATTATGAACTGTAACTCTTTTTTCCCCATTTTCAGTTTCCACTGCAGAACAGTGATGAGCTGTTATGTCCCTACAATACTGGGAATCATTGGATGTTTGTGGTAAAATTCCTTTTTAATCTTAAACAAATTAGGGCGGTGGAGTTGTTTCCACTAGTTAGTGTGTATGGTGTGTGCATCCCGAACATACAATTTTTTTAATGTGCAGATTATTGCCTTGAAGGACAGAAAACGTCTTCTAATTGATCCAATGGGGGAAGAGGGTCAACACAGTCGCAGGATTCTGCAAAACTGGAGGTAAGTATTATTTGTAAGTTAAGTAGATTATGTTGTAAAACCATTCTCTGGCATGGATTCACATGCTCATGAATATTCCCAATCGCCCGGCTGAGAATCCTCGGTAAAGAAAAAATATGTTTCAGTTTCATTTCTGAACTGTCTTTCTCCTAACAACCAATGACTGAGCTCTGGGTCATACTGCCCCCAGCCAACAACTGCCCTCTAACTAAGCCCTTCCTCTGGCAGCCATCTTCAGATTTTTACTGTACGTTCAAGTGTTGGGGGTTCTCGTGCTATAGTGGACATGGCTGAAGATAGAGGAGACTCGACACCTCTGTTCAGGATTTTCCTGGGATGTGGACTACGGAACATTTTCCTAGACGATGGGCACTCCCCTGTGCCTCTACTGCATGCATACCGACCTGACGCACGTGGAGGAGGCCTGTGCGTTCTGCAAGGATATGGTGCCCCGCACCACGAAGGACCGTCGCTATCGGCTGAGCAAGTGGCTCCAGTTGGGTGAGCCCTGGTCACCCAGCTGTAAGAAGAAATCCGAGCGGTCTTCTAATCGGAGGAGAGGATAGTGGCCATCCTGTGCAGGGTGCAACGTTTGTTGACCCTGAAGATCGCAAGGATGGGTCCATGAAATCCCTTCTCGGCATGATGTTGTCATGCATTTACCTCATTCGACTGTGCAGGCTGCGGATGCGGCCACTGCAGGAATACCTTGACGCCTGTTTGTATGTCCCTACTGTCTTGTCCACGTGCCGTGTATCTGACGCCTCTACAGATAACCACCATATCCCACCACTGCTCTTACACTCTACAATACATCCATCATTCAACTAGAACACAACTATAAATACAACCCCATGAACACCTCATCACCCTAATAAAATGCAACTAGCTGAGCACATTCCAGCCTAGATGTTCACATAGGCGTTCCTCAGGCCTAATCCTCAGGCCTAACACAGCCAGAACTCAGTCTGAGTGTCCACCCACCTGACTGCACACATCCAACTGACTTCTCCAGCATCACACCTATCGCTAGAAAGCAGCTCATATACAACAACCACACCAGCTGCACACATAACTGATGCACACACGCACCATACAACACCATCTCTCTCGACTCACTTGAACCACGGTTCCCGAGGGCGTTCAACCTACCAGCGCTTTGAGGTCATAACAATTATATATAAGGCACTATATAAGTGCCAAGTAACATAACATAACTTACAGGTATTCTGCTGAAGACCTGTTAGGACTTTGGGTTTGTAACTGGAAAACCTATTTGGAAACATGATCTACTACTTTAACTAATAGTGAGTACATATGAGTCAAATTCTGAAGGCCACCAGATGATTGTAACTTAGATGTTGCATGCCAAATCATAACACCACATGTGTAGATTGCCTGGAGACATGAACAGTCTGCTTTCATTATGTCTTCAATTGAAATGAAATCCTGAGTTTCATAAGTAAAAAGGAAGTGTGATGCTGCAAGCTTTGAAATCCATGGGGACCTCTGACATGGTTATTTGGTGAAACCATTATTAAATGGTGTGAAATTACTTAGCATATGTGTTAAGATGTAGTGTTATCTTTACAGAAACTTTTTGAGGAGCCACTTCCCAGAGAATCTAACACCTTGTTCCTGGAAAGTAGAACACTGCGCACATGAAACGCAACAGGATGGTTTCAACTGTGGACCTTTAATCTTGAAAGTAAGAATGTGCTATACATTTCAACATTTGACATTTATGTGCAATTGCCAACTCAGAAAACGTCCTTTCTTTTCTTCTCAGTTTGCCGAGACGTACCTTTGCGGTGGAGAGCTAAAAGATGTGCCAACAAAAACTAGTGATTTGGATGACTTCAGAAACCACATTGCTATGGAGGTAATGCAGAATTCCAGTGAGAACACATAACAGATCTTTTAATGTGGTCTCCTGTAATGTAATTGTCATGTACTGACGACTTTATCTTCCCATGTCTGAATCCAAGTTTCCCCAATTTGTAACTGGAATTAATTGTTTTGTACATTTCTTTACTGCTATATTTACTTCGACCGTACAAACCTGTATACAAAATGTAAAGATTCCCTCTAGTGTAAGGCATACCCTATGTAGCCAACGATAATGTGCTGCCACTAGGAAAGATGTGCATGTGTTTGTTTATACGAGTATATTTAAGAAATTATCAACACTCGAGTTATAGAATTAAGCAGTGATTTACCCAGTTACACTTTTCTCTCTTGCAGGCAACATTGACGACTACTGTATGGCTTGTAACCTCATTGACTCACAGTGTTGTGCCGCCAATGACCTCTGCTTTAATGCCAGTAAGACTGAGATTCTCCTCATCGGCACACCCGCCCCCTCCTTTCCTGTTGCTCTCTGGCCGGCCTCTCTTGGTCCTCTTCCCGGTCCCACCTGCATGGCCAAAAACCTCGGGGGTCATCTTCGACTCCACACTCTCCTTCTCTCCTCACCAATGACTTCTTATACCGAGGATTCCCAGCCCGACGACGGGGAATATTCATGAGCATGAGTACCAACTTCGGTTGGGTTGATAAATGTATGTAAATATGTTCTCTGTAAAGCCCTTTCTTTCCACACCCTCTACCTAACTCTCCTTCCCTGACGGGTTACAGTAGCCTGTGTACTACTATAGTGCAGGTGCCATAACCCTACAGGGATGCATGAGTTTGTGCTGCTCATGCATTACAGACAAGAGGACCCGTGACACCTGGAGACACGGCTTCCTCGCTACACCCCCTTTCACTGCATCACTCTGCAGTTGGTAAACATCTCGGCATCCCATTCTCCACCCTCTGGGCAGCTGCGGTCCAACTGTTTCTAGTTTGGGGAGGTTTGTGGAAGTTTACTAAGTTAATGGGACGGTAATAAAAATATCCCATAAACCTACAATTCACTCACAAGACGGCGAACAAAGGAGAAAAGAACCTTAGAACTGTGGTAAAAAGGGTGCTGAAGCACCTCAGGCAAACAGACCCCAAGAGCTGTGAGATTAGGCTCACAATTTATTTTGTGATTTGCCGCGGGATACCTGGGCCTGCACTTGCAGACCATTGTGCTTACTGTGATGACATTTACATTGTAATTTTGAATTTCACATTAATATTATAAATATATGTGCCTTGGTACACCATTTGCTTTATAGGCGCATTATAAATACCCAATGAAATATTGATAAATATGTTCATGGTATCATACGTTACATTTTGGTGGCTATTGTATGCATCCCAATCTTTGTTGAGCCTTACGTTTTTCATCTCTTTACACTTACAGAGAAGTCATCCTCAATGGAACATTCAGCGTTGGCTTGTGTGGGTGACCTGATACTCTTACGTCCCATCCCCTTTCCTCCATACTACATGGGCGTCCCACGCGAGGGACGGGAGACAGAACCTTTTTCACCAGAACAATCTACTTCCCCTCTAAATGTAGAGGCGCGCTGCCCTGACTCCGCTGCCACACCCCAGTCCCCTTTTCCGCGCAATGGTCGGTTGAATATTTTTTTTAACGTAACTTTTAATAAGAACAATTCAACCGTAACCGTGCAAAAAACCTCCCAACCCCTCCCCCCACTTTGCTTTTAAGGTAGTCCATAGTGTTCAAGTGCCATCTCCGGGCTTTGTTATCCTTGGTGTCATGAGTCAGTGCTCCACCGCATGCTTCTGTTCAGTCCTCTGGTCACCTCCCCTGTACTAGCTCGATTACAGGCTTTCCTGCTATGCCCAAGAGGTGCGTGTTCCTTGGACATCAGGCACCCCTAGATCATTCCTGTAGGAACTTCAATAACCTTGACCAGTCTGTGTGGAACCCTCTTGTATGCTCTCCCAATATGTCTCTATTTTGGGGCAGTCCCACCATATGTGGCTCCACGTTCCCTCCCCTCCATATTCCCTCCAATCGAATTTCGATTCCCTTGGGTTAATTTTGTGGAGTCTTTAGGGTGTTGGGTGCCAATGGAAAAGCAGTTTAACACAGATTTCCAGAATTTGGAGGGATCTCATGAGCTTGGGAATGCTCACCCATAGTTTCGACCATTCGCTCTCTTCTATTGAGTGTCCCGTGGATAATTTCATAATTTTTTCATATAGGGCCTCGGAGGGGGATCTTCACCCGCTTTTAGGTGCACGTATATGGACGCGACCTGTCGCCGGGATCCATATTCAGGTATTTTTCAAAGGGCGTTAGCTTGCGTGTCCCTGCTTGTTTCGTGGCGAGTGGAGTAACCAGTGCCTCAGTTGTGCATAGCGAAATCTCTCCCTCTCCCCCTGTTCGAAGTCTGCCGTATATTGGTCGAAATTGTTTGGCCTGGTTCCGCGCAAACATATCTCTGATCTTTTGGCATCCCCCCCCTGCTGCCACTTGGTGCAGGGCAGCAAGTTGTCAGTTTATTTTCAGGTTTAGGGTTATGGGTGCGTGATCTGAGTGTATGATAGTCTCGAGCGAGATCCCTGTCGTGTAGCCCAGCAGACTTCTGGCGAGCCACACGTAATCTATCCTGGAGTGCACTAACACTCTGACATAATCATTTCAGCCTTCGTTTTTTTAGTGTGTGCCTTCACCATCTACTGAAATGGCACTTGGAACGTCATGCAAGCACAGAATGTACAATCCCGCCTAGATCTACAAGCGGAAGCTAAGTAGCCCTGTTTATTCATCAGTGCATAATGTGTGTGCATACCAATGTAACTAGTATGAGTCACAACTGTCTCTGCGCACTGAATGGCCATAATTAATGTGTTATATGCATGCTGCACAATAGTGAAGCACGCACTGGGTAAGGTGTTAGGCAGTCTCTTGTCTCAACATAGTGTCAAGGTAATGAAGTGTGTGTGTGTGTGATGCACACAGCCTCATGAGCACAGAGATGTATGAACAGTCATGGGATAATTGGAGGAGGAGCAGAAGTTGTCAAGGAACATTTCTCCAGCATGGAGTCTGGCATGGATTCTGATGCTTGTGAATATTCCCCGTCATCAGGCTGGAAATCCCCAGTAAAAGAAAAAACTTTAACTTGCGTTTATAAACAGTCTTTCTCCTATAAACCATTCACTGAGCTCTGGGTCATACTGCCCCCAGCCAATGATTGCCCTCTCCCCAACCCCCTCCTCTGGCTGCCATCCTCCGAATGTTTTTTTTTCAAAAAGACTTTTTATTGGAGTTTTACAAACAACTAGATGCTTTATACATTATTCATATAATAATGCAAAGAAAAACAGTGAAAAGAATTCAAAACACAACCTTGCGCGAGGTAAACTAAATCGGGTGGGGGGCATGTCCGAGGGGGACCGGCAGGGAAGCAGCTTCAGTTTTAGATTATTAAGAAAGGAGGGAGCAGTCTCTAAGGTCGGCGGTGGGTCAGGCAACAGCGGTTCAGAGCCCGTTGAGCCCGTTAGGGATAGTCATCTTTTACCAACCAGCAGAGGGGCAGTGGCTGCCTGGTTATGCCGGGAACTGTTGTGCATAGTCTTAAGAAAGGGGACCAAATGCTATAAAACTTGCTTCTGTTTCCAAAATGTAAGGCACTGATCTTTTCAGCTACAGCAATGTGCCAACACTTTGTCCTCCACATGGGGATTGCTGGGCCCTCAGGAAGTTTCCACAGCCTGGCTATTGAAATTTTTGTAGCTGTGAGTAGGTGCGTACAGAGGTCCGCCAGCTGGCCCGTCATCGGAAGCATTCGGGCACGTCCACAAGAGGTGGAACAGCGTTCCAGTGTCCGTGTAGCCTCTCCAACAGTGCGATGGTATGGCAGGGTTACACTTGTGTAGGACCACCGGTGTCAAGTACCATCTGTAGCAAAGATTGATTGCCCCCTCCTTGTTTGTGACACATTTGGAGGTCCTGTGGGTCCTCAAACAGGTGCGGTTCCAGCTTTCCACGTTCAATTCTCTGCCTATGTCTCGCTCCCATCGCATCATGTAAGGCTCCTTTGAGTCGGAGGACAGGTCTGTCTGCAGTCCTTTGAACATGGGCGGGAAGTTCACCTTATAAGTTCGCTTTATGGAACTCGGGAGTTGAATGCCCAGGTAACTGAGGTGGGTTCTGGCCCATGGAATAGAGAATCTGGCCACCAGGGAGTCCACCAAGGTCCTAGGGATGTTAATACCCATATCAGTACATTTCGTGATGTTGATGGAGAATCCTGATGCGGCTTTAAAGCTGTCCAGCTCCTCCCACAGGGCTCTCAGAGGTTTCCGGGTGGGTTAGTGTCAATAGCACGTCATCAGCATATAGGCCGGCTTTGTAGGCTTAGTTTTTGACCTCAAGACCTTGGACAAGCGGGTTTCGGCGAACGGTTCCATGGACAGCACAAAGATGAGAGGGGACAGGGGGCAGCCCTGCCGAGTGCCTCTGGTTATCTAGATCCTGGGCGATTTGACGCCGTTTATCCTGAGTGTCGTGGTGGGGTGCTGATAATTTGTCATAGTCCACTGCAAACATCTTGGTCCCACACCAAAACGCTTCAATGTTTTTACCATATAGCCCAAGTCGAGTAGATCGAAGGCTTTATGTGCATCAAGAGACAGGATCGCCACCCCCTCTGTTAGCGGATAATATTTAAGGTGCGCCTGGTGTTATCTAGGGTTTTGTGGCCTGGCATGAATCGCATTTGGTCCGGGTGGATTAGATGTGGGAGGGTTCCAGCAAGCCTACGTACCAGGACCTTCGAGAAGATTTTCGAATCAACATTCATCAATGCGATGGGTCTATAGGACAAGCAAAGTTCTGGGTTCTTCCCGGGTTTCAGTAACGGGACTGTGAGGGAGTCCTCCATGGAAGGGGTGGTACAGCCCGTCTCCAAGAATGTGTTAAAAAGGGAGGCCAGATGGGGGGGGGGGGGCAAGGTGAGGACGTATTTCTTGTAGAATGGAGCACACAGACCATCAAGGTCTGGGGCTGTGTTCTTCATGGAGCGGATGACATTGATCAATGGCAATGGACCCCGGTCAAGGGTTTCGGATCCTGAAAGCCAGGCGTCCAAGAGTGTCCCTGCGCTATCAGTGGTCGCGGATCTTCTTGCCAGGGAAGGAGGAGCAATCCTGCACCACGACCCAGGATTGCTGAACCTGAAGCCCTGCTCCTGCAGCATTCAAGTTCGGTGTTTAGGAGCTGCCTGCGGATTGCAGGGAGGTCCTCGCCAATGCCAGGGCTCTGAAGTGTTAGACACAAATGAAGCGTTTTGCAACCTGGTGCCGATCGCAGAAGATTAACTCCCTGAGGGTCACGGCCCCACAAGTCTTTCCAACTTGTTGTTGTACACCAGGGCTCCAGGACAGTCTTCGCTTTGTTTGCACCATCTAGTCAAGGAGATCATCAAGGGACTATTCCGATATTCCCACCCGTGAAGGCACTGCCCCAGCGTGGGAACACAACGTGGTGCTTACTAGGCTCACGGGGGCCCCCATTCGAGCCTATGCATATGGTTCAGCATGTGATTCCATGCCAGACCCATGCTGGAGAACAACAGTTACAGGTAAGTACTGTGTTCCTTACCCTAATTCCCCCTTGCTTTTCACACCCTCATCCTAATTCTCTTTCCGGTTACCCTAGTTCCCTGTGCCTATCTAATCCAACAGACCCTAACCCTCTATCCCTGAGGCGTTACAGTGTACTACTATAGTGCAGGTGCTATAACTGTACGGGGACGCATGAGTTTGTGCTGCCCCTGCATAACAGAGGACCTGTTACACCTGGAGACACGGCTTCCTCACCACACTTCGTTTCACTGCCTCACTCTGCTGTTGGTAAGCATCTTGGCATCCCTTTCTCCACCCTCTGGGCAGCTGTGGCTCAACTGTTTCTAGTTTGGGGAGGTTCGTGGACATTTACTAAGTTAATGGGATAGGAATAACAATATCCCATAGAATGCACTCACAGGCTCCAATTATTGTGCGAGCACCTGGGACAGAGAACAAAGGAGAAAAGAACTTCAGAACTGTAGGAAACAGGGTGCTGGAGAGAATGTGTGATTTTCTTTTTTTTTTCCTCAAAGGAAATGTTGGAGGGAGATATCACCAAAGATTATTTGCCAGAAATAATCTTTGATCATTTCTCTCCTGAACATTCCCGATGTGCGCAAACCCCTACCCCCACCCCCAACACGCCCTGACCCCACCCCCTTAATTTGCCTTCCGTCTGGCTGGACCCTGAGACGCCTGATCCCTTTCACTTCCGTGATCGGGAACCAGCGCCACAGGGTCATTTGCTTTTTTTTTGTTGGGCAGCTGCGGGGGTGTCCCCCGCTCACTATACTATATAGTATAGTGAGCGGGGTATTGTAGGGGACACCCCCGCAGCCTTTGTTTTTATGGACACCACCAATAAATACATACCACAAAAGGTTCAAACTTTTTGTAGTTCGAGCGATTGGTGGTATGAATTTTAGGTCTTTTGGTAATTTGTATACAGTAATTTTGTCCTATTCCGCTGGAGCACCTCAGGCGAACAGACCCCAAGAACTGTGAGATTAGGCTCACAATTTATTGTACGATTTGCCGCAGAAAACCTGGGCATGAACTTGCAGACGATTGTGCTTGCTGTGATGACATGTACATTGGAATTTCACATTACTATTATAAATATATGTGCCTTGATGCATTTCCTGTAGAGGCGCATTATAAATACCCAATAAATTATTGATTAATATGTTCATGCTGTCATACGTTACATTTTGGTGGTATTGCATGCATTCCTTACGTTTTTCATCTCTCTACACTTGCAGAGAAGTCATCCTCATTGGAGCATTCAGCGTTGGCTTGTGGGGTGACCTGCATTTCCCACCAACCTCCTTCTGAGTGACATTGCTTTGAAGTTAATCTTCTTGATGACTTTTGTAATTTATTTTCTGTTAATACATATTTCATTGTAAAGAATAAAATAATCAGCGTAAAACTTGATTGCTTCTGTACTATTTTGCTTCTTTGTGTTAACATTGATCAAATCAGCATAACTTCAAATGGCCTTCAACTATAGAGAATGTGGGCCAATAAAGCAAATGGGGGATTTTACATCTATGCTTGCTGACAGGAGCAAATAGCGGGATGGAACATCACGTACTATTCAGTAGGAACTATTTTGCTGTGCCTTGAAACTTCATCCTGGAGATCTCCTTGGAAGTGCTAAAGAACATATAACTCATAAGTTATATAGTATATATAATTTGAATCCGTTTTATGACATTTTTGACTGGGGTGTATGAGGTGTTGATGATATCAGTTGAATGTGTGCAGTCTGGTGGGTGTACACCCAGACTGGGTTCTGGCTGCGCTAGGCCTGTAGGACGCCTATATGTGCAGATAGGCCGGTTTGTAATGGGATATAGCTGCTTTTCATTAGAGTGATGACGTGTTTGTGGGGTAGTGGTCGTATGTGAGCAGCTAGGCCGAATTGATTGAGGGGTATAGGTGCACTCTAATTGTGTGATGTGTAGAGTAGAGAGTAAGCATAGTGATATATGATGTTCCATCCACACGGTGATTAAGCGCAATGCACTTCAAAGGCATTCAATAACAAGGGAGGGAAAGAGGGAGAAAGCAAAGACACTCCCACAGGGCATGAACAGCACAAATGTGAAGATGGCTAGTGCACTCGGTCTAGAGACACCTAGACAGTGCAGGTGCTAGGGCACAGACAGGAGGGCATGCCTGGGAACTGTAAACGAGGACAGAAGGGGTTGGGTACACCGGGGCATCGCAGGGGCTAGGGGCAAACAGCAACAGCATGCAGGGGACCAGAGGGTACAGAGAGAAATCACAGTACCAGAGGGGCTGGGGGTATACAGCGACATCAAGGGCGACCAGAGGGGGCTGGGGGCACACAGCGACAACATGGAACACGAGAGGGGCATGGGGTAGATGGCGATATCTTAGGGGACCAGGCGAGAAGCTGGGAGCATCACACTCAACCGCAGGTTGTTGGAGGGGCAGTGACGAGATGTTAACCAGGGGGTCTGGTCACACAGTGATGACGAGGGAAATAAGGGCGGGGGTACACTGCGACAACTGGCGGATAGTAGGTCAAGAAAAGTTAAGACTAGTGATCTGACCAATCAGGGAGGTGGGCGGGCTGGGAGATGGGCGGGGATCAGGAAGAGGAAGCTGGTGGGGAAGGCAGGGAGAGGGATTCACTGAGGTCCGGAGCACAGATTAATTCAATAATATAGCAAAAACAGGCTCGGAGGAACTTTTAGATGCTGTCCACTCACCTCTCTTTCACAAAGCGATTATTACCCAAAGCAAAGACATTGGGTAATAATTGTATTATCGCTGTGTTGCAACTAACCAACAATCCACGACTATTCACAGATAAACATGCCGCTCCGTCCATGTTACCAAAATTGAACACGGTTTATAATTTGCTTATGTTTCCAATCTATTCAGATCCCTTATGGTATACTAGAGGTTGTGGGGTTGTTTGATGGTTTGGAAACCGATATTCATCCCTGCACCACTGGTGCACCGGAAGTTGATTTGCCACAGTGTGCCTCATGTCCCAAACAGAACGGCCCTCCTAATTGGCTAAAAGTCACCAAAGAGCTATAAACCCAATCGGAGGGTTGGGCTAGCCAACTATGATTCTATGAAGGCCACTTGCCTCCGGAACTAATACAGTTGTGTCCTGCTGTGAACAGTTAATGATTGTCAGGTAAAAGAGGAGTGCTTCAGTTTAAAGAGTTTCGAGTACAGAAGCAGCCAGGTACATATGATGTGTCCTTGAGGGATTCAAGGATGGCAGTGAGTGTCTCCAATTGTCCAGATAGCTGCGGTTTTGCGAGATTGGATGTGTAGTGTGCAGTCAGTTGGAGTGTTGTTTTCAGAATGAGTGTAATTGTTTCAGTGAGGGACTCTCGTCAATGGTGTGATAATTGCACGAGAGAGAAGCCGCACTTTTGACCTGGTGTGTGATACTTAGCAACACTTTATGCGTCAGGTTCCCATACAGTCCCCAGGCGGTGTTTGAGCACTTTTACTTTATTGAATTTGTATTGCGCACCTGAGAACCCGGAGGCTTAAGGGCGCAGACAAGACAAACAACATAAATACATATAAGGGTCTCTAACAAGATAAGAGCAAAATGGGCAAGACATAACAATCCCCATCCACTTAGTAACTGCAGTTCAAGTATTGAGAAAATCATAGCAAGCATGTTAACAATAATCAGGAAGAACCTTAAGAAACTCTCTGAAGATCTAAATGCTAAGAATAATGTTACAGTTTGAGGTCCCTTTGGGTAGATATTTGCATCGTCTTCTTTGGGCTCTTTTTCTTTAGTTTTCTGAATGTTCGTTATAATGAAATCTTTGATCCATTACAAAGTCATGAGTGTTTGAGTCCATTATCTTAGGCATATGTGATTTTACTGGCAGATTTCATGGGGAAGTGCTTTTCAATTTGGCATTCATGATTGGGTGATGTTTAACCTCTATATGGCCAGCACTCGGCTCATGCAGAGATAAGGAAGGAACAGTTTCCTGTAATAAGTCTGCGCTAGGGATTTTTGCCTTTTCATCGCATGCCAATATTGGCCGATAGAACTCAGGGATTCCTCAATACAGAGGTCAGTTTGAGTGGCTTGATCTGTCATTTCCCTTTGTGAAAGAGTTTGGCTGGCAGTGTTTACACTTGCTGCCTGTAGCATCAGTGCTAGCATGCCCATGTGTCTGGGATGCAGAGTTCCATTTCGGCACCCATAGGTCTGCTACCCAATCGTTTAATGCACCCGACAAAAAGCCACGGTCAAATGGGTCCTTACAAAGTAGTAGCTCTTTAGCAATGTTGGCCATACGGTTGGGCCATTTGGAGGAGAGCCGAATGCTTGGATTGATAAAAATTGGGTGTACTCCTCCCTTGTGGGGCAAGATTGAATATACCCCTACCTTGAGGGGCAATGGCAGGTAAGGTTATGGGTATCGCAGGCTTTGGCGATGGTAGAGCATTAGAGGTCTACACAGTCACCGTGTCATCCATGGTGCTATGCAGACTTACTAGGGGTACATGTACTTTAAGATTTTCCTTCAGTGAAAGACTATCCAAGACCCGCGTTGAGTTTGGTGCTTCGGATCCAGAGAACCCACAACCAGCCCTCTGCAAGAATGTTTTATATGTTACCCATACCCTGCTTCAAGTACTCCCAGGGCGTTAAGTGGGGGTAAGAAAGTAAGGGGGTGGAGGCTCATTTTGGGGCGTCTGTTACATGATGGCCATGGTCTAATACCTGATTGGGGTGGCCTACCTAAGAACATTTTAAACATGGTGTGGCCTATCACACCACAGTCTGCTTGCTACATTCCTTAAAGTATTAGAAATCAATGCTCAATATCATTAATTATTGGACCCTCACAAAAGGGTAGTTGTTTTATTAGCAGGTTGATTAGCATCCCATTACAGAGTTTGGGCAAGACTAACCCTTCAAAGGCACTACTCATCTCCTCTGTCAGGCCGTGAAAGGAAGGCCCAGGCAATTCAGACACTTTCATCTGCCTACAACACCTAAGCAGCTAGTTTTGTTGCATATAGCCTCTCCGTCCAACCAGTGCCTTATGAGTGGGAAAGCAGCCAGAGCCAGCCCTGAGCCTTGAAGGGACAAGCATAGAGGAGAGCAACAGGGAGACAGCAGGAGCCTTGAAGGGGCAAGTGTAGAGGAGAACAGGGGGACAGCAGGAGCCTTGAAGGGGCAAGCATAGAGGAGAGCAACACGGGGACAGCAGGAGCCTTAAAGGGGGCAGCGTAGAGGAGAGCAGCAGGGGGACAGCAGGAGCCTTGAAGGGGCAAGCATAGAGGAGAGCAACAGGGGGATAGCAGGAGCACCCATGGAGCCTCATAAGGATCCCGACAAGTGCAACCCCGACGAGTGCAACAGGTGAGGCACCTCTACTAATGCAAACACACAGAGGAAGATACCGTAGGACATAGCAAGGGCGGGAGGAAGCTCTGGACCACAGAGCAGTCAGCTATACAAAGAGAACTACCTCACAACCTCCACCACACCAACCATTCAGGAGAAGATTGAGGCCAGGAAGCGCCAAGGCGCCGCACCGTGGTGGCCCTGGCGAAATCTGATCAAGGGCCCACAAGAGTGACGCCAGACACCACGGTTCCCCAGAGCAGGATAAAGGAGCTAAGGTAGAGTTTCCAGGGGGGGCAGGCACGCCTAACCAGACAAACGGTGGCAACCACAGGAGATGAAGCCTCTAATATCAAGAGGGGTAAAGCGGACACCCCAGGCAGGGGAGTCGCTGGGAGACATTGCCCCCTAAAAGTGGGGGATGTAAAGGACTAGGGGCCCTGCAGACCTGGTCCAGGAGAGAGAGAGACAACCCGCCAGGTATTGCCCCATGACCTCCACGAGGAGAGAATCACCAAGTAGCTGCAGAACATAGGTCCCACAAAAGGAGGACCGGTTGAGAAGGAGGGGGACCCACCAGCACCTCATCACCACAAGACCGGGCCTCAAAGACATTATATTAAGGGGTTTCCACCCCCGCCCCCATGAGGCTAGAGGGGTCCGAGAGGCCCAGAACCAGAATAAAAGCACCAGGGAGGCTAAACTTTAAGGCAAAATGAAAGCCCGGGGAGGGCAACCGCCAAAATAGATAACACCAAAAGGGGTTGGGGGGGGGGGGGGCCCTTGGAATAAAAAATGGGCCCGGACAAGCCTGCAGGTTGTACAGCTCGGGAAAGGAAGAGACTCCATTTTTTAAAAAAAAACATTTTTTATTGCATTTGGTTAAAATTTAACTTTACAAAACAATCATCACATTAACAGTAAAATGTGTAAACTTCTAAGCAAAAACAGCCTTAATACTCTAAAAGAACAAAAGAAAAAATTAAAGGACTCAATACCCGCGATTCCACAGCGGATTCGCCACCAGTATTTGCTTAGGCTGGCGAAATGATGCAACATGGGTGAAAAAAATGCTGAGGCACAGCTCCAGTTGCCCGGGAAGGACGGCGTCAAGCCACCATAGGGTTATATTGGCACAATTCCACACAGGCGCATTTGCAGGGCAGCAGAAAATGGCATTTTACATGCCGTCAAAATTTGCTTAGGCTGCCGTCAGAATTTGCTTAGGCTGACGAAATGATGCAACATGGGGTTAAAAATGCAGAGGCAAAGCTCCAGTTGCCCAGGAAGGACAGTGCCAAGCCACCATAGGGTTATATTGGCACAATTCCTCACAGGCGGCTTTGCAGGGCAGCAGAAAATGGCATTTTACGTGCCGTCAGAATTTGCTTAGGCTGCCGTCTGATTTTGCAATCGCACCATAAATGATGTAAGATAGGGTACAAAATTGCCACCATAGGGTTAATGCTGCACTGCCCTGTACAACACAGGTTTAAAATTGATAACACAAATTGCTAACATAGCGTTAATGCTGACTGCTCCGTACAACATATGGATGGCTACAAAAAACACTGTCAAAAAATGGCATCGGAAGCATTTTCTGACGGGTTAATGCTATGCTGCACTGCCCTGCACAAAATATGGTTAAAATAGATAATATGCCCTGTGGAAACATAGGGTTAATGTAGAGCTGCCCCTGCCCCTGCCTCCGCTGCCCCTGCCCGTTGACCAGAAAGCATTTTCTGACGGCAGAAAGCATTTTCTGACGGGTTAATGCACTGCCCTGCACAACATAGGGTTAAAATAGATAATATGCCCTGTGGAAACATAGGGTTAATAGGGTTAATGTAGAGCTGCCCCTACCCCTGCCTACGCTGCCCCTGCCCATTGACCAGAAAGCATTTTCTGACGGCAGAAAGCATTTTCTGACGGGTTAATGCACTACCCTGCACAACATAGGGTTAAAATAGATAATATGCCCTGTGGAAACATAGGGTTAATAGGGTTAATGTAGAGCTGCCCCTGCCTCCGCTGCCCCGTAGACCAGAAAGCATTTTCTGATGGCAGAAAGCATTTTCTGACGGGTTAATGCACAGCCCTGCACAACATAGGGTTAAAATAAATAATATGCCCTGTGGAAACATAGGGTTAATAGGGTTAGTGTTGAGCTGCCCCTGCCCCTACCTCCGCTGCCCCTGCCCCGAAGACCAGAAAGCATTTTCTGACGGCAGAAAGCATTTTCTGACGGGTTAATGCACAGCCCTGCACAACTTAGGGTTAAAATAAATAATATGTCCTGTGGAAACATAGGGTTAATAGGGTTAATGTAGAGCTGCCCCTGCCCCTGCCTCCGCTGCCCCTGCCCCTGCCCCGTAGACCAGAAAGCATTTTCTGACGGCAGAAAGCATTTTCTGACGGGTTAATGCACTGCCCTGCACAACATAGGGTTAAAATAGATAAGATGCCATGTGGAAATGTAGGGTTAATAGGGTAATGTAGAGCTGACCCTGCCCCTGCCTCCGCTGACCCTGCCCCTGCCCCGTAGACCAGAAAGCATTTTCTGACGGCAGAAAGCATTTTCTGACGGGTTAATGCACTGCCCTGCACAACATAGGGTTAAAATAAATAATATGCCCTGTGGAAACATAGGGTTAATAGGGTTATGAAGAGCTGCCCCTGCCCCTGCCTCTGCTGCCCCTGCCCCGTAGACCAGAAAGCATTTTCTGACGGCAGAAAGCATTTTCTGACGGGTTAATGCACTGCCCTGCACAACATAAGGTTAAAATAAATAATATGCCCTGTAAATAAATAATTTGCCCTGCGGCAACATAGGGTTAATGTAACTCTGTCCTTGCCCCTGCCCCTGGCCCCGCTGCCCCTGTCCCTGCCCCGTAGACCAGAAAGCATTTTCTGACGGGTAAGCAAGATCCGATGTTACAGTACCGTCGGATCTTGCTTTGCCATTCAAATTCATGCATGCGCAGTAGCAGCCTAAGCATTTTTCAACAATGAGCAGAATTCGACGTTACACCGGCTCAAATCCCAGTTCGTCACATGCTTTAGTAGTCTTGCGCGCTACGCGTGTTTTACCTCTTAGTGAGCATTTGATCACTGAGCATGCACAGTGAGTCCGAGAAGTACGAACGCTCAATTCATGGTCCCTTTCTTGTGGATAATTTGGTAATTCGTGTTTGTCACCTGGATTTAGGACGTGTGCACTGAGCATGCACGATTAAACTCCTCCTGGCTCCTAGATCTTTAACTGCACATACTCTAATAATGTGTGTCGCCGCACTGCTAATGCTCTGATGATTGTGTCTACACACTGCGCATGCTGTAATGATCGGTCTCTCCGTACTGCGCATGCTCTGATGCTCCCTTTCTCTGCACTGCGCATGCTCTGGTAATCAGTGTCTCCGCACTGTGCATGTCTGTTCTTTGGCTTGTGGATGCAAAGTTGTGCCGTGGCGAATCTACGGTCACTCACTCTCGGCGGTCCCGACCGGTGAACGGGCTCATTTTTTGAGTGTGACTACATCACAATCCTTTAAGGGATCATTTGATGTAGGTGAGTGACAGCGACTATTCACTCCTCTATTGGTGGGAAAGTGATCATCTGTTTTGTCTCTGCTAGTACTTCATAAACCTCCAGTTATTCCTGTCTTCTGTGTCTGAGGGGCAGCCAGGATTGCCTAACTAGTGGGGCCTGGAGCTAATAG
The DNA here is from genome assembly GCF_040938575.1 of Ambystoma mexicanum. Classification (NCBI taxonomy): domain Eukaryota; kingdom Metazoa; phylum Chordata; class Amphibia; order Caudata; family Ambystomatidae; genus Ambystoma; species Ambystoma mexicanum. The sequence goes on from NW_027182446.1 coordinate 287,817, forward strand.
AGTTGGGCTCACTGCAGTGACATTAACATCTGGAAATGCCAACTGCTGTACAAGTTGTTATGATCGTCCGTCCTGCTCCCTCCTGCAATCGCCCTGCTTCACTGCACACTCAGCAACACTCCGAAGTAATAACACGGGAGACCAGAGGTAGAAGGGTATTTGTATATAATGAAAGCACGTATTCAAACCGCCTGGGTGGACTGCTCTGCTCCCCCAGGCCAGCAACATCCTTATATACAGTTTAGGTGGCTATTCCATTCCTAAACAACATTTCTCATGTCAAAGGGGATGCCTGCGGCCTGCATCCGGGCCCATGTATGGAGTGTAGCAATTTAGAACGCAAGCGATAAAAGTGTTCAAGTTCTTATAATGGCCTGTTTTTCCTGAGCACAGGGCAATGTGGCGTTGGGTTCTGGTTACACCTTGTTAGGTCTTGTTCGATCTGTGTACATTCTCTCAGTAATGAAATGGGTTTCCATCGCTGGAGGCACGACGGTCACGCATTCCACAGTCGCAGTGACCTTGCCGGTGCCAGATCCCAACTCCTTTCACACAGGGTCCTCTGAGAAAATAGAAAAAACACATAATTAGATCATGTAACACAAGTTGTGATGTGGAAGTATCTTTCCCCGACTCTCACTCCAGGACAGAGACCAGCTGCAAGGTTGCAGACCCCCCTGTAGTCCACACAGAGCCGCCAATCCTTGGTACCTGCCTGGGAACTTGAGAACATAATGACATCGTAGGGGAGTTGGAATCCATCCTGCTTTCAATTGGGGGAAATACACTGGTAATCATATGTGGTGACCTTAATGCCAGGATCCTAAAGACTGCGCAAATAATGAAATTGAAATAAAGCATGGCTCTAACCCTTGCGCTATTGGGAGATTACAAGATAGCTGTAAACGTGGAATGACCTGCGCGAGCATAGTGTATGCCCTAGGATTAACCATGGTGAATGGAAAATACCCCTCTGGCTCACCTCCTCATTTCACCTGGTCTGCCAAAGTTAGCTTGAGTATTATTGATTATGTTTTTTATCATGCAGACCTCAATATTGATAGCAGACATGTGTATCCTACAAAGGGAGGATGGTGACCATCACGCCCTTGTTAGTGCCTTGAATAGGGTTGTCCCTAATACTAGCTGCGGTGAGCAAGTTGTGCTCACTGTTAATTAACAGAATAATCCTAATTCATGGTCCACCAATAATCTTCAGGCGGCTGGTGTGGTAGCTAACGATTCTCGACAGACTGTAAACTGATGCACAGTAGCTTTATAACCACAGAAATGGCACAGAATTAAATTGACAGATACGAGAAGTGTGTGAAGGCGATAACCTCCAGTATTGAGTTTGGAAAGAGAAGGCTCTTTAATCAGGGAGCCAATGTTTGTGCATCGGCATGTTTTTCATATCATATTAAGGAATAGAAGGTGGGAATTCAGATCTGAATTGAGGTGGATTGCACATGAACAGCTCGAGCCAAAGTCACAGACCTTCCATGTAAGAAAATGCTGTGCACAGTATCGAATATGGTTAAAGAAACCGAACTATAACCTCAAATGTGTAAAGTGCCGTAAATTGGTACATAGCAGTATTACAAATGATACAAAAACATTCTGGAGGATTATAAATTCTAGCAAAGATTGTAGCAGAGTACTTTGTGAGATATTGGAGATGGACTGAGTTAGACATATTGAGGCAACCTTGGGGGTAATTTCGGATCTATGTGATCACTGAGACCACACATAATTGCGACGGCCGAAAATGCCGACTTTTATTTTTAATTAAACCCTCTTTACACCACATAGATATGCGGGGGGAGACCCCCCCACCACCCTATATTACTATAATATTCCATACCCCCCCACATATATATGTGGTGTAAGGGGGGTATAAAAAGAAAAAGTCGGCATTTTCGGCCGTCGCAATTCTCAGGTCGACATTTTTGTACAATTCCGTAATTTCCCCAACAAAGGCATGGAATTATGTAACAACTGAAGAACGATGGGTTTATTGTCTGCATCGGGATGATATTCTAAGAACTGTTGGGACGTGTAAATCATCCAGAGCCCCTGGCCCTGACTGTACATGCAATCAACTCATCAGGAATTACCTGTATGTTTGGGCAGGTGCTTTACATTGGTTATTTACTATGATGGGGTACTACCCAGCAACTCCCGTCGATCTATAGCACCAGCACTTTGGTCCGCATTCACAAAAAAGGCTCAAGACAGGATCTGTGTAACTACCAACTGTTGCCAATGCTCAATGCTCCTTCAAAACTATTTGCCAAGGTACTCTTGGTTTAGGAAGGGATCTAGCACAGCAGATGACAGACTCACTAATTACCATCATAGAATAATCTTGGCAGACGCGTAAACAGCCTGTCTATTTAGCTTTTGTGGACCACAGTGAAGCATTCGACACAGTCAACAGGAGTAGGCTGTGGTTAAAGTTGATTAAATGGAAAATACCATTATAATAGCATTGCATGACTATATTAAAGTCAGAGTGCGAACGAATCGCCTGGGGTCTATGACAGAATGGATGGATACATGTTCAGGATTACAACAAGGATGCATACTTGCCACCACACAATTCAACCTCTCTGTGGCTGACCTGGGTGAAGGTATCATGAATACAGTGTCCATCCCTCCCAAGATGGGTAGAGTCTGCATACAATGGCTTGTGTATGCCAACAACTTTGCTTTGTTAACAACTAGGGGGCTGGAAGCTCTCTTGGATCGTGTGAAAAACCTGAGGATCCCTTATTCAAGTGGCCAGGGAAGTGCCATTGCTATTGGATCCCGACCCTGGGGGTGGATTAGCGAGGGAGGATCACCCGGGTAGGAGGTCCTCAGGGAGTGGGGAAGAGACACTGGGCCTCATTACGACCCTGGCGCTAATGGTTTAACGGAGCCGTAAAGAGCGTCGGCGCCGTTAAACCATTAGCGCCTGATTACAAGGTCCCTTAGCGGGTCGGAGGCTTTAACGCCTGCTTTTTGCAGGCGTTAAAATCCAACCTGCTAAGGGACCTTGGAGCTAATTACGGCAACCGTAATTCACGGTGCCGTAATTAGCGCCTTCCCCATCCCCATTATGCCCTATGGGGCAAAATGGGGAAGGGCAAATGGTGAATGGGGAATTACCTCCCCCGCCAACCTTGTGATGGGGGCGGTAATTCCGCCATCCACCATGCCGGAGACCGGCATGGACCATGGTGCTAATAGCACCATGGTCCAGCGCCTGGGTCGTAATGAGGCCCACTGGAAGGTGAGACATGGTGTCCCCCATTTCCTGACAGTTGCTTACCTCACATTCCCTCTACCTTTAAGGGATACTAAAACTCCCATAATTCCCCTCCTTTCTTTATCAACCCAACTTCTGAGATGAGGAAGACTGTGACTAGAAAGATTACCCCTAATGATATACAATGGCCCTGTCCCACTAATGAGGCCACTATTCTCAAACGGCATGTACCATGCTTTGGGGATCATACACTTCTTACCACATGAATAAGATCTATATTATACAAAAAGAAGATGTATTAACAGGTATCTAAACCACGGCAAAGGAAAGAAAAGAGAGGGGGCGTATCTAATACCCCAAGGTTCATACATGAACATTAAAATGTATTTTTATTAAACATATAGAAATTAGCACTCATAAAATGGTCACATTTACATAAAACTCAATATAAAACATGTATTTCACATAAAACAAGGAAAACAAACACACACTGTGGGTTGGTTCTTCTAATAACTAGATCACCACTCCATATGAAACTTCACATTGGAGTAGTTTACCTTATTTTGAAATGCTATTAGTATATTTAACCCTAACCCTAATGAGGCCAGGCAGGGTCAGGTACTCAGTCACAATCACCTGAAACTCATCGATGGCTACCCAAAGCATAAGAGGTCGAGCACAGGAAGACAAGGGAGGCGTGACCAGGTACGGGAAGGAGCAGCTGAGCAAGGACTGTTGAACACCAGGCTGTGGAGAACGGAAAGCTGAGACGCTGACATATTGTGAGCGAGAGCAAGGGAAAACAAATCGAGGGAGTCATAACTCCAAGAAGCCAAAGAGGCGTTCAGAGGAAAGCCGAGAAGCTGGAGCAATCCTTCCTTTGGTGTGCCTGAAGGTTACTCGTTACGTCGGAGTGACATGAATGCCCGGGAAGGTCTGAGAAGGAAAAGTGAGAAACCCTGACCTTGGACCCAATAGCAAAGAAGAGTGAGTTACAGTCACAGCCTTTGAGTTCTTGAATGAAGGAGAGCCTGGTGTGTGAATACGTGAATGTTAACAATGTTGTGAGCAAGTCAACTCGTCTGACAGCAGATGTGAGAAGAGAAAGATACGATTGTTGTTTTTGGAAATACAAAGTAACAGAGTGGTCCTGCAGAGAAAGAAAGATATATTATCGAAGGTCTCTGTGAATTGTAATCTCCCTCAGAAAAGGGAACAGAAAACAAACTGTGTTTAAAATGGATATCCAGCGTTCTCTTGTACCGTTGCTGTGGTTACCTGATCACATGATAGTGTCCGTGTCAAGTGATCGGACGGCCGTGCTGTATGCGCGTTCCCCAATTTCCATGGCAACTGCTATCTGAAACGGCATGACCTGGAGCTCCCGATGAGCTGATTTGCAGAATATTCCTCAGAATATCATCTCTTTCAATTTGCAGGTCCCAGCACCTCAAAACCAGCAGTTCACGATCTTCTACAGTACCATGTTTAGCAAAAAGGGCACTATAATGGTCAGTCGACTGCTTCTCTGTGACCATGTTGCACAGAATTGCTGGCTGTTGCGAAGTGTTGTTGTTGTTCAGTAGTTTCCAAAACTCACATGAGTTTTTATGTGTCAAGGTGTTCTTCATGACCCCAGCATCTCGCTGTCGTGTCATATGTTTATGTGACTGAATCCAGTTTTTATATTTTTGTCGGGCCTTTTTTTAACTCTTTTTGATGATTTATGGAGATACTATTCCGTATGTTTCTTATTTCTCTCTTTTTAAATTGTTTTCTTTTTTTTAGTATGTCCGCATCAAAAATATTGTGTTTCTTAAACTGCATTTTTCATGAAACGTATGTGCACTCCTTGTACTGCTCCAACAGGGCATAGTATTCAATTTTTTCACAGTTGGATTTGGTTTGATCCTCTTGCAAGGATCTAGTAATACAGTCTAATTTAAAGCAATCCATCCTTAAGCTGTTTTTTTCGAGGATCAATCCTTACCTTTTGCTTCCACATAGTTTGCTTGTGGAAACCTCTTTCTCAATCAGCGATATTTTAACAAGAGTATGATCGCTATGTTCCATGTGGATGACCTACATAGCATGCACTCTTGTTCGGTCACAAAAAAGTCATTGAGGATAGATTTTTGCTCATGTCTTTCCCAGGTGGCTTGTGCAGGAATGTCCCCAGGAGTAATTTCATTCCACTTTTTCCAGCCAGGAGGCAGCCAGGTGTTGGCGGGTTCTGGAAGTTCCTGTTATCTCTTTTTTTGCTGATGTTACGATTGTGCAATCAATGTTTAAATCTCTGCAAACTATGATGTTTGAAGAGGAGTCGCTCGATCTGATGTTGTCAATTATGTCGGTGATCTGATCAATGAAAGCCAGGGTGCCTGCAGCTCGGTGTTGGCAGTAAACATTTATGATAATCTTTTTCCCATTGTTTTTTAGTAGCAACGGGATTTCAATCTCAGTCAATTGTATGTAGTGAGAAAAGGTCTTGGGGGTAATGACTCGACAACCACTCTCTTTCTTTGCCATTGTTAACAGTCCAGCCACCGGTCTGCCTTTAAAGTTTTTTTTTTGCCAGATTTATTGATGTTTCTTAGCCTTCAATCATTGGTGCATCGACAAGCCATGTTTCCTGCAGGCATAATATATCAATTTCTTTCAATACCGTCAAAGCATGGTTAAAGAGATGCGAGTGGCCCCTGGTGTTCCAAGTTCCTATATGAATGTTGCCATCTGAGGGCAAACGAGAGCGTTAGCTGTAATAACATCTGCCCAGTGAGCCCGTAAACCAGCTCCAATCATCAACCTTACTTTCCGCGTTCACTTTATTTTTGATACTTTTTACGAGGGGATCTTTGGTTCCACACGATATCGTGATTCTGATTTTGTCACTCGCTTCTACATTGCCCGCAACAGATTGTGTTTCTTCATTTACGATTTCAGCGTGGGCAATGCCGGCGGAGTCTTCACTTCTCCCGTGGTTTTTGCAATTGTTTTGGCAGAGACTTGTTTCATGCAGCTCTTCCTGGAGAGTCGCTTTCGCCACTGGTTTTCCATTGTTGCAAGGTTCCATAAGATTGAATCCAAGTGGATTAATGGAAGGTACTGCGCTTATTAACATGTCACGAATTGCAGCAGACTGAATATATAGCAACACTCGGTCATGGACTCCTTCTTCCAGGAATTCCACTATTCTTATATCATCCGAATCAATGGTTCTTAAATTGGGGACATGGTGTAGTAAACGTATAACATTTTTTTCTATTGAGAATGAGCCCGTCTTTTACTGGGAGGAAGCGCTCTAAGACAAGAGAATAATTCAACGGAGCCTTCTGCTTACCCTTGCTGTTTTTTGGAGCTGGGGAGTGTCTTTTTTGATGAAGTGGCCCGTCTACGTTTTTTCGCTTTCGGCTTGCTTCCAGGGGCTACTTTACACAGCTTTTTTTCTGGCTTTGAGCCAAATACTGGCTATTAACTTTGCTTTTCTTTTTGTTCAAAATCATAGTGCCTCTGGAGGAAGTGTTTTGCTTTGTTTAGAGACCCTTTAAAAAGTTTTGTGCATCTGATTTCTCTCTATTTCCTCTAAGTGTGTGGAAGCGCACTGTTTCCTCACATGAGCTGCATTCTTCTTTTTCTCTTGCAAAACTGACTTTTGGTTTTGAGATGATTTCACGGAGTCTCTGTGCTGCAGGCTCCTCTTTTTCAATTTGATCATCGCCGTCTGCGGAATCAGAGTCCGTCTCGTGTTCGATACAGATGACCCTATTTTCAATTGACCCGTCCAACTTTGCTTCTTCCTCCTCAACGGAGCTGTATGTTGAAAGGTTTAACAGCACGGTCATCATCTCCTCTTTGCTTTCTTTTTGTAGATCTGTAAGAGTCGTTGGAATAATTTTGGCTAGATTGAATGTTGTTTTGGATGGTATACTTGTGCTAAGAGCACCAGGTTGAATGTTTGATTTTTTTATTCTCATCCATCGGGGTTATTGTTACGTTCTAGGATTATATATTTTGTAAACAGTTTCGGGAGTTATTGGTATTACGGCTCTTGTTTCTGTGCTGTTTTTTTCATTTTCTTCCATTAGCAATTGTGTTCTTGTTTGCTTTGGAAATGCCTGGTTTAGATGCTTGGAAGATGGAATAAGTTCCTTCAACTTTTGGCATTTCCTCCACTATCTCAGGACTCTGAGGACTCCCAACCAAGCCGTGTGCGTTTGTTGAGGTTGAGGGTTGCGTTGATAGACCGTCACTATTCATTTCTGAAATATTGGGCGTCCTCCCTGCCCCTCTCTGGGGAGTACTTTTATTTTCTAGACTTGCAGCATCTTTTGCTACTAGAATCTGTGTGATCTCAGGTTTTGAGTTTGGTGACAACACTCAGGCTTGGTGTGGGGGTTTCAGTGCAATGCCACAGATAGCTATTTTATTTTGCGTTGATAGATTAGAGCAGCTACTAGAAGATATGGTTGTGTCCACATTTGAAATGTCTTGTATGTTAGCGCTGCTACGGCTTCTCTTGCTACTTCGGCAAGGAGTCTTTTATCGTCCATGTTGTTTTTTAGGGGCTCCAATAAGATATTAGCCGTTAGTTCTGTTTTTTTCTTTGTCATTTCTTAACTGTGCTCTAATTGTATTTATTTCTGCTTCAATAGAAGCTGTTTTAGAATTCAACAAAGCAATCGGCGTGTTTTGGTCTTTCATGGTTTCATTTATATGCTCATACATTTTGAGGAACGGAGAGACAGCAATTGTAAGAGCAGACATTAAGTTTGGATTTAGCTCCAGAATCACTTTTCCCACTATGGGCCTCATCACGAGTTGGGCAGTAACGATGGCGCTATTAGCGCCGGCGTTAATAGCCCTACCGCCAACCCCCCTGGCGCTAATAGCGCCGGATCACAGGTTTGCCGGAACGGGTAATGCCCATTCCCCACTGAGCCCATTCGGGAATTCCCCATTCCCCATTGGGCTCAATGGGGAATTTTCACGCTCTTACCGCCGGCGGATTTCCCGCCGGTGGTAAGAGTGCGAAGTTTCAGTTGGTTTCCCACAGCTCAGAGCTGGGGGGAAATCTGCCAAACCCGTGATTTGGCGGACCCTTAAATGCAGCCGTAATAGCGCTACCGCCGCATTTAAGGGTTACTGCCAGAATCGTGATGAGGCCCTATGTCTTTATAATGCAGTCATCAAACAATCTTCCGCTCCTTACGTTCCTTTGGCCCGGGACGCTGCTTCTTATTTTTGGGTAGTCTCGCACAATGAAGGATGAATCAGAGGACTCAGACGAAGACCCATCACAGTCCAGCACTGCTGATCTCTCTCTTGCAGATATGGCATCCGTAATTGATACCCTTGCGTTTCTTGCAACATTGCACTTGGAAGCTGGTTGCAGCAGTGTGTTGTGAGCTCGCCACCAAGGGAGGAGACCACAAGTCAACTCTTTTCCGTTTCAATAGATGTTGCTCGACGTCGTTGCACATTTCTAGCCCTACTTGTTTTTCAGGGTTCGTTTGAGCACCGCTTGAATTGTTGGTCTCTCCCACAGCTATAGTCTGATCTGTTACACTTCCTTCTTGCTGTTTGTTGGAAATTCTGTCATTTAGCTTCGTTATGTCCCACAACAATTTGTCTGCAACTGCGAGTTCTGACGTTCAGAGTGGTTGCAGCTTATTTCCGTAATTGGTGTTACTGGCATCACAGGAGGTTTTGGAAGTGGAAATGGAAGGAGCACTGGAAGTGGAGGAAGGAGGACACGGTCCCTTACTTCAGGTAGCAATTCCCCCACTAGGGTGGTGCAGTGTTGTGAACAGTGAAGAACCAGTGACAAAGACACCTGTCCAAAAGGCACGTGACGTGGTACCACTATGATAGTAGTAGCTTGACTGACAAGGACCCAGGTATAGGGGCCTGAGTGAGGCGGTGCGTGATGCAAAGGGAAAATCCAAAGGCAATCCAAATAACAGAATCCGAGGTCGGGTGTGTCTGGGAGCACAAGAGAAGATCGCTGTAGCAAAACGTTATCGTAAAGAAGTCCGTAGAAGCTTTTGCCAAAGGTAGTTGCAGTTTGTGTAAATCCGAATGAAGGCTAATTGTTTTAGCCGAGTAGAGTTCCAAAAAGCAATCCGTGAAACCAAGACGTAGTCGTAATCCAGGCGAAAAAGAGTTTGTAATGCAAGAGAACGCTAGGAGCTGGGAAAAGACACAGATGAGAAGCGGCGAGTGGAGCGTCCGGGGTTCTCTTGTACCGTTGCTGTGGTTACCCGATCATGTGATAGCGTCTCTGTCATGTGATCGGACCGCGCTGTACATGCGTCTCCCAATTTCCATGGCAACTGCCATCTGAAACGCGGCCGGAGCTACCACGGGTACAACCTATGTGATGAAGTAGGGCCTCTTTTTGGTTGACATCTGAGGTGGCGTGCCACTCGAGCGCTATGTCGCTGACTTGTAGAGTGTCCATGAGTACCGTGAGTGTTTTGAGTAGGATTATGAACTGATGTGCTGGATGCATGACAGGACAAGAGGGAGGGCGTCTGTGGACTCCTGCTCTGCAATGGGACGGTCAGCTGCAGCAATGGGCAAACTTCAATTCAGCGGTCCTTTGCTGTTTCAGCTCCTCGCGTCTGACAGCAAATAGCAATACTGCAGTTCTCGGATACCACACTAGACTTACCTTGCATCTGGGGTCCAGCACTCTGCTGAGGTGGCCCAGGCTTGGTCAGTCCTGCATCAGTGAAGTCCAATGTATCTTCCCAGAACTCGGGTCTGACTTAAAAGCATTGCACACAATCTGGTGTCCCTCTCCCTGGCGTTCAGTTCCAACAGCAGCAGCAGCAGTAAAAGTACAGCCAGCTCAGAGAGGATGTCCAGATAGGCTTACTTGATTGGTCCCACCAACTCAAATGGCGAAGTCGTGCTTGCAGGGCTTCTCTAGTCGAGGCGAATTCTGAGCTTCCGCACAGCAGCAGGGCTACACCGGGCAAACCAACGGTCCAGGAGTTGCAGCAGACATCTCTTCCAAGTTCCTCTTCGGATTCCTTTGTCCAGTGGTCAACTCAGCCAAAAAAAACCCTCACCTTTTATGCAGGTTTCTTCCATTCATTCCAGCCTAGCTATCAATCACACAGCAGGGTGGCTGTCCTTGTGGGACAGCCAGCCGGCCAATCACCTTTGGGTGCATTCCTGTAGCCAAGGGGTTTAAGCACAGGGAATTTCAGGCACCTCCCTCACTTCCTGCCCCTGCCAGACATACTGGAGCCAGAGGCGGGCTTCACTCGTGAATCCCACCAAAGGCAAAACGAACACAGAGACAAAACCTGGTGGCGCGCAGAGTAAAATTCAAGAAGGACCTTTCCAACAAGAAATGGTGAAAAAAGAAGACTGGGACCATTTTGACAAAATTGGCACCCATGGGTCATTACTGCGGCTGCGAACACAGCCCATGGTAAAAACACACAATGTAGTAAACCACTGCAACCATGAGAAACTAGACAAAGGGGATACTAAGTAACCCCTCCAGCACCCTATTGTAAGATAGTGTGTGCTGGTTCTAGAAAGTTACAAATGTAAGTAAAGTCAATTTCACTTTACTGCCTTTGGAAAAAGCAGTTTATCCAAGAGAAGGTATTTAAACCTTGGGGAAATCTGTGAGACTTCCCTGTTCCACTGCACGGTGATGTGTGCCACAATGTAAAAGATGGTACCTATGGAGTTTGTCAGACTCCAAAGTTAAAAGAAACACATGTCCAAAATCACCTTAAAAATACATGAGAGAGTGAGAAAAAGGGCTCACTCTTTCCAGGTAAGAAATTAAATGTCATAAAGTCCAGCAAAAGAGCTGGGGGTCTCTAAGGTAGAATGGAATTGGCACCTTTTTTGAGAATTCTCCCCAACAATCAGCAACACAATCCAGAGGATGGGGACAGCAGTAACACCTAGGGAAAAACAGCAGCACAATCCAGTAGCTGGGCACAGCAACAACATCCAGGGAAAAGCAGCAACACTATCCAGTGGCTGGGGACAGCTGCACAGTTCAGCGGATGGGGATAGAAACACAATCCAGTGGCTGGGGACAGCAACAGCTTTCAGGTAAAAGCAGCACCACAATCCAGTGGCTGGGCACAGCACCAACATCCAGGGGTAAACCACAAAACAATACAGTGGTTGCGGACAGCATCATCATCCAGGGAAAAACAGCAACACAGTACAGTGGCTGGGGACCGCAACAACATCCAGGGAAAAACAGCACTACAACCCAGTTGCTGGCGACAGCAGCAACACCCAGGGAAATGCAGCAATACTATCCAGTGGCTGGGGACAGCAACACCAGCCAGGGAAAGACAACAATTCAATCCAGTGGCTGGGGACACCAACAATACCCAGGGAAAAACAGCAACACAATTCAGTAGCTGGGGACAGCAACAACATCGAGGGGGGAAAAACAGCAACACAATCCAGTAGCTTGGGACCGCAACAACAGCCAGGGAAAAATAGCAACACAATCCAGAGGCTGAGGACAATGACAAAAGACCACACAGTGACATCTTCAAAATCTCCAAGGCGGGCAGCAACAAAAGTCCCAGGGCCCATTATGCAAAACTGCAGGAAGGACCTTGGACGGGGATGTGAAGCAGGGGTGTCAGCAGAATCCAAAAAAGCAGAACTAATAAAGTGCTGGTGGGGCGAGGGGAAGACCTTTGGGTAGACAAATCTCAAAGACATGTGAACTACAGTTTCAGGGAGTGAAAAGTGAAGCCCAGTGCAGAATAAGGACCCAAAGGAAACCGCAGCAGGAATTCAAAAAATGTGCCTTTTGGTAAAGTGTCGGAAGCAGGAGTCGGACACAGTGGTGGTATTTTTAACAATACGATTCATTCAAGATGTTCAAAAAGCTAACCATCCCTAGCTCATCGGGGATTACCCTGCCTAACCACCAAATAATGCAGGTGCTTGTTGTCAGGACAATGGTAAAAACGAAAAAGTCTGTCCTCTGTCCAATGTTCCTATCCTGACCCTAACACTATTAACACACTATACCAAAGAATAATAAACAGGAGGATGACTCCCTCCTCCTGATTTGAAAAGAGTAGTCTAAAGACATGTGATCAGTGAAAACAGTTCTAAAAGGGGAGGGGGCCATGCGACATCACTCACTTCTCCTGTTGCTACAAATTCTACTAAGGGTAACCGTCTTCAATCCTCTAGTGGCAAACTTGAAATCAACAAGATCCATCTTCCTTTATTCCTTCTTACTTCAGAACTTTGCTCTGTTAGTTTAGAGTTTGATTTACCAACCAGGAGAATGACTCCCTTCTCCTAGTCCAAGTAGTTTTATTCCAAGATCACAACACTTCTTAGGAGCACCTGTAGCTCTTTCCAAACGTTTCTCAGGGTGAACGTGATATCCCTTATAAGAGAAGGGGGGGAAAAGACTTTAGCCTTGGGCTTTTGTTGTTTTTCACAATCGTTCTGAGGGAGACCACTCCCGATGTACTTCTTACAGTCAACAGCTTTAATTGAGCTACTGTGACGAGGGAGACTACTCCCGATGTACTCCTCAATTCCTTTAATGCCAGTAGCATGTATGGAGATACTGGGATGAGGGAGAATACTCCTAACACACCCATCAATGTGCCTCATCACGAGTCTGGCGGTAACCCTTAAATGTGGCGGTAGTGCTATTACCGCTGCATTTAAAGGTCCACCAGATCATGGCTTTGGCGGATTTCCCCCCAGCAAAATTGCTGATTTTCGGCGCGATTACCGCCAGCGGGAAATCCGCCGGCAGTAATGGGGCAAATTTTCCCCATTGGGCCCAATGGGGGATGAGGAATTCCCGAATGGGCCCAATGGGGAATGGGCAATAACCCTTCCGCCAAACCCGTGATCCGGCACTAATAGCGCCGGGGGGTTTGGCGGTAGGGCTATTAGCGCTGGCTCTAATAGCTCCGGCATTACCGCCCAACTCGTGATGAGGCCCAATGTCTTTAAAGCCAGTAGCTTTGATGGGTCTACTGGGACAAAGGAAATTACTCCTGATGCTCTCTTCAATGCCAGTAGCTTTGATGGGGCTACTGGGATGAGGGAGATTACTCCTGATGGTAGCTTTAATGTTTGTAAAGCCAGTAGCTCTGATGGAGCAACTGGTACGGTGAAGATTACTGATGATGCTCTCTTCAATCGCCCAAACCCCTAACTGGTCTATCATGGGGCCTGTTACCTCTTTTATAGAGTGTTCACGTCGCTGGTTCTTCCTGAGGTCTCTGATGCAGTCGCAGCTTTCGACTGCTGCCTCTGCTTCCTTCTCCGCGTTGACTCAGGGGGGTACACTGTCGGTCTCAGCGTTACTGCTGAACCGCCGAGACCACCTCGCTGAGGTCAAGCCACTGACGGCCATATTCAAACTTTTGACTTCTTCAGCTCCCCTCCCTTCCTTTTAGTCTTCTACTGACTGGCCTACAAATCCTCTCAGAGGCATTGCTGCTGCAGATCACTTCCCTGCATCCAGCTTCGAACTTCACAGGGTTTCCAGAGTTCACACCGGTCTCTACTGATTCTAGTTCTTTGTCTCTTTTTATACTGTGTAGCTGATACCTCCCCGGCAGAATGTCAAAGTATTTTCTTGCTGTTAACGGTGTGATCTTTAGCCCTCCTCTGAGCCTCTTTCTCAGTACTTCGGAAAAGTGCTTGAGCGTGATCTTGGCTGTTTGTCACAATGGCTTTGTCAAAGTTTACAGGAGTACAAGTAGGAACACTTCAATACATGATTGTACACTCGGGTGGATTTAAAATAGGTTGTAGAGATCCTGGCGTCTCAAGGGGCAGAGGGTAAGGGGTTCCCCAAGGGAACGGAAGTCCCTATGCCCAAGAGGCGAGTCTCACCCGGTGAAGTCCTCCCACATTTTATCACCCCCAGGGAGAATATCTGTTAGCAGCCTCACCTCCCTAGCCCCAGAGGGAAATGATCCCCTCTGGGGAGAAATGACCTCATCCCATGATTCGTCACAGCCTGCCCAATTCATGGAGGCTGAAGATGGTGTAATATCGGACATCAGGCAATGCAAATAATAAAGGCTACAGAGATCTGAGGGAACAATAGCAAAGTTTAGAGGATGTGTGGCAGTTACACGAAAGGTCAACAGAGATGATCTTATGCACGCTACTTGGGGGCCGCAGTCTTTCTGACTCTTGTGAGAAACTCATGGTGATCCAAGGAAGACAGACACAAGTGATCACAGTTCAAGGGTGTTTATTTTGAATAATGAAAATGCTGTGGGATGGAAAAACGCCTAATCTAACCTAAATCTAAGATGGGGACAGGTGTCGACCATCAAATAATATAAGGCAGTCCTAGTGGCGTCAAGTCAAATAATAAAAGGGCCTAGCCTAAGAAACCTATTTCCAAACCTTATAACTAATACAGAAAAGGGTGTGAGATAATTCTCAAAAAAAGAAAGAAGTGTTCTTAAATGATAAGTCAGGAGGCCGAAGCCTGGATCTCCCTTCCCCACGTTTTGAGCATGGGGCAAGGAGGAGTTGGTGGAGCAAAGCACAGTCTCGGGTGTCTCTAGCATGAGACAACAGTTCCATTGGCAGTTCTCGGGACCGTCGATGGCCAAGTCTTGTTTCCTCTGAAAGACTCTTGCCTTCGGGACCTGATCTGTTCAAAAACCACAAAAACAAAAGTTCCTATACCAAATGAGTTTGTACGGGTGACATTGATTCACCGCTGGGTCCCCCTCTTCTGGGCTGACCTTTCCTAACTATTTTCCAAAGTTCAACAAGGGTGATGGTTTCGCCCCCTTCATCCACCTCTTCTCGTCTGACCTTTTTCTCAATAGTATTTCCTTAAACTTTGGATAATAGCTTAATTCCTTGGATCTCCCTCTGCCGGGCTCGGACCTTTCTTGGCTGCCAGTCCTTGGGTGATGACTTCACCCCTGGATCTCCCTCGTTCGGGCTCAGACCTTTCTCGACTGGCAGTGCAGAGTTTAGCTTCACCCCGGATCTCCCTCTGCTGGGCTCGGACCCTCATGTGTTAACTACTATTTTCAAATGTCCACGGGAACCACGTCCATTTTCCTTAATTACTACACAGGATTCACTTCCCTCCCTTTCATGCCAATTCACGCATCAAAGGAGGTCATTACGACCTGGGCGCAAAGGGATTCTGGGCACTGTTAATGACACCAGTGCCGGTAATCCCTTTGCGCCCTATTCCGATGTCCCTTTGCGGGACCTCCCTTAATGCCTGGTTTTACCAGGCGTTATGGACGGGACCCATAAAGGGATACCGGGGTCAATAACGGTACCGCAATTTGCAGTACCATTATTGCTGCCTTCCCCCTTCCCATTGAGCCCTATGGGGGCTCAAATGGGAATGGGGAATGGCTCTGGTGAATGGGGAATTACCGGTCCCGCCGACCTCGGACTGGACCGGTCCAGTAATTACCAGTCCAGTCCGAGGTCGTCGGGACCGGTAATTACTCCCTTCACCAGACCAGAGTCGGACCGATTTTGGAGGCAGCCATGGCGCTAATAGCACCATGGCTGCCTCCAAACTCAGAATCTTTGCCCAAGTCTTTCGATTGTACAGGGTTTTTGCTTGACCCTCACGTATGACCACTTTGCATTCCTCCGGCGGCCTTTCCATGGCCTTCTGGTTTCTGTCGGTTCTCAGTATGGGGATCAACCAGAGTCTCTTGAGTTGACACCCAAGTGGTGTCGGTTTCCCTCGGCCGCTGGTCTCCCCTTCACACTTTTCACAGTTCACTTAAAGTTCATAAATCTTGGCTTCAGAAGTTGCCACTTTGCGATTCTCACTCAACACCTCCCGGCTTATATCTATTCTCCCCTCGACTCCCCGGGCGTGCTTAACCACCTGGCTTTCTGCTTCTTTGGAGTCAAGGCCGATAAGGGTGCGAGAACTTCCCTCACTCCTGCTTATCATAAGCTTGCCCAGTTTACCGCTCACATCTGCTGCAGGACACTTGCACTATTGTTCGCGGTTTTAGGCTCCACTTGCCAAAGGTTCCGCAGAGTTGGGAAGAAAAGGGCAAGGTTATTTCTCTCCTCGCCTCTCTCTCGCTTCCCGCCGCCTTTCTTCTTCATATGAACCTCCGCCTTGGTTTAGCTGTCTAGTCGTGCAGTCTTTTGTATATGCCATGTTCACCTTGCTCGTCTTGTGCTGTCAGGATCCTCCTTTTATCCCTTTGGGGAAAGGGAAAGGGTTGTCAGGTGTTGGTGATTTTGAACAATTGCCTGACTTTGCCTGACCCTGGTGTCGGGACATGTCAATTACAGAGTATTATTACAAGTCTGTTGTTTGTCACAATGTAGGGACGTGTGTAAAGTAGAAAAGGAAGATGGTAGAATTTTTGAGTGTCCTGTGGGATATAGTGGGGAAGGTTGGAAAACTATATGAGAGTGTAACGCAGAACATGATTGTGAGAATGGTAGTAGTCTGGCCCCATAGATGGAGATCTCTGAAATGATAATTGGTTGAATGTGATTGTGGGGATTGAACACATTTGATTATGGGACCGGTAGTGTTTCATCAGGATAAGTTGAGGGTTCATAAAAGAATAATTGGATGGGCCCCGGGACGAATGGGTGGAAGAGATCGGATAGGAAGCAGAGGGAGAACAGGGTTTTTGGGCGATGTTATTTTCCAATCTAATAGGGTTCGTGCTCCTAGGTGTTTTACCGAAGGGGAGCAGTGTAGCTTTTGATGAGGGAGAATTGATGGGCGAAAGGGGGCCAGATGTGACATAGTCTACAAAGGTCTCAGGGATTTCACCCTTCTCGTTCTCTTCCCCCATAACATGCCGCCTCTCCCCTTGTGCATTCCCTCTAGCATAATTCCGGGGTTCCCCTACCCAGGTGATCCTGGCCATCTGAATAAGGGATTCCTGAGGTTCCAGTGAGAGAATACCCTTAGGCTTCTCACCCTTTAAAGCTGAGTGACTCCCTGCATCCCAAATGGAAAGACTTGCTATCCTTCCTTGACCTGGTCTCCCCTCACTACTCTCTCTGACCTCCACCTGACCCCTTGTCACCACATAAATGGTAGAGATTGGGAGAGTTAAGGGTCTGGTAGCAGGATCGCCAGAGAGACTGCTGACAGGCAGGGGGAAGGGACTCAAACCTATAAGCAGTGGGCAGCACACCCCTCATCTTGCACTTACTTGGGGAGGGGGCACAACTTGCACCAAATTCTAGATGCATTTTTGGGACACCAACTTCATTTTAGACCCCCCTGCCCATTTTAGGATGCCCCACAACCATAATTATGAGGGATAAGAGTGTAGAACTAAGACCACATGCAGAATCGATTGGCACCTTGGCATGCAACGAGGGATAGAATGGGGGAGGTGCACACAGGTGAGGTGTGAGGCAAGTGCACAGTGGGTCACACGCCATGTGCCCAATACACCAGCAGCGCATCTGCTGCTACCTAGATGGTAATACAATAGAACCAGATTTAGCCAGCTTCTTTTTCAGTTTGGGATTCTGGCATCCCAACGCTGCACGCCATACCTCGATTTGCCTTGCCACACCACACTAGCAACCGGCCACCAAGCAGGGCACTAGCCGGGCTTCCTCAGCAACTAACTCTGCACTTGCCCCTCTCCACTGCAGCATCAAGAATTGAGAACGTGAAATGAGGTTTTGTTAGTGATAACAGTAAATAGTACAAAATGGGCTCTGCTGCATTGAAGGCGCTCTGGTGTGAACAGGGAGGCCAGTATGCATGGGATCTTCACACCTACTCTCAATAGCATGAATCGCCTACTACAACACCACGATACAGGAGCATGGAGGAATGGATGCAGAAGGAAAATACTGTAGGGTTCTCATTTAGGTGAGCCGGTAGCTATTTATCTCCTGATTGTCGCCCTCAAGAGCCTGGTTTAATTGATACAGCTACTAGGAGCTACTTTCAACGACCCAGGCCAACTGATGCCGAACAAACACATCTATGTTAATTTAACTCTGTGCGTTTGTGACAATTTATAAATGCACATTACACAGCTGTACAAGATTAAAAGCATAATGGGTCATAAATAAGAGCCATAATGATACGGTTTACATCTTATTGGCATAAAATGCAAACCTAGCTCCTCATTCCCTCCTGGTCAATGGCTAATGCTGGAAACCCAGGAGCTGCTTTTAGCTCCTGCGTTTGCAATCATAAGGTCGACCCCTGGGGAACTGATGGAGAAGGCTGTAGCACTGGTGCCCACCATCCAAATCCTTACGCCGCTCACTGCAGGCAACTCTCATGCCGGGGGCCCACTCCACACCACACCTCGTCCCAGCTGACTTTCTTTGCTCATTTTATACTCCAGGACTACCATGTTGTGGCTAGGCATTAGCCACCATGGGGTTTTCTGTAGGGTGATAGGGCTAAACCCACTTCCAAATTTTCCCTCTACGCCCAGGCATCATTAGGCCTCTACATGTTCTCATCTGATCCCTTGTAATTAGCCTTTCTCTCCATTAGCCACCCAATTAGACCCCTCAGCCAGATCCCTTTCAGTTGCCACCCCGCCGGCCGGATCCACTCTTGGGTTTTGCCCCCATCAGAGCTACTCAGGAATAGTCTCAGCCTTACCCTTTCGAGAACCCTTCTTGATTAACCATAACCCAGGCTTCATCACCCCCTTCTAAATTAGCCCCCCCATCTGACTACCCTCTACATTAAGGCACGTTATGATGAGACCTCTGCCTTCAATTAGCCCCAACATACCCCATTCATTATTAGCCCCACTTCAGATCTCCTTCTTCGGACCAACTTTCAGGTACATCCGTTAGACTCACTAACCAGTACCTAGAATCATGCTCCTTTCCGACCCACCTCTGCTTTGGCCCCATTCGGGCCTACTCCCAGGTACCCCTTGCTTTTTTTCAACCATTAGACCCTCCTTTTCATTATTCTGCCTCCAGAGTACTGGGATGACAACTCACTTTGGGAGGTTTCGATCACTGAAAGTTTCCACAAGTGTCATGGCCACAGCCCCAACAACGCAGAAACCATGCCATATGGTGATGGGGGTAAGGGGTAACATATCTCCTTCTTGTCCCTTTCGGATGTTTAGACACAGGGGGCCCAGCTGGACTATGTCCTGGTGCCTTTGGCGCCAGGCTCATGAATGAACATAAGCTGAAATGTTTATTTATTGCAGGAGTGCTTTATTTATATTCACTGGAATTCTCCACTTGCACACTGTTCGGGCGTGTATTCGCAAACTGGAAGACACGTGCAGAATCCAAGAGAGGCAAGAAGTGGAGACTTAAAAGCATGTGTAGAATCTAGGTGGGGTAGGGTGTGGCAGGCAGGCCAAAACCAATGGGCATGGCCAAGAATTAGACTATATAAACCCACCTATCCCTTAGACGAGCGCTTTGCGTTACTTTGCCCCTCCATGCAACGTGACGCTCACCGCCGCCTGACCCAGCTAACTTACCTCGCGGGAACCTGCAACGGCTGCAACCTTACCTGGACTCTGGTTCTCATCAGCCTGCAGCATCCCATCTTCTTGGCGGATTCGGAATCCAACGCTGCAGCATCCTCACTCCTGCTCCCGAAACCGAAGACCTGGAACGAGAAAGAAGATAAGACAAGGTTAGAATAATTAAGAACACCAGACCCAGGGTCGCGCCTCGCTTAAAATCATACGCACACCCATAAAGATTGCTTACCATCTGCCGGACCTTCGCTGCACCGCTCCTCCGTACCGCTGGCTCCATTTCGATCACCGCAGCTACCACCAGAACCGCTACAACACCTGCAAAGGAAGAGAGAGCAGAGAAAGAGACTTTACATGCAGAATGGACTTTAAGTTAAGAACAAACTTTACCAATTCAATTGTGAAAGTCGGAAGACAAGCAGGCAAGTGGAAACAAGGGAAACACCAGCTAGAGAAGTGGATGAGTCGCAGCTGGCCTGGACTTCCACAGCACGGGACCAGTGAAGGAACTCTGTCCCCTTCGGCAAGCGCCCCTGCCAGGAGCAGCAGGACGGCGAGCTCATCATCATCATTCAGCAGGTGAGCCTCAAGAGTAGTGCAACCCCAGGGAAGCCATATCAAGGGGGAAGAGGTTGGGAGAAGGGATTAGAATCACAGCCTGCATATCCTCACGATCCCACTTTGTATTCACGCAGGAACCGCGCTGCTCATCACCGAGGTTCCCATTTAGGCACAGAGGAGAAGTTTCATCCCTGGGAGGGCTGTGACCGTGCCCCAATGCCTCTGCAGAGACCAGGTGAGCATAACAACAAGTTCCTGACATCCTTATGTATCACCTGGCTTTGACACTTGGTTCCTGAGTTGTTTTGCAGAGAATTTAAGGGATTAATTCCAAGATGTTTCCGGAACATATGAAGGTGGCTATGGTTTCATTTGGAACATCTGGCTCTGTCCACTCCTTGACTTTATTGTTGACTTTAAGAACAGGTTTTAAGGATTTAATAGTGCATGTTACACAGTTCAATCGGTTAGTAAATGAAGCTGATTGGCCAGGAGTGAAAAGGCAAGGGCTTTACCAAGGACTGAGTATTATCTGAAGAACGCTAAGGTAAGGTACGCACAGTATGTGAAAACTGAACAAGAGAGGGAGAATTCATCCAGATAGGAAGTATTCCTGGACTGTTGAGTCAAGAGGAAAGAGATTAAAGGAGAAGGACTAAGCAATGCTTGGCGCTGGTCTAAGAGGCGGCTCCTGTGGTCACGAAGGCTCCGAACATGTCGGCACCACTCCTATTCATTTTGTTTTGCCTTCTCATAATGGCAGCAGGGTTATAGCAACTGGGGGGCTGAGTAACCAGAGCATGCACAGTGCTCAAGTGCATGCTTCGATTATCGCCCCAGTGAACTCTGCCGACACTTCGCTTCCCCCGAAAGGGATTGCAATGAAAGAACACATTGAATGCTGTGAACAATTCGAACAAGCTGCGGTAGACTTGTTGGAAACTAGTACACCTAATTTTTGACCTAATGGCAATGCATCAGCGAAAGAGCCCTGGCAAAGATTGGTCTGGATGTTACGGAAGAACTTAACAAAAGTATCCGACGCTCAATCAGTCTCTTGACCCCTTTAGTTCAATGAAATAGTGGCACGGATGAACATCGCAAAAAACCATCTGTGTGGCATACGGGTAGCGCATTGCGAACAAACAAGCAAAATACAAATAACCAAGTTAACGATGCCAGTGGGCCTCAGCTGGCAAATTTCCATAGCATGCAGGGATTAGGGATGGCTAATGAACTTCCTAGCAATAAGACAACCGCAGGTGAGGAGTGTAGGCACAACCTTTCGCTGGGTGAGGGACCTATTGCCAACATATCGTCTGCATCTGATGCGGAGAGACCCTTCACTTTCCCTGTAATTAGTCGCATATTAGACCTTTTAGATAAGGGGCATGACTTTACTCACCTCAAGCTATGTGAAATAAAATTCTCAAAGAATGACATTTTAACAAAAATCAATCGACTAGAGGATTTATCATTGCAAGGGAGACTTGCACCAAGCCCTGCAATGAATGCCAAAGCGAAACTAAATCTGCCCTACCAAGCAAAGAGTTGACCACTTCTCACGAGAAAGGCTCCCAGTTCCCTGCAAACTACACAATCGACGTTGAAGTGGGCCGGAATGACTTTGCACACGCTGTACCTCAAGCTCATAGCACATGCATAATGAGTCTGAATAGGGTTGGACTAATAGCAGATATAAAAGCTATGAAATCTGACACAGGGAACATTAGACTATAAGCTCCAACTCCACAGTCACCGCAGCAATGGGATATGACAGTGGACAGCCTGTCTGCGCTTACGAAAATTACTGACCAAATGGAGAAGGTTGAAGGATTGTGGTCCCTAGTGAAAAAGTAGGCTTTGTCGCGACGCACCAAGAAATTGCAGGTGCGCGCTGTGAAATGGAGAAAAGTTGCAAGTGAACCAACGAAAAAAAAAAAATAATACCCCGGACAAGCAAAATAATATCTGTTTCCGCTTGTAAGGCAATCTGTCAGAACAACACCAACGGAGACATAATCGATGTAGAGCAGCTAACTGAAGAAAGTCGAGCACTGCTCCTTCCTGCTAAATTAATTGATCAGGGGGGAAACTCTGGGCAGACCCTAGTACCATCAAAGAATGGTGACAAGAATGCCACCCTTCCCAGCTGCGTGATGCAGGTAGGAACCCTGTCACATGGCGAGCAAAGTAGGGAAATGCCTCAAACATTTCTCTCTGACCCAACTGTTGAAATGGAGAAACAAGAAAAGAATATGAACACTTACTTTCCCATAGAAGCAAGGAAGCGTAGGAATATCCTTCCTGCCTTGAACGTGGTGGGCTGTAACGCTGCACCTCCCGTGAAGGGATACAGCCAAAGTAGCGCCACTACGAGCGCTCTTGACCCTAAACGCTATTCGTATGCTGAAGCTTGCAGCACTGAAAACGTGCATTTAAAAGGAAATGGTCTGACCTGAGGTAAAGGCTATGCAATAATTCGCGGTTCTGGGAAACCTAGGGAAATACCAGAGTCGCCTTCTCTTGTACATGGCATACATAACTACATGGCCCAGCCATGCACTTCAGAAAAAACGAATACATCGTGTGATCCCGTGAGGAGCTTCTCTAATTTGGATATGGCAACTTGTCAATCTGTCAGCATTGGACATGGGGAATTTGTACATCCAAAGCTCCTTATAGCCCCATCTGAGACTTGCTCTTTAAAACCAACTTCCTTCCCCCAGGCGCTTAATGCAATGAACACAGAATCACACAAACACATAATGAGCACTTTGAAACAAGCTCTTGAATGTGGCGTGCTGAACGCAGAAGTGTTCATGAAGGAATTCAACTTATCTTGGGGGGGGGGGGGTAGTGGAAGCATCACTGGGTGCAAAGGGCGTTTTTGTCTGGCAGCTGGCATGGAACTAAATTCTGGAAGGGAGGGATCAGCATCGCGAGTGTGTGAAGGGACTGATGGTTGTATGGTTACTACTTCTGCCCGGGACTTAAAGATTAGGGGAGGTAATGGAACGTCCCCCCTTGCTGATGCTGATCCTTCTACTAATCTGTAAAAAGGGGGGGGGGGGTGTCTAGCAGTGTATTCCACATTATTGGCTTGGAACGGAATGCTGATGCTTTGGGAGATGCAAGAATCAATCGCAACTATTGGCTTGAACTCATTTTGCGTATTCCATCTCTAAGAATATGAACAACTAAAGATTTTGAAAGAATCTCGCTCACAGGGCATAACAATCATGGAATGATCTGCTATCTTCTGTCTGAAAATAGTTTGAAATGTATTTGGTCATACAGCGCAGAGTTGTTGGAGCTGGGTTTCTTGTTACACACATTTAATGATGAACTGGTGGCTAAGGAGTTCTTGCAGCTCCCTGGGCTTCCCAGGGTAGGGAGGAGGACCTGCCCCTGGGACCATCCAGTCGTCCTGCTGATGAGAAGTTGTGTATCTCTCAACTGCTATCTATTGCTGGGAACAAGAAAGAATTATCATGGATAGAGCCTTTACCGAGAACCACCTTTAACATGAAAACAGATAGGAATTCGAACTAGCTACACCAGAAGAAGGAGCTTGTAATTTTATCATGGAACTCATGTGGGTACCCTAATCTCCAAGTGGCTGGCTTCTCTTCCTCCCTTTGAACCTATAAATGTAATCCTACTTCAGGAAACTATGAAAACCGATCACTTAGTGCTGCAGGGTTTTTGTATCTTTTGTTCCCATGC
This sequence comes from Ambystoma mexicanum, assembly GCF_040938575.1. Lineage (NCBI taxonomy): Eukaryota > Metazoa > Chordata > Amphibia > Caudata > Ambystomatidae > Ambystoma > Ambystoma mexicanum. Next base: position 311,832 of record NW_027182446.1, read on the forward strand.
AACTAAACCGAAGGAAGGTCGCCCTTCTGGAGGCTTAGCAATTGCCATTAATAGCAACATGAAGTGTACCAACAAACTCATGCATGTATCCAAACATATATTAGCGGTTGCGTTGAAGCTCAAAGTAAGCACATGCAAACCATTAATGATGATAACATTATAATGGAAACTAGCCATAGATGATATGTTCGATGAGATCGATAACTGCTTAGAGAATGCATTTATTCATGATACTAAGTATGAAATCATTATCGGTGACGATTTCAATGCAATGTGCCTTGATAGTTGTGTTATTGTAGATCAAAACCAATCGGAATGTGCGAAGAGAGCTAGGCTAAGAGGCCAGAAATGGGTGGCTTACTTTGAGGATTGGGATTTGAGCTTTGTAAAATGTGCAGATACTGGTTTACACCTGGCGCCGGGGGGTGGCATCATCCATGATTGACTATTTTTTTCGGGGTGTCACTAACTCTTGCTCATCAAGTAGATCCAGTGAGCATCCACACAATTACTTTTGGAGATCAGGCTCCTACACAGCTATGCACTGGTATATTGTACTCAAACCATGCTGTTGATGAGTTGTTACAACTACCCGAAAGCGAGCGTGGGCATATTGCCCTTATATGGAACCCACCAATATGTCATCAACTAGCTTGGCTGGTGTCTCGTGTTCTAAACAAGATTGACAATCAGATCTTGCAACCCTGGCTGCCTCTCTATCTAAGAGAGCCGATCATTGCTGATATTGTCAGGGATGCTGTAGCATTTCTTCGTAGCAAACAGAAAATTAGAGTACAGGTGACGGATCATGCGTACGATCGCAGTGTAAAACTGCTCAAACGTACAAGAATAAAGAAGTGAGAAAATTGAAAAAACAACATGGGCCTCATTACACGGTAGGCGGTAACCATGGCGCTAATAGCGCCATGGTTGCCGCCGGTATTTTACCGTGTCCGCCTTGGTGGATGGCGAAATTACCGCCCTACGCCAAGGTGAGCGGGGGCGGTAATTCCCCATTCACCAAGGCCCTTTCCCATTTTTGCCCCCATAGGGCATATGGGAATGGGGAAGGCGCTAATTACGGTACCGCAAATTGCGGTACCATAATTAGCACCAAGGTCCCTTTGTGGCACCCTACTTTAATGGCTGGTAAAACCAGCCATTAAAGTCGGGTCCCGCAAAGGGAACTGGTAGTAAGGCGGTAAGGGTTAACCCTTACCGCCTTCCGTGTAATGAGGCCCCATGTGAGTAACTTGCAGTACTTATATTTGAAAAAAACTTATTTTGCAAACTTATAAGAATAAGCTTAGAACACTCCAGATTTTGAGGTTTAACAAAGACAATTGTGAACTTGTCAGATCAATCTGTAAACATGACACAAAATGTATCTGGGCAGTTATTCGCCAGCCCAATCTACATGGCAAGGAAAGCCTGGCGAATATCATGCCGGCTGAAATTTGGGAAAGGCACATAGCCACGAAGTATCAACTTCCCTCACGCCTTTCAGCTCTCAATTATCAGCTGTTCTAGGGGTTGGACCCACAATTCAATAGGTCAATTCATGATATTGAGGGGGCCATTAGCAAGTTGACTCACTCGAAAGCAACGGGGCCGGATGGCATCCCGCCCTGTGTATATAAGGCGGACCCTGGTCTATGGGCTGCAATCCTCAAAACTAAATATGATCTAATCTTGTTGACTTGTAATATTCCGGAGCAGTGGGGGACCTCGATAATAGTACCAATCTATAAAAAGGGCGACCCTACGAATCCTCAGACTTACCGTCCCATTTCTTTTATAGATGCTGTTGCTAACAGTTTTGCTATCTTGACCTTGCACGATTTGGAGAAACATTGCTCTCCATAATATCCTTTTCAAATCTCAGACAGGATTCAGGAGAGGCATGAGTACTGTGCTAAACGCAACTGTCATGTCGCATATACTAGTTGGCAGCAAAAAGAACGGTGCTTGTCCTGTGTATATGGTATGTATTGACATGTCTGCAGTGTTTGACACAGTTGTAAGAAACTTGTTATCAGTGAAAATGGGTAAGCCAGGTATTCCAGCTGCCGTGCTCTTTGGGATTGCATTGCTAAATAATCACACACTGCCTACAAGGTGAGGGTAACAAGAGAAGGTGCTTACACCGAATCCGTTAAGACGTACTTGGGCCTGAAGCAGGGATGCAACTTAGCGGCTACGCTATTCAGCCTTAATTTGATGGGTTTAGACCACTAGTGGCAAGATGCAGGAACGTTTAAGGTGAAAATTGGTAGCCTGCGTCTGCACTGGCTAGTCTTTGCAGGCAACATCATTTTGTTTGATTTGACTCCATCAGGGGCTACAAGCGAAACTGCATCTTTTTGAAACATGTGCTCAGCTCCACAATCTTAGACCAAACGCCACAAAGTCCAGTATGATGGTATTCTATGCAGGGAAAAAGCTAAAGCAGCACAAATGGAAGATTGATGGGATTTATATCTCTCAAACGTCTGAGATCATTTATCTTGGTCATTTCATGGTCATTTCATGAGTAATGCTTCCTCCATTAAAATCTGTAGTGACAGGCTTAATCTGAAAGCTAGACCCCTTCTATGTCAACTGAAGGTGATCTTTGCTAAGTATTGCAAATTCTCCTTAATCCCGCTCCAATCCAGAGCAGAATGCTGGGTCTGCCTGATGAATTAGCAGTGACAAACACCGACTTATGTGTTAGACCGGCATATGTGAAAAATAACTATTTAAAAGGGACTGGAGTTGCACCTTAACACAGCTCACCGATTACAGAACGTTCAGAGAATATGCGAAGTATACTCGGATAAGAGTGCCATGTTGCGCTTATATAAGCATCTTTCCCTGTATGCATACTCGCATGTACTGTATGCACTTTAAATTCAACCAATTTCATACCCGGGAAAGGTGCAGGTATTGGGGAAGTGGCAAAAGTGATGACCAACAGGAGAACTGCAGGCGTTAAGGAAGGACCCGCAAAGGGAACTCGTAGTAGGGAGGTAAGGTAAGGGTTTAACGGCACCGGTCTTGTTACCGGTGTCCGTTAACCCTTACCGCCCTACTGGGAATGAGGCCCATAGGGATTACAATACCCCAAATTTAAATCATCTGGAGCCTTCCTGAAAAATAAAACTTGAGAAGGCTATATTATCATACGACAATTAGATTAAGCTTGGCACAACACGTGCAAATACTGTTTTGCAAAGGGAAAACATGGAGAATGGCATCCATAAACCTGGAATCTCCAATATTACTCTAGAAGTCAGTTTCCAAGAAATGGATGGCTCACCGGGAGTGCCATCCTCACTGAAAGCTGCAGCGTTTCTACTTTTTGTAGCATGTTCTACAGCACTACAGTTTTCTTTTCTCCCCAGGATGCCCTCTAGTGTGTTACACTATTGCCTATCTCTATTGGAGCGTTTAGGATTAGTAGATAGTTCCCTAGCCTGGGATCGACATAGGGAGGTGCAATTACACAACAGAGGGTGCATGCCCACTATTAAAGCACTATCTTATAAGAAATTGGTTTGATGTGAAGGGCCCAGAGAAGTGTTCCATTAAATTATGTGGACATGTATTTTTGAAAAGTGACATTTTGTGAATAGAGTCGAAAGAGGGTTGTGGGATATCACAGCTGTTCTGTAAATTCCAAGAAGGAACAGTGCACATAAATGTTTACAAAATAAAGCTGGTCTTGGATAAACTGACATGTCTAATGTAAAAGTCTCCCACCGGGATTCATACACTGAGTGAAATGCTGATGAAATGAATATTGAGCTTCAGCCAATATGTCACTCTGTTAACATTTAAAATAAATGGTTAATAATAACTCAATTTCTGTTAAATCTTTTTCCCTGACTTATTGTGTTCACTGTGTCCTGGAACAGAGGTGATGAATTAGTGGGGTGAACACCTCTATTCCAGTTTTATGCTGGAATGAATGTTATTGCCCACTTTTTAAACTTTCTTGTCATGATCATGGAGGGAGCTGCTAGTGACCGAGGAGGTGGGGTAACGTGAAGGGGGGGGGGGGGGTAATGGGTTCAGTGGATGGGTGGGAAAGAGGTGAACATGGTGGGAGGTGGTAGTGACCGAGGAGGTGGGGTAAAGAGAAGGAGGTGCTGGTGTTCAAATCGGCTGGGTGTGCCCTTAACCCTCAGCTAAATGAGATATGGCATTAAAGAAAAAATGGAGGACATTCAGATAAATGTGTTCACAAATCAATGGATTGATACAAAATTGAGTAATCAATCCAGTGAATTAAGCCCACATTCTACATGTCCTGTCTTTGTATAAACATTTGCTAGCAGGACCTGCCACTTTTCTTACAACATAAGCGATGGATAAACTTTCTTTTCCATGGGATTGTGAAAAGGCCTCACGGTCCTTGCACTAGCAGAGTTTCCCGACCTGAACTCAAAACTAAGGATCTGTCGGTGTCAGAAGTCCAAAACAAAACCATCCTGTGTCCAAAGTACTATTCTGACCCTCACACTCTAAACAAGTTAATTCCAGGGCTTTTCATATGTGAAATCCTGCCCACTCTCCCACCTTTTGATGGTTCTGTTTTTACCCTCATTGGCTAATATAATTGGTTTCTTATATATGGGGCCTGATTACGAGGTGCGAGGTAAGGGCACCGGTGCTGGTAATCCCTTACCTCCCTACTACAAGTTCCCTTTGCGGGTCCTTCCATAACACCTGGTTTTTGCAGGATTTAAGGACGGGACCCGCAAAGGGACTCTAGAGCTAATAACGGTACCGCAATTTGCGGTACCGTTATTAGCGCCGTCCCCATTCCCATTGAGTCCTATGGGGGCTCAAATGGGAATGGGGAATGGCCCTGGTGAATGGGGAATTACCGGTCCCTCCACCTCGGAATAGACCGGTAATTGCTCCATTCACCAGGGAGGAGTCGGAGGGGTTTTGGATGCAGCCATGGAGCTAATAGCTCCATGGCTTCCTCCAACCTCGTAACGAGGCCCTTTGTCTCTTATATGCTTGCAGCATGCATTGGCAAACTTGAAAGTCTCTCCTCTTAGAAAACTGCCTCTTCAGTCTTTCTCTGGTTTTAGAAACCGTTCCTTTTCTCTCTTTCTTGGTTTCGCTATAAGTCATTTAAGTTTGTTGCTGCCAATACACCCTGGTTTTCTCTGTCCCTTTAGGAGGCATCAGTTCTTGATGGCATCTCGTTTCTTCTACGGTCCGCTGTTGATGATCTCCTGCTGCTTTCTGCTTGTGACATGCTTCCTGATGCTTCTGCTGTGCTTGTCTGCTTAGCATGGGATTCCAGTGAGCAAAGCGCTGTGCTCCAACGCCAGCAGGTGCCCAGGACCCCTCCACTGGCTTTTGGCATTCTGGTGTGTCATCTGCTTCCAGCAGCCTTCTCCCTTCAGTTTCCTGAGTCATGTTAGCTTCACCAACTTCCTTCCAGATCTCACTTAGCACGGAGATGAGCAACTCCCTCCTGCCAGCAACCTGCTTGTGTTTTTTGCTTCGGTGATTTAAATGTCCCAGACTGTGAGAAACCTGAATGTTTCTCACCCGCTATTCCCCGAGTAGCTGTCTTCCAGGTGGCCAGGACACAGCCATCACTATTGTGTCCAATTCCTGGGGGTGGACCAAAGCAGGAGAATCACCTGGATGGGGTTGAAGGGGTGGGAGCTTCGGGGAGTGGAAGTGGGACACTGAAGTATGAGATGGGGTATCTCCTTCCTTATGACACCTTTTCCCCATCCTACCCCTCAGAATACGTAGAAGCTCTACCCCCACCCCTTTTCCAACACAAACACTTTCTCACCATGTGAAATACAATGGACTAACACCAGAGCCGTTTACCTGACCTGTCCCAACACCGGTCAGGCAGAGTCAGGCAATTGCTGATAACTCCACACACCTGACTGACCTTTCCCTTCCCCACTGGGATAAATGGCAGAGCACAAAAGCACACTTGAGAAAGGCTGAACGCACGAGGAAGCAGCCATTCTGGGACGGTAGTTCAAACGGAGGAGAAAGGCATAGGGATCTAAAAGGACGACCAGGAGGGAATTACCCTTGCCTTTATCAACCCAGACCTGCAAAGCCTCAGTGAAAGGAAACATAAGACAGAGAATCACAGCTGGCGAGTGGTGTCAGATGTCAGCGGTACGTGGAAACGGCAACTAGTTCAGCACAGCCGGCGAGTCGGAAGAAGCTGATAGTAGACCAGACGGTGTTCGGCTGAAGGTTGCAGTGGCAACATTGTATGTGAAGATGATAGACAGAGGTCTTTTGTGAGTGAAATCAGTACCACCAATAGAGTTGTCCAGTGCCACATGGGTGCTTGTTTGAAAGACTCAAGCTGGTACCCCTCTTCTGAAAGTAAGAGAAAGTATTGAACTAAGAACTTTTTGGTTAGTGAAACTACAGAGACCAAGAGGCCTACCAGAGGCCAGGGTGAAGTATCAAAGTGGTCATAAAAGGGTCAAGCCAAATCCCTCATACTGTCGAAAGTCTTTGGGCCTCATTAAGAGTTTTGAGGCAGCCATGCCCTTAATAAGGCCAAGGCTGCCTCCAAACTCGTGTCTGGGTCCGTGGTCCCTGAATGGGGAAATACTGGGCCATTCCGACTTTGGAGGGCCCAGTATTTCCCCATTCAGGGAACCCGGACCCGGACCCTCTCCATTCCCATTTGAACCCCCATAGGGCTCAATGGGAAAGGGGAGCATGCTAACAATGGGCCCATTAATGATGGCCACGTTGTTAGCATGCTGGTCCCCTCGCGGGACCCACAAAGGACGTCTGGTCAGACCTGACGTCCAGAGCGGGTCCCGCGAGGGAACCTCGTAATGAGGCTATACAGGGTTAACGGCGCCGGCACCTTTATCGGTGCCATTAACCCCTTACCGCCTCACTTGTAATGAGGCCCTTCGACATGTTGTGAAAACGAAGTGAACTGTTATAATTGGCAAACGTGAACCTGACTGTGGGATGCCTGCAAATTGGGGTAAATTGTAAGATACCCGTGAACATTGTAATGACAAGCATGAACCCACCTGAAGGATGTCCACAGTGAGTTGTTGGTTTGAGCCAGATCGAGGGAGGCTAACGTTGAGAAAAGGATCGGAGCCCGGTTGAGGGAGATCCAAGGGTGAAGAATAATCATCCTACATGAAGATTAGCAGAAATAACTTTTGTTTTGTATCTATAACTATCAGGCCCTCTGAAGCCACATAATTTGCCTAAGCGAGACTTGGATACAGAAGGACCTGATAATGTGGAATGGAATTGTAAGCTTGTGTTAGAGAAACTTGTGCTCAAGAGTGGGGAACGGAGAACCCGGCCTTAACATCCTGATTTATCAGTTTGTGAACACTTTCTTTTCTAGTGAACATTATCCCACACTATTTTGTAGCATGGCGGTAAGGATTGGCAATAGTTTTCTTTTTAGTATAGGCCCTTTTTATGTGACTAGGCTCCACTAGGGCTGTATTATTATTGTTTGATGGTTGTAGCTTGCTCCCATCTTAGATTTAGGTTTAGATTAGGCGTTTATCTCACCCATTTTTACAGTTTAATAAACACCCTTGAACTGTGATCACTTGTGTCTGACTTACTTTGATGCCATGCCTTCCTTACAGGACACAGGTGTGCACTTGCTGCCACTAGAGCACTGCCTTTGCTCGTGGATACCTGTGCTCTGCATTACTCCGCTCCTCTTCCTCATCCCAGTGTTGTGGGAATAGTGGTGCCTTCCTTACAGGACACAGGTGTGCACTTGCTGCCACTAGAGCACTGCCTTTGCTCGTGGATACCTGTGCTCTGCATTACTCCGCTCCTCTTCCTCATCCCAGTGTTGTGAGAATAGTGGTGCCTTCCTTACAGGAAACAGGTGTGCACTTGCTGCCACTAGAGCGCTGCCTTTGCTCGTGGATACCTGTGCTCTGCATTACTCCGCTCCTCTTCCTCATCCCAGTGTTGTGGGACTAGTGGTGCCTTCCTTACAGGACACAGGTGTGCACTTGCTGCCACTAGAGCGCTGCCTGTGCTCGTGGATACCTGTGCTCTGCATTACTCCGCTCCTCTTCCTCATCCCAGTGTTGTGGGAATAGTGGTGCCTTCCTTACAGGACACAGGTGTGAACTTGCTGCCACTAGAGCGCTGCCTGTGCTCGTGGATACCTGTGCTCTGCATTACTCCGCTCCTCTTCCTCATCCCAGTGTTGTGGGAATAGTGGTGCCTTCCTTACAGGACACTGGTGTGCACTTGCTGCCACTAGAGCGCTGCCTGTGCTCGTGGATACCTGTGCTCTGCATTACTCTGCTCCTCTTCCTCATCCCAGTGTTGTGGGAATAGTGGTGCCTTCCTTAAAGGACACAGGTGTGTACTTGCTGCCACTAGAGCGCTGCCTGTGCTCGTGGATACCTGTGCTCTGCATTACTCTGCTCCTTTTCCTCATCCCAGTGTTGTGGGAATAGTGGTGCCTTCCTTACAGGACACAGGTTTGCACTTGCTGCCACTAGAGCGCATCCTGTGCTCGTGGATACCTGTGCTCTGCATTACTCCGCTCCTCTTCCTCATCCCAGTGTTGTGGGAATAGTGGTGCCTTCCTTACAGGACACAGGTGTGCACTTGCTGCCACTAGAGCTCTGCCTTTGCTCGTGGATACCTGTGCTCTGCATTACTCCGCTCCTCTTCCTCATCCCAGTGTTGTGGGAATAGTGGTGCCTTCCTTACAGGACACAGGTGTGCACTTGCTGCCACTAGAGCGCTGCCTGTGCTCGTGGATACCTGTGCTCTGCATTACTCCGCTCCTCTTCCTCATCCCAGTGTTGTGGGAATAGTGGTGCCTTCCTTACAGGACACAGGTTTGCACTTGCCTTGCTGCCACTAGAGCGCTGCCTGTGCTCATGGATACCTGTGCTCGTGGATACCTGTGCTCTGCATTACTCCGCTCCTCTTCCTCATCCCATTGTTGTGGGAATAGTGGTGCCTTCCTTACAGGACACAGGTTTGCACTTGCTGCCACTAGAGCGCAGCCTGTGCTCGTGGATACCTGTGCTTTGCATTACTCCGCTCCTTTTCTTCATCCCCGTGTTGTGGGAATAGTGGTGCCTTCCTTACAGGACATGGGTTTGCACTTGCTGCCACTAGAGCGCTGCCTGTGCTCGTGGATACCTGTGCTCTGCATTACTCCGCACCTCTTCCTCATCCCAGTGTTGTGGGAATAGTGGTGCCTTCCTTACAGGACACAGGTGTGCACTTGCTGCCACTAGAGTACTTCCGGTGCTCGTGCAAACCTGTGCTCTGCATTACTTCGCTCCTCTTTCCAGTGTTGTGGGAATAGTGGTGATTTCCTGAATACACTGTAGGAATGTTTGCAAAGGGTTTTAAAGGCAAACTAGGTTTGGAAGAAGAGCAGGTGGAGTTGGAAAAAGTGTTTTGTAATTTTACAAGGCCATTTACATTTAGAGAGTTGGTCTTCGCGGTGTAATAGGATTTGTACTACTCTCCATGGGGCAAATAGGGAAGGTGTTACAATAGGCTATGGGGAATTGGAGATGTATCTTCAGAAAGGAAAGGGGATACCATGTCTCACCCGATGATACCATAACCCTCTCCCGGAGGCTATCTCCCCCATGTGATCCTCCCTCATATAACTGCCCCCAGGGTCAGCTCAGGTAGTGACAGCCGTCCCCTGGTCGCATGGGAGAAGGTCACCGCCGGTAAAGGAGTGATGATGCTTTTAGAATAATCACATAACTCTGATGATTTTTCCATAGGATTGTGATTCCTCCTTTTTGTTTTTTGTACGGGATAGTGATTCCTCTGATGTTTTGTGCACAGGAATGTGATTCCTCTGGTGTTTGTTGCACAGGGTTTTGATTCCTCTGCTGTTTTTTCTGCACTGGATTGTGATTCCTATGGTGTTATTTGTATGGGAGTCTGCATCACCTCCATATAGACACCCACGAGCACGCACACCCCAGCACCTACTCCACTGCCCTCTTCCTTCCTGCACTTGCACGGTCTGAATATTCACAAGGCATCGTAGGTTCGACCGTTCCTACCCCCACTATATTTATATTTGTGTTTTTAATGTACATCAGTCCCATGTCCGCCCGCTGTTGCTCTGTGGGCTCTTATACGCCAATTAAATCTGTTTAAAACTGCATAACACACAAACAATAAATAAAATAGAAGTTCCTTGTCCCAGAACCTTCTCATGAAGGTGCTCCACCTACTGACAGAACTCATACCTAAACATGTTTCAACCTCCTGCCTCATTCAGGGCATAAAAGCAGTGTGCCCTCCCAGAATCCACCTGTCTTCCTATTGGAGTCAGAAAGATCACTCTGGGTTCCCAGTCATGGGGACTGTGAGCCTGTCATGGTGGAGGGAAAGAGGCGAGAATTAGAGGCAAGGCACTGGTGGTGATGACCCGAGTTTTGGAGAAATTAAATATCAGGTAGTAAATTGTCGCGCAGTGGTGAGTTTTAGACAGGTAATCTGTGCCGTGGGAAGAATGCTCTTGTTAAAGGAGGGAAAGAGAGAAGTATTTAGATAAGAGCTGGTACGGGAACCCACAGCAGGAGATGTGCTTGCTTAGGAGCTGGATGTGAAGAGTAACATGTAGAGGTAAAAAAACAGGCACTTGAGGAACTCATCTGATAGAGGGGATCAAGAGGATGTTGTGGCATGCAAGGAGAAGAACTGGCATTTCAGTAAGTAGGTAGCAATACAGGCTTGGGCACTGCCCTGCAAGCCATGGTGCAACAGTAAAAAAGGAAGGAGTTGGCAACAGTGCAGAAGGCATCAGAAATCCGAGAGACTGGTGGGAGTGGTGAGGAGGTTTGAAGCATGGGCGAGTGCTGTTTCACTGTGAAATTCAAATGGGATTTGGGTGTTAATGTGTTAAGGTGAGGGTGCTGCTGAGTCCATGCATCCCAATTTATGACGATGCAGCTGAGCACCTTGTGCTCAAGGAATCTGAAATAGTTGAGAAGTGAGACATGACGCGTTAAGCAGAGTTTATGGCATCAGCTCTTCTGTATTTACTCTTATACCCTCCCCATCAGAAGTAGTGACAGAGTAGAACAGCAGGCAACCTATTGTAGGTTAGGAAGATTTCAGTGAACCGGAAGATGTTGATCATGTGAGAGCAGTAGGTGCAAGGCAGGGGTGTCGGCACCTTAACTGATCCTGGGTAACAATGGATCGAAAGAAGCTTGGGAAGCGTCAGCAGACCAAAGGACGAGTGCTGTTCCTGCTACGGTAGTGGGGGTAAAAAAGAGACTGGCGAAAATGAGAAGGGGTTGTGTAAGGGTGTTGGGGAGAGTGCCACTGATCTTTAGTAGAGCAGTAGTAGACTGTCATTGAGGGGAGGGGAGTAGAGCGCAGGAAATTGGGGTGGCAAGAATGGACTGGGGGACCTTGATAACTTGCAAGGCTGGGAGCTGAGGGAGAACCATTTCATAATAGGGGTCAGTGCCAAACATACAAGTTGCATTTACCATATTGACTGTACCATGGCTCTTCACAGCTGTGAACAAATGACTCCTGTTCTGAATGAGTACAGGAATGAGTACCCGCTAAACTGTCTACTCAGCCCAAAATTGCTACTAAACCAGCAGTGATCCAAATCCTAAGGGTGAAACGGGCACAGCCTTATAGGTACCTCACCTTCACCTCTTTTCCAAAGTGGCCTGAAGACAGACTATGTCTTCAGGAGGGGTGTGAGCTGATAAAGTTGCAACACAAACAATAGTACGATGGTGTCAAAATAAAAGAATGTCAATTAAGGCTCTGAAAAGAGGAACTTTAGTAACAATGATCAATGGACACAACCAATTAAACCAGTTAGACCAGGCAGTGCTGCAAGTGTGTTTACTGGAGCTCTACACTGACGGTCCAAAACAGTCTTTCTACCGTCTCCATCTGTGTGAAAGCGGAGCAACCAGGCTAAAACCTGCAGCTGCAGCAAAGCAGAGTTCTGCGAGTGTGCTTACTGTGTTTCCTTCCCAGCCCTGCAATGGACGGAAGACAGGGGAGAGAAGGGAGCGCTTGCTGGTGAGTAAAGTGAGTCACACGGTTACGCTGTGCCTGCTAAACGGTTCTTGTACTCTTAGCATAGCGAGCGCTCCTTGCATCGATATGAAAGTTGTAAAGCAGAAGGGAGTGTTTATTTCTATTTTCTTCCTCCGTACTGACTTGCTCAATCCGCCAAGCCTGTCGCAAATGAGTATTTATTATTTGAGGAGTGCTGCAAAGATCTCCCACACCGAAAACCTGGCGGCACACGTTGCAATAACATATCAGGAGGCAGACTGCTTTCCTACAACTATCTTGTATTATTACAAACAGAAATATGATAGATACCCCCCAAAGAGCCAGTGCAAGCAGTGATCATCTGGGAAAAAAATGCTTTGCCACATCAAATTGAGACAATCTTGGAAACAGTGCATTTCTTTTTCTCCAAGGCCTCAATTTGTGACAGATGAAAACTGGTCCCAATCCCCAACGTTGTTTACCTCAGAGTCCTTGGACCCTAAGCAAATGCTTTTACCTCTGGACCTTCCACTGCAGGATTCCTCTCAAAACGAAGAGGGATCCACCCACATGCATACTACCATACACAACGTACCCAACAAGTCGGGCTCTGCCCTTTGTGCTCTGATCTTTACCTTTTTCCTGATGGGGAATTCATGCGACTCAATCTCAGAGGAATTTTACAACCATCGCGCCCTCCTAACTAGAATGACCTCCAAATTGGCGTTTCTGGAGGGTTTAATCCATGGAAGGGTTCAATGCCAAGATGAATGTTCCGGCAAAGTAGGGGGCCACAGTGAGGAGGGGGGGGGGAGTAGTTCTGGCCTTAAACCCCTCTCTCCAAAAAAGAAAGAAACCGCAAGAAGTGAGCAGTGAAACATGGAGAACAAGGCAGTAAACTCAGTGGGGACGGAAATGAAATGGGTCAGTTTAAAATCAAAGGATCACAAGAATCATACGATTCTCCCAAAACGAGGGTGAAGCGGCTCACAGAGTTTCACGAGGAACCTATGGTGTAGTCAGTCTCCCCCTACAATAGAGGATATTTGCAGACCAAACCAAACCCAGTTCCTTACAATCGAGGAGGTTGTAACTACCAACCCACCATATCTAACCCCTGCTAAACACGCAAGCCAGCAAAGAAGGCAAACAAGAAGTCAAATAAGCAAACAAAGGGCTCAGCAGAAGGGGTAAAGGGCCCACTTGACAGGTTTGTAAAACCCACTGCTAAATCAGTCAAAAGGTCGGATCAAAGCATCATGGAAGTGCATTTGGACATGGAGAGTGTGGGTGAACCAGCTAACCTAAGCTTGGCTTATATCGAAGATTTTACGCCAACCTCTGCATTGGTAAGCACCTTGACCACGGCAGAGCAGCAGCAATTGGAATACCCAGTGTAAAGTCAGAACAGATAACAGAAGATGGCTCAGCAACAGGTGCCAATTTTCCAAATACGGGGCATGGGGCCCAAATTGTCACTGGAATCAAGCCCTGGTAAGTTAAGATAGCCTACAAACGACTGTCAGTCTCCTAAACCCAAGTGCTCTGAGAGCGGAATCGCGATGCCCAGAAAATCAAATGAGCGCACTGGCCTACTTGGGGAAATGAGTGGGCTCTGAAAGAGATCAAAATCAGAGCCCCTTCTTGACATTAGAAGAGAGGAGGCTCAAATTCTGCCATAAAGAAAAGGACACAATCTGTCCTATATCCTCGGATAGAGGGCAGATTATGCCAGGGTTCAGCCCCAAAAGGAAATTGGGCTTCAGTAGCTTCTCTGCATTGCCCCCTTGAGCACCTGAGCCATTTGGGTTCTGTAAACCCAGAACAAAAAGGAGCAAAAGGGGAAGAGGAATACCAGCATGTACGATCAGGGTTGGCACCTAAACCAAATCTCATTGAAAAAGGCAAACAACGAGACTGTGTGCATAGGGAAAATCTGCAGGAAGAGCACCCATTAATCCTCTGAGGTGTTCCCAAATGGAGACTCACTGTGATTAATTTGACCTCAAATCCTGGCCTTGTTTCAGGAGATTCCTAGCCTGAGACTGATCGCCTCCTGCGTGTGTCCAATTTCCAGTAAGCGGTAGTTTAAATCTGGCTAAACTCCACTTTTCGTCATGAATGATCAGGGCACTGGTTTTGTCAGAAGTAGAATCGTTTTTATCCATGGGATATGATGTGGTGCAGTCATTGATGGACCCAAAAACAGCCCCCAATGAACTTCTGCTATCTCAACCCTCCAACCCTCAATGTTCATTCAAGAATTGACTGCCTTAAATCCACTCTCAGTAGTCATATAAACATGCAAACACATGAGAAGAGAAGAACCATTAAGGAACATCCAGGCAGACCATCGCCTGAGTATGATTTTTCCCAGGGTTTTATCTGCGTTACATGGAGGGGAACATCCCCAGCCCTTCAGTAGATGATGGGTGATCCTCAGCTTAGACTTGTGGAACTGTAGAGGCCATACATTCTTGGAATCAGATTTTTCCTCATTGCCAGAATGTGCCTTGTTGTGTCTACAGGAGTCATGGTTGACAATATGCTCCATAATAGACGACTATGTTGTTTTAACAGTAGACGCTACTCGGGGATAATGGGCTCGCCCATCAGGGGGCCACTTGTGTGCTGGGGAAAATGGCATAGGTCTAAACATGGTTAATATAGAAACACATTGGAGGGACATGAAATCGTAAAAGTGGTAGGAGATTGTGGTTCTTTGTCAAACCGATGCTGCTATGTCTGTAACATATTTTTCAACCCAAGATCTGTAGCAACAGAATCATTTTTGGAAGCGCTTTCAGCCTTCGTTTCAAATGCCCTAGAAAAAGAGGATGCCAAAATAATTGTATTAGGCGACTTCAATAGTGAATGTCTGAAGCCCAACGTGTTATTATGATGTGTCCAGCCAGGGGGCTTCCCAAATGGTGAGGAGAAGAGGGAGGTTAATAAACCTATATCTTGGGACTTTACTATAGTTAATGGAATCTTGGGGGGAAGATATTCCTCCAGAATTTACTTGGGAAAATGGCCCCATGAGTTCTACTTTGCACTATATATTTGTATCTGAGTCCTTATTTTGGAAAAGCAACAGCCTTGGGGAGTAACTCCTCTATAAGCTAGTGACCTTCACATGCTAGTTCTGACTTAGCAGGAATCAGTAGATGACACCCAAAACAATAATTGCAAAGTGGCAGTAGAGGTCAACTTGGGGAACCATGCATTAGTGTGGAAGCCCTCATTATCGAATCAATTAATTGAGAGTATCTTTCACATGGGCTCAAAAGACAAAGGTGACCTGTTTAATCCTGCAACCTATGATAAAGCGATGCAACAGGCTTTGGGAAATTTATATCGCCCAAATGCAGAAAATGGCAAGAAGACCAAACAGAAGCAGGGGTATAAACATATACATATATGATTCCATCTTGGCAGATGGAAAGGGGGAACTAAATAAGGTGTTGAGACAATTAAGAAAAAGTCCATCCGACTATAAAGATAGAGTGAGATTACTGAGACTCAAGTATAAAACTTCGGAAAAGGGGACATTGGTTCTTGTTCTATATAAAAGATTTGGAGGCAATGCTGTACTCACTTAACTGCAAAAACTCAGCCTCCTTTTGGAGAGTGATTAAAGATCCGATGAACCAGTGCTCTCTGCAAACCCAACGTATCCCGTCAGTTGAGTGGGAATCCCATTTCTGTACTCTGTATTGCTCAAGTGATGGTGTGGAGGAATCACCTGCTAGCAATAGTAACTGGGCGGGGCAGGTAAAAATCGACCTGCAGAAAATAAGGGTAGCGATTTTGAAAAACAAGTCTTCAAAATCCCCGGGACCGGATGACTTAGCAAATGCTACACTTAAGTCAAACCCCAACCTCTGGGCAGCCTTTTTATACGTCCTATTTACTGAAATTGTTAGGACAAAATCCTTAGGCCCCCCTTCCCCTCGAGGAAAAAGGCTGATATAGTAGTAATCCATAAGAAGGGAAACTGGGCTAATCCATCCAACTATCGCCTTGTCTCGCTTCTAGTAAAATCTTTGCGGCTATTATTCTGGGGCAACTGCAGGAGTTGGCACATAACAATAACATAATCGACACATTTCATTCAGGCTTTCAACAGGGTTTGAGTACTGCATACAATTGTTTGGCTTGTATCTGCAAGAAGTTAATTGTAAAACAGGAAAAAAGGGCAATTTACTGTGCCTTCCTGGACATCTCAAAGGCTTTTGATCGGGTGAACCAACAACACCTGTGGGTAAAATTCTGGGAGATGGAATGCCCGGTGGTTTTGGTGGGCATCTTGATGGCTTCACAAACAGACAAGATGTTGAGGGTGCGCTTGTACCAAATGTGTAACTACATGAGGTGGGTGCCCAGCTGATGTGGGTTATGAAATGGATGCATGCTGGCACCTTTTCTATGTAGTTTGTATACCTGCGACTTGGGAAAGACCTTTAAACAGATAAGAAACTTCCCTGCAAGACTGGGGAGCCCATCAATGGATTACTTGGCGTATACCGATGATATTGTCTTGTTAGATCTGACATCCATAGGCCTCCAGAGGGCCCTAACAGTGACGTCTGAATATTTTGCATTATTGAATCTGCAATTAAATGTCACAAAATCAAAAAATTCTAGTGCTTAATAACGGCAAGAAGAGAAATTCTAAATACAAGTGGTCCATAGCAAAAGAACGACTGGAAGTAGTTCAATCTTTCAAATATCTAGGGGTGGAAATTAATTCACAAAGAGCGAAACAGGAGGATTATGACCGGATGGCGAAGAAATCCAAATAGAACACCTGTGAAACTTTGGTGTTTGACAGGAAGTTTTCAGCAATCCCGATGATTAAATACTATCACCAAATAGTGGCCCCACGCCTCTTGTATGGAGTAGAATCGGGCCTTTTGCCAGATAGTTGGGGAAGAATAGTCATTAATATGGAAAAGGCTGCTTCCCCTTCACGAGGTGGTCTTAGCTTCACCAAGTGCAGTTAGACTGGAAGAAATTTAAATTGCTTAGAGATCTCCTGCTTCCCCCATTGAATAGTATATTAGCAGAGTTGCGTACAGTTCTTTTACGTAACTCTTCGAGAGTGCTGACAGAATGGTTCCACTCGGGTATAAATCTGCTGGCAGTTTATGATTTGAACCTAGATAAACCGGTAGCGGCTCACTTTAATAAAAAGAAAATCATGTTCGAGCTCGACTGGATAAAGAATAGAGATTCTGCTCTGGGATATCATTTATTTTATAATTTCAAATACGAAATTAGAGCATTTAATGAAATGCCTTTTTATCTGAAACAGCACCTATCAAGAAACCATCACTCTCCATACTACGTATTAAATTGAACGTAATATCTCTACTAGGGTAGTAACAGGTTCGAGAATGGGAATTGAGCGATCCTTGAAGCTATGTAGGCATTGTTCCAAAGTTATTGAAACACGTTATTGAAGCACATAGTCATCTTTTACTGGAATGCCCTGTCTTCTCTGCAACCCATTGCAAGCTCTTTTTCCTCTTTGTGCCTGATACAGCGCTAATTAACATTCAGTGGTTTTGGGGAAAGATTTTGAATAGCTATGAATTACCCTTGGATGTATCATTTTTATCATCTTAGGCGAACGGGTAGGAAATACCTGAAGATTTTGATTGGCCCAACGTTTTCCTTTTATATGAACTGAAATTGCAATTGTCATCCTAAGATAAATCCAAATTAGCTATCTGTCTGAAGTTTTAAAGGGTTTTAAATATGTATTAATATTATGAATTGTATGTAATGTAACTTTAACAAATGTGTTGCTTTGCAAAGGTTTGTATTAACCAAAATTTAAATAAATAAAAAATGAAAACAGTCAGACCACCTATGTAAAGGAAAACCCAGAGAATGTATAGTTTGAGAATAAAGGACACTGGGGTTTCAGGGACAAGTTTTTAACATAAGTGTCAATGTTCAAGATCTTTTTAAAATGCAAAGAAGGGTTTACTTAGAAGCCACCAGGGTCATTTTTAAGGTGGGCCTCTTCAGACACTGTATTGTCTTGTGTTTGAGTGCTCAACAGTATTGAGACAACTTTCTAGGAGCCGGGGCGCTGTTGCGCTTGACGCAAGATGGCCGCCTGATTCATCGCTCCGTCCCGTGTGGCACCCTTTCGCTGTAAAATCTCCTGTTTGCCCCGGCACAACGCAAAGCCGACCCCCGGCGTGGGTCATTAACCGGACGGGGAGTCTACCGTGCGAGTCTCGGCCGCCGGTCCTTCTCTACTGCTGAGCTTCAGACCCCTGCGTGTGGGGCGGGGCCGGACGCCCGACGGCCCCCATAACCGGTTCCAGGGCTTTCTACTCGAGCCCCGCGGCTTGCGGCCTACTGTGTGGGGGAGGGGTGCCCCACTCTCCTTGTGCGGCTCCCACTCCGGATTCCAGAGCGACCCGCTCCGCTGCCCCATCCAGGGCGGTGTGCTGTCCAAGATCCGAGTAAGCACCGTTTTATCCCGGAGGGTGAGCAGCCCTGGCTCGATATCCTTCGTGCGCACTGCGCAGCGGCGACCCTGACCGTTGCCCGCCCGGACCTTGGAGGCCTGCTTCCTCACCCCTCCTTCAGCCACCTGGGAGCTGACCGCCTCGGACTCGGTTGTGGGGACGGTTGATCCTTCCGGCCGTTGGACTTACTACTTCTATTGATTCGGTGCCCTGATTCTCTCCGCCTGCCTTCAACGACCCATACCGAGTGCCATTGATCCATCGACCACGCATAGGGCTGCCCCCCTACAACTGCGACACTGATCTCCGGCTGAATTCTTTCTTTCGGCCTCCTTGATCCTGCTCGGGCCGATATACCCGCTGCTCGGTGTGGCGTGGGGCTACCCCTACACCGGCGACATGTCGACACGGACCGGCAAGAAGCAATCCTCCATCAACATGTTCGCTAAACCCTCGATCCCCCTCGGAGGGGAGACATCTACACAAGACATTTCGCCCACGCCGGAACCACCCGATTCCCAGAAGATATTGGAGTTTATCCGTGAGGGGTTTACCACTATTCATAGCAAGCTGGACGATATGAACGGCACGATATCCTCCATCAAAGCGCACATGGAGAGAACCGATGGTCGAGTGACCGAGATTGAGGAGCGGGTGAGCACTGCCGAGGACGGCCTAGGTTCCCTCCGTGCGGAGGTCTCCACACTATCCACCCGAGTTGCCGAGGTGGAGAAGAAGAACGAGGACCTGGAATCTCATTCAAGGCGCAACAACCTCCGCATTATCGGGGTGCCGGAGGATGGTCTGCAAGAACCTATGGAGGACTATGTGGAGAGCATGTTGCTTCAGCTCCTCGATTCCCCGAAACTCTCCCCGCAGTTTGCGATCGAGAGGGCCCACCGCTCTCTCACGGTGAAACCCAAACCTGGTGCGCCTCCACGCCTGATAATTGCCAGGCTCCTAAACTTTCGGGACCGAGATACCCTCCTTAGGGTGGCGAGGGCCAAGGGAGATCTTCTCTTAGGCGGTGCTAGGGTCCATCTTTATCCGGACTTTTCGATAGCGGTCCAGCGGGAACGTAAGACCTTCCTGGCAGTGAAGAAGAGACTACGCGACCTCCAGGTGAAATACTCTGTTATATCCCGCGTTACGCGTTGAACATGCAAACCGTGTTTACTTTTTTACGCTGCCCGAGGAGGCCTCCAGGTTCATAGACGAACGCTTTCCCGGCTGAAATAATCTGCCAGCGGAGGCCATCACTGGCACGTTATTGTTCTAAGACATCTGTTCAGCGGATATCTTTATATCCTACTTCGGCACTGTCCTGGCCCATCGGCACTCTGTCATTATCTAATGTGGTTCCGACGAGAACACCTGACTGCACCTATAATTAATCCAGTTGCTATTTGTGTTGTTTTTTGCGTATGACACTGCTTCCTGTACATTGTTCTTATGCTACGTAGTCGGCTTACCCCGACAGATTGATCCATATTATGGCTGCCATGTCTGCCCTTCCCCCACGGGACCTCCCTTGGATGGGTATTGCTACTAGTATCGGGCATATACAGTTATCCGTTTATTGCCTCATGGTTCGGAGCATCACCGCCAGGCCACTTCGCAGGCCCCCCAGGCGTTGATGCCACTGTTCTGGTTTTTCTTGTTGGGTTATAGGGTGGTCATCCCTCCGTTTGGGGGAGGAATGTGGGAGGGGGAGGGAGGAATGGGGTTTCATGTTAAAAAAAGCTTGGTGTTCACAGGGAAGGTTGAGTACGAATTACTACGACCCCATCGACGATACAGATTTGCCCATACTGGGCGACGACCATGGGGAGCATACTTCCATACACCCGTATTCTTTGATGGCTACTACTGGAGGGCTTAGTGAGGACCCTTTGACGTTTATGAGCTGGAATGTAAGGGGGCTAGGAAACCACAAAAAGATGAGACTACTACAACTTCAGGCCGAACGTCTCGGGGCTAAAGTCCTGTTCCTTCAGGAAACGCATGCATGCACAGAGTTTTGTGACAAATTCGCTAAAACATGGGGCCCACAAAGGTACTTTACTACATACTCTACCCAGAGCCACGGGGTCATGACCCTCATCCACAGGAGCCTTAGATTTGTCCCCACTACTACGCTAATCGATCCCCAGGGCAGGTACGTTCTTCTCCATGGTACTCTACAAAATAGAGAAATTATTTTGCTCAATATATATGGCCCTAACATTGACGACCCCGACTTTTACACTCATCTCATAAATCTCCTAGCAGGTTTCCCCCTAATCCCGATACTCTGGGGAGGTGACTTTAACACAATATTTGATGTGGATCTCGATAGATCCGGCTCCAGACCTCGTCAACTCTCCAGAGCAGCATACACCGCACTTTCCTCGCTTCCTCGTCTATCCTTGTTTGATGCTTGGAGGTTCCTTTACCCCGACTCCCGCTCTTATTCTTTCTATTCCTCGGTCCATGATTCCTTCTCCCGGATTGATAGATGGCTGTTATCTGGCGATCTAATAAAGACCGTGACTAATATGGCGATTCTCCCTAGGACTCTATCGGACCACTCCCCAGTGACTGTCACCCTATGTTGGGGCCTAGACCGAGATCGGACTAGGCACTGGAGGATGAAACCGCTTTCTCTCCTCGATCCGGTCTTTTGCTCGGAGATGGAGTCGGCAATTGAGGAATTCTTTGAGATCAACACCAACTCTGTTCCCTCACAGGCCACCCTGTGGGAGGCCTTCAAGGTCTATATCAGAAGCATCGCCCTCTCCAAAGAGAACGGCATCCTCAAAACTATCCGGAGGGAAATCGCTGTGAGTGAGGCCACACTATCTAGACTGGAGGCCCAGGACTCCTTGGACCCGACCCCGGAAACCCCAGCGTTAATCGGCACGGAGTTGGACACCTTTCGCTCGCTCGCGGACCGCGAGCTAAGGTTTCTGGATAACCCCGGTCAGGCGAGAAGATACGGTGAGGGTGAACGCCCCAGCCGGCTCCTGGCTAGACTTCTCCGCCGGGAGTTCAGCGCCACGCCTATTCCCGGGATTGAGAGACCTGATGGGTCCCTGGCCACTTCCCCTGGAGATGTCAATGCCGAATTCCTCTCCTTCTACCAATCTCTATACGCTCACTCCGATGTTGCCACTACGGCCGAAATCGATGCTTATCTTGACAAACTTCCCCTCTCGGCCCTCTTTCCCGCCACTATCGGAGCCCTCGAGAGCCCCCTCACCCCTGAGGAGTTCTCGGAGGCCATAGACTCCCTATCTTCAGGCAAGTCCCCGGGCACGGATGGGATACCAGTAGAGTTTTATAAACACTTTAAATCGCTCCTGCTCCCTCATCTGGCAGCACTCTGGGAGGAGTCTGTGGAGGCAGGACAGTTCCCCCCTTCACTCCGCGAAGCGACTATCACAGTCCTGCTAAAACCTAATAAACCCTCTACCCAATGCGGCTCTTATCGCCCGCTTTCATTGATCAACTGTGATGTCAAGATCTATGCCAAGGCACTCGCTCTGCGGCTTATCCTCTTCATGCCGCACATCATCCACCCAGATCATTCGGGATTCATACCGAACCGCTCCACCTCCTTGAATCTGAGACGTCTATTCAGCATTATAAGTAGAGTGAGCCCTGATGTACATGCGGTGACCGCGGCCCTCGATATGCAAAAGGCCTTTGATTCGGTCTCATGGAACTACCTCTGGCGGGTACTTGACAAGTGCAAATTTGGCCCCACATTTGTTACCTGGGTTAAGCTACTCTACTCCAACCCGGTGGCCAGAGTCCGCACCGAGGGCCGCTGCTCCCCTCTCTTCCACATTGCCAGGGGCACTAGACAGGGCTGTCCATTCTCACCCCTAATTTTCGCCGTAGCGATGGAGCCGTTTGCTGACATGCTGCGCCAGAATCATTCCCATAGGGGCCTGCGCACAGCTGGCTCCTCAGATATAGTCTCTCTATATGCTGACGATGCTCTCCTCTATATCCGCTCCCCTGAGATCAATCTGGCCCCTATACTGGAAGATGTTGCCCTATTTGATCGTATCTCTGGTCTCACGGTGAACTGTTCCAAATCAACCCTCTTTCCACTCACTCCTAGTACACTTCCACCTCCCGACACTATGGGATTCACATGGGCCAAATCCAAGTTTACTTACTTAGGTGTGGTGGTGTCCAGGCACACCGAACAGGTCCTAGAGGAAAACTACCAGTCATACCTAGTAAACCTTGCAGTAAAAATACAGGGCTGGGACAAACTTCCGATCTCACTGGCGGGCAGGATAGGGGTTCTGAAGATGGTGGTACTTCCACAACTACTATATAGATTTGCCAATATTCCCCAGTGGCCGGGAGCAGACTACTTCCAGGCGCTGACTCGTACCCTAAACTCTTTCCTTTGGCACTCCGGTGCAGTCCGCCTAAAACTCAAGACTCTCTCTGCTCCCGTGGAAGCTGGCGGCTTCGGTGCACCAGACTTTCTTGGGTACTGGCTGGCTGCACAACTCCAACATACTGCGCACTGGTTCACTACCGCAGATCCCCCTCCCCATGTTAGGCTGGAGAGACTATCAGTCAGCGACCGCGACATTTGATCTCTTGTGATCACGCCTATGCCTATGGTATTAGACTCCATGGACCCAGCGACATGCACATCTCTGGCCTTGTCCAAATCGTGGCGGATACTGGGCATCACTCACCCCTTTCATGGTAATCTCCCAATCTGGAATTTTTTTCCTGAAGTCCCACGGGTCCCTCTCTCCGTAGTTCGTTCCTGGGCTACCGCGGGGTATGAACTACTACGTGACCTATTCGAACAAGGCATCTTCATCGAGTGGCCTGACCTCCCGGCTTCTCTCAGGCAGAGACCTTCTGTCTGGCTTCAATATTCCTCACTCCGTAGAGTACTCAAGCACAAGTATACATGCTTTCCAGTGCTGCCTCCTGACGAACCTGCAATTACTGAATTGACCTCTCCCGTCCCCCTGAGGGGCAAAATCTCGAGATTATACACTCTTCTTCAATCCAGATCGTCCCCCACATTTTCCAAACTCCGGCGCTCTTGGGAGATTGATCTTGGACTTGAAGTGACAGACGAACGCTGGGCCCATATGTGTTCACGCATCCGGGATCGGGATGTCTCCTTCAACTCCCGATTCAAACTAATTCAATTCAAGGTGCTCCACAGATAACACTACACTCCGGCCAGACTACATCACTTTTCAAGCGACTCCTCCCCTGGATGCCCCAGATGTGCGTGTGAGAATGCTGACTATCTCCACATGATGTGGTCTTGCCCCCGACTTGCCCAATTCTGGACCTCAGTATGCTCTACTATGTCCTCTATCCTTGAGTCCCACATCCTCCCGTCTCCAATGACATGCTTGTTTCATGACTTCCCCGAACTCCACCGCGACTCCAGAAAACTTGCCGGCCTATGCATGCTACTTGCTGTGCGCACAATTCTGCTCTGTTGGCTTAGGCCTTCCACCCCTACCCACGCACAATGGCTCAGGGCAGTGACGTGGGCCTCTGACACGGAGGAGGCCTGGGCGATACAACAACCCACTCATTCCAGGCCCAGAGATATATGGCTGCAGTTTCGCTTATTTATGTCTTCCACTGACTCAGACTCGGATCCAGTGTCTCCTCTTCCCTTTACCTAACCCACCTCCATGTTGTACTTGAAATTCCCCTTTGTTTATTTCCCTCGTGTATATATGGTCCGGCCTCCCATGGGCCCTCACATGTGTATGCATCGAACCCCCTTTTTTCTTCTGATACTTTGTTTATACAAACTATGTGTATTCATACTGTTTGATTGACGTTAACCTTGTATGCTTTATGTCTGCTCACCTGTACCTGTGTCACCGAGCTGAATAAATACAAGTTTTAAAAAAAAAACTTTCTAGGAGCTTCCAGAGGTGATGATTTGGTGCCTTTTGGTGAGATGGTCCCCTGCGTCCAACACGTGGTGTGGTCCAGCAGCATCGTCACGTGGCATGAAGAAGCTTGGGATGGGCAGGCGATGTCTGCATCAATGCAGCTCACAAGCTGAATGAGGTGGGCAGTGTTAGGCAGAATCATATGCAGTGGGAATACTACACACAATTAAGACTACAGGTGATGCAGGGACCAGGACCCATGGCTGTTCCTTGACTTTTGGGTTGCTAGGAGACCCAGTCCATGATCTCTATGGTCCATGGGAAAGGGCACTATATCCTCTGTATTACACTAACACCGCTGACGATAACAGAATCAGTCCATAGGACAGAAAAACAGGGTTATGGGTAAGTGAAAGCATAAGGCGAGCAGGGCTGATGAGCCTTGTCTGCACTGGTCAGAAGCTTAGTGGATATTTCTAGATGGCAGCATGTTGTGCTGATGTAATTGTTAAGCACTCTGCCAGTGTTTGTTAGGGTACATGTGAGAATACACCTTATTGGCACCATCAAGGGTTTGGAAAATATAAATGTTGTGGATTTTTGGTGGTGGAGCCCTAGGTTTGCTCTTATCCTCTGATTATTGTGGTTGCACGGAAGCATCATGGCGCTGGAGAGGAGCAGATAGGAGCCCCGACTAAACAACCATCGGCCATCAGCCACAAGTTCAGAATAAATGTGTTTTTAGGGCTTTCCTAAAAGTCAAATGGTTGGATATTTGTTTCATTTCCAAGGGAAGTTTGTTCCGCAGCTGGGCTGCAGCAATAGAGAAAGCACGTCCCCCTATCCGGGCATGACGTTAGGATGGCACAGAAAGCAGGCCAGCCGAAACTGGGCATGCTTTGGAAGATAGCGTACAAATTTAGTGCAGAGATACTCCACCCCCTGATCATGCAGAGCCTGGTGTACAATACGTAGCGCCTTGAATTCAATGTGCTGGGCCACTGGGAGCCGGTTCAAATGGCGTAGAACTGGAGAAATATATGTGTGCCATAAGGTGACGCTGTAGCTACCCGAGCTACAAAAGTTTGAAGCCATTGGAGTCAGTGGACCAGGCCCTTAGGCTGTGCCAGATAAAGAGAATTGCAGTAATCCAGACGACTCGACACCATTGCAGCCACGACCAGCGGGCACATAGAAGGTGGTATCATATGACGCACCTTTTTTTAAATTTTCAATTGGAATAACCCGGTCCGGCAAACAGAAGACACCTGGGTCTCCATAGACAAGGTGGCTGTCATGATCACCCCTATGTTTTTCACCCTAGCCGTGGGAACAAGGCGAGAACCCAAAGAAGAAGGCCAGAAATGAAGCAATCCGAGTGAGTGGTCAGGAGGAGAACCCACCACCAACACCTCGTTTTGTCCCCATTCAACTGTCAGGATCAGGATCTAGGTGTCGTCGGCATAAGAATAAAACCTGACGCCGAAGGAGTGGATGAGGCACAGTAGTGCCCAGATGTGAATGTTGGAAAGAATGTGGAACAAAGTGGAGCCCTGAGGCACACCACAACTGAGGTGACAAGAATTAGAAGAGAAAGGAGAAAACAGAAGAAATTTAGATCTATCCGTCAGGAAGGAGGAAAACCAGGCA
The DNA here is from genome assembly GCF_040938575.1 of Ambystoma mexicanum. Lineage (NCBI taxonomy): Eukaryota > Metazoa > Chordata > Amphibia > Caudata > Ambystomatidae > Ambystoma > Ambystoma mexicanum. The sequence continues at coordinate 337,906 of NW_027182446.1, forward strand.
AGTACTTGACCAGATAGCAGGGTGGGGTGGTCCACCGTGTCGAAAGCCGGTGGTAGATCTAATAAAATCAGGGCTCCGACACCTTCCGCATCCACCAACCTGGCCATGTCGTCCTGGACAGAACCCAGGATGCTCTCAGTGCCCCTTCATGACCGAAAGCCTGACTGAGCCGGGTCAAGACGATCAGATAACTCGAGAAAAGAAGACAGAAGAGGGGAGACCAGTGATTCCAGGAGTTTCATAAGGGCAGGTAGGAGAGAGATAGGCCGAAAGTGAGATGGTAAAGAAGAATCCAGCGATAAACCCTGATTGGCAAGAGACATTTACTGCATCCATGAACACCCCTAAAAGGTCAGAGGAGATCTCCTTCAGAACTCTTAATGGCACCACATCAGATGGAGCGCTAGATCTAATCTGCTCAATGGCCTTGAATACCGACTCCTCGGAAAGGAGAGGGGAGGAGGACCAGCCCAATCGTGTAGTACCCATACCAGAGTCAGAAGGTATATTGCCAAAAGTAGATGTAGTGGCAACTAATACTGCGCTAGCAGAAATATTGGCGTGAATAGTCTCAATCTTTCTGATCAAGAAGTGGGATAAGGAATCACAAAGTTTCTGGGTCGGCTTAACAGTGGGTATACAATTTACTGAGGCGGATAAAGATTTAACAGCTGCAAAGAGTGCCTTGGACTGGCACAGAGAGGTTTCAATTTTCTGGGAAAAATAAGATTCTTTTGCCACTAAAATAGCAGCTGAATAGGACGTAGAGCAAGCATTATACTGGGTCTTAAGATGAGGATTGTAGCCAATACACCACTTCCGTTCCGCTTGTCTGAGTTTCAATCGAGTGGACCTCCGTTGCTCCGTAAACCAGGGCTCCGAAGGGAGTCTACGGAGTTGAGTCAGCCGTTGCCAGAAGAGAGGCAGACAGAAGGGACAGAGAAGAAACCGTAGCAGCCGCACATTTGGCTTTAACAGAAGATGCAAGGCCTTGTAAATTGGCCGAGCACCAAGCACGTTGCCAGACTCTGGCTGACGGTGTCTTAAGCCATCCTCGCACTGGCAGGAGTGAGCAGTTCACCAAATTGTGATCTATCCATAATATAGGCTCTACAAATTGAAAAGTAAGTAGTGGTTTATTAGCCAATAATACATCAAGAGTGTTCCCCATTTTATGAGTGTGCTCTACCACATGTTGTTAGAAGCCAAGATCAGACAGGCTGGCAAAAGAAGCATCAGGGGCAGGAGCCCTAGGAAGGTTGAATTTCAAGTTTAGATCACCCAGCACAATCAAATGAGTATGTTTGATCTGGAGATCTGCTATAAGGTCAGCTAGAGGTTCAAGTAAATCAGCATAGGACCCTGGTGGGTGATAGGCAACCAGAACATGGCAAGAGAAAGTCGGGGAAATCACACATCTCAACAACATAGCCTCCACAGGTAAAGATGAGGACAACACAGTTGCGTTAGAACAAAATCTGTTTTAGAAATGGCAGCCACCCCACCTCCATGCTGAGGAGCAGGGTGATCCAGATGAATAAACTTGTATCCATCGGGAATAGCCTAGATGAGAACTGGGACTTAGCTTTCCTGAAGCCAGGTCAAGGTAAGGAATAACATAGCAGGACGACGATCAGATATCAGGAAGTTGACTTCCGCTGCATACGCCGGCAGTGATCGAGTGTTTAACAACAGTAGAGAGAGCATCTCAGTATTAGGATCCACCAGTGACTGCTGTTGCACACAAGGATATATATATTTAGCAGGGTTATCTGCCCGTCCATAAGGTAACACTGTGCTCAACGGGGCTAGTGATGAAAGCCTCTCTCTAGAATAGAACAGAAGGCCTCTGTCCATGCCCGTTGCACAGACGGGCTTGCCTTAAGCGTTCCTTCAGTGCCCATAGCACATCAATGCGGGTATCGAGAGGGGAGAGAGGCTAAGACTGCCCCCTCACCGGAGTAGAAAGTGGACTGCTCGCAACTGTGCATTCCGAAAATAATAATAGTAGGAAAGTACAATAAAGATGGTACACCTGAAACCCTCGGCTACCACCAAACAAATTATTAAAATGCTGTACGTTTCAAATCTCTTCAGGCAAAGCTGTACTAATAGAGGTCATTTATCCATACATATGCAAGAAGCATACACCCTATTTAGCCTTCCCTCTCCAACCACTTCTCAGAAATCTGAACTTCAGTCTTAGTGACCACATTCTCCACAACCTACCTACCTGCCCACCCACCCACACTCTTTGGATCTCATATTCATCTCCACCTCCCTCTCAGCCACTAATACTACTGTCACACCATCCATATCTGACCACGCAATTGTGTCCACCACCATCTCCTTTCCACCCTCTGACCTTTCCTCACCACTTGCTTCACATATTACTAAAAGGAAATGTAAACCTTCTGCCATTCCTACCTTTCTCTCTGGCCTACAGTTCTCTCCTCCTTCACACCTGATGCCTCTTCTACTAACTCTGCCTTCTCCAGCTTCCAATCACTACCATATGACTCACTCTCCTCTCGCTTCCCACTGCTTTCTTTCACCCAAAGTTTCAGAATCCTCCACCATGGGTCACCCCATTCATCTCTCTCTGAACAGACATGATTCAGCTGCTGCGCAAATAGATGTGTACCCACTCGCAGGAGGGCCTGCAACTCTACCTCTCTGCCCTGAAGTCCACTCTTGATACAACTAAAAGGGAATTCTACCTAACCCCCATTGACTCTCACTCCAACCATCCTGCCAGCTACAGGGCAGCCTAAACTCACTCCCAAGTCTGATTATCAACTTCACACCCACAGCTAATTACCTATCGGAATACCTCACTGCAGAAACTTCCAAAATTAGAGAATCTCTCCGGACTTGCCTCACAGCCCTTCCTCCTACATTGTATACTCTGACTACTCTACCATCATCCTATGCATCCATCTCCCAATTTAGTCACACTAATACCGACAAAGTACTCTCTACTGATGCTGGAGAACCCTTCTTGTGCCTCATCAGACCCTCTTGCTCCTCAGCTAGTCAAGCCTACTGCCCCTTCAGTGGCCTCTCACCTCACTGAAATCTTCAACCTGTACTTCCACTCTGCTTGCTTTCCCTGTGTTTTAAAACTGCCACGGTCATCCCTCTCGTAAAACATCAAGGGGCAGACCAAAACCTTCCGCCTAACGTTACCCCTGTGTCTTCCCTTCTGCACTATTCTAAAGTGCTTGTAAGGGTTGTGATCTTACCAATTTCCTAGACATACACAACCTTTGATACCCCCTACAAGCAGGTATCCGCTCCTGTCACTCCACAGAAGCTGCTCTTGTGTATTTGTCCAACTATGTCTCTGCTATGCACTCCAACTTATCATCTTTCCTAATTCTCCTTGACCTGTCTGCTGCCTTTGACACTATCAGTCTGATCTCTTTAATTCTCTTTCTTGGGACTTGCGATTGAGCACTTACCAGGATTAAACCCTACCTTGCACCTCACCAGTTCTGAGTCCTGGAGCAACAACTCCTCTCAACTCACTTCTCTAACTGTTGGTGGTCAACAAGGCTCTTTCTTGGGTACGCGCCTCTTTACACTCTACACCTCGTCTCTTGGGGCACTTATCTCCTCCTTTGGGTTCTCGTACCAACTCTTCGCGAACGACACTCAAACCTTCTCTTTTCCTGAACTGTCCTCTGGTCTCTCTATCAAAATTGTCAACGGTCTCTCTGCCATTAATAATTGGATGGCTTTGCACTCTTTGATGGCAAACTCTACCAAAACAGAGGGGCTCTTCTTCCCTGCTAAAAGTTCTCTCATATCTCTTCCTCTGTCTATCCAGTTCCCACCTGACACTCCCTCCTACTCTTCTTCAGCTAGAAACCTCAGTGTCATCTATGACCCTTCTCACAACTTCTCTTCTTTCATCTCCAAAACTGGAACAGCAGCGGCCCTCAACTTCCTAAAAATTAGGGAAACCGGGCACATCCTTCCTTTCAACACCGCCAAGCATCTCTTAACCACTCTTGCCTTCTCTAAAGTGGACAACTGAGCTAGCATCCTCTTATGGCTCCCCAACTATGCTTTCTGTCCACTCGTCAACATCATTAACTTTGCTACCAGGCTGTATGGCTGCTGATGCAAAACAGGACCAGATTTACATTTCTTCTCCTGGTTCACAAATCTATCCACAGTAAAGCACCACTGTATCTATGCTCCTCTATCCAACTCTACAAGCCTTCTCGTAATCTCTGTGCTGCATCCTTGACTACCCTTGTGGCTCCACAACCAACCTTTCTACCCCTCTATTTTCTTTCTTCACTTGCATGGAATTCTCTTCCCCAGGACATCTGAGAAACAGTTCACACAGAGGTGTTCAAAAGCAAACTAAAAGCCTACGTCCTCATGCGATGAATCCTGCAGAGGCCTCACAAAACCCTACCTCAAAATATCCTCCAGGTGGCCAAGGAAAGACAGATGCTTCCTGACCTTGGGGGTGGTATTATCCCAGAGGATCACTGGGAGGAGAAGGGTCCCAGGGGAACAGAAGGATTTTCAAGGGATTAGTCTTCCTCGAGGAAGAGAATATCCCTGACGCCAAAACATTTAATGGCTCGCTGTCAGAGAGAGCTTTTATTTTCTCAAACTGACTGTCAGAATTGGGGTGAAGACCGTCATAATCCGTCATGTATTAGGAGGAAGAAAACCCCTTTTAAAGTTACTGACATTCATAGAAATTAAAAGCTGTAGGAGTCCCAGTGAAATAAGGACCCCAATTTAAACTCTGAGAAACCCAATTTTTATATAAAGCCATATACTTAATGGACTACTCATGGTACTTTTCTGGGGAGTATACATATATAAGGAGAGTAATACTTAATGGGATCCTTATGGTACTTCTTTGGGGAGTATACATATATAAGGAGAGTAATACTTAATGGGATCCTTATGGTACTTCTTTGGGGAGTATACATATATAAGGAGAGTAATACTTAATGGAATCCTCATGGTACTTCTTTGGGGAGTATACGTATATAAGGAGAGTAATACTTAATGGAATACTCATGGTACTTCTTTGGGGAGTATACATATATAAGGAGAGTAATGCTTAATGGAATCCTTATGGTACTCCTTCTGAGAGTATACATATATAAGGAGAGTAATGCTTAATGGAATCCTTATGGTACTTCTTTGGGGAGTATACATATATAAGGAGAGTAATGCTTAATGGAATCCTTATGGTACTCCTTCTGAGAGTATATATATATATATAAGGAGAGTAATGCTTAATGGAATCCTTATGGTACATCTTTGGGGAGTATACATATATAAGGAGAGTAATGCACCTGGTGATAAATTCATTGAAAAAGCTGAATTTGACGTTGTGGGCTTTAAGCCTTATAACTCCCAAAATACTGGGACGAAGAAGAGGACTGCAGAGGCATAAGACTGCAAGTTGCAATCAATTAGGAAAAATGATCCGCACCTGATGGAGACTGGGAGGCATAAAAAGCCCCCTCAGGTGCAGGCCATAAGGATGAAGGTGGAGAAGAGCAGTAGCAGAAGGTGGGGTAGTTTTGCCACCTCTATCTAGCAGCAGAAGTCGTATGCGAGTCGAGATGCCGGGACCACCGTGGTGTGTAATTTAAATGTTGGTCCTGAGAGAGTCTCCTATGCTCGAGTTGCTGCAGAGACAGTGCAGTGGAAAGCGCTTCATTTAGCAGTTTTTCCATCTGTCAGATGAGCACCGTTGTTAGACGTGGGCCAGTAAGCAGTGGGAGCCAGGAGAGCTCTGAGGTTAGCAGACACGGGCCGCACAAAGCTGCAAATGAGAGTTTTCTTGGCTGCGCAGGGAAACCAAAGCAGAGGACCTGGAGGCAGTGAGGTGAACGGACACGAACGCCAGACCTGGTGAGTTCACTATTACATTGTGACCCCAGAGCACTATGTAACTGCCCGCTGGCCAAGTCCAGAAATTTGAACCACAGGAACTACATAAACACAGTAGCATTAAGGAGAAGTATAATTTTGAATACTGGAATAATGTAAAGCATTCTTCCGTTGTGAACAAAGTTGATTTAAAAAGGCACAGACGGCAGACAAATCACATCATATGAGAAGAGTATGATTATGACATTGTGAGGCCTAATAAGAACCAGCAACAAGAAAGGGCAATATCCATAGAATAACGCAAACCATCATTGCCAAAGCCAAAAGAGGAATATTCCTAGGCAAATCAGAAATAATCTGAAGTGCCCAAGCCAAAGGAAGGCCTTTGAGAATATCAATGTCAAAAACTATCGTCACATGAAAAGGCGGTCCTAAAAGCCCACATAGCCAAAGCCGGAGAAGTGTGAAAGTGAAAAAAAACCTTATCAGCAATTGATTAGTGTGGAAGGGGAGAAACCAGAGTGGCAGGACGGCTGCCCTTCTGGAAGAGCACATTCAGAGGGAGTAGAGCTTAACCTGCAGAGAGTGTGAAAATCACACCGGTATAACAAACAGCACTAGTTTGCTTCTTGTTCCCCTTGAAGCGCTTCTTATATTTGATGTTGTCGAGAAAAAGCACATTGCTAACCTGTTTAAGCTTAACCTTTACCACAGAAGTACTTGCGAGTAGTAATTTATTCTGGCCTGGCAGGGGAATACACCAGGTCAAAAAACATAGTAGTATTTTGGATCTGTTCTGACAGGAGAGTACACCAGAGCAGAGCGTTTTACCCGGTAGGACTATGTAAGGAACTCATGGTGAAAACAAGTATGACAGATAGAAATGATCACAGTTCAAGGGTGTTTATTGAACCAAGAAAATGGTTTGCAGGTTGGAAAAATACCTAATCTAAACCTTAATCTAACATGAGGACAGGTATCGACCATCAAATGAAAAATAAGACAGACCTAGTGGTGTTGTGTCAAACAAAAAGGCCTATACTAAGAAAAACCTATTGCCAATTCCTTATGCTAAATACAAAGGGTGTGGGACAAGTTTTAAGAAAAAAAGAAGTGTTCTCAAATGATAAGTCAGGAGGCGGTAGCCTGGGTCTTCCTTCCCCACATTTAGCACTGGGTAGGATGGGAGCATGGAGCACAGTACAGCCTCGGGCTTCTCTAGCAAGAGACGGCAATTCCAATGGCAGTTCTCAGGACTGTCGATGGCCAAGTCTCGTTTCCTTAGAAATTCTCTTGCCTTCGGGCCTGAGGTGTTTAAACAATAAAACAAAAGTTCCTTTAACCAAATGAAAGTTCTTCGGGGTGATATTGATTCAACCTTTGGGTCCCCCTCCTCTGGGCTGACCCTTCTCAATTGTAATCCTCAGTTCAGATAGGGTGATGACTTGACCCGTGGGGTCTCCCCTCTTCTGGGCTGACACTTCGGGTATTGTTTTCATCAATTTTATTTATTTTTTATAAATTTCAGTTTCTTTCTCACTTGAAGTTGGGATGCTAAATTCACCCTTCCTCGATCTCCCGCGTTCGGGCTCAGACCCCTCTTGGCTGTCCGTTCTCGGGTGATGGTACCACCCCTGGATCCCCCTCTGCCGGGCTCTTACCCTTTTCAATTTTTAACCTCTCCTCACCGGATTTTCTGTGGCTCTCGAGCAGGACAATAGTGGTTCACCCCTCTTTACTTTTTACACACGTCAATATTTATGGGATTCATTTCCCTTGCATTCAACCAACTTGAAGATCAAAGTCTTTCGCTTGTACAGGGATTTTGCTAGACCCTCGTATGACCACTTTGATTCCCTTGGTGTCCTTCCTATGGCGTTCTGGTTTCAGTAGTTCTTTCACATGGGCATATCGACCAGAGTCTCCTGATTTAGCATCCATGCGGTGAAGGTTTTCCCTATGTAGCTGGTCTCCCCCTTTAATGCTTTAAATTTCACTCAAAGTTTCTTGGAAAACAGTTCAAATTTGCCACGCTGGCGGTTCTCACTCAACACAGCCCGGTTCTTATCGGTTCCCTCTTCGACTCACCGGTTGTAATGGACCGTTTGGCTTTTCTCTCTGGAGTCAAGGCTGGTACCACGGCCGAGGGCGCTTGCCTCACTCCTGCCCATCTGCATATACTTGGCCGGTGTACCGGTGACAGCTAAGGCAGGACACGCTATTGTTTGCGGTCTTAGGCTCTCTTCCATGAAGGTTCCGCAAGTCTAGGCTGAAAAGGCCAAGGTTGCTTCTCTCCTCGGCACCCTCTCGCTCCCTGCAGTCGTTCTCATTCTCTTGAACTGCCGCATGTTAGCTGTCTCGTCGTGCTTTCTGCCATACTCACCTTGCTCATCCAGAGCTTTCTTGTTCCACCTTTTATTTCTTTGGGGAAAAGGAAGGGCCATCAGGTGTGTGTGATAAGAAGTAATTGCCTGACTTTGGCTGACCTTTTTGTCGGGACATGTCAGGTAAACTGCTTTATTACCAGTCAGTAAAACAGTACACATCTCAGAATGTCCTACGGGAAAGGATTGGGAAACGGTGCTGTTGTAAAAAGGGGGTTGAGTGGTAGACTGAAACCAACGGAATGGTTAGGGTTTGTGAAATGGACGAGAATGACCAGGATGCAGCATAGAATATGGGTGATTGTGGGAATTGTAGTATTTTATCTGAGGAAATTGAGTGTTAGGAAGATGACAATCAAAGGGATGGAATTGATAGGTTTCAAAAAATAAACAAGGCGAGTTGAGACAACGGTAGTGTTTCTTCTGCGCAAATGTGAAGCGCAGGGAATACTGACTAGAGGGATGTGGAAAAGAATGGCCGGGAGTATGCAGGTAGGAAACAAGGAAACAGAGGTTCAGGGAGATGCGGTTTTGAGATGCCACGGGGTATGGACTTCTAGTTAGTTTACCAGAGGTGTAGGGTTGATAGGACTTTACTAAGGGATCTTCTGTGGGTGGAAGGGAGGTAGAAATGGAATAACCAAAGAAAAACGCAGATGGTTAATTCCCCTCTTCTTCCTCCTTGGTAGAATACCGTGTCTCACCTTGGGTATTCCCCCTTCATAACCCTATTTCCCCTACCCAGGTGATTCTCTCCCAGTGGTCCACCCAGGAACTGGATCCGACAGCGATGGCTGTGTCCTGGCCACCTGACTACAGGATTCTCGAGGTCTTACTGGAGAATACCCTTAGGTTTCTCACACCTGGCATGTGATTGGACCAGGTGGAAGCCACTGAAGTACTATTGTGTGGTTAGAAATCTTGAAGTAGAAGTTGAAAAAAACACTAAAATGTTGTTTTGTGGATTAATGCTGAAACATCATGACAAATTAATATCATTGAAGCATGTGTTGTGTGAACTGCTGCAGAAGTATTTACTATTGTCAAACAAGTGGTTGAACTGGTACAGAAATATCCTGAGGAAGACATTTTTGTTGAACGTTTGTGAATACAAGTTGGAAGTTTGTCATCAAGTTGGAACCAAAAGGAGAACAAGTGGAATTTTGGTACGAGACAGGATTTTCTTAACCTTTTTTGGAACTGTTTGTCAAAATCCTGCTTGAATCTGGGAAAGGGAAATTCACCCAGATTAGACAGAGAAACATTTATGATGTGAATTTAACTGTTATATTTGTTGCTGTTGAACCGCCATATATTGCCTGGTTAAGTTACGTATGTTCAAGTGTGAGGGATAGAATCCTCTTGTTAGAGGGTTTGGGGGAAGCAGGGGGGAGGGATGGGTTGGAAGAGTGTGTGACAAGGCTGTTCAGTATCTCATTTGTGGTTTGGAGGTTGTGGGGTACATTGGGGTTGTGGGGTACATTTATACCCAGCAGAATTCCCCTCCATCACCAATCTGCACTACAGCAATAATCAGCAGAATGGCTGCGTTTTGCAGCTACAAAATGACGGCTGCACTTTCTTGCCAAGCACCTATTGAGCAAGATGGAACAGGGAACATACCGAGAAAGGCTGCAAGTGTTTTTTCTTATGTGCACCAAAGAAGAGAATAGAAAAGCAGCGCTGCTTTGCTGCTAGCTCAAGATTTCCCATTGAAAAAGGAAATATTTGCCCTTTAAAATGATGGCGCACTGATGCTCTTTTTCATCTGTTCAACATTACACACTTCTGATCCAGTGAGACCCAACTATGCCCAGCCATATTCAGGTTGTGCTCCAGCAAAAGAAAGCATTTCTCACTGAATGACAGGCTGTGTCAGGCAAGATCTGGGCAATCACCAGAAACATCACTTCAAGCCACACGCAAAAAGCTTACTTGGCTACAAAATATCACAGATAAACTCTTCAACAAGAAGCCCCATTTCTCTGTGCTTATGTTAGTGTCAGTGGACCTTTGTCTTGAACAGATTGCTGTGTTTGAGAAATTGACTAGGGTTGCAATAATGTTCACAATCTAGATGTAAGAGAATACCATATTTGAAAGTAACATCCAGCAGAATTAACCCACGTGTAAAATGTGCTTTGACAAACAAAGAAAATGCTGTTTAAAATTGAAATGTGGAGTTAAGGCCCTGTGCGTACATAGAAATGTGATAGGGGCTTGCTTTAAACAAATATATGATGTCTATTTCTCAAAGATTTGCTTTTTGGTTTAGGAAAGACAAATAAATAAATAAATACAATTACTGAGAAGCCACCAGAAACAAGTTTGACAGGTCCTGGCTGCATATGACCCTGCCTGTCCTGGGAACAGGATCTGCCGCCCCCCACAAAGGCAGCATTCCCTTTAGATCTATGTATGGACCAAGAGGAAGCATCTCACACACTCGCCAAACTTTGTGGCTGGGCTTCTGCCTGATACAATAGAGTTCTGGGACACCTACATATAACTTTTTGAATAGCACCTCCCATCCACTCAAACTGAGGAGCTTCAAAGACAACTCCATGACGACACAGGACTAGAGATGACAGTTGGTTGTGGGTTGGAAGGAAAATGCCCTTATTTGGAAAACAAAGCAACTCCGTCTGCGGCAAAAGACTGTTCTTATTTAATAACTTTAAGACTTTTATATTTACAACCAGACAATGCAGGAAAGTGAAAGTTTAACAGTTTAAGGGTGATTCTTGTGCATTAAATTGAGACGTAGTAGCTTTCACTAGCATGTTTGGGACGGAAACGGCAGAACAATGTAAATCATGGGAAAAGAAGACTTGGTGGCGCTTGGAGATTGAATGTAAACATGCTCTATGATAACATGTACACATCTAAAATTGTGGAATTTGAGGCAAAGCGGTTCCCTCTAAAAATTACAAAAAATGTATAGAAGGGAGAATCAATGTCATATAGACCTGGGAATTGGAATGCCAAGCTCTGTATGAAATATGTCATTTGCCTATGTCCTTTGCAAAAGTGCCACAACTGTATAAATGTGTGATTTATGTCATAATTCATTATTTGCAAATATGACTGGGGGATGGCTTTGTACCTCATAAAACACAACCCCATAAACTGAGTCCCCTCCTTCAGCCCCATCTGTTTCTAGGGAGGAGGCAAACTACATAGGCTGACCTATCCGGTTCTTAGGGGTTGGTCTAGCTTAGTTGAGCCCAACAATAGATCCTGTGATGTCACCCACCTGATAGAAGGGGGAAGCTCACAGAGACAAGGGACACACTCTTCTGAATTTGCCGGCTCCTGTGTATCCTGATATTCCACATTCACTCTGCAAGATTCCAGATTCTACTGCCAGGCCAGAGCATAGCTCCCCATATCCAGGCAGGACCATTGATCCAGGAACCCCACTAGAAATCCCAATACTCAGGGAGAAAGGGGGAAAATCTGTAGTACCCTTTTTTTTTCTTTTATTTGATATGGATAATAAAATCATCCTTTCAAATATACAGGTAAAAAATACAAAACATTTAACAATTTTTCAATACAATTTAGCGACATTACATTTAAAAGAAAAAGCAATATGAGGTTAAATACAGAAATACAGAAATCAGAAATAAGAGACTAACGTACATATTCTCCCAAATGGAAATCATTCGATCTCGGGAAAAATCGAATCGAGAAAACGAATGATTGCCACACGCATGTCCAGGTTCGGGAAATTATTTATATTTGACCAAATGTCGCTTGTAGACATAAACATAAACTTGGTCAAGTTGCATTTTTTAAAGTATTTCGATCTTTGGGATACCAGCATTGGACAGAATAGAATACAATGTTCCAAGGATTCGATTTGAGATTTGTCTAAACAAAAACGACAGAAAGCTGCACATTTTGGAATAAGCTTACGTCTGGCTAGAATTTGTGTTGTGGGCCAGAGGTTAAAACGAAACCTTAGGAATTGTTGGCGTATGTATGGGCTCGGGCACTTTAATAAATAGGGTTCTGTTATGTTTAAGGCTTTTATGCCAAAGACGCGTGTATCAAAATCTTTATACTGGAGGCACAAGTTGCGATTCTGAATCCATTCATATTCAAACAACTTTTGTTTTGCTCAAATTGGATTTGTTAACAATAGATCAAGTGTGATGCTTGCGTCTGCAAGTGCGTTGAAAACAATATTGCACCACGTTTTAGAAAAGACATGATCTTGTGCTAACAGATGTTGAGCTAAAATGGTTAGCAGGCCGCCAGAGGTCAGGCCCAAGGTAGCTTTCCTTAATAAAGCGCACATCTTCCATTTAGTTTGAGATTCTAGCGATGTAATACCTAGTTCATGTCTAATTATTGGAAGTGGAGTGCTTTTTGATAGTATCCTGTGACCAGATCGGCTTTTTGCCCCACTACACTATCCCAAACTCAAGCGCTGATTGTGAATATTTCCCCATCCCACAGCAACACATAGCAGACCCCATCTTGATACCTTGTCTTGGTTCCACTGTCTAAGTAATCCCATCAATACCCTGATAACTTGTTCAAACCGTCAAGAATTCTCTGTGCATCCTGTCCTTGACCTCCAAGCGTTAGCGCTATTCTTCCACTCATTTCTGTCTTGCATAAATCCTTAGTCATTTTGAATAATTTAATTAATTCCCACATAGAGCTGAACGCGATTCTGAAAAGGTTAACCTTGCAAATGAACCTTGGAGCGTACCATGTCTTTCTTTAACGATCTAGTCATTAAAATCTAGTTTAAGTGAATTTGTCATTTTTTCCAAACCGATATTCTCTGATTACTGCTGTTATTTTTAAATCTGAATTTTCTTTCACATTGAAAATCTCATCCAGGTCTTCAGCTAGAGTCACTCTTTCACATTCATATTGTCCCCTATGATGTGCATCTATCATCCAGCATAAAAACTGCATTCTGATTCTCTCTATTTCACCAGTTTTTCAAACCTTTTTGACATTTAAACCTGTGTAATTTAGCAAATGCAAATTCTGTGTGTTTGATTTTGGCTACACTGTGGTTTCATTGCAAAGTTGCTTTTTGAACTGTATGCCCTTTGTGGGTACATTGCCATCTACCCGAACAGTAAAATTGCTCCTATTCATTTGTGCTTTGAATATGTTATAGTAGAAGGTCAAACGAAGAGTATTTCATCATTTATTCTGTAATTATCTCCCCATTCGTGATTGCTGCCCAATATAAAATGTGTGAGATTTTCTTTGAGTTTGAGGGTATTTGTAAAAAGGGGGTGTGAGACGAGTTGGGTGCCAGCTCAATCCGAATTCGTAGGAAATAAAGAAAAAGTATTTTAATTGTGCGCTACATCCTAGGCTAAGGGCAAGGGGTCTGGCCTGGTGTGTGACGACCGATTGGAATCCTTTACAAGGTGAAGTGAGTGGCGAGTGTATTGCAGAGGGCCTGGGAAGGAGTAGGGGCAGAGGTTACTGTGGACTGGTTGGCAAGTTCCCTGCATATTTTCATTTATAGTTCAGCCGTGTTGTTGGACGGTCCATATACTCTTGCCTGAATGTGGGCCCTTTTCTTGGCACGGATAGAGAATCTGTTATGCCTTTGGAGCAGGCGTCAGGCCAGTTTGTCAGAGAGTGAACCCGAAGTTTGCCACTTCCGTTCTGCAGCCTTGCACTTAAGATTCATGTCTGCAAATTATGAGTTGTACTAGGTGTTACGCTTGGAGGCAGGTTTCAGGCGGATCCTCATGACTGGGGCAAGGAGGTCAAGAGTGCTGGTGATTGAAAGATAGAGGTTTCTGAGAGAAGAGGTAGAGTCTGAGTTGGGGGGCAAAGGGGGAATGAAAGTGGAAGTGGAGGCAGCAGCTGACACTCGTTTCATTGGACAGATTTCTGTGAACGAGGTTGGCAGCGCTTTTGGAGGAGTTGTCACAAGGCCATAGGAACCCAGGACGGGAGGAGAGAAGAGCGTGATCAGAGCATGATAGAGGGAGGTTGTAATGGATGATGGCGTCCAATTTGTGTCCGGCAGAGTGGGTTGGCCCATAAGGAAGAATGGAGAGAGAGATAGGGGGGTGCAGAGGTCAATGAAGAGGGTGGATGCTGTGCAAGGGGAGTCTAATTGGATGTTAAAGTCACCAGGAGTAGCAGGTTGGAGGTAATTGAGAGTAGGGAGGAACAGAAATCAGCCCACTCTGAGAGAAACAGAGAGAAAGCGCCTGGAGGTGGGTAAATTGTGGCAATGGTCAGGGTGGAGGAGGGAAAGATGACCAATTTGCATACTAGGCTCTCGAAGGATGAATAGGGCTGAGTGGGAAGGATAGAAGAAGGAATCCACTCAGGGAAGATTAAGGCTACCCCACTGCCAGCCCGGTGAGGTCAAGGCTTGGAGATGATCTTAAAGCCGTTGGGTAAGAGAGAGTCAAAGAAAGTGACAGAGCTGGCATTGAACCAATTCTCTGTGAGTGCGAGTATGTCAAGGTCAGTGTCCTCAAGGAGAAGGCAGATGTCAGCAGAGTGTTTGTTGGCTGAGCCTGTGTTGAGGGTCGCCAGCTGGAGACCATCGCTGCCTTTGAACATGTTTTGAGGTGGGGTAGAGGGGCGTGGTTCTAAAGTAAGAGGTGGCAGAGCTGGGGGGAGAAGCAGTAGAAGGAAGGAAGTTGATGAGAGATGGCAGGATCCGGTCAAAGAGAAGGTGGTTGTCCTGGTGCCCTTGAACTAGGATTGTGCCCATGAAGTAGACATTAATGCAGTAGATAGAAGAGAAGAAGCCCGCCAAGAGGACTTCCCACTTGGTTCCGCTATTAATGCAAGTGGAAGAGTAAGGGGAGAGAGTAGAGATGAGATTGGAAGTCCATAGGTCTGGGGATTGGACAGAGGAAAGGATGTCAGTTAAGATTTCCCTGGAGGATGCACTGACATAGGTGTCTGCAATTGTGAGACCAGGATTTTCTGCAAGGATGTCTTTATTTTTTTTTTCTGTCCAGATTTTGTGAGAGAGGGAGTATAGGTGAAAGTGTAGCAGTTTGAGTAGATTAGAGAGATGGAGAATGCCTTCTCGGAGCAAGAGGAAGGAAGCGAGAGGCAAAGAAGGGGGTGTGCCGCAGTGCACAGTTCTGACCTTAACACACAGGCAGCAACTGGATGGTAAGAGTAACCGCCGCAGAACAGTGCAGGGCGTGAGCACCTTAAATTCTATTTTTAACTAACGGACAAAAGACAATGCAGGATGTGAGCACACCTAAATTTGAGTTTTAAACTAATAGACACAAACAATGCATGATGTGAGCACAACTAAATTAGATTTTAAGACACATGAATTTCAGCACAGCAGTACAGGAGTGTAAGCAGTGGGAGTGAGAGATCAGGAAGGGAAGACCATGTAGGAGTTTTTGACCATCAAGTAAAAAGAAGTGTCAGCTGAGATACACCCTGGTTCATTCTCACCTGTGTGGGATTCTGTAATGTCCTGTGCTGCCTTTGAGCCTGCACGACACCGGTGAGTACTCCACCTGGTCTTTGCTCTGTTTCTGCTACATCTCTCCTGTGACTCTACAAGCATGTTTTCAATAATCTTTCTTCCCGGGGTGTCCTCTCCACAACCCCAGCATTAGAAGCCCCCGTCTTTGCTAGAGGATGACCGCAGATGTTCTGGATTTCCACTCCTGTGGCTGGGACCCTGGACCTGGGTATCTCAGTATTCAATAATCCCACTTCTAAGTGCCTGGGATCCGCCCTGCACCAGTGTTTCTTTGCTGGAGCCTAAGGAAGTCCCAAAACAACGTGCACAGCAACAGCCTCTGGGAAACACCATCCGCAGAACTGCTTTCTCAGTCGCAGGGGATTGCTCTACTGACTCTCTGGCTTTACTGGCAAGCATTTACTTTTCTTTTCTCTTACCTCTTGGCCTCTTATTTCTCATCAATGGGTTCCTACGTCTTGACTGGTCAAAACACCTCTCGCCCCTGCTCACTGGCACTCCAGAAATGCTCTTTTGAAACTATTTTGCTAAAGGTTGTCCTGTCTTGTGAAAGACTGTCTCTATTCGCACACGTGTCCTCCCTTGTCCTCCCTTGTCCTCCCTTAGAAATGCTGACCTAGGTAGGCCCTTTGTTTTACAAATTACCACATTTTTCCTTCCAGGAAAGAGACTTTTTTCAAACTGAATCGCTCTTCTTGAATTTATTCATGTGCACTTTTTTTTCGATATTTAGTTACCTGTAAATGTGGTGTTTTTAGATAAAGATTATATTTTTATAATTTTGTGTGAACGCTCTCTCTCATGGTGGTAATTTGTACCTGTGAACCACTCACTCACCTCCTGAGACCAATCCTGGGCTTCTCTGTCGCCACTCCCACTTAGAGAGCTTGGTGAGATTGAGGGAGTCGCCAGTAGTACCCAAGCCAAAAAGATGCCCCTAAACACCCAAGCCCCCATGGGCTGCAAGGGAAATCTCTCACACACAAGGTCTTATGGATGGTTTTGATTGTGTCGATATCTTATAAGGAAAGTTATGTTTTGATCACAACCTCCAGAAAAGACTGAGGAAGGCTTTTTCAGCATTAAGGATTATGGAGCAGCGTTTTTTCCTAGCATATTGGACCTATGTGCAAAATGTCAAGTTGCTGGTGGTGTGCACCTGATGAATGCTATTAGATGTTTAGGCATCTCTCAACCATGATAAAGCAGTAGGCTGCCAATTTGTTTTCATTTTATTTTGAGAAAACCACCATCTTCCCTGAAGATTAAGGAAGATCTGCCTTACCTGAGGATCTCACTTTGAGTGCTATTGGTGCCATTTCATTAGGACACATTTTATATAACTGAAGACAGCAGCATCTCTTGAGAAGTGTCCAGGTGTGGGCCCCAAGAGGCCTTTAGATATTGGTTTACATTTCCAAGCAATGCTGCAATTATTACAAAACACATGAGCACATGTGACACACCTGTTGGACGCTCCATATCCCATTTATTTCACTGCTGAGCCTAGAATGGTTGAGGGTTTCAGCAATTGGCATACTCGTGCCTCCTCTATTACTAGACCAGTAGAGTGGAACACCAGTGATGCTGACGGGAGAACTCTGGATCAATCGGTACCAGGCCTTGCTGAGTCCTCCCACCAACCAGTTGCTCAGGCTCCCTGCCAGGTCAGGCCTACCATGGTGGAATGGTCTGGCGCTGGGGACTGAAGCATTGAAGGTGACAGGCTGCTATTCGTGTGTGGAGAGATGGACAGTGGGGGGAGGTGGAGGGTTTGTGGGAAGGGTGTGTTCTGGTGAAACACAACCTAAAATATGTGCCCTAGAATGTCTTCATAGTTTATCAAATTAACCATCACATCTAAAGAGCAACTGTTTAGATCAAGTGCTCTTTAGAGATCTTACTGTTCTTACTGTTCATTTGGAAAGTAGGGCCCTCATTTCAACTTTCCTGCAAATATGCTGCCAATTCCGGCGTACTGGCATTACTGTTTCCGGATGGCCGACCTCTGGAATTACCCGTACATTACAAGCCTTCAGGCATGTGGACCCACTTGCTGGAAACTGTTATACCGGCACGCCAGAATTACTGGCGATGACAGGAACACGCTGGTGTTTACAGCAGAAATGTGCCGGAAATGGCAATACTGGCACCCAAACTGCTGGAATCACTGGCGCTGGTATTTCCAACACTGGAAATGGCATCACTGCAGGAACAGGATGCTCGATGGTGGCCATTTTGAGAACACAATCCACTTTTAATACCCCACTTCCTGCTGCCATCCACCAGAACTGGAAGTGCAGACATGCCTGCGAGTGGCAAATCGTGGGCCCCTGAGGTCTGGCTAACATAGCTCCCAACCTTTTATGTCCCCAAGGTGGGTGAAAACACCCAATTTTCTTTTTGGTGGGTGAGAGCCTATAGAAGAGAATGGGTGTATGAAAGACTTGGCAGGTGATTCAGCTGCTTGCAAGGCGGGTGACACCCACTAAAAGCAGGTGAGTTGAGAGCTATGGGCTAAGGAAGCTGAAGTTCGCTGAGCGAGAGCTGGCTGAACTCAGAGACACATCCGTGATGCATGCCGACGCCTTCTATGGAGCTTGCAACTCAAGGATCAGCCACATGAGGAAGACTGACATCTGGCAAGCGCTGGCAGACAAGGTCACAGCTGTGGGGACTGTCTCACGCACACCACAGGACTGTCATTAACACCATGTAAATTGAATCCATCCGCAGGCAGAGAAACACCAAATGGGCAAGGGAACAGGTCCAACACGTGTGAGTTACAGCAAATGGCCCATTATCACACATACAGATATAGCCATGCACAAGCAGCATAGCCAAAATGTACAGCTTCACACATGGACACATGACAAGCGTCCATGTGTGCCAAGGGAGAACAGGACGGGAATCATAGGCCCACCGCATACGTAACAACAAGCTAGCTTGGCAGATCGTCAATGTGCACTCCCACCACCCACATGTAGAAGCACACATTGGAGCAAACAGACCAAAGAAACAGCATGACAATAGAAGGACACACTCAATGTAGTGCAAGGGTAATGCAAGGCCACAGATGTGACTCCCAGAAGACTAACAGCATACTCCTCTCACCCCAACAGGCACATCCTCTGACAGCGGTGCACCTGGCGGTTAATGTTAGGCTCAGCATGTGCAGGCAGGCCTGGGAAGGCCCCACTGTCAGCTGTGCCAGCACCACTGCCAGCTGTCACCAGCATACCGCCTGTGGTCAGTGATTCCACCGTACCTCCTGTGCCCTCCAAACCACCATGGGCACACCAGCCACCAGGCCGTTGTGGCAGGTACGGCATGGAGGATGACCATGCCACCCCATACCCGATCCTGTCTTTCAGCCCGGCAACACTGCACAGCCCCCTCCTCTACCCATGGCCAGCATCCAGGAAATGGTTGCGTGACTACGTGCAATGGAGGACAGGCATGTGGCAATGACCACTCTCGCCCAGCAGCAGCTCACTGAGTTGAGGTTGCTGCGTGAGTGCATCCAGGACAGCAAACGTAGGAGTGCACAGGGAAATGAAGGGATTTCAGCTATGTCTGAGTCCCTCATGAATTCCCTGCAAGTTACTCTTGCGCACTTATAGGCCCAGGGGTTTGACCCGCCATTGACCACCACTCCCCCGCAAGCTCGCAGCAGGTAAGCCCAGGGAACCACTCCCATCTGTTTTCATCGACAACTGGGCTAGCCAAGAGCCACGTGCCGAAAAGGCAGCGCAAATTAAACTTTCTTATGGGGTGTTTGGGGAGGTTGTGTGGGTGGACCTCCAATCTTCTTGCTCAAAATAGACCCACCTCATAAGAAGCAAGTGCATGTTTGTACATAAGGAAAGGCTACCAGATGTATGCCTGAAGAGATGACAATCTAAGAGAGGAACTCCCTGAAGGAATATGAGAAGGAGCGAAAGAGGAGTTAGTGACGTCATGAGGGACGACCAGTGATGCACTAAGAAGGTCAGCTGAAGAGAATGTATGGAACATATCCAAACTGATGACAAAGTCAAGAATCGAGGAAACTTCCATATGGAGAAAGAAGATTGTGTACATGTGTGTGACACACTGAATAAAATGCAAGCTGTTAGACAATTGTAAAGATGTAGTAATGCGAGTAGACTAAGTGATCATAGAAGCTGGCTATACATAGTAAATAGGCTGCAGGCAAAGCCGCCATTGTATAGAAACTGGACATCAGTGTCAATCGTAAACTCAAACCCATAGAGAAAGGAGGATCGAGAGTTGTGTCGCAGCAAGAAATTGGCAGAGAGCGCGGACTTGGATGATGAAGCTGCCTGGCCTGGTGTCAAAGTTGGAGCAAGCCAAGGCCGGTTATCTGTTCTCAAGGCAGTGAAACGTGCATGTGAGCTGGTTCATTCTCTATTAAGATGCAAGACAGAACACCATGCGGGACAAGTTTATTCGTTCAAAGACATTTAATTACTGCAAAATTGACAAAATCGTGGTCTCCTGTCATGTGAGCCAAGGATGAAAATAGAGATGGGCATACAGTTCCAGAACTAAGATAAGTGCATGCCCATACTCCCTTATATTCCCACAGGTGAGAATACACTGCAAGGCCAAGTTCAAAGACAAGCGTCATAGCAGAAGACAGGGGTGAAGAGAGAGGTTGGGCTAATTGGATGGGGAGGTGAAGTCATGTCCACCTCCCAGCACCTGGGTATGAGCTTACATGTTGCTAAATTAACCGAATGTTCCAGATCTGGCACAAGCGTGCCAACCAATTGTAGAGGGCCATATAACGAAGAGCCTTGTAGTTTGAGAGCCAATGATAAGTTGCGTTCTTTATAGTGTTGAAGATGACTTGCACTATAGGAGGGTACAAGTTGTCCACCTAGTAGTAGAGACCCAATCACAACCCAACCCCTTATATAAGTCTACTTAGATGTTCCTCTTAGTCCTATCACAACCCCCATATGTTTTTCTTAATTGCCACGTAGTATGATGTCACTTATGATGCATTTCTAGTACATAAATGTGTTTTTATGTGCTGTGAGCTGAGAGCTTGATTGAACGTCCATTGATGTCCGTTGTAAATCCCTGTTTTAGATAATTGATATTAAAACAGAAATACTTTGCCATCTCCCTGAGTTGTTTCGATTATTTGGCATCAGAGTTATTCTGTCTCCGATTCACTGCATGCATGTTACCAAAAAGGGCTCTAAGGCTCAAATCGATGCTGCTCAAGAATGTTCATCAGAGCTTTTGTAGATACTGGGGATATGTAATTTGATCTCTTAGTTCTAGTTAACAATTTCACTCCTCCACGTTCAGGCAAAGTCAACAACGTGTCATGTCTGGTGACGCAAGGGGCACAGGGGACAGAACGGGCACAAATGTAGCTTTAGGTGTCAGGCGGGCAAGTGTCAGGTGTTCGGAGGGAACAATAAGGACAGGCATGTGTAATGTAGTGAGATTACACACCCCTCGCCAGGCTGGAGGTCATTTTTGATATGCAAACTGTCCACAAGACCAGAACACATAAAGGAGTGCTGATGTACCTCGAGCCATATCAGCGATGCGAAGTGTACGGCTGCTGTTCCCATTTGTGCCAACCGGTCCTGTGCCATCACCCTTAAAACACAGAGAAAAATGTGCAAGTAACTGGAGTTTAACAGGTTTCACTGGCTCCCTGAGTCACGTCAGACATTTTAGTTATTTCCACAATCTTTGTTGGTCTGTGCCACCCCTTCTTTGGATAATCCCCTCATTCCCTTCATGTTTCCGCAGGGCCAACTTTTTTCAGTCCTAGATCTACTTAAGTCTGGTATGTTCATTTTCATCCCAATACTTTCAAGATAAACAATGTCTTCAGTATTACAATAACACATCTCTTTACTAGATACTGAGTTCTCAGGAGATAGAAAAGGAGAGTAAGGGTGTGTGGTTTTGGTGTGCTGTCCCGGGCCATACCCTATAAAGTCATCTCTTTTCCCAGAGGTCGAGTCCATCCTCATCCTCATTATACCAACCCAGGGGGGGACTATCAGGTAGAGGCCTCACCACCCTAGCCTAATTGGAAGGGGCGCCCCCTCGGGCGAAGTGACGACCTCTATTCGTCACATACCCTTCCCCTAATGCTGCTGGCATCCCCATCTCTTGCTCTAGGGAAACGGGATAGGAAATCAATGTTCCCTTGATATTTTCCCTTTCTATATTCCACACTAAAGCAAAAGAGCTGGAGATCTAAAAATCAGGGCTTTATCTGCGGTTTGGTGTCCTTTCTAAGAGTGAGCCAAGTAAGAAGTGAATGGTCTGTGATTATTTTAAACTTCCTACCCGTCATGTAGTACTTCAAGCAATCTACATCCTATTTTATGGCTAGTGCCTCTAATTCGATAGTAGCATAATTCTGTTCCTGTGGAATGGTTCCTGGCTGATCTATAGCTCTGGATGTTCCATGCCGTCGTACTCTTGTGAGAGAACAGCCACTGTGCCCACCTTGGAGGCATCCTTCTGAAGTGAAGTCCTTATTAAAGTTGCAACCCTTCAACACGGGCACACTAAAAAGGGTTGATTTTAGAGTGTCAAAACTAGCTTCGCCTTCTCTTTTCCATCATCATTTTTGTCGTTCTGCGTTCTTTAACTTATCGGTCAAACAGGAGCTGATGGCTGAATACGTTGGAATTATCTTCCTGTAATATCCAGTAAGCCCTAAGAAGGCTCCCAGATCCCATTTTGTCTTTGTGCCTGGTGTTTCTTGGATGGAACAGACCTTTTCTAGTTGGGATTGAACTAATCCATTTCCCAACCAAAAAAACATATATTTTACTGCTGACTGGGCCACGTGGCATTTCTTGATGTTGGCGGTTAGGCCTGCTTGTAACAGGGCTCTGGTTATTTAATACAGGCAAAATCTGGTTAATTAATCTCTGGAAAGTAGCAGGAGCACCATGAAGCCCAAATGGAAGGACTTTAAAGTGGAATAGTTGGAGAATGCAGGCTTTTCATTTTCTGTTGGATTTAAGGGAACCTGCCAATAGCCCTTGGTCAGATCAATAGTGGAGAGATAGACAGCCAATAGGAGTTGATCAATGAGGTCGTCTAACCGAGGCATCGAGTAGTTATCAAACTGGCATGTGATATTGAGCTTCCCTAAAGTCTATGCAAAAACTCCACGATTAATGGGGTTTGGCTACCAGGACTACGGGCAAGGAACAGGGACTTTGTGATGTTTCTGTAATATCGGCGGCCAACATTTTCTCCATATCTTGGAGGACTTATTTCTTTTCTTATCGGATCTCTGGAATCCTATATGGTTTCAAATTAACAACTTAACTAGAGGGCGTGCTGATATGGTGGAACATTCCTTAGATTCTCCCGGGTTTGCTATAGAAGACATTGGAAAATTGTTCCAAGAGGTCTTGGATGTCTTCTTGTTGGTGCAAGGGAAGGTCTGAGGGTACCAAGCTATTTCTGTCTTTCTCTGACAACAAGCTGGCCATGACCACAGAGGAAGTCAATATCTGTGTCTTAAGCCTTCTATCGGGTCGTGCAATCCGACAGTTACACAGGCCACTTCTTTCTAATACCTCACAGGGGCTATGCTAGAGAGGCAGCATTTTATGTTCCAAAGTGGGAAATAGTTGTGGAGGTGAAGACATATACATCATCAGGAGACTCCACCTGCTTACCTCCGATGTACTGGAGACAAGAGACTGTACTGTGCCTGACACCTGCTATAATGCCATTACTGCAGCAAGCTTTTGGGTGGCAGTTCCCATTGAGACAACCATATCGAATGTATACCCGAGTTGATGAATGCCTCCAAGAACCAATGCCTGACGGAATATAAGAAAGAGCCAAGCAAAAGGCCCAGTGACGTCACGAGAGGATGCGATACAAGCAAATACAGATGACTCTGATGGTGAAGCAAGATAATACACTGAAGACGATGTATAAATATTGACGAATTGACAATGAAAACAATGAAACCAAGTAAATACAGATGTAAAGTGAAAGAAGTATATGCAAATAGGAGACAAACGACAAGAAGAAGAATTGATGTACATATGCTGAAATGCAAGGTGGATAAAGTCATTTTAGAGGCTTGCTAAATTAGTAAATAGAACACAGGCGAAGCCACCATTATAAGGAAGATGGACGTCGGTATTGTGAAAATAGTAAGCAAGAAATCATGAAGAGAAAAGCTGTGGATGCAGCAGTGGAATATGAGATCCATGGAGAAGACCAGGGGAGGCGGTCTGGCTCAAAGACACGACAGGCGCACCAAGGCCCGCTACCTACGCATCAAAGAAGACATGTGCATAAGACAAATTCTCTTGAATTACGTGCAAGAAAGAACTGTTGGTGCCAGGTCCTGAACAATTAAAGACATGGAAAAGGCTTGCAAAATGGACAGAATCATGATCTCTTACCATGCGACTAAAAGGCTGAAAATAGGATCTATTTCTAAACTCCAGAGAAGATAGTGAGTACCTTCACTCCCATTGACTTCTGAAGAAGGAAACATTCTGCAATGCCGAACTACAAAAAGAAACTCTTGGCCTAAGGCATGGGAAATGAGAGAGGTTGGGTTAATTGGGTGGCAAGATGTGTTCTGTTCACACCTGGTTCCTTAGCTTACGTGCTGCTGACAAATTGAATGTCCTAGATTGGATACATGCGTGCTAATCCAATTATAAGAGTCCATATAATGATGGACTATATAGTATTGAAGGGCCAATCAGCTACTGTATAACTGTTATTCCTTGTGCTTTGCGTGTTGAGAGGTAGTCTGAGGCTGCCCACATGATAGGGGGCAGTCACTTGCAGGACTAACACTTATATGATTGTATACCTTGATGTATCCCTTAACCAATCCAAACCCGTGATAGGTTTTGGTATTTGCAACCTAGGATGACGTCACAATGACGTACATCAAGAATATAAAGGATGTCTCGGAAATAAAGATCATTAAGAATGATGGAACGTCCATCAATGTCCGTTATATCTCCCTGTGTCAGATAATTGTTAATAAAACAGTGTTTTGCCACCTTCTTGAGTCTGTCCGGTTATTTGGACTCAGTTATTCTATGGTAATCCCATCCACCACATAAGTGTGCTTCTGATGGTTACTGCTCATGTGGTAGTGGTGGTGGGGGTGGTTTAAAGATCCAAACCAGTTTAGCTTTAGACTTTTGAACAATCGAGTATCCTTTACCATCTGCCAGAAGACCTCAGGGTTTCCTGTGAAGAGCAGCCGATGCAGCACGTGCAAGAATTCGAGATGCTGGGCAGGTCCCTCTTTGAAGAAATCCCTGCCGGTTTCCATGGGTGCTCTGCGGATGGAAGGTGAAGTGGTCGGGTGCGGGAGGAGTCAATGCCCTAAAGCTGATTAAATGGATGTAAGTAAATGGGTGGGATTGTGATATATGTGTAAGATACATGCGTAACAGGATTTTGTGAAGAAAAAGGACGCCTCGATAACCTATCCTCAGGGAGATAGAAGAAAGCGCAAATTCAATCAGAATAGTGAGATAAGAGTACACGTACGGTCAGGACCGTAAAAGGTTGACTTTTAAACTTGAAGTTGAAGTAAAACATGTAGAGGCGAGATAAGGTTACCTCTTACTACAGGGTTAAAGCACGGAAAAGACGACTGTGAAGTATTTGTTGTGCACTGTTTTGGGGTTTTGTTTTTGTCGACATAGGTTTTAGTTGTGAATTAAGTTGTAGGTTGAAAAATATAGAATGATGGTAAAAGGTTGATTAGAACATTTCCTAAACGATTGGCGCCAGTCATAGAATATCGATAGTTGAAACGGAAAGTGTTAAGCAGCATGAGCGCCGATTGATGGTTCTTGCTCATATTTCGTTTTTTGTTTTTTGTATCTCAAATGGTAAAGGTGGAAAAGAATAAAAACTTATATAATAGTGATCCATCTAAAGATAAGTGATAAAGCAACAAATTGGTAAGTATTAAAAGTCAAAAACGACTTGTCATTATGGAGGTCACTCCTCTTATGTATCCGTGCAAATCATTACCACGACATGCACCCAAGCACAAACAATATAGTGTGGAGTGGGTGAAGGGCACGGTGGATACAATGTTCATGCCATGGCCTTAAGGAGGGTCACTGTCACAAACAGTGTACAACATATGACCACATATATACATGCTGTGTACACAGGGTAGAAGCTAGACAAGAGGTTAGCTGTTTTAGAACATTGGAAAATGTATTTGGATGAGAAAGAGGACCCGCCACAGGAGCAATGGATGCTTAATCAGCATAAAGGGGAGGGCACAGAACCCTTGGTTCCTCTTACTCTGCCTGAACACAAAAGTGCAGCCAAAGGAGAGCAAGGTTTTTATCTCCTTAAATAACTAAAAGCAGCAACCGGGTATACTGATCCAGTATATGCACCCCCGCTTACACTAGTGATGATAGCCAAGAAGAAAGTAAGATCAAGCAAAGCACCTATAGGTGTGAACGCGATAAACTTGAGGAACGTAGCGAGAGACAATATATCGACAGAAATAGAACAAGAAATTGAGAAGAGGAAGGAAGATAAAGATAGGGCCAGTGATGCACCGCTCATACAGAATGAATGGATGGGAGGTCAGATATTACTCAAGTCAGATGGAAAGGGGATTGATGAAATCAGCCAAAGGGAGGATAAGGATAAACAAGAGAGGGCAGATAAAGAACGAGAAAGGGGATGTAGAGACGAACAGGAAAGGAAAGACAAGGAACGAGAGAAGAAGAAGATCAGGAAAAAGAAAGGAAGCAAATGGAAGAACAAAGGAGATATGAAAGTCAGCTGAAGGAGAAAGAAAATAGGGATGGGGAGGAAGAAAAAGTGCAAAGACTGAATTAGAGATTACAGAGAAGAAGAGAAGGGAAGTAGTGAGAAGGAAGACAAGGAGAAAGGAAGAAGAGAAAGCAAGATGAGACGCAAAGAGATGAGAAGAAGAAGAGATGAGACAGAGTAGGGGAAACAGAGATGAAGATGGGTATGGGACTAGAGGAAGTAGTGACTTGTGGAGTGTGTCTGGCCTTGTCCAAGACCCCGGCCTTGTCTGCGTAGTAATGGAATCGGGCAAGCACCGATCGCGGGCCTCCTGGTTTTCCCCCAGCCCTGTGGACAGGATCAATTTTGGGTTTGTCAATTGAGTCATCATTGAAAAGGTATTTCATTATGCTATGCAATGTTCTTTTCAGGTCTGACTCAGTCTCGCCTTCATTCTCCGGAATTCCGAAGATGTGTATGTTATTGCGCCGCTCTCTGTTTTCCAAGTCATCGATTTTTAGGCGAAATTCCTCTTCCCTGGCTTCGAGTTGGTCGAGTCGCAAGTCCATTTGGGTCTCTAGGGTGTTCAGCGAGGTCTGGCTGTGCTCAACTTCTTCAAGCCTGTCCTCCATTTTGTCCATCCTTTGGGTTATTTTATCAATTTTGCTGCCAATGTCCAGCTCTCATACTCTGCATTTTGTTGAGGATATCGGTGATGTCCGCTTTGGTGGAGGCTGCCTCGGGTCTTGGTGATGACATAGTGGCAACTCCAGGTGCGCAATAACTGTGTTGCGAGGGTGAGAACTGGTATGCTGCCAGTCTCTCCTTGGCATTCATACGTTGTGTTTGGCGGTGTTTGGGAAAGAGATCCCACTAAGGGTACAGCCAAAGAGCGGAAATCAAGGCTTGTCCCTGGTTCCACAGCCACCCGACTGAATATGGCTCAAGGTTGGAGGGTGACCTCTGGTAGAGGAGTCTGGGCAGTTGAGGAGGGGCAGGGTGTGTGCTGCGCCTTGGTTTATTGGGGGGCACCCGTTTAACAGTGTTGAGGTCCAGTGGAGGCGGGCATTTTATGGACGTTGGCTCTTAGAAGGGCACACCCCCCGCAGCGCACAGGGGCCCAGCTCTCAGCACGGGTGAGCCTTTCCAGTGGGAGGGGTGCTCCGTTGTCGGCGTGGTCTTGGGTGTAGGCCCAGGTAAGATGGCGTGGGGGAGATCTCCTGACCAGTAGCTTTTAATTTAAATGAAGGTTCAGGCCTGGGGGGGGGGCGAAAGACTTGTGGTTGTGCAGAGGAGGGCACACGCCCCATAGATGGGGACCCAACCCTTTGCACTGTCCTCACTTTGGGCGCAAGTCCCTTGCCCTGGTTTCCGTGGCTGACTGTAGTGTCAAAATCTTTCAGGGTACTGTGCTTGTCCTTCAGAGCTGCTGGGCCAAAGGCGTAGGCCGCGTTCAATGTATACGTGGGCCGCCTCAGTGGCCTGTGTGTCTGGCCTTGATGTGGGGGCCCTCTTGAGGCCGCATGCCGCCTGTTGCAGGGGCCCGGTTATGATGGGGGGCGGTTCCTCTCTGTGCCCCAAGCGTTATCTCCGGCCCCAGGTCCTTGATGAGAATGCCGGGGTGGGGGGGAGTGGGAGGGCCCCAAGCCAGGCGAAGCACCGCTGAGTGCTCCGAGGGGGGGGCACTTACCCTCTCCACAGCTTCCTTTTGCCCGGAGCCGCTCAGGCAGCCGCGCGGGGAGTGCAGACACACTCGCCTGCCCCAGATGGTCATCCGCTCCGCAGGCAAAGCGGGACAGGCGGAAGGGCTGCGGCTGCCGGGGGTTCGCAGCAGGGCCTGTGCCACTCGCAGTCGGCTCGTAGAGGGAGCCGGGTTCCTTGATGTGGCGCATAGTCGTGTCCCGCTATCCGGCTGCTGCGTATGCGGCGGGGAGGGGCAGTGCTGTCAGATGGACTTTACTCCGAGATGGGACGTCCGTTTTTCACCCAAATTTCGCTCTGTGGGTGGGGGGCCAATTCGGGTGGCACGGGCAGCAGCTGCTTCTCCACGGGGGGGTCAAAAGCAGGGGCTCAAAGCACTTTTGGGACCCGAGGGTGCGGAGCTCACACGGCAGTGCTCATCATCCATGCGCCCCCTCACAGGCAGCCTGAAAGCAGCTTTTAGCCCCTCAAAAGCCTCCTGGCCTTTATCCAACTACACGAAAGGGACTTTTGCGCTGGTCAGGGCCGTAAGAGGAGCCGCAAGAGAAGAAAAAGAGTGGATAAAGCGCCGGTAAAAAATAGCAAATCCTAAAAAGGATTGTAAAGTCTTGACCGAAGTGGGAATCGGCCATTGCAATACTGCCTTGATTTTATAGGAACTCATTCGAATACCCTGACTGGTGAGATCGAACCCCAGGAATTCAACTTCAGAGGAGTCAAACACGCACTTTTCAAGTTTAATGAAAAGCTGGTTCTCCTGGAGTCATTGGAGCACCGAAGAGACATGTTGTATGTGTTCCGTAAAAGATGGTGAATAGTCATCCAAATATATCACCACAAACGGATCAAGGATATCATGGAATACGTCATTCATAAACGCTTGGAATGTAGCTGGAGCGTTGCAAAGACCTAAGGGCATTACAAGGTACTCGTAGAGACCAAACTGGGTTTTGAAAGCGGTCTTCCATTCGTCACCACTTCGTACTAAATTGTACGCCCCACGTAAGTCCAATTTGGTGAACATTTTCGGCCGTCCCAGTTGATCAAGCAGAACCGATATCAATGGAAGAGTATATTGATTCTTGATGGTCACAGAGTTAAGGCCCCTGTAATCAATACAAGGCCTAAGGTCCCCCTCTTTTTTTGGCACAAAGAACAGCGGTGAGGCAGCTGGGGTAGTAGATGGGTGAATGAACCCCATGGACAATGGGCCTCATTACAACTCAGGCGTTAAGGGTGAACGCCACCGTTAACCCTTAATTCCTGATTCTGATTTTAACGCCTGCTTTTAGCAGGCGTTAAAATCCATGGCGCTTACCTGCCATGGTGCTAATTACGCCGCCGTAATTTACGGCGGCGTAATTAGCGCCTTCCCCACTCCCATTATGCCCTATGGGGCAAAAATGGGAATGGGGAAGGGAAAATGGGAAATGGGGATTTACCGCCCCACTCACCTTGGAATGGGGCGGTAAATCCGCCATCCACCATGGTGTAAACGGAGTTTACACCTCCGTTTACACCATGGTGGTAAAGTTGGTGCACTTAGCACCAAGGTTGTAATGAGGCCCAATGCCTTGTCCAAGTACTCTTAAGCACCTTATCTTCTTTAAGAGACAATGGGCCTCATTACAAGTACACCAGTCCGGAGTTAACGCCGGTGGTAAAACCATACCGGCACCGTTTCCACGTCCGCCCAATCATGACCCGCGGCCCCGGAAATAGCACCTCCTCAAACTGCCACCACAGAGTTAAGGGTCCCGTAAAGTCCACCTGCATGGAAACCCCTCGGTTACCGGCAACACGAAACACAGCGAGCATCACAACTAGTGCGGACATGGAAACACCGCCAGAAAAATGGCGTTAAAACTGTGATCATGGTGGCGGTACCGCCGCCACCGCGAACATGACGTTAAACAGTGGCAGATGAACAGAATCAGGGCACAGGTGCACCAAATCAGCCCAGCTGGACCCAGCAGCACACTGGGAGCCCACAAAAGGGCCACACCCAGCCCAACACAACACGTCTACTTGGACTGGGCCTACTCAACCAACAGGCAGCACTGCACATGATGGCAGTAATGGTGCAGAGGAGGAGGCGGAGGCGGAGGAGGTGCAGGCGCCAACCAGCCAACCCTGTACCTATGGCAAACCCCATTGTGCAGCTGCCACTACCCCGCAGGCAGCCTGCAATACCATGCATCAGGGCCTCACCCTGGAACCTTACCCCAGGACAGATCCACACACTATACCGGCTGGACTGCCCAACAATCCTGTACATCACTGCCATGATTGAGGATGACATCAGCAGCCACATAAAGACAAGCCTGAAGCGCTAGAAAAAGCTACTGCTAGATGGAACAGTGACGGAGGACTGGCTATAATTGAGTCCAAAGCAGATTTTCCCGACAAAGCGACTCTATTGTCGGGACCTGGTGTTTCCCGCCTTTTTCTTGGGTCTCTTAGTACAATCGGGTAGCAAATGATCGGCTGAGCCGCAATACATACATAGATTGTTTTTCTGCAATATTCCCTTTGTCCGGGGGTCAGAGGACCCCTGATAGTCCCGATCTGCATGGGTTCAGGAGTGGAAGAAGGAGGAAGAGTAGCGTGGATGTTACTGGCCGCTAGGTGACTCTCTCCATGTTTTAGGAGGAGTTCTTACGCACGAACGTACAGGAAAATGCAGGCTGCACAGTGGGATTCAGAGAGAGCCGTCTCGGATAGATTTCAAGAGGCGTCCGCCGTGGGCAGCAGGAAAAATAGAACGATTAGGTCCAAGTTCAGGATCGAGCAGGTAGGTTCAAACAAAACAGTTGAGGGGCGCGCAGATAGCGTTGTACAAATACAATTCCGAAGTCGAGCAGGAGAGAATCAAAACACAAGGATCGCAAGGGACTGAGAGAACGCTAATTAGAAGTGCCGAGCCTTGGATCACGTGACCTTTTATGTGTACACACACGCGCGTTGGCTTGCCGCAGCGTGACTGTGTCAGGTGATGTGAGAAATGACGAATAGACCTGCAGCTTGGTTTCCCCAGCAACCGCCAACGCTGCCAGAATGGGGAAAACAAGGAATGCACCCGATTCTTACGACGGCAAGGCCGATGTGAGCTAGAGCGAACAGATCATGGCTGGAGCACAGGTATAACACAGGAGCAGTTTCTGTGGAGAGACAGGAGTAGAAACCTGCTTGTAGGGGGTATCAAAGGTTATGTATGTCTGAGGAATTGGTAAGACGGTTGATGACAACGCTTTCAAGCACTTTAGAGTAGTGCGGAAGAATAGACACAGGGCGAAAGTTAACCAGTAAGTTCGGGTCAGCCGCTTGCTTTTTAGTAGTCAGATGACCGTGGCTGTTTTGAAAACACAGGGAAAGCAAGCAGAGTGGAAGTACAGGGTAAAGATTTCATTGAGGTGAGAGGCCACTGAAGGGGCAGTAGGCTTGACTAGCTGAAGAGCAAGAGGGTCTGATGAGGCAAATGAAGGGTTCTCCATCATCAGTAGAGAGTGCTTTGTCAATATTAGTGTGACCAAATTGGGAGAGGATGATGGTAGAGTAGGAGGAGTGTACAATGTAGGAGGGGCTGTGATGAAGGTCAGGAGAGTCTCCAATTATGGACATTTTTTGCAGCAAGGTATTCAGATAGGTCATTAACTGTGGGTGTGGTGTGAAGTTGATAGTCAGAATTAGAAGTGAGTGTAGGGTGCCCTGTGGCCAGCAAGGATGGTTGTGTGATATTCAATGAGGGTTAGATAGAATTGCCTTTTCACTCTATCAAGAGTGGACTTGAGTTCAGGGCTGAGAGGTAGAGTTGCAGGTCCTCATGCATGTGCGTACACCTCCATTAGCTCAGTAGCCGATGCAGGTCTGTTCGGAGAGAGCAGAAGAATGGGGTGACCCATGGTTGAGGATTCTGAGACTTTGGGGTGAAAGAAAGCAGTGGGAAGTGAGAGGAGAATGAGTTATATGGTAGGGATTGGAAGCTGGAGAAGGCAGAGTTAGTAGAAGAGGCATCAGGTGTGAAGGAGGAGAGTGAGAACTGTAGGTCAGAGAGAAAGCGGAGAAACCTTTTCTGTCCTATCGATTGATTCTGTTATTATCAGCAGTGTTTGTGTAATACAAAGGATATAGTGCTCTTTCCCATGGACCATAGCGATCATGGAGAGGGTCTCCTCGCAACCCAAAAGTCAAGGAACAGCCATGGGTCCTAGTGAGCTGCATTTATGCAGACATCGCCTGCCCATCCCAAGCTTCTTCATGCCATATGCCAATGCTGCTTGGCAACCCACAAGCCAAGGAACAGCCATGGGTCCTGGTGCCTGCCGCATTCAGCTAGTGAGCTGCATTGATGCAGCCATTGCCTGCCCATCCCAAGCTTCTTCATGCCACGTGCCAATGCTGCTTGGCAAACCACAGGCCAAGGAACAGCCATGGGTACTGGTGCCCGCCTCATTCAGCTAGTGAGCTGGATTGATGCAGACATGGGGCCTCATTACGACCCAGGCGGTAAGTTACCGCCTGGGCCGTGACTTTACCACCATGGCGTAAACTACGTTTACGCCATGGTGGTTGGCGGACTTACCGCCCCATTCCGACCTTGGCGGGGCGGTAAGTCCCCAATCCCCATTTACCCTTCCCCATTCCCATTTTTGCCCCATAGGGCATAATGGGAGTGGGGAAGGCGTTAATTACGCCACCGTAAATTACGGTGGCGTAATTAACTCCATGGTCCCTTAGCGCCATGGATTTTAACACCTGCTAAAAGCAGGTGTTAAAAGCACCATGGCGCTAGGGGACCTCGTAATTGGCGGTAAGGGGTCGGCGCAGCTAACGCTGGCGTTAACCCCTTACCGCCAGGGTCGTAATGAGGCCCATGGTCT
Source organism: Ambystoma mexicanum (assembly GCF_040938575.1). Lineage (NCBI taxonomy): Eukaryota > Metazoa > Chordata > Amphibia > Caudata > Ambystomatidae > Ambystoma > Ambystoma mexicanum. The sequence goes on from NW_027182446.1 coordinate 371,007, forward strand.
GCCCATCCCAAGCTTCTTCATGCCACGTGCCGCTGCTACTTGGACCCCACCATGTTTTGGACCCAGTGGACCAGCTCACCAACCAGATGCACAATCAACACCTCTGGAAGCTCCTAGAAGGTTGTCTCAATACTGTTGAGCACCCAAACACAAGACCATACAGTGTTTGAAGAGGCCATGTCCTCTTAGTCCACCTTAAAAAAGACCCTGGTGGCTTTTAAGCAAACACTTCTTTGCCTTTTAAAAAAATATCTTGAACATTGGCACTTATGCTAAAAGAAATTCACTGAAACCCCAGTGTCCTTTATTCTCAAACTCTACATTCTCTGTGTTTCCCGTTTACATGGGTGGGTCTGACTGTTTTAGTTTGTTGTATCTGTTGATCATTTCCACTAAAGTTCCTATTTTCAGAACCTTGATTGATATTCTTTTCTTTTGACACCATTGTGCTGTTTGTGTTGCAACTTTATCAGCTCACACCACTCCTGTAGATAAAGCCCATCTATAAGCCACGTTAGTAAAAGAGGTGAAGGTGAAATACCTATAAGGCTCTGCCCGTTTCACCTTTAGGACAGTTCTGAAGCAGAGAAAACAAGGGTTTCTGTGGAGGAGCACATACAGCTGCAACATAATTCTAATTTACTGCTTACTGAGGAAAGCATTGTCGGGACCGGGTGGCACCTAAATTGCTGATTAGTCGTGCTCATGTACAGCTTTAAGGTTCTAAAGTGTAGGACAAACAATAAGTTTCGGCAGCTTCAACATTCTTGCCTATGTAAGCATCTAAGAGTTCAAGCTGCGGTCTCTTACCACGTTCAGGCGGAAAACACAGAATCTATGCATGGAGCAGAGAGCAATCAAAATGGCAGAGGAGACAAAATGGCTTCTTAGTCAGTTCATTCAGGTTCAGTTATTTGAGATATTGTCATGCAATGTGAATGCACCTAGGCCAACATATTATCAAGTGGTATTATATCAAATACATTTGAACAAACCCTCATTTTGGCCTAAGCCAAGAGTGTTACCCATATACCACATCCTCAGAAGACCATGTGTCATCATCAGAACACCCTGAATCACTATCATCACAAATGTCGATTGATATAAACTCCTTGATGGTAACGTCTTACATAGCAAAAGCATTCTTGACTATTCTGGGCAGGCGTGCCCTAGGTTTCAGTTTCACCGTACCAACAGCTTGTGCACAGCTATCCCCTATCATTGAGCAAATGGCGGGTAGACACTGAATGTAACAACAACAGAATAAAAATTATGCTAAGTACTATGGCTAAGAATGAGAATATTTTTCAGCGCCAGGACCGCAACAGATCCCAGAACCATGCACAAAGGTTCTAGTCACCCTTAGGAGTATGTATTTCTGTGCTCAGGATGTGTAATCTCTTTATTGCTTGGAATATCATGGGGGAGGACTCAGGTACATAACGGCAACACGCGGATCCCACCATTTTGCAAACACCACCACGCTCGGCAAGGAAGACGTCAAGCACCATCCTGTTCTGGAGAGCTACAATCTAATAGCTTTTTGTTCTAATGTCATATTGTAAAGGATATCAGTTGTTTCGTTAATGGTTTTCTCTAACACCATGGCTAATTTCCGAATGCCTTGTGAATATATTATTATCTGCCCCCAGAAAGGTACAAAGGATTTAGCAATGTCCCCAAGAATCTACAAGGGCGTTTCACCATTGTCGTCCCGTCGGGTACGTGACTTGGACACTTCATCGGTAGTAGCATATATACACCTGGCAAGAGTATCCCCAAGTAGCATGTACCTTTTCTAATCTCTGGGCAACCATGGATTAGCTTCGTCACCACAAACAAAATAGATGGAACCCGCAATATACAGTGGCCTATCTTCATTCCAGAATACAGCTGTGTTCATACCCCTGTCAAATGAACTCATTGGACGGAAGCCCTCCTTTCGCATGCAGAATGGGACAGAGCATGGACTATGATTAATGGTGTAGCAAGGAGGCATGTCATCCTTATTGCCTACCGGAGCCATCTTGAAAGTAATCATGGATTGGTACGGCCTGGAAAGTCTATCAACAGGTCTAGTAGAAGTGATATTTGGCTTGCTTTTGGTCGAGAACACGGAACACCCCAGAGGTTCCAGAACCAGCCTTTCATAGTGATTGATATTTGTACCATCGAAATTCCCAGTGATGCTATCATTCCACCTTCCAAATAATAGTGCCCTGAGCGAAGCATAGCGGGCAGTGGTTAGAGGGAGAGGATGTATGTACCAACCCAACCCCCTTTCCTCATGCTGTGGCAGATGTGAACAAACCCAGCAGTTGGGGCTGTTCAGGATAGCATGCATGGCGTTCATTATCATCAAAAGAGTATTATTGTCATAACCTTCTCTATGTTTAACATCTCGGGGGCCAAAGAATGTGCGAATACACATAAGGTGGGGTTACAGTAGAAACACTGGCAGTCGGCAAAAGAGTGTCAAGTGGACGCGAGTGCTCCAGATACCACAACACAGGTATTAGTATGATCACAATACAAGCAGTTATTGCAATCAGTATCCATTTGGTCCTCATGGACCCTGGCCCTCGATAGACAGGCCCAGTTCCAGCAAAATGATCAATGTCATCATTGGTACGAGTGGCCCCAAACACAGGCATAGTTTCTCAGCGTCCGTTAAGAGGAACGTAGAGGGACTGACCAACGTCAATGACTGTTTTTGGTGCCAGTCAAAACTGATTCCAAAGCACTATGGTGTCAGAACAGTGACTGCATGCTTTACCCCGCATGAGTCAAAGTCATTCACTTCCAAGATAACGGTAGCACCAGGAACAATGCGTGACAGAGCTTTTGTCTCCAGCTCTTTTTCATCTACTCCGTTCCCTAGCCCTCTGCCTCCAGCCCTGTACATCAGGGCCAAAGGTAAAGACTATTTCAAAACATAGCTATTTTCTGTTTCATGGATGCAGGTTGTATCGTAAGACACCAGGCACAGGGTGGTCGTGAACAACGTGCTGTTGCTTTCTGAAGAAAATGAAGAAAGGTCAGTCGGTGATGAAGAAGACAATGAAGAAGGAACTGCAGTTTCCCCAGGCCCCACGGGCTCAGAAAGCAGATTTGTGTCGCACTTGGAATCCTTGCTGTCGATCAGAGCTGGTTCATTCTGAGTGTCAGAACCATCAATGTCTTTTTCGACCCACTTGTCGTAGGGCAGAGTAAGAGAAATTTGCTTTACATGCGTCGTGTGGATCCAATGACACTTGCCACTGACTCGTACAGCCGTCTGCACTGCCAGGAGGATCTGAAAGGGCCCCTTCCACCGTGGTACAAAACAGGTTTCCCTCTCAAAGTTCTAGGTTAGGACCCAGTCCCCAGGCGATGACTTGACCCTTCGTGTTTGACAGGAAGAGCCGCTCATACCTACTGGTGAATCAAACTCAAGTTTTGAGTCAACTGATCACAATAATCGGACAACAATGGGTACTCTATATCCCCCAATTTCTTTGGTCTGGGTGCATTCCATACATTGGCTGGTCTCCCCATGACAATCTCATAGTGGGAGAGCCCTTTTTTTGACTGTGCAGTTGTTCTCTTTGACAGTAACGTTAATGGTAGGGCGTCCGGCAATTTCAATTTGCTGTGGGCACATATCTTGGATAACTTATTCTTCAAAATTCTGTTGTGAGGCTCCACAAGCCCTGAAATCTGCAGATGCCTGACAGAGTGAAAACGTTTATCGATCTGTAATCCCACTAATATCTGCAGTATTACAACAGCAATAAAATGTGGGCCGTTGTCGGACCAGATTACTCTCGGCAAGCCAAGCCTCGGAAAATACTCCTTCAGCATAGACTTTGCTGTAGATATTGATGTACAGTGTTGAAGTGGATAAGCCTCAACCCATTTGCTGAAGGCGCAAACCACTACCAAAACATGTTTGTAGTTCTGGAAGCGTTCCATCTCAATGAAGTCAAAGTGTATGACTTCAAATGGCATTGAGGGAGGACCGAAACTATCCTTCGGTGTCGGTGTTCCATTTCCAAAGTGGTGTTTTAAACATATCATGCAATTTTGGACCAACCGTTCAGCAATTTTCTGGATATTCTCATTGTACCAAACGGGATCTAACTGTTGACAAATCTTTCTAGCACATATGTGTGTTGGGCCATGAGCCATGTCGTCTATGGCAGTGACATAGGCGTTGGGCAGCATCCATCTTTGTTTCTCTTTGTCCACCCAACAACCCTCCTTGTCTAATCCCGCTGGACCCGCGGCCCACTGTTTAATCTCTTCTGGAGTAGCCTCAATCTGAATCTCTTTCACACTGCTAATCCGTTCTTCCATCATGCAAGTGTCAGTGACCCACCTAGCTGAGTCGAGGAAAAACATTTTTGAGTGTAAATCATTAGCAGTCTGCTTGGCAATTCTGTCTGCAAAAGCATTTCCTTTTCCTACGTTGTCTGGCACTTTCTGGTGTGCGGCGCATTTCATTATCGCTAATCGTGCAGGTAGCGCAAGTGCTGACAACAATTGTACTATCAGAGTACCATGATGAATTTTTTTCCCCATGCAATGACAGGAATCCCCTCTCAGCCCATAGCCGTCTGAAGTGATGAACCACCCCGAAGGCGTACTGGCTAGCTGTATAAATGTTTACACTAAGCCCTTCCGAAATCTCGCAAGCTCTAGTCAAGGCAATAATCTCAGCATGTTGCACTGAGTTTTGTGGGATTTGTTTGCTTTCTACAATAGTGTTCAATGTTGTGATTGCATAAGCAGTGGTGGATGTACCATCTGGTATCCTGAAACAAGAGCCATCACAAAATAGCTCTCCTTCTGGGCCTTTTAAAGGTGTGTCAGACAAATCAGTTCTCCTCTTAGTTTCTTGTTCGATTATATAAAGATAATCATGTGATATTCTGTCTCTGCAATCCGTCCCTTTTGGAGAAGGTAATAATTCAGCCGGATTTAAAGAAAGTCTCTTAATTTGGATATGCTGTGCAAAGAATCAGCTTGTACCTTATGCACTGATTCATGCTTGCAAGGAGGGCACTGTGTTGCTGCTCACTCATTTAGCAGAACATGGGCATAATGCTTCATTGAAAAAGTTTCAGTATTGTCGAGACGAGGTCTCCTATTTAGTCTATCTCCTTTTGAAGGAGGGCAGACGGTTGACACCGGAACGAATACAAGGCATCTCTGATATGTCTGTTCCAAATATGTAGAAGGAAGCCAGGGCTCTAATTGGCATGGCTTCATATTATAGACAATCAATATCGAACTTTTCACTAGTGATCAAACCTATGTTGGCGTTGCCAAAAAAAGGACATTCCTTTGCCTTTACCATGGGACATGGATTGCCAGACTGCATTTGATTTGCTTAATTCTGCATTGTGTTCAGCTCCAGTTTTGGGCACACCAAAATTATGAAAAGTGCTTTGTTTTGTATGTACATGAGAAAGACGGATGTGCTTTGGCTGTTTTGACACAGGACCATGGGGGGGAAAATAGACTGTGCAGTTATTTTTCTTCCACGTTGGACCCTGTTGCATGTCCTTTGCCGCGGTGTTTGAGAGCTGCTGCTGCTGCATCAGTAAAGCAATGTGAGGGTATGGGTTTGGGTCATTTATTAACTGCGATGTTGGCCGGTAATATCAAAATAACCTGCAGCGGTTTCTCGACAGCTTTCCTTTCCCTGTCAGCTTGAACCAAGGCATCCCACATGTCACCCAATCCTGTTGGATCATCTATGGATCTAATCTGTTTCCATAAGTCAGCAGGAAGAATCACGGGAAAAAATAAATCAATGTCACCTAGAGTGAAAGCGGATGGATTCAAAACAGATTCTATTTCTTTGTAGAACCCTGCTGGATTCTTTCTAATGTTAGGAACTGACTGTTTAATAGTATTCACTTCTTGCCTGGAAAACTGGACTTGAACAAACTGAGAAATATAATGTGCTGGAATGGTAGAGGTAGTTATCGCCCCTTCAGCGGGAATCTCTGCTTTCGGGACAAATGTCAGAGGAACCCCTCTCATAGGTAATTGCAAGGTGGGAAGATCTGAGTGCCTAGGAAGCAATAAAGCCAAATCCAGTGGCAGAGAAGTTAGTGCGGTTTCGGGTGAAAATGCTCTTTTATAAATAACCATCAAATAGGCACGCACGTTTCTTTTCATACATTCATCCTGCAAATATTCAACCATCACCTGCAGCACTTTCCTTTGCATCGCCGGTGTATTACTGGCTAAACGTGTGTTAGAGAGAATTCTCAATATGTGCTAATTTCCCTTACCTTTTGAGAGCCCCAGCAACTTTGGAATGCTGGATTTCTGGAATTTGATTTTTTACCTGGAAAGAGTGTGAGCCTTTTCTTCCCACTCTTTCATGTATTTTGATGTGTGTTTTACTTTTGTGTTCTTTGGTTATGGTGTTTTAAACAAACTCCATGGCATCATCTTTTTCTGTGTGTCACACAGCGCCTTTAGTGCAGTGACACAGGGGTGTCTTTCAGACTCCCCAAGGTTTAAATACCTTCTCTGGGACTGACTACTGTCTCCCAGAGCATGTAAAGTTAAATTGACTTTACTAGTCTCTTTTAATGTACTGACCCAGCACACCATATCTTCCTATAGAGTGCTGGAGGGGTTGCTTAGCTACCCTTTCCTACTTTAAATGGCTGGTGGCAATGGTTTAGATCAAACTACCATGATGTTTCCCAACCACAAACAACGGTAGCTAAAAATCAGGTCAGCCCTGTTTTTCAATATGGCGCCCAAGACCTATCTGTAAAAACAGACTCTGGTCATCTTTTTTCACCATTTCTTTTATGAAAGGTCCTTCGCACGCCAAACCAGGTTTGGTCCCTTTGTTTGTTGGACTTTGGCAGGATTTAGTGCTGAAGCCCTCCTCTGGCGCCTGACTGTCTGTGGTGGACAGGATGTGAGGGAGGTGCCTGAAACTCCCTGTGCTTTGTCTCCTAGGAGACCTGAATGCACTCTGGTGTTATTGGCCGCCTGGCTGTCCAAAAAATAAAGAATAATTCTTCCAAAGAACATGACGCACAGCCAGGCTGGAATGAATGGGGAAAAATGGTTTAAAAGCAGGTCTCTGGGACTTGGAAAACAGATTTGACCACTGTAACATAGAACTGAAGAGGAGAGGAAGGAAGAGGACTGCTGCAACTCCTGGATGACCAGTGACTGCTGCAGGTCCGAATTGCCTGAAACTCCGACAACAGAGAAGCCTTTCAAGGTTAACTTCTTCCCTTGAGTTTGGTGGGAACAACCAACTCGCAAGCCACCTGGACACTGTCCCCATCTGGTCGAATTTTCATCAGAGTGCTTTTGAAAACCAGATAGCCAGAGGGAAGGAAACCAGCTTGTGGACTTTAAGGCACTCACACCTAAAATCAACGTCTTGCTACAGCTTTTGGCATCTTCCCTGGGCAGTGCAGGAACCTCCCGACATCCTCCATCTTGTCCCCATGACTGAAGCTCAGGAACAGCGAGATCTGCTCGAACTGCTCGAACTGCCAGGAACAACTGCCTCAGCTACAGCTTTCTTCATTGACAAGGTACTGTGCAAACGTGGTCCGGAAATCTTTTTGGCCATCGAGAAAGTGCGTGAAACTTTCCTCAGCTACGAAGGCTTGTCCTTCCCTAACCATTCGTCAAACTTTTCACCTAGCCAAATCCTTTAAAAATCCATGGCAAAGACTTAACCGTTATATACCAGAACTGTGCTATCCTGTACAAAAGACTATGAACCATTCACTTTGGCCCAGGCCTATTGAGAAGAATTGCTGGTTGTATTTAACTGAAACCCTTTGCCCTGACTATGAATGCATTTGGGCTGTCGATTCTTATAACCTTGTCTCTTCTCTCCTTTATTAATTATCTGAAGTGCCATTTTGCTCCCACTTCATTTTGGAGCTAAACTTGTTCATTTACTTACCGGGTGGATTTTTGTGGTTTATTAGTGTGTGATATTGAGCTGCTGATGCTAGTATAATGTTTTCTAACTGACTGAGTAAATAAATGTATATTCCTTTACCAAGAAACCTTGAGTACGTGTCTATTTGAATCACTGTATTTGTTGGTCCTATGTGTAACTTGTTCTACTGCTCACTCAACTCTTGATATAGACCTGGCTGCTCAGCCACTGCTACCACATAACTGTGTAGTACAGGCTTGTACCAAAGGTGAAATTGTACTGACACTTGTAGTCTTAATTGCCTGTAGTGTTCCCCCAGGGTACTGCAGGTGATTCTGCCTAACAACGTGTCATGCACTTCAATGGGAGAAATAGCAATATCAGAAATCCATTAAGATGGTCCCTCATGCAAATACACATCTCTTCACTAACAGCTTTCAATGGGGGAAGGAATTGCTTCTGTACATACGATGCCTGCTGGTCATCTTTATCCATTACACCCTCATGCAAACGATCAAGTTCCCTCTTAAACACAAATATTCGTGCAACATGCTCTTGTATGTTCGCTGCGGTATCTCTTGAATGGGCTAGAAAAACCAAATCTCACAAATCCTGTGGCACCACTGTATCTGTTAAATCACCCCATATTTCAGCAAGGTACGATCCCATTCTTTCTACCATCAGCTTCCGTTCTGGGATACCCCCATTGCACTCAGAGCAGCAGCTTCATCATCCCCTTCTATATACGTATCAGCCCACACTTTCAATTCCTTCTGCCTTTCTTTGCTGATTGCACTACGGGTCACTATTCTAGAATCAGCATCTCTTTCGTCAACTATTACCGGTGGAACAGTACCACCTGGCAAAGAGAGTACATACAGATCATGCTCAGTGGGCGGTGGAGGAAATGACACTGTCGGCGCAGATGGAATTATGGGAATGGCAGCTGTAATGATCGGCATGGGTGCTAGTGCGGGCGGATGAACAAGAACGGGAAGAATAACAACGGGCGGAAGCACATAGGGAGTCAGGCAGTGGGGTCAGTACCTGATTCAGACCTACGTTCATTCAATATTTTGTTTATTAACTCATCCGATGCATGCAAATCCTGAGATGGATATATCTTTTGTATGTCTAGTTGGAAAGCCCTGTCCATTCCTGATTGATTCAAACTGTTTCTGTTGGTCATGGACTAGTGCTTTCTCAGCATTTGTCATATTATTGCGCGCATGCTTCTCTGTACTTCTCAAGTGCTGCGTTGCTTCCTTCCTCCAATCTCTAACAGCATCAAATGATGCAGGCCTAGCCTTTTTCTGTAACAATACAGACTCTAAATGTTCTATGCGGGTAAGCTCAAAAGTGCCAAAATCTGGCCATTGAAGTTCGGGTACATGGTCTGGTTTGTCTATGCCAAATCGCATTGAATACAATTGCCCCTAGACAATATTTAACGTGCATCTCATATGCAGACGACGCTTTGGGTGGTGCCGGCTGGCCATGTTCCAGAGATTGGCTTCTGCAGTGGAAAAATCTCGCAAAGCAGGATGACAATTTCCCAGGCATAGCTAAATCGCTCTCCTACCTGGTTACGTTTGTGTTTGTGCAAGCACAACCCTGCCAAACAAACAAATATCAGGATATTTACGAATCAGGGAATGACTCACTTCAATCAAATCGGTCCTACGGACACTATCGACGTGGCTGGCGTATTCGGAAAAGAGGCCTTGATTCCGGGACCCCCGTCGTGATGCCCACTAGATGCTGATCATTGTCCAGGGATCGGTTGTGTAGATCTGCGGAGGAATCAGTTCTCACTTTGCAGGGGCGACCCGCCATTGTCCAATCCCAGTCCGATGGCTTCGTCCCTGACTCTGCGATGGGGCATTAATTGTGAGGGTGCATATTCATGCGCCATCTGAAAGACCAAAAAAACGGAATAAGGCCTATTACCAGACAACAGAGATACGCCAGTCACGAAGTTCAAAGACAGAAATGTATTTTATTCAACAATCACAGTAGGCCAAATGGGTCCCAGCACCCCACGATGTGCGCACACAAACACCGTGAGGGGAGAGAGAGCGAGCATCAGCAAAGTACCAGCATATATAGCTTGATTCGCAGTATTGGAAAGCATTGTCCAGCCCCCCTGCATGTAACTCATGAGCTAGGGTTAGCATTCTACCTACATAATTCATTTGACCTATACATCGGACATTCTTTACCGCTTCTCCCTAGATGTCATGATGCCTGCCCCCGGAAGACCAGACTAGGCCCAGCAGCCCCGGAAACAGGCATCATGCCACTTGGAGCATGCCCAAAAGCCCCAGTTAGGGGCTGTTTGGGTGCAGTCCTGGCGCCTATGGCGCCAGGCTCATAAAGATACAGTCAGTCCTGGCGCCATGGGCGCCAGGCTCATTATTGATAACTTTCCTGAAGTAAACCATGCTGCATACTCACCTGAGACAGACCATGCTGCATGAAGACTCAAGCCAAATGAGGCTTAGGAGGGACTATTTTACTGAAGGGACTATTTTGTTACTTGGGTGGGGCTGTGGAAGAATACTTACCTGGAACTTCTTCCAAGGCTATTTAAACCACGCCCGGACAGCCACACGTGCTTCGCGTTATTCTGCTTGCTGCAGCGTAACGCTCACTGTGTTTTCAGCAGCTCCAGTCTTCAGCCATGCCCGCTTTAGTCCTGGGACTCCTGAAACAAGAAGAAAAGAAGGATAAACGGCGATACTTCAGCATTCCATCACGCTCTCTCCATCTCGCGGCCGCCCTCCGACACATAAGGAGACAAAGACAGCAAGGTGAGCAAGGGGACTCTCTAAGGCTATACAAGCTACCCCCAAGGACTTACCTGATTTACCACGGGGAGTACTCACCTCATCTCGGGTCGGCGCAGTCAAATCTGCTTCATCGCCGTACCCCGGCCCCTAAGGGGAGAAAGCAAAGACAATACAAGTTACCCCCCACAAAACTTACCTGATTTACCACGGGGGTCTCACCTCATCTCGGGTCGGCGCAGTCAACTCTGCTTCATCGCCGTACCCCGGCCCCTAAGTGGAAAACCACAATAGACTTACCTGAATCTTACCAATTGCCATTTGGAAATCTTCGAGTGGATTAATCGGCAACCTGCAAGGAATCGGACAGAGTGAAGATCAGACATTTGAACTCTTATGAACAATTGGACTTTAGAGTCAATACTGGAACTCACCAATTCCTCTACGTTAGTGAAGTAACTGGTCATCAACGGGCCCCTGCGGTCGACGCAGGATGGAGAGCTCATCCTTCCAAACCATCAGGTGAGACTAAGGAGGGGACATCAAGAGTGATCTGTGGGAAGACAACGGGAGTGGGTAAGGTGGGTTGACACTCAATTCCACGGGTGGTTAATTCCCCTTCTCCTTTGCAGAAGAATATTCCTGCGAGCCAGACGAACTAGGCTGAGCGGGCCAGTCCAGTCAGTCATCTCGGCGCTACACGTCACGCTGGTGGAAACAACAGCGGCCCAGTTCCGGTCGACGCCCCTGTGGGAACCAGGTGAGCATAACACTAGACAATTTACTGTCTGGGAACAAGGCGGGACTGCATGTGGGGGCATATCGCGTTCTCTTCCACAAGGTAACATTCTTTGCTCTACCAGTGAATGTTATCTGCTATGGCTTTTCTCAGCCTAAGGTCAGACAGTTCTAAAGCAGAGAAAATAAGGGTTTCTGTGGAGGAGCACAGTAACTCTAATTTACTGCTTACTGAGGAAAGCATTGTCGGGACAGGGTGGCACCTAAATGTATAGCTTCAAGGTTCTACAGTGTAAGACAACCAATATGTTTCAGCAGCTTCCACATTCTTGCCTATGTAAGCATCTAAGAGTTCAAACAGTGGTCTCTTACTGCGTTTAGGCTGAAAACAAAGAGGGCCTCATCATGACCCATGAGTAGTGGATAGGACAGTCTGTTAACAATGCTGAGATGCTTCTATCATTGATCCCGCAGAGCCACGGGCAAGAAGAAGAAACCGAAATGCAAGCAGAAGCAATCCTGATGAGGAGTGGAACCCCGATCCTGTGAGCAGGCCTGTTGATGCCAACCTGTAGCAACAAAGGTAACAGGGATGGCAGAAGACCCGGGAGGAAGCCAGAGAATAAAGAATATGCGGCAGTGATTAAGAAGGGTGATGAACACTATGACCCTCAGCCCAATACGCCTAGTGGAAAAATAAAATCCAAGAGTGTGGTCAACACTCTGGGAATCGGTCTACTCATCCCATTGGGGGGACCAAGATCCAAGAGAGTGGTCAGAGCTCTGGGATTCACCCTTCTCGTCCCAGTAAAAGTCTGAAAACCGAGAGAGTGATAAATGCACTGGGAATCAGTCTCTTCATCACGGTTATAAGAAAGAAAGCCAAGAAAGGGATAGGTATTGGGAATTAAAATAAGATGAGAAGGGGAGAACAAGAGAATCCCTTTTGTCTCCTGTGATATTCCTGATGAGAAAAGAAAATCTATATAAAAATTGGGTCTTCTGTCATTAACTCAAGAACCAAAAGAGAAGATTGAATGTCTGTAAGGACATTCAATAAAGAGAGATTTTCAGAAACACTTAGTGAAAAGATAGCAAGAAGAATTATAAATACTAGAACCTGGAGAAGAGGTTTATCAACAGACTTAAATGGGGAGCCAACCTTGTGGGATAATCCCTTAAAGGAACTAAACCGACTGGTCCTAAACATAGTGGAAGTCTATCTCATGATTGTATACTGAGGCTGGGTAAGCATATCCAGGAGAAGCAAGTCATTCTCCTGGACCTTTTGTTATTCTAGCATGGTAGTAGGGTAAGACCTGTTAAGGGAAGCCATGCCCTATCGGGGAAAGCCCAGCCCTATCAAGGCAAACCCAGTCCTATTAAGTCAAGGTCAGCCCTATTAAGGGAAGACCAGGCCTGTTAAGGCAAGCTAAAACTAATTAAGGCAAGCCCAACTCTACCTAGGCAAACAAGGGCCTACCAATGGCACCTCTTTGCCCTCCAAAAGTATTTTTTGTGTCCTCCACAACTGAAAAATCCCCATCCCTTCTTGAAATCTTAGACACGCCACATATTCAGCAATGGTGGGAGTGCTTGACAGAGAGATAAAGCAACTAAAATAATTGATCATATTATTGACTGAACAATTCCTTGGCATTCTCTGTTCCTCCTAAAGATGAAAGGCACTTTCAGGAAAATAAAGGATTTATTTCTTAGAGCATTTACAAATGTATGAAATTGCTGGCCCTGGGGTCACAGTATTAAAAAATGGTGGAAGTGCCTGTGAAGTGCTGTTTGCTGTTTGGAAGGTCCAAGATTTAATTGTTATCACAGCACCCTGCTGTTTACCCTGGTAGCACCGCCCCTCTGACCCGGCATGACTACAAAAGCACGGGCGCACGTGCACCCGCACATGCACACATGTGGAAGTGCCTGTGAAGTGCTTTTAGCTGTGTGGAAAACTCTTGTGGTCCAAGGTGAATGATATCAACTAGCAATGGACACTTCTATTTTTACTTTACACAGACTTTGTTATTGAGTTGCTTGCCCAGCCGACTTCTAACTCTGTTTTCTCCCCCTTGTCGGCAGATTTAATTGTTATCACAGCACCCTGCTGTTTACCCTGGTAGCCCCGCCCCCCTGACCCGGCAGGACTACAAAATCACAGGCGCACACGCTCACACTTGGAAGTGCCCTTGAAGTGCTGTTCGCTGGCTCACGACGGAGACAGCACTTCACTTTACAAGCAACGTGTGGATTACTTGTGCAGCAGAATATATTCTTGACCCGGCTGCCATTGGCTATGCTCTCTTGGAGGTTAGTCTGTTCCACGCCCTCTCTGTACGTGAGCATGCTTGGTTGTCCCTCTCCTGCTTTCCCTGCTATGGCAGCTCTAGACATTACCCACTTACCACACCAGTCCTCCTCCCGGGTTTTTCAGTTTAATTGGTGATATCTGTGCGTGTGATGCTGGAAATGCATTGGAGGGACAGGGCCTCCATGTCTTTGTCCTCTACTCCCATATGTGTGTTCTGTGTTGTTTTCTGCACAGGAGAACATGAATGCTGGCAGTGCAGTTCTTCTTTTTGGTTGTGGTGAACAGCGACCCTTGGGATACCCTTATGGCCCCCATGGGTGGGGGTACAACCCTGTACCCCTAATGTATGTTTTTGAGCACATGTGAGTGGCACACATAGCAGGATATGAGCCTGAATGCACTGTGAGCCTGATTGGCGGCCTGCCTACATGAATGCCCTTCTGACTGATTGGCTGACTGAGCTTAGCTCAGCAGTGTGAATGAGGGACAGATCTGTATATATGGGGACCTCTCACTTACCAGAATTGTTCAGAAGCTTAAGTGGAAACTTGAAGCTGCTTATCCTTGAAGCCCAGCTGGAAGAAGAAGAATTGCTGCTACTTTCCTTCGACCCGATCCGAAAGCTGTTGAGTCTGTCGAGGACTGATCCGAGGGAGGACCTGGCTAGGAGACCTCTCCCCGAGCTAGGAGGGAACATTGTGCAAAGCCGATCTTCATCAAGGCACCCTGGAAGCCAGTCGCGAAGGGCTGTCGACCAGAGACAGGGTCTGCTGAGAAACTTGAAGTAAAGCACCAGGACATAGAGGCTGTCAAAAAGTGCATTGCCGTCGACCGGGGTTCGGAGGATTTGTCGAGTCGTGTTGCCCAGAAGTGGGGACAGCAGGACGCTGTGCTGCTTGATGACCGGAGCCGCAATCCTCCACCTTTTGCTTAAGAACATTTTAAACGAAGGGCTACCTTGCCATAACCGTTGATTGCTTTGTCCCTCTGCAGAAAGTCAAAGTCGCCGATGACTGAGGAGAATCCGCTTGTGGGTTTCCTGCCACCCGAAGTCCACAAAGACGGTGACAAGTGAAGATCCGATATCCAGCTGTGGTCGAGTCCCGATCGCTGATGCCAACACTCGACGCCCGCTGCTGGGCCTACGTTCTTCATTGAGTCTTCTTTGCGGTACTGAACTCTCTTCTTTGAGGACTCTTGACGCAGAGGTTCACATTTCTTCGAGGATTCTTGATGCCCCGTGGCTCCTGCTTTAAAGGGAGTCCACCCTCGAGGGATCCATCGACGAACCGTAGAAGAAACTCTGCTAACTCAGGAACATTGGGGTAGTGAAACATTTTTTTACCAGGAAACAAGACTATTTAAACATAAATGGACTGGGCATGTTAACACACTTTATTACAGGTTGCCCAAGTGGGGGGATCCTCACACAGAACTGTGTCTTAGTAGCTAAAGTACTATTCTGCCATTGTTTAACCAACTTGCCTTCTTCCTGTGTCCTATGCTGACACACATTACTGTTTGATTTGTATGCCATTAGAAACTGTAGGCAGTCGGTGCATCTTAAAGGAGTTAATAGTTAACAGTGTTACCACATAGACATTATATATTTGCCATATTAGATTTGCCAAAGTACAAAGTGTGTTCTTAATTGTGTATATACCTTGAAACTTAATTATATATAAAAAACTGTGTGAACACATAACCTAGTGTGTGGACATTCCTTTGTAGTACACTGTACTTAAGAACCAGCCTGCATCACCTCCTGAGAGCTTAAGCATTGGTAGCTCGTCCATTGCTACAATAGAGAACCTCGGCTGGGGTGAACTGTGCTTCTAGTCTGCCATATAGAGAGCAGGAGTACAGATAACCCCCCTCCAGTCTTGACAGTGCTATTCTCTGTTTCCCTGTGCACTACCCACCCCCGGGTGTCTAGATTTCTCTTAGCTCAGCGGCCCTACATGTTTCCAGAAATTGATTGCACACTGTCCGAGACTGTAGTTCAATGTGCTTTAAAACCCTTGATGAAGAACTCCAGAGATCCTGTATTTACAAAAAAGAGTGGTGGCACTACGGTTATTGAGTGGCCTAAACGAGCCAGACGAGCATGCGCTCGCAAAACAATTCATAAACCAGGCCACCTCAATGACTCTAATCTAGTAACAAATGACATGCTTTTTTGCAAAGGGACTTTCTGGAGAGTCGAGTGCTAACTAAACTCAGTTGTTTTGAGGAAGAGAATGTTCTCTGTTCAATAGTAGAGGACCTCAGCTCTGCTCTTCCGTGTCTAGGATCCAAACTGATTTTCCAGGTGCTGAATCGATCTAGTGACATAGAAATTGTAGAAAATACATATGTTCAATCAGGTGATGTCTCCATCCGCACCTCACGATTGCGGCTCTATTAGTTTTGTGGGCTCGGCTGAGGGAGTGGCTGTTGCCCTCCCTCGGCCGAATGTGTGCTTTCCTGCCAGCTCTCACCCCTTGGCGGATGCAGTTCCCCGTGAGCACTCAGGAGATGACCTTGCCCCCATACAGGCTTTGAATGAACATGGTGAAATAGTAAATTATGATGGTGAGGAACCTGTCGCTCCTCTAAAGAACAGCAATGAGACTGGTAATAGTTTGGAAGGGCTGAATACTGAGGAGGTGCAAGGCCTCAATGAACATGATACTAGCACTATACAAGAGGTACTATCACGCAATGTAGATGAGCAGACCTATGAGGAAAATAGTACTAGATTTGAAGTAGACTCTGTCACAGGACAAATACTTGAGATGCGCGGTTTGGATGTTGCTGATGCCTCTCCTTGTATCTCTCCACGGGTTTGTCCAGTCCCTAATGAAAACGACATTAGTGTGGGTGATAATCAAATGGATATGAGTTCCACTAGTATGAGATCGAACAAAATGTTCGAGGCACTAGAAAATGTGTGGTCATCCCTGGTAGACAAAGGTGAAAAGATAGCACGCAAGTTAGATGTGCACTCAGTGCGACTGCATAAAAGTATTAATAAAGGTGGAAAGCGGTTGAGAGAGTGTAGTACTAATACAGATGTGACAAATACGCTTACGGGTGTTGTACCCCAGAAGGTAACCAATACAAGTAGCCTAGGAGAGGTTCCATTGAATGAAGTGAGAGAGACTAACAATACTAGTCAGAGTGGCAAAAGGACGCAACTGAGATATAAACAGCGCCAGATCAAGTTGTGTGATCGATCCCAGCCTACAAAAATCTAGAAAAAATTTGCAAGAAAGTTTCCCAGGCTGTCATGTATCAAGATAAAAGAACCATAAGGGCTAACAATGGTTGTATTGTTCTTGATCCACATACATCATCCATAGAGGGTGATTCCGCAAACGCAAGCCTAGAAGTAAATCACTCTAATAATCTCCCTCTGAGAAATATCCTCTTAGTAAGGGAGAATGCCAATAGTAACGAATATGTGGCAGCGATACACGCAACCCATGAGAGCCCATTGGATAAACCAAAGAACTATGACATTCGAAACTGTTATGGCAGGCGCTCCGTCGCGGAGGAGACCCAGCAGAGCGGTGAGGTCGGCTTGAGCCTAACGGCGCAGCGCGGCAACGATGACAAGACCACTGAGTGTGCTGCATAAACCCGGACTGGTGCTCACGCATCAGTTCCGGTGATTCCTTTATTTAGTTGACCCCGCCCCCTGACATGTGACCGAGCTCTCCTGGGCGCATGACATCACATTCCTCCCAAACTTGGAATGCTTTTCTCGGTCGTGAATAATAAAATTTCAAACAGGAACAGTATATTCTAGTCTCTTATGACGTTGTACTGTGAGAGTTCGCTCGATGGTAAACTCCTCGTATGATGTACCCTTGTAAGCGGGATGATGGTCGTGGCTTTTCTCTCAAGCTGCATCGAGGGTGACTCCTCTCTGGTTCCGGCGGTGAGTTTTTCTGGCCTGGTTTTGCTGTTGCCTGGGGCCGGTCTCCTCGGCTCTTGGGGGGTGTCATGGGTTCCGGATGACTCAGGGTTGCTTTGCTGACTGTGTGATTTGGTTTCTGTCTGTGGGGTCCTCGGGCTCTCTTCCCATAGTGCTGCCGGGACCTTCCGGAAGTGTGAAATGTTCCTGGTGACTGTCTCGTTCCCTCTGGTGGCTGTGATCATGCTGTGGTTCGCAGCACTGACTGTCCAGAGTCAGAATTCGAAGCTTAGGGACATCTACTTGGGCGGAGCCTGGTTCTTGACTATTACTGTGTTCCCTGGTTGTAGTTCCCGGTGGCTTGTGCGGCTTTCTTGTTCGTTCCGCTTGACGCGTCTTGCCTCTATGGCGGGAATGTCTGGGTCAGGTGTTATCCAGTTCGGGTGGATGGGGAGTTCGGCTTGTATCGGTACCCCGAACATGAGGGCAGCTGGGCTGATCCCTGTCAATGAGTGCAGGGTCTGGCGGTGTGTCTTTAGGAAGTGGTACACTGTCTTCAGCCAGGG
Organism: Ambystoma mexicanum; assembly: GCF_040938575.1. NCBI lineage: Eukaryota > Metazoa > Chordata > Amphibia > Caudata > Ambystomatidae > Ambystoma > Ambystoma mexicanum. Next base: position 389,248 of record NW_027182446.1, read on the forward strand.
GTGGCCTCGATCTTTCGCGATACAGATAACTTTGTTAAGAGACCCCATGAACCGTTCGGCGTCCCCGTTTGTTTGTGGCCATCCTGGTGTGATCCGCTTGTGTCTTATGTTAAGGACCTGGAAAAATTGGCGTAGTTCCTGGCTGGTGAAAGGTGGTCCGTTGTCATTTTTGACAACGGGATGCTGTGCATTGCGAATATCTTCTCTAGGGCTAGAGTCTCGGCGTTGGTGGACGCCATCTGCTCAACCTCCGGGTATCTGCTGAACTTGTCCACCAGGACTAGTAGGTAGCCTTCTCTTGCAATGGTGCAGTAGTCTATGCTGACTGCTTCCCACCGCAGGTTGCTCCTTGGTGCGTTGATGATGGGTTCTGGGTTCTCGGGCCTCCTGGTGGCTTGTCACGCTGCGCACGACTCAATAAGGTTCATCACTCGCTGCTGCATGTGGGGCATCCACATCCAGGACTTTAAGTATGAGGTAGTTTTTACGATTCCCTGGTGCCCACTCTGGGCTAGCTTGAGAGCTCTTTCCTCCAGATTTGTGGGGAGCACAATGCAGTGTCCTTTTAGTATCACTCCTTCGGGGCAATGGTAAGTTTGTGGCGGATCCCGAAGAGTGCTTGAAGCTTTTCTTGAGCGGGTTTTGTGCGCTGTGCCATGGAGGATAGGAAGTTCTTCCAGTTGCCGTATTGGATGGCCAGAATGGTGTGGGTCAGTATGGCGTCTGCCTCGTCTGCTACTTCACACAGGGTAATGGCTCGTAGTCGAGCGCAGGCGACTACGTGTCCATTCGTCTCTGTCGCGTCTTTCCTCCTAGTCATTGGCGGGTCGCGGGTGGCAGGACTCCACTTCTATGTTGTAGGGCTGGAGTTGAAGCATCCACTTTTCGATGAGTGCTGGGGCGTGTGGTGCTGAACCCTTGACTATTGGGATGAGGGGCTTGTGGTCCGAGAATTCCTTCACGCGCTTTCCTAGTAAATATACTTTGAAATGTCTGCATCCCCACAGGATTGCGAGGGCTTCTTTCTCAATATGTGCATAACTTTTGTTCAGTCTTGGTCAGCGCACGGCTAGCGAAAGCAATGGGGTGTATGTTGCCTTCCTTGTCGATTTGGGTGAGCACAGCTCCCAGACCAACAGGGCTGGCGTCGACTAGGAGTTTGGTGTGTCTTTCAATATCGACAAACGCCATGGTTGTGGAGCTAGACAACGAGTCTTTGATTTGCTGGAATGCTTGCTGGTGGGTGGATGACCACTCCCACTTCTGGTCCTTTTTCGTTAGTTCACGGAGGGGGCTTGCAATGGTGGCGAGGTCTGGGATGAATCTCGCACAGTACGTGGCCATCCCCATGAAGCTCTGTACTTTTGTGGCTGATTGCAGGGCTTTGGCGCTTTTTATGTCATTTACCTTGGCAGGGTCTGGCGAGACCCACTTTGCATTGAAGATGTATCCGAAGAAACAAAGTTCTTCCTTCCCGAACTCACATTTCTCTGCATTCAGGGTTAGCCCTGCCTCTTCCAGTCTGTGCAGAACTGCCACAAGGTGTTTGTGGCGTTCTTTGTCGTTCGTCGCATATACAATGATGTCATCACTGATATTAGTTGTTCCTTCCAGACCATTAAGGACATTCCTGATTTTGTGCTGAAACACTTCAGCTGCCGACGAGATCCCGAAATTCAGATGCTTGTATCTCCTCAGCCCCAGGTGTGAGGAGAAGGTGGTGATGTACCTTGACTCCTTTGCCAGTTCGAGTTGGTGGTATACCGACCTGAGGTCCAGCTTGCTGAATATCATTGCTCCTGTCAGGTTGACAATGAGCTTGTCTATGGTCGGCGTGATGTGGCGTTCTCTTCCGATCGCAGCGTTCGGGAGCCGCAAATCGATGCAGATTCGTACTGCATTGGGTTGTTTGGGCTTTTGCGCTACGACCATGGGGGACACCCAGGGGGTGAGCACTGATGTCTTCTCTATTATGCTTGCTTGTTCCAGTTTGTCGAGTTCTTGTTCAATGGCTTCTCTCATGTGAAATGGTACTCGGCGATGGCGTACCACCTTTGGCTCGATGGTCGGATCCATATGTAGTGAGGTAGCCGATGCTCTGGAACACTTTCTGGTGTTTCTCAATCAGGTCATTGATTTCAGTGTGTTGGATGCGGAATGTGAATTTTACTAGTTGCAGTTTTTCTGCTGTTTTGCAACTTAACAGCATTTTGCAGTCAGCGTCAACAACGTAGATGCGGGCTCGGCACATGGTGTTGTGTGAAAAGTCTGATCTGAAGGACCTTTGTACGGGCAGAACCCTCTTACAGCCATATGCATACAGGCTGACTTTTCTGTCTTGGAGCTTTGGTCTTGGTTGGAGTTTTCCAAATGCTGCTACTGGCATGACATTGACGGTTGCAACGGTGTCAAAGACTACTTTTAGAGGTTTTCCATCTGCATGATGGTCTTTTCCGCTGTTTGTATCTCTTGGGATCTACTGTTGAGATTAGGTGTACTCTGTGTACCCTCTTGCTGTGCCTCCTTCGACTTTCCTTGTCATTTCTGTCAGGGGATGCGCTGTCTTTGCTTTCTTCGCTTTCACTCGTGCCCGGTAAGCTCTGCGAGTGGTCGACAGCTCTCGCTTTCCCTTTCCTGCTTGGTTGGTGAGAGGTTTCTCAAGGGGCAAACTTTCTTCGGTGCTCTTGCGGCCTTCGTGGTGGGTGCTCACGGTCATTTCTGCTTGGTGGGTGTAGGCAGACTGCTGAGTAGTGGGCTGAGTAGTGGTTAAGGCAGTTGCACTTGCGACAGGTCGCCCCCCACGCTGGGCATGTTTCTCCTCTGTGCCATGGGCCTCCGCACCACTTGCATGTGCTTTCCCTCCCTTGAGGTATGTGAGGCTTGGAGGGGTTTGTTCCTCTATCTCCCTGTTTTCTGGTGTTTTGGCGTCGCGATATTGCTGCAACTTCTTCTGATTTCCTGGGGTTGTCAAGTGGAAGTCGTTGGATAACGGCTTTGATGACTGCCACCTGGTCGTCCGTGCGTTCTCGAAGACTGCCCATTTCAAGGATGCGGGATAGAGACATGTTTTTCTCTGTTAGGATGGCTCTCCTCAGTTTCTCTGAAGAAATCCCATTGATGATTTGGAATCGGATGGCAAATTCCTCATCGGGGAACTCGCAACCGACCGCCATTTCTCATAGGTGAGCGTGGAAGTTATCCACTGTCTCACTCTACCGCTGTCTGGCCATACAGAAATGGAATTGTTCATAGTCTGGGTTGATGTCCGATTTGCAATTGTTTGTAAGCGCATATTTGGCGGCGTCATAGTTGTTTGAATCGCCGTTGTTTGGGATGGAGTTGAACAGCCTTGGAGCTGCTGCTCCTAAATTGAGTAGAAGGAAGGTGCATTTTTTCCTGTTTGCTGTGATCTCCCTGGCCTCGCAGTGCATCACGAATTGTTATAGCCAGATGCCCCAGCGGATTGCTGCCATTGTGGAGAATGGATGAAAAAGTGGCATGAGGGTGGTGAGCGCTGGGGCTGGGTGTTCTGGGTTGGTGCTCCTGCTTGTTGATGGGCTTGCACTTGCCCTAGAGGTGCTAGAGTTTGTGCTGGACATGGCTGGTGCTGTGGGCAGGGCCATGCGCGGGAAGTGTTGGGCTTCACGGGTGCAGGCATGAACACCTGCTTTTTTGTGGTGCCGCCCTTGTCCGCATGGTTTTTTCGGGGAATCATATTCCCATGTTGGGGCATTATAGTCACTCACCGGAATGTTTATGGTTGATTGAATGTTTGAATCTCACTTCTTACCAATGAATTTGGTCCAAAGATCGTTGGAAATGCTGTGACTGAAGGCCTAGGAACAGAGTGACGGCCTAGGAACAGACTGGGCAGCAGTCTGCTTCCTAAGTACTGAAATCGCAATATGCGTGAGTAGCTTCTTGTTTCGATAGTCCTAGAACATTGGGTGTGCGAACACAAGGCTCCCCTTACCCGTGCGTTTATACGCGTGTCACTCAACTGCAAGGAACACTCATTTGGAATGGTGGGGGTGTGAGAGCGAGGCTCGCTCTTCAAACGCGATGTTAGTCTCTGTGATGAACACCCTTTCGGAACATTGGGGGTGTGGAAGTGAGGCTCTCTCTTCCGCGTGAGCTACTTAACGGTGAGGGGTTGATGTTGGCCAGTGCCCGGAATGTTTGGGCAAATTGGAGTGGCTGACCTGCGGTGCACACTACTTTGCAGGTGAGGTGTGAATGGGCGCTTTGGGAGGGCGCCTCCTCCTCGTCGCCAGTGTGATGGCGGGCGCTCCTTCACGGTGGAGGCCACGGCAAAGATGACAGGACCACTGAGTGTGCTGCATAAACCCGGACTGGCACTCACACATCAGTTCCGGTCATACGTTTATTTAGTTGACCCCGCCCCCTGACAGGTGACCGGGCTCTCCTGGGCACGTGACATCACAGAAACTATATGTCTATCTGAATTGCGCATGAGCAGTCCCGCTCCATCCCGGTTTGGCAAGGAGGGCGCAAACCTGCAGCAAAACGAAAGTAGAAAGCTTTAAAAAACAATGGTATTCCAGATAATATATTGGTTGATATCCAGACTATGTTTATAGAAATACCCGGGGTGGATGGTGCTGCTACAAGCACTGTTTCCACTCTGAACAACTACATTGGTAATACTAGCACCAACCCAGACACCATACAGACAGAATTAGTCAAACCAAGGTCGGCTAATTGTCACCAAGAAAATAAGAAGATTGTACCCCTAGAAAATCTATTAAAAAAGACAGCGCATGCACTACAATTGTGATCGATCGTATAAATGAAGGCATGTTATTGAATAGATCGCGTATAATTGACCTGTGCCATTCGATTGTCGCCTTAAGAATGGGGACCTCTAAAGATTTTAGAATAGTTGAGAAATTGGTATGCTCCTCGAGTGTTATTACAAATGTATGGTGCGTGTCTCTGCCCATATTAGAATACAACTTACAACTTCATAGTGAATTCAGGAAACTGGGTTATTCATGTGAAGAAATACATATGACCACGAACAAATATGAACATTGTGACTATGGCTCCAACACATGCTTGACCCAGCAGGCCCTGCCTGATGAGACCTCGATTCAAGGGCATGCGACCATTAAACAATAGGAATGTAGCTGGTGATCCAAGAGTAGAAATCCCCTCCAATTCTTTTGAAGGCTACTGACAATGGCTACGGGTAGCCTTCAAATCACAGTTTGGCAAGCAACATCGATGACAATTACATCATTATGTGTTGGAACACTAGAGGCAACTCTCACTTTACTCCTGATGATGGCCTTCTGGTAAATATGAACTTTTCATTGTGGTGGCGTTACAAGAAACCTGGATTTGGGAGCACTGCGACATAGATGGCCGCAGTACTGTGAAAAGATTAGCCAGTAAAGGACCTCTGTGCCGCACGAAGGGAGGACTTCTGACATCAATCCGACACCCCTGGGTGGGTTTGGATACCATGTGGTCCACAGATATGGTCATGGCAGTTTTCATTTGTTGTGATCTGGCTAAGACTTTGCCTGTCCTAGTGGTTAATATATACAATCCGCCGAACAGAGTCCACAATAAAATCAACATTCCGACGGTGGCCCGCATTTTAGACGAATGCGATGTGAGCACACCCATTATACTGTTAGGAGATTTCAATGCCAATATTCACAGTAGCTCCACGTGTGGTGATGAGACAAATGAATCAGGACCTATTCTGCCTAACTCCTCCAACAGACAAGGTAAAGGATGGGCCAACCTATTCCAAGTCCATCATTTGAACATGCTGACTGGAAACTGGGCAAGTGACACAAGTAGAAGTGCGACCAGAGTCAGCGGGAAAAGTATGTCCACTATTGATTACGTCATAACTAATGATAGGGCAAGTATATATCTGCGAGACGTTGCCATAGGCATCTGAGACGAAAGTGATCATCTTCCTGTATACCTCTGTTTACTAAAGATAAAGATATTAGTAGCTATGAACTCAATGGCAACATCTTTTTAAGCAACTGAGGTAATCGAATAAAATGGAGCCCGAATAACCTAGAAAAGGGACGAATTATATCAGAACAAGAGCTCACGATTTTCACAGATATCATGTGGGAACGGTCAGAAAATAGGGCCCCTCTTTCGATTGAAGCCTAGGAACATGTCCTTGTAACCATCAAAGCTGGTTCATGTCAAAAACGTGTATACACTAGCACCAGTGAGAGATGGAGCATGACCCACTAGCAGAAACCAGGGTTTGACAAATCTATTCATGATGCAAAAAAAGAATAAGACTCGCTATCAACCATATTAAAAATAGCGATCTAGTTGATGCCCCTTAAATATTAAAAAGGTGAAGACGGAACATCGTAAGTGGCTATCTATTCATAGAGCGCATGCGGCTAATGAAGTGTGGCAAACTATGGCCTATTTTGCCAGAACTAAGAACAACCAAGGAATGTGGGCTGTAGTTAATGGAACAAAACAGAAATCCTTGCCCATTAATAGTGTCTCTGAACATGACTGGATATCTCATGTGAACAAGATCTTAAGGGCACAAGATATAACTGACAAACCAGTAGACAGTAATGTAGTCGAATGAAAATCAAGTTATACTGTTGAAGATCTTAAATTATTGATCAAAACTCTACCGTAATCACGAGCAATAGGGCCTGACGGCACCTGTAATGCTCTAGTCAGATTGTCCCCTGAGAAATGGGCTCCTGCCCTGTATTTACTATTCCGTTGGATAGGCAAATATGGCCAGGTCCCGAAATCTTGGCAAGAAAGCTCTATTTTACCAATTCACAAAAAAAGGTGTTTGAAGGACCCACCCAACTATCGCATGTTAGCGATGTTGGATATTCCTGCCAAAATAGTTGCTAAAAATCATATTCCAAGAGTTTAACCAATGGATTGCAAACAACCAGATTCTCCCCCTAACCAATCTGGCTTTTGAGATACATCATCCACCGTCCATAATATTAGCATCTTAGTGTCAGCCATAGAATACGCCGGGCACAGGCGACAGTTACCAGTATACGGCACGTTCATCGACTTTAGTGCCGCCTTTGACACGATATTGAGATACAAACTGTGGACCAAACTTGTTCAATGGGGTATCCCGGCTGGTCTGCTTTCTATGATTAGATTGTTGTATACCAACATCTCTGTCAGAGTAAGGCTTGACGGTGAAGATAAAGTCTCATAATTGATTCCAACTTGTCGAGGGGTCAAACAGGGCTGCATCTTGGCTGCCACCCTTTTTAACATGTATCTTGCAGACCTTCCATTGGCTTTTGAACCCATTTTGTCTAATGACATCAAAATAGGCTCAAACCACATTATAATGAAATGTCTAGCCTTGAATGATAACAGACAACTGTTTGCAGATATGCTCCCTCAAGAGATGACTCAAAAGCAATGGGTACAGATAGTACTAGGAAATAAGAAAGCCCTTGTTTTCAGAGTGATTCAATTATGGGTCAATGTAATGGAGTGTAAAGCAGTAATAAGAACAAGAGAAAGGAAAAAGTAGCTGAAAAAATGAATGCAGAATGAACATTTCACCCACAGATAGCAAAGCATGATAACATTATATATGAACAGGGTCTATTTGATACAGACTTGGACAGACTAATAGAAATTGAAACAAATAACAAGAACGCAGATGAACGCAGATGAAATAATTGAAATATTATGGAACATTTTAGAGGATGATGAATGAAAAAGTTTGTAACTAAACTATATCCTTAAAAATAAAAAATAAATAAAAATATGTTCGTTCAAGTCTCAGCTTGGAGAGCAACTTGTCTTCCATTTCATATGCTATTAGAGTTTCTCACTTGGAATGATTATCTGACAGCGGCACGGAGCAGACTTCTAAGCAAAGCTTTTCTTGCACTTTGTGCTCTGGTTCAGTTGCTTGCCAATGTGGACCATTTGATGTTTGTACAGGTCAGATCCCAGAGTGAAGCTTTGCATGCATGTTGTATGTCGTTACAGTTTCTCTTCAGGATGTGATGCCTGTACAGATGGGAACTAGGACTGAAGCATTTCTTGCAGAGGTATGGTTTCACCCATGTATACAGCATCTGATGTGAGGACAGGGGGGGAGGGCTCTGAGTGCAGCTTCTCTCACCCTTCATGCACAGGTACGGTCACTCCGCGGTATGCAGATGTTGATGCCTGGATAGATTAGAGCTGTAATTAACGCTTTTCCTGCACTTTGAGAGAGAGAGAAGAGCTCTGAGTGAAGGTTTCCTCACACTCCTTTTTGAGATAGACCCCTAATGAACTCAGTCAAAACTGGGTTCACCACCTGAAGAACAAGTGCATGTTTTGTAGATTAAAGCAAAATGGTACTGTAGGACCAAACTAACCAAAGTCTCAACAAACTACATCAATTAATACATTTTAGCAACAGTTAAAACACTCCTCGATATTTTATTGCCACCCACCCCTCAAACATGATTGGATTTACAAAAAAGTACTATCTTTTCACAATTAATTCTTTCTCATTGTTCATCGACAATCTTTACTACCATCTTCGGATTGTGGTCGAAGTCCGCCTTTACTCGGGATTGGTTTGTGGTAGGTTGTGACATCATGGCAATGAAACATTCACATACAACTTAATTCCTTACTTAGTAACAACTGGCCTAGAGCCCTTTAACCTTAAGTGTGATTGCACATGGTCAGCTTGGATATCTTAGCAATACGAGGAAGGGCTGAACAAACAGGTTTTCTTTGAACGGCCTATTGCGATCTCATCTGCCCAACCTCCTGGCTCCTCATTAGACATTCTAATTGATGCAACCACCACTCCAACACATACAGCCTCTAGTTTCACCCTGAGAAAACAATTGAACACTGCACACCCTTGCCTCGGGCCCTATCTTTATTGCTGTCCCAAACAATTGGTCAAACCCCTCTGCATGACTTCAATGCAATGGGCAAAATTATATCTGTTCCTTGAGGAACTGTTAAGCCATAAATCACTATGTCCTGCTTGATAGCTGACCTTCTACTGAATTACTTATTCTTCCTCTGTCAACCCCCCAAGACCGCAAAACCATAATCTCCCAACTACCTAAAACTCATTGTGAAACTGCGTACTGCAAAGTATGAATAAACTCACAAAACCCAACCACATACAGATTTATATAAACTCCTTATTAACACTCTTTTTATATGTTCACCCGTGTGTATGTCTTATAAATATTATTCCTTCTTTACGGTGGGATTTTAGGACAGGCCCTCACTTCACATGCGCATTGAAACCCTATCCGTCTCCCAATTTCCACTAACTGCCGATTTAGCATCATGATATATGCAAAGACCCACCTCACCAACTTCATGGTATTTCTGGGATTGAACTCCTTGCACACTACACAATTCCCTATCAATCTACTTACCTGTTCTTGTAAGTTAGGGATAAACCAGTCCTCCTTCAGCTCTGCTGCGATTTGTTGCCGATAAGTATGTGCCGGGTAGTGTAGTTGCTCTAGAGCCAAATGAAGCAACTACAGGCATTACTACCTTCTCCGTTAGTCCTGTCTTCACAGCAAATCCGTGGGTGAGAGAACACATCTTCTCTTTTTACAGAGCTCCTGTTCTTCTATAGGGGGTTTTCTCTTGCATTTCTATAATATGAAGCACCAAGACTGTGGTGTATGGTGTCAAGGGTTTTGACTCATGTTGAATTATTAGGCGAGAACAAAACTGAATCAATAAACTGGGTAGATGTGGGGATGAGCTGTCGCCGCCCATCATTCTATCCCAGAACAAAACTAAATAAATAGATTGGGTCGATGTGGGGATTGAGCTGTCGCCGCCCATCATTCTATCCCAGAACCAGGAGAACCGCGCAGTTTTGCGCACACCAAAATGGTCGCCTAACCTGCCAACCACCAGTGCAAGCGTGATGGACCGGAAGCGACAGGGGTGAAAGGTGGTGCCAAAGGAAAAATAGCAGTGCCTGTTAGATCAAAAACGCCTTGAAATCACTGCTGTTTCTCTGAAGTGCAAGCTCAAAATGTCCATTTCAATTTGTTCAAAATCCGTTTATAATTGATGTCAACAAGTTGCTAAAATCAGGGGCACAAGACCACTGTAAAGATTCAACCTTCTTGAGGGGGGTTCCACATCACCATTCTACTGTAAGGATGTCCATCAAAACAATGGCAGCAAGGATTAGAGCTGTCAAGCAAAATCCTCCTGTCAAATTCAAGACAACTCCTAAAAAAAAAAATAGGTGCAGTACCAGCTTTGGACATAAGCCGGCGCTAGCGGTCTAAACTCTGACAGTCAAACTGTATTTCAGGAGTTGCCAGCCTCCTGAGACAGCTGGAAACTTCAAAACCTTTTTGGTTAATTGAACATTTAAACACCTGCTGTTCCCTAAAGACAGGCTGATTCAATTAACATTGCAAGAGGCTGGGAAACCTTCTCACCTCAGAACTACACACAAGAAGCCAGGAGATCACATGGACATGCTAACCAAATGCAGAGTGGACCAATGGCCTGCTGACCTCAGCTGACACAATAGACTCTTGCAATTGAATGGGGTATGTTAATTTGGGTGTGGACTGTAAACAGAGCTCTGCCTGGCAGAAGAGACATGTGATCCCTGACTCCCAAGTTTCTGGGGGCAGACCCAGACACTTTTTGTGAATTGAATTGAAGGCAAATATATGTTTTATAAAACCACTGATGACTAATTGTAACCAGATGATAGAAATGTACAACTTTGGGATCTTTAAATTGACACATTCACTCCCAGTTCAAAACTTGGCTGGTCGCTCTGTGATGTTCTGAGCCAAAACCCCGCTAATTATTAATACTACAGACACTGTGTTTGTGCTAGAGACTTAGTAAATTACTGGAATATGGGTAGAAAGGCGGTGTACATGTGTGCCATTTTTGGTAAACGTCTGATATTGGTAAATCAACTAAAAATGAAAATAAGTTGTCATTTTTGAATGCAAGCCCCCAGGAAGATCAGAGTTGGGCCAGAATGTACCTTAAATAATCTGTAATATGTACATGTAATGTCAAACAACTGTGTATCTGGGAAATATGTGTAGTTATGAAAAATGATTTCTAAGGTAAAAGCAAAGGGGCGTTTCTTCAATAGATCGTAAATGGCTGACATCACTCTGACACACTATCCTTTCTCAAATCAGGGACCAAAGAATCCTTTGGCCTATCAAATCTTGAGAGGGTTGGGCATGCAGAATTAGCCGACCCACCCATTTTCAAAACACATAAAAAGAGCCACTGGAAGCAAGACAGGGACTTTTCTTTTTCACTTTCTGTGGAGCATTTTGACAGACAACTTCACATCCAGACTTCAGACTTCAAATCCATCAATCTCCAGAGACTAGAAATTAACTCCAGAACTTGTAGCAGAGAGGCATGAATCCACAAGCTGAATCCTTTTTCATCAGGCCTCCAAATCATTTGCAAACTATTCAACAGCCGGGCGAGCTGTTTGAATTTTTGCCAAGAACTTTTGCCAGAACCAGAGACCCAGAAGGCATAATTATCCAGAGAGACCAGACCCAGACCAGATCTCTGTGCAGTGCTGAGAGCTGACCCAGATCGCTGTGCGCGGAACCAGTACCAGAGAACCGCAGCCAATCCTGACCCGATCCGTGATAAAGTCACATTCCTGTCCAACATATAGTGTGAGTACTCAGCCAGGACTCTGCAAAACCAATCTCTTAGTTTAAAATAATCTAATTCAAACTATTTTAACCTATTGAGAACTGCATCATAGAAATCGTGTCCCTTCCTTTTGATTCAAAGCTGGAAAATTGTCCTATATCATTCTGAGCTTTACTTTTATTTTGAGAATCTACCTTCACAAAATCGTCCGTATCTCGGGAACCGTTTGTCCTAGGAACAGAATTTAACTTTCATCTTAAAGCTAAGATTCTGGGATTTCCAACGAACCCAGAACCCACTTTCTATTTATTATACTTTTTCCGTAATCGCGCTCGACGCACTCGGAAAAATTGCTGCGATTTGCGATTTGGCTCAATTTCTTCACTTGTCAAAATAGCGGTGTCTTGCTTTCCTTTGCTGAAATTCGTTTGCCACCTGACAATCATTCATAGAGCATTGCTAAAGTGATCCTGAACAAATACAAAGTTGCTGTCACCCACCCTGAACCTCTAGAAGGAATTAAAATCCTTTTAGCATATTTTTCACTTCATTGCTTACCACATTTAAAGGATTTTGCCTGTGTTTAAAATCATACCTGTTTTCCTCTAAGCTCGCTGGGGGGAACTGGAACTTTGTATTGCATTTGTGTGTATTCCTGAGAATTGTGTGTGTTACTTCCATCTCCTTACAGTGCATGGGGGGGGGGTGAATTGTTGAAGAAAAAGTGATCACATTATCTTTTGCTGAAATCATATCAAGTTTATTTCTGTACTGCCTTTTATTCATCTTTGCATCTCCTTGAAACCCTAAGGCATTCCCTGATACCTTATTTTCCTGTTCCTAGTCATAAGTCACCAGAACTGTGCTATTGTAGGATGACCTATTGCTGATTACTGCTCATATTCACAAGTGTGATATCAATTATTAATTTATTATACAATTGTGATATATATATAGATATATATATATATATATATATATATATATATATTGTTTAATTCTCAAATAAACCTTTTATATTTGCAAAACAGACTTACTTCTTGGCTCAGTGGGGTCAGGGGGATTCTAAGAGAGGGGTGTTATATAAGGGTGGTCGTCCAGATTGCACAAACTGCACATAAAAATATATAAATAAGGGCTTCCCTTGAGCAATCCCAGACAAGGCACTGACTTAGTGGGGCTGCTTGATTGGAGTCTTTAACAAAGGGGCTGGTAATTGAACGTGTTGGGATATGGTTTCCATGTTCTGGGAATCTGTAAAAGGTAAATATGCTGCTTCCTTCGCGGCCTTGTCTGTTGCATCATTCCTGAGAGCTATTGATATAGTGTGGTTAGTATGGGCAGCGCATTTAACTAAACCTATCTCTGCTGACAAAGTTATTGCTTCAGTTAGTCAGGATAGAAGCACAGCATGCTGGAAAGTGGACCCTTCACGCCTCCTAAACCCTCTTCTCTGTCATCTTGATAACCAAGAATGGACGGTGGCGGTGACATACGCGTAGTCAGAATAAACAGTGACTGCCTTCCACTTACTAATTTATAGCACTTCTATGATTGTCACTAGTTTGCTTGTGCAGAGTAATGAGAAGGCAACCGACTCTTCAGTCTGACCCTGTATTCCCCATCCACAAGACCCACAACAGCTGCACCTGTATGCCTCTCAACCGTCTCCTGGTTGCTAGTTGAACACCCATCAACAAAAATCAACTCACCCCCCCTAGGGCATCCTCTTTCACAGTCACCCCCTGTAAAGACTGGTAGGGGATGTCTGTACTTCTGCTTTCTATATGGTAGAGGAGAGGCACAGAGGACCCCAGCCAAGATTCTCTATTACGGTAGCAATGGACAGTACAGTGTAGTCCCCGAACCCCCACAAAGGAATGTCCACACACTGTATTACTGAAAACACAGTCTTTATATAATTAATATTCAAAGGTATGTACATGATCACAATAACGCACTTTGTACTCAGAAGTCAATAATGATAAATATATACAATTCTAAAGTGGTACCACTAATGTTATCAAATCTCATTAAAGTGCATCAACTGTACGGTTAAAATGTCACACAGATTAATAATGAGGAAACCAGCAATAGAGATAGGCAGGAACGTAAGATTGTTGAAACAATAGGCAGAATGCTGACCCCTACCACTAGGCACAGTTCTGTGTGGAGATCCCCCCACCTGGGCAACCTGTAAATAAAGATATGTAGCACAAGCCCAGTTCATATATTGTCCGATAGTCTTACTTCCTCCTATTAAGGTTTTACCCCCCCCAATGTACCTGGTGGAGTAGAGTTCTCCGACGATGCGTCGACCGATCCTTTTTGAGTGCCTCCCTTTCAGGCGGGAGCCACGGATTGTCGAGAGGTGTCGGGGAACCTGGCGTTCAGTATCGGGGAATCGAAGGCCCTTCTTGAGTGCCCTCCCTTTAAGGCGGGAGTCACGGGTCGGCGAACGTCCGACGGTGAACAGGTCGAACTACGGCAGGGAAGTGACAGCTTCGTTCCTAGCGGTGCTTGTCGATGACAGAGCGTTGGTGTCCTGCAAGGAAGAGGCGTGCAAGGCCCATCGGTGACGATAGTTCTGGACCACAAAGAGATGATGAAGAACTGTGGCCCAGCAAGGGCGTCGAGTCATCAGCGTCTTTGTGGTCTTTAGGTAGAGGGAAACCCACCGGTGGAAGCTCCTCGGCGCGTCGACGGTCAGGCCTTCTCCAGCGGGAGACAAGCGGGTGACGATGCAGACGAGAGCGTCCAATGATCAAGGGAAGTTCTTAGGCAAACGGGAGCACGGTGGCTCCGGTCGGCGACGGCGGTCGTCAACAGTGGCGGACAACAGTCCGAGTGCTTCTCCTTGGAGTTCCTCAGCAGTCCCCGGATCGGGTTGGCAGCCTGTCGAAGGTCTGTCTACCATGGAGTGTTGGCAAAGATCAGCTGTGCACGATGGTCCCTCGTAGCTCGGGAAGAGGGCGCCTTACCAGGTCCTCTCTGGGTCAGTCCTTGGAGGCACAACAGCTTTCAGATCGTGAAGGAGAGCAACAGCAATTCTTCTCGTCCAGCAGGGCTTCAAGGTCAAGCGTCAGTTACTCCAGTTACTTGTCGTAGTGGACTTCAGCTTCTGAACACGATTCCTAGCAGTGAAAGGTCCCCAGATATACTGTTGATCTCCCATTCATTCCGCTTTGTCACACTCAAGCATCCAATCACGACTACGGGCATTCATGCAGGCAGGAAGCCAATCAGGCACACAAGGTATTCAGGCCATTCACTTCTCTCCAGACACTCACAACAAGTTATGTGTATTGGGACAAGTACCGAGCCATTCAACACTCCAAGCTGCATTGTGTCAACCACCAGATACTAGACACCCATAACACAGAATGCATATTCGTCACACACTCTATTCACCCGGGTCCCACCCACAGGAGGTACCCACAACATACATCACCGGGAAGGCTCCAGCTAGTCTGGCTGGACCTTCACAACAACACCATATATGGCACTTCCATCCAACAGCCAGTCAGGGGGAAGGGACAAAGTCAGGGCTTCCCAGGACTTTGGGAAAACAAGGTAATGGGTAATAGAAAGCAAGAGGCCACAGGGGCCATCTTGTTTTCCATCAGGAATCAACTGATCCCAATGGCAGGGCCGGGGTATCCCAAAATGGAGTATACTCCGCGCACCTGTCGATTTCAGCATGGAGCTGCCACCAGCCCATACCCTGCTCTGTGGGCCACCCACAGGTGCCCGAAAACATACACTAGGGGCACAAGGTTGTACCGCCACCCATGGGTGCCATAAAGGTATCCCACGGGTCCGTTCACCAAACCAAAAGAGAGAGAGCTGCACCACCAGGAGTCCCACATGAAAACCTGCGCGGAAAACACGACAGAACACACGATAAAATGCAGTAAAGGACAAGGATACGGAGGCCCTGTCCCTCCGATGCATTTCCAGCATCACCCCCCCCTTCCTCTTCTCCCTCATATTTGCACAATCTTGAACAATATCTTCAGGCTGCAATGGCTCGGCTACAAATGTTGCAGGATTCGGGATGAATCGATGCATTTGACAAATTACCTCATACCCTGAAACTCACTGAGTCGTTAACGTGTACTTGGACTTTTCTAAAATTGCAAAAAAGTGCATGCTCCACATACAATGTCACTGGGCAACCGGAGTCTGCTTTAGCACGCTAAAGATTTGTGGCTTAGCAATGTTTGTTGGGTCAGGACAGCTGTCATCACCTGCCCATTCGAATGCGAAAAAAGATAAAATGGCTTCCTGTAATTCGGGGTCGCCAAGACAGGAGCATTGCTGATTGCAGCATTGAGTTCCCAAAAACATGTCCACATTTCCTCAGACCACTCTATCGGACCTTTCAATTTCTCTGCTTCCTTGAGTACTTGCAGTAAGGGCCTCACATAACTAGAGTAATCGAAGATCCATGATAGTTACAGAGCCCCGAAAACTGCTGCATCTGTTTCACTGTGACTGCCTGAGGCATATTCTGGACTGCAGTGGCTCTCTCCAGCATTATGGTCCTTTCACTGGTGTATCGGGGGCCCCCAGAGCCCCGGCAGTGCAGGAGCCCCCTTAGACTTTAAAAAACACTGGGTTTTTGTAGGCACTCAGCCTTTATAAAGAAATTATTTCTATTAGAGCATATCAGAAATAATTTCTTTATGAAAACAGAGTGACTTGAAAAAGAAACCATTTCTTTTTGAAGTAATAGGGCACCCCTCAACCCCATTGTAAAGACTGGAGGGTGGTCTGTACTTCCGCTCTCTTTATGGTGGAGGAGAGGCACAGAGGACCCCAGGCAAGATTCTCTATTGTTGGTAGCAATGGACGAGCAATCAAGGCCTAGCTTCTCAGGAGGTGATGCAGGCTGGTTCTTAAGTACAGTGTAATCCCCAAGCACCCACAAAGGAATGTCCACACACTATATTAGATAAAACGCAGTCTTTATATAATTAAGGTTCAAAGTTATATACACAATCACAATAACTCACTTTGTGCTCAGTTAATCTACAATGGCAAATATATACAGTTCTAAGTGGTACCACAATTATTATTAGATTTCATTAAAGTGCATCAACTGTACTCTGGTTAAATGTCGCACAAATCACTTAATAAAAGGTAACCAACAATAGATATAGGAGGGAAAGCAGTTGGTTAGAACAATTGGCAGAATACTAGCCTCTACCGTTAGACACAGCTCTGTGTGGCGATCCCCCGACCTAGGAAACCTGTAAAATAAAGATATAAGCCCTGTCCATATATAGTTCTATAATTCTTATTTCCTTCTATAATATTTCTACCACCCCAATGTACCTGGAATAGCAGAGTTCGACGACGAGTCATCGATGGATTCTTCTTGAGCGGCTCCCTTAAAAGCAGGAGCCACGTATCGTCGAGATCCCTCAAAGAAAGTGAACTCGCCGTCGAGGCGGCAGCTTCGGTCCCAGTAGTGCTCGTCAACGACAATTCGAAGACATCTGGCAAGGAAGAGGCGTGCGGAGCACCTTGATGTCGATAGTTCAGGACCGCAAAGAGTTTGTGAAGAACTGTAGCCCAGCAAGAGCGTCGAGTCGTCCGGCGTCTCTACGGTCTTTGGGTGGCGGGAAACCCACCGGCGGATGTTCCTCAGCGCGTCAACGGCCTGGCCTTCTCTGGCGGGATAAGGCGGGCGGCCGTGCGGATGAACGCGTCTGTGAATCAAAAGTCTTAGGCAATGGAGCGTGCGGCTCCGGTCGTCGATAGCACAGCGTCACTCGGTCCCCTCTTCTGGGCAACACGGCTTCGACGAGCCTCCAGCGGTTATGCAAACCTGCGAACCCTGGTCAACGACGGTGGACGAAATGTCCAGTGCTTATCTTCATTCTCCTCGGCAGTCCCTGTCTCCGGTCGGCAGCCTTTCGAGGGTCTGACTTCCAGCGAGCTTCGGCGAAGGTTAGCAGTGTTCGATGGTCCCTCGGAGCACAGTAAGAGGGCGCCTAACCAGGTCCTCTCTTGGGTCAGTCTCTACGGCTTTCGGATTTCAGCTAAGGGAGACAACAGCCAACCTTCTTCTTTAGGCTCGGCTTCGAGATTCAGCTTCAGTTTCAATGTTAGTTTCAACTCCAGCTTCTGAACGCATTCTAGCAGTGAGAGGCCCCCAGATACACCAGATCTCCCATTCATTCTGCTGGGTCACACTCAGGCAACCAATCACTCAGAAGGGCATTCAGCAGTCAGTCAGCCAATCAGGCATACAGTGCATTCAGGCCATACTCCTCCCTCTCAGACACTCACAACAAGGAATGTGTATTGGGACAAGTATCCAGCCATTCAACAATACACACTGCATTCATACTGGGGTCGGGAAGGGCTGTCTAAGTCATTGTGTCAACCACCAGAAACCAGACATACACACCAAGAAGTGCATATTGGTCACACACTCCATTCAGCCAGGTTCCACCCACAGGGTGTAACCACAACATACAGTTACTCGGAAGGCTCCAGCCAGTCTGGCCTGGAATTCACAACAACACCAAATATGGAACTTCCACCCAACAGCCAGTCAGGGGGAAGGGACAGAGTCAGGGCTTCCCAGGACTTTGGAAAACAAGGTAACAGGCAATTGAAAGCAAGAGGCCACAGGGAAACCAAAAACAGGAAGAGCTGCGCTGCCAGGAATCCCACATGGACTCCTGGGCAGAAAACAATACAGAACACAAATGAAAAAGGACTACAGGACAAGGACAGGGAGGCCCTGTCCCTCCAATGCATTTCCAGCATCACACCCATGACGTGTGCGTGTGTGAGTATATGGTGAAAGGGTGCACACTTATATGTGTAGGTGGCTGCCTGTGCGAGTATACAGTAAAAGGGTGTATGCTTAAATCTATAGGTGGCTGCCTGTGTGAGTATATGGTGAAAGGGTGCACACTTAAATATTTAGGTGGCTAAAGACTGGTATAAGGGTTGTAGTAACCCAGGCTGCAGCATGGATGGCTTGGTGCCCAAGGCAGTAGCAATTTGAAGAGGCCTGGGATCTAGTTGTAACGCTCACCTGGTATCCACGGGGACGACACTCAGCCTGTTCCGACCTCTTATGACCTCGAACCCTTCCCTGGAGTCTACTCGACTGGAGACTGGGCCCGAAACACAGGATTGGTAGAGTTTAACTCCCTATTGTCTCTGTGTGCTTGAACCCCTTCTTCCCCGGGGTCCAATCCTTCCCTTTGATCCACAGCTCACCTTTTCTTGGAAAGTGTGCTCTCCGTCCTGCTTTCAGCGCAGGGGCGCGTTGATTGATGCAGGCTCGTTGCTGCCTAGTTACTTCACTGGCACGAGTCCGACAGGTAAGTATAATGAGTCCTTTGAACAGTTCTCTAACTTCGTTCCTTTCCTTCCTTAGATGATGGCCGGCGTCTGGTGATGGCGACGTGCTGCTGTAGCGCTGAAGGTGAGTGAGAGCGCGATGCGCAATATGACCCTTTCATATTTGTATTGAACTTAGTTCTTTTTCTGTGTCTTTTAGGTGCTGCGAAGTTTTCAGCGTGGATGCCGGTTATGAAGAAGAAATGCGGTGAGTGTCACGCTGCAGAAAACACAAAGCATGTTTCTCAGCCTGGGCGTGGCTTAAATAGTCTCTGGGTGTCCCAGGTGTCTCTGGGCTGAACCACACCCAAAAGACTAGACTGCACATGCAGTTCTGGGAACCGAAATATGTGGGGGCATCCATCTTGTCCCCATCATGCACTACAAGTCCAATCCCCAATGTTATCCTATGGGAGTGAATGAGTCTGGTGCCACAAGCGCCAAGTCTGACTCCAAGTGGGTCTTTGGAGGGATGGAGAGGCCCTTGAGGGCCATTTAGGCGATTGTGGCCTGGCTCCAGCCTGACATCTTGGAGGGGTCGGGACATGAGGGGCAGGAATCATGACAGCTAGTTACGCCTGGATAATGAGGAAGCCATGCTGTGCAGCTGGAGGCTTGGATCCCAGGGCAGTAGCATCAGAAGAGGGTGGGAACCTACACTGCGCCTAGATGTTAAGTGGAAGATTGGTGACTAATGTGCAAAGCGCCTGGAGCAGAGGAGGGTCCTGCGGGCCATTCCAGCATTTAAGGTGGCATGGAGCCCATACCTGCACCTAAGAGACTTGTAGCCCGTGGCTGCACCTTAGGGGCTTAGAGCCCATGTGCAGTGCTGGAGGGGCATAGTGCCCTAAGCAACACTTGCAGTGCATGGAGGGGCTGGAGCCAATGATACAACATTGGAGGGGCTTGGAGCCTGTCCAAATGAGATTTTGCTGACAATTAGAAAAAGCTGTACCTGAAGGGTTCACAGGATCCATGAGCTGGATGATGCTGTGTAGCTGTGAGCGTTTTTTCGGGAGCGGCTCCTGGAGGCGTTGTGGTGCTCGTTTGCTGCCGTGTCTCCGCCCAGTGTTGCCTTTTATTTCAAGGAGTTGAAGAAGCAACAGAAGCAAATTGCCGAAATGGATATTTCAGAGGTACTTTGAGTTAAAGGGGTGGACACCTGAGTGGGGCCGTGTCCCCGAAAGTATTGTTATCAAAAGACGTGGACGGCAGGAGCAAGAAACAGAATGTTTTGTTTTCTTTGCCTTTGAGATTGTGGTATAACAAAAAAAGTTAACTGGTGATAGATGTCATGTGAGGCTTGTTTTTGATTTAGACATCCCTGTGTGTAGCTGAGAGAGAGAGTGAATGCAAGAAGTGGGAATGTCGTAGCCTCTGTTAACACAATACAGGTTGAAATGCAATTTTATGTGAATTACATGGTAGATTGGAAATGAGTATAGCAATATTGTTTAAAGGATAATATATGTGTTTGCTGTACTAACACATTTTATTTCAGGTTGGCCATTTTTTTTAAGAATAGGAAACGTAGTAATGCATTTGACTAATATTTGTTTCCACAGATGGACTTTAAAGTGAGGTGAAGTGGTTTGGTCAGAATTTCAAAATAGGTTGTGGAAGAGTTTGTCTGCACTAATATCTTTCCACAGGTGGGACTGTTCAAAGAACTTTTATGAATCATTTTTGGGGAAGGATTTTTTTGTGCCTGTTTTTATAGAGCATATGTACCATTGTAAGAGAACCAAATAACTTAGAATTGTAATTGTAATTAGAATTAATTTGGCAGTGATGTTAATATTTGGTAACACTGTTTTGTGATTGTAGTGTGGATATAGGCATGTGTGAGTAATTGTGGTGTGCTAGGTATTTAACATTTTGGCGATTTTATAGTTTTGTGCTTCTATGAATTAGAGTGTGTGGTGTAAATGATTACTCGCAGCAGTGGTGTTAGTTAGGTTGTTTTGAGTAACACAGGTAACAAATAAGGGGTAGCAATATCACACTGGTTGTGTTCATGGGTGTTGTTTTACCCAGACGTTCGGAACATCCAGTCTGTTTTTTTTAGTGTGAGGTGCACATCTTAGTGTTGGTTTTAGTGGCTGCGGGGATTTGAGTAGATGTGGTTGTTTAGGTGACTGTGATGTTTCTCGTTGTGTGGGATGTGTTTTCATGCTTACTCATTCAGTGGTTGAGGTATGTCAGGTGGACCATTAGAATACAGGTGACGAATTGGGGGTGGCAGCATAGGCATTTGTTGTGCATGTGCTGTTTTGTCGTTTACTCGGGTGTTTGGAATACCCAGCCTTGTTCATTGGTGCCTAATTTTGTGATTTAGCTTGGAGCTGTGTAGTGATGTGGTGTGAGTTAGCATGGGTCGTGTGTTGTTGTGTGGTAGAGGAGGAGAGATTATTGATTTTCCTGAGGTATAGATTGTAAGTGGTGCAATCTTTATGGTAGTGTCTTTCCCTTACTTGGTAGAAAAGGGGAGGGGCATTGTAGTTGGTGTCATGGTACCATTTTTATTGGGGATGCTTTCAGGTTCTGGATCTAGTCTTAGTTCTAGGTAGGGATGTACGCGCATGGAATTTGAGTGTGTTGATGCATTGTGTTTCGTGTATGTGATGTTTGGCTGGTGTGTCTGTTGTGTGTTAGGAAGGGAGATATGTAGTGATTAGGTTTCTTTGTTGCTTGTGCAGAAGGAGCAGAATGCTAAGTGAGTGACACAGAATCTTGGTTGGTTGAATGTTGATGTACGAGTCAAGGGTTCTATGTTGGGAGTTGAGAGATGTAAGCCTACCTGGGAGGATGCAGGTGTATGTTGCCCTGAACCCAGATGTACTTGACCTTATATGATTATCACAATGTACTAGAACTTAATTAAAAAAGTTGCTGGAGAGACGGCCACCAGGGGGCGCAGAGACATCCATGGACTCTGCGTGAGCTCCGCTGCAGCCGCCCCAAAAGATGGACTGAGCCCCCACTTTTTGGACCCCCCCCCGGAGAAAAAGCGTGAAGCTACTGTGCGAATATCCCCCCCAACACTGGGAAAAATCCAGACCGAAAACGGACCTGGGATCCCGACGAAATTCGACTCCCAAGCTGCGGCCATCCGAACCGGAGAGAAAGCGAAACCAACCTGGCACACGTGCGCTGCAGGGCATTCTCAGGAATAGCCCACAACAAGAACCCGCGAACGGAGCCTACGCGATTGCGGAGGATCACGGCCCTGAGCAGATACCTGACATAACCAGGTGGGTGCCCTAGCCCTGAACCCACCCGAACCCCCGCTCGAGATACCCCCCCTGCCTGGCATCCACGAAGGACCCACAACGCGAGGCGAGGCCTGTTAACTGCCCGCCCTGAACACAGAGTTCAGGGCCGCCCGACACCTGCACCCCATCGCCCCCGGACCGCATCGGATAGCGGCCGCGGACCCATCCCTCGCGAGTGGCTCGGGACTCGACGCCTCATCTTGGCCCCCTCCCCCAAAAGCCCCCCGCGACTATCCGGTGCAGACCTGCCGGATCCTGACGCTCCAGAGGGGGACATAACGGCGCCGAAGCACCTACCAGAGAGAAGGCCTCCCTCTCAAGTGACCAACAGACTACCTAACGGATCACCCGGGAACCAAAACGAGGAGAGACCACACGACACGCCCGGCTCCACCTCAGAAGCGAGGTGCACCCACGGACCGGCCTCCTTGCACCTTGTAGAGGGGCCCCACCGGTAAATCACACGCACTCCTGAAACCGAGACGAGAAACCCACCGGAAGTATAGTCTGCCGTGGACCCACCAGTAGTGGAGGTGAACGGGACAACCCTCAGAACCACGAACCCCGGCACAGAACGCCGTAGCGTCAAACGGGGAGAGCGACACCGGAGGGAAACCAGAGGTGAGACCCCAAATCGCGGCACGTGAACCAAACAGTGCTCCGACTCTCCTGAGAACACGCGCGAGGCATCTCTAGACCTGAGGCCCCTCCGGTGTACACCTCGCAGGCGAAACCGAAAACATATCAAACGGAGGGAAAGGCCCCTGGACACAGGGCGTGTGCCTCCTCTGCCTCTCGCTTTGAAGAAAACCCCACATGAACTTCAAGCACAAGCTCCTGCACTTCACCTACGCCCCCACCCTTCCCGCTCTGACTGAACCAGCAATGGTAAACAACATCACTACGGAAAATGAACTAGCAGCGGCAATGAAAGGAGACATTGCTGCCCTTCTGGGCGAAATAAAGAACTTGGGCAGTAACATAGGAGGCAAAATAGACAGGATCACCCAAAGACTCGATAGCATGGAGGACAGGCTTGAAGGGGTGGAAAATAACCAGACCTCAATCGATACGTTAGAGATACAACTCGAACAGAGAATAAAGGACCTGGAACGCAAAGAAGATGAGTTCAGACTGATTTGGAAAATAGAGAAAGAAGGAACAATATACGCATCTTTGGAATTCCTGAGAAAGAGGGGGAAACGGTGGCAGACCTCAAGGAAACACTTCACAATATTATTAAACTCCTCACAGCAGATGATGAAGTGGATGAACCAATAACGGAACGAATACACAGAGCAGGTGGCCCCACGGGTGGTCCACGATCGGTTCTTGCCCGATTCCATCGCTTTAGAGACAAAGCCAGAATTCTCGAAAAAGCCAGAAGGAGCGACGGGATCACGCTATGAGGAACACGAATCTCAATTTATCAAGACCTCTCTTCCCTGACCCTGGCTCTCAGGAAAACATGCGGTCCGCTCACAAAGATGCTCAAAGAAAAGAATGTTCGATACAGGTGGTGTAACGCTCACCTGATTCTCGCAGAGGCGCCGGTCTTGACTGGGCGACTACCGTATCTTCAAAGGTGATGTGCAGCACCCGATTGGCTCTTTGGGCTGGACCTCTGTGCCCTGTATGCCTGACGTGCAGAGTAAGATGTCTGCAGATAGAAAATACGTGGTTAATGAACTGGGGTTATTGGGGTGTCCCTATCTCTTTCCTCTTCTCCTCTCCTGTAGACCCCCACAGGTTAACGCTCTCACCTTAGGTAAGTGAATGCTGAGCTCTCCATCTGCCTTGGGGCAGGGTGCTGTAGCCAGTTTCTTCACTGGATAGGTAGCGCAGGCCTCTTGACTTCAGAGGACTGCTGTCCGTCGTTTACTGCACGAACGGTAAGTTTCGAGTAACTCAAATGTCTTTAAAGTCTTTAATAATGATGTCTCTTGTTTTGCAGGGTTCAGGCGATGGCGGATGACGGGCTGAAGTGAGTTGAAGATGGAGCCCGTGTGATGAATAGAAGCGCCTGGAAGCACGTAAGTAAGCGCTTGTTGCCAGCTTCACAAAGCGCTCTAACTGTCTTTTTATTTTGCAGGTACAAGTTCGGAGCGGCTGCAGGGTGCCGGGATACCCACTGGGTTAGATGTGGAAAGGAGCAATGGCACGTGAGTATTAAAGTTCCCCAATGTCTTTAAACGCACCTTGTTTTGTCTTTCAGATGCGAGATGCAGCGCCGACGGCCTCCGGAGCGTGCGAAGAGTTGGTAAGCTTTTGTCTTTCAGATGCCGGAATGCAGTGTGAAGACCTCCGGAGCGCACGAAGAGTAGGTAAGCCTTTGCCTTTCAGATGCCGGAATGCTAACCTGTTCTTTCTTGTCTTTATAGGTGTTGCTGAAGACTGGATTCAGGATGGTAAGCCTTTTTCCTTAGGCCCAGGACCGGATGCAGAAGACACGATGAGCGTTCTGCTGCAGAGGGTGCAGAATAACGCAAAGCAAGATTCATCCACCGGGTGTGGTTTAAATAGCCTCCTGTAGTGCTTAGGTGTCTCCTTCCACAGCCACGCCTAAGTAAGAAAAGAGTTCCTGGTAAAAAAAGAGTTCCTGCCTTCCAGAAGAGTTCCAGTGTTCTGAATCTAGGGAGTGGCTCCAGCCCCACCCAACAGGAAAAGTAGTTCCAAACAGAAGAGGATCAGAGGCTCAACTGGCAGGCAAGTAAGCAGCATGGTCTGCTGCAGGTAAGTCCACCCAAGCATTATGAGCCCGGCGCTTCCAGCGCTGGGACTGGGCATATTTATGAGCCTGGTGCCAATGGCGCCAGGACTGGGTCCAAAAGGTCCCAATTGGGACTGGTTGGCACTCGGAACCTGGGTTATGGATCTGCTTCCAAGGGAGTTGGGAAAACCCTGACCTTTTGGAAGCAGAGATCATGACAGTACCCCCCCTCAAGGCCCCTCCCAAACCGGGCTTCTCCGGGGGTTTTGGCTTGTCAGGAAATGTTCGGTGAAATCTTTTGATTAGGCGAGGAGCGTGGACATATTCAGCAGGTTCCCAGGATCTCTCTTGGGGGCCGTAGCCTTTCCAGTCAATTAGGTAGAATAGTTTAGATTTGGAGATCTTGGAGTCCAGAATGCTTTTGACTTCAAACTCGAGTTCTCCATCAACTAGGATAGGTTTTGGAGATTTGGTTAGTCGGGTTTGAGGTTGCACGGGTTTTAATAGAGAGACGTGGAAGACCGGATGTATCTTCATGTGCGGGGGCAAGTCCAACTTGACCGCTACTGGGTTTACTATGGTAGTGATGGAATAGGGACCAAGGTATCTTGGGTTGAATGTGCGTGGCCCTTTTAGAGATAGATATCTGGTGGATAACCAGACTTGATCCCCTACTTGATAGTGAGGGGCTTCCTTCCGATGTTGATCTGCTCCTTTCTTGTATTGTTCTTTAGCCCTTTGAAGGTGAGAAACAGCTTCCTTAAAGGCTTGGGTGATTGTAGAATGCAGGTAGTCTACTGCTGGTGTTTCAAGATCTTGGAGGGGATCCAACTCCGAGGTTCGAGGGTGACTGCCGTACAAAAGAAAAAACGGGGTTTTCCCAGTTCCCGAATGGACAGAGTTATTGTAGGCATACTCGGCTATCCAAAGGATATCTTTCCAAGTTTTTTCAGTTTGTTGCAGCATGCAGCGTAAATACTGTTCCAGAGTTTGATTGGTCCTCTCGGTTTGTCAGTCGGTCTGAGGGTGGTGACTGGTCGATAGTCTCACATCAATTTGAGCCGACCGACAGCAACTTCGCCAAAAATGAGAAATAAATTGACTACCTCGATCCGAAATTAGAACCGAAGGAAAACCGTGCAGTCGGACGATGTTTTCGAGAAATTCTCGGGCCAGAGTTGCTGCTGTTGGCAAGCCTTTGAGCGGAATGAAATGCGCCATCTTGGAGAATAAGTCCACGATTACTAGAATCGTATTGTATCCGGAGCATGGAGGTAGATCGGTGATGAAGTCCATAGAAAGCGTATGCCAAGGGCGAGGTGGGATGTCAATAGGGCGTAAGAGGCCTGCTGGTCTTTCCTTTTGACTCTTGTTTTGGGCGCATACTCCACAGGACATTATAAAGTCTCTGATATCTTTTTTCCAAGACGGCCACCAGAAGTAGCGCTTGATCTTTTCTGAGGTCTTGGCTATACCGGGATGACCTTCCATTAAAGAGTCGTGATAACAAGAGATTACTTTTTTCTGTAAATCTGTGCTGGGTAGGTATAATCGTTCTTGGAAATACAATAAGTTGTCCTTTACTGCAAAGTCGTTTCCCTGCAGATGCCAATTCTGTATGTCTGCTGGAGTTACAAGTTGCCTGGCTTTATCCTTAACTTCCTCTATGGATTCTGTGGTGATTACACCCAGAATTCTTTGTTCGGGAATGATTGGTACAGGTTTAGGGTTGATCAAGTGTTCTTCCACTCCCATCCGAGAAAGGGCATCGGCTTTACCGTTCTTGGTACCAGGTCGATAGGTAATTATGAAGTCAAACTCGGCAAAGAATAATGCCCAACGGAGTTGTCTAGAGGATTGGGCTTTTGCGGTTTTCAAATATTGCAGGTTTCGGTGATCCGTAATCACAGTAACGGTGTGTCGGGCCCCCAGCAGATAATGCCGCCAAGCCTTAAAGGCAGACTTGATAGCCAGAAGTTCCTTGTCAGTAATCGTGTAATTGACTTCAGGAGGCGAGAATTTGCGGGACCAAAATGCCACGGGATGCAACTGATTGGTTACCGGGTCCTTTTGTGATAGAACTGCCCCCATGGCAAGGCTTGAAGCATCAGTTTCCACGATATAGGGGAGTTCGGGGCAAGGGTGTTTTAAGATTGGTGCAGAGATAAATTTAGTCTTCAAATCCTGGAAAGCTTGTTCCGCCTCGGTAGACCATTCAAAACGTTTGTTTTTCTTTAACAAGGCAGTGATGGACTGGACTATTCGAGAGAACTCGGGGATAAACCTGCGGTAAAAGTTAGCGAAGCCTAACATGCTTTGCACACCTTTTACGGAGGATGGTGATGGCCATTTGAGAACTGCATCGACCTTCTTTGAATCCATACGCACTCCGCCAGGTGATAATATGAATCCCAAGAATTCAACTTCAGTCACGTTGAAAACACATTTTTCCAACTTAGCGAAAAGTTTGTGTTGACGCAATCTTTCGAGGACCATTTTCACGTGTTTCCGATGTTCAGATTCCGATGAAGAATAAACGAGAATGTCGTCGATGTAAACAACAACACACACATCTATGAGCTCTCTGAGGACATCGTTCATAAAATATTGAAAGGCGGCCGGGGCATTGCAAAGTCCGAAGGGCATGACCTGATATTCAAATAGCCCATACTTGGTGCGGAAGGCCGTCTTCCATTCATCGCCCTCTTTTACTCGTACCAAGTGGTAAGCTCCTCTAAGATCCAGCTTTGTATATATGCATGCTTTTCTGACTTGGTCCAGGAGTTCAGGGATCAAAGGTAACGGATATCTATTCTTAACGGTGATCTGGTTCAGGGAGCGATAATCGATACAAGTTCTAAGGTCTCCTTCCTTTTTTGGAACGAAGAACAAAGCTGAAGAGGCAGGGGACTTGGAGGGACGAATAAACCCATTTGCCAGGTATTGATCCAGGTATTGTCGAAGGTGAAGGTTCTCAGGCTCGGTGAGGGCATAAATTCTACTACAAGGAGGAGTAGATCCAGGTATCAGGTCTATCTGGCAGTCATAAGACCTATGAGGAGGTAGAGAGTTAGCCTGCTCCTTCCGGAAAACATCTTGGTATTCTAGGTATTCGGGAGGTAACTGGGGAGTCTCTGAAGAAATTGCTGCCAGTGCAACACCAGGTGGAGGGTGACACGTAGAGACACATTCTGGAAACTGGACCGTTCTTGCTCGCCAATCGATCAGAGGATTGTGTTTCTCTAACCAAGGTATTCCTAGAATAATCTGGAACTGAGGGGCCTTGATCACATCGAACACGATCTTCTCATGGTGTCCATCTTGACTTACTAGCGTCACCTCTTGAGTGGTGTGCGTTACTGGCCCGGAGGCTATCTCCGTACCATCCACCATAGTAATGATGTCCTTTACAGCCTTGGGACAAAGAGTTAGATTCATCCTCAAAACCATTTCATGATCCACATAATTGCCGATGGCACCGCTGTCGACGTAAGCTTCAATTGCATGTAATCGACCCGGATTATCAGGGCTAATGAGGACCATAGGTATCACGAAATGCGAGGTCACGGAACTGGTTTTCACGCTCGGCAAGAGGACCTCTATTCTTGTCGGGCGAGGTTGTTTCCCTGCTCAGAGTTTGTAACTGTGGTAACTGCAGCTCCTACTGCCTTCTTGGCAGGTTTCACCCAACAGTCTAGAAGAAAGTGCCCTGAGTTTCCGCAATATAGGCATAATTGCAACTGTTTTCTCCTTTCCCGCTCCCTTTGTGTTAGAGGACCTTTCAGACCCCCTATTTGCATGGGTTCCCCGGAGTCTACTCCTTTGGAAGGAGTTGGCGGTTTGGAAAATACTCGAGCATCAAACTTGGAACGATCGGCCTTCCTGTTCTGCAGTCTGTGATCTATTTGAACGACCAAGTCTATATAATCCGAACAGTCTTGTGGGGGATTCACTACTTGGGCTAAAACGTCTTTGAGCTCTCCACGTAGACCTCTATAAAACAGCGTAATCCTTTTGTCCTCAGGCCATTGAGTTTCCACTATTAGTCTATTGAAAGATGCAATATAAGCCAAAAGGTCTTGATTACCCTGTCGCAACGAAAGAAGCTCATTGTCCAAGGCCTGCCCCTGTGCATGTCTTGCGAACAGTTTTTCCATACTAAGCTGAAAGGCTTGAAAATCATGGAGAACCGGATCATCTTGATTAACTAGAGGGATCGACCAGTCTGCCGCATTGCCACTAAGGTACGAAAGTACAAAAGCTACTTTAGCTTGATCAGTTGGAAAGGCTGCTGGCCGGCATAAGAAGTGCAACCGGCACTGATTGATAAATACCGCAAACCTCTTTGGGTCACCAGAAAATCGTTCGGGCGGAGCCAGAGGTACATTCCCAGGTAGGTTGATCTGGACTGGATTCATAGAGGATGTTGAAGGAAGATTTGCCCCTGATGCGGGTAGCGGGGTCTGTCCGGCTTGTGACTGTAGCAATTGTCTAGCAAGATCATCTGTTCTCTCCTTGGAAATAATTAGTTCCCTTCTTAGAGCGTTCGTTTCCTGACGAGCTGCATGCACTTCTGCCCTTAGTTCCCCAAGTAACCGGGCTAGGTGGTCAGTATCCGAGGTTTCCATAGCGCCTGGGCGAGAGTTTTGCGGTAGGCTTTGCGTTCTGTAACGCTCACCTGATTCTCGCAGAGGCGCCGGTCTTGACTGGGCGACTACCGTATCTTCAAAGGTGATGTGCAGCACCCGATTGGCTCTTTGGGCTGGACCTCTGTGCCCTGTATGCCTGACGTGCAGAGTAAGATGTCTGCAGATAGAAAATACGGGGTTAATGAACTGGGGTTATTGGGGTGTCCCTATCTCTTTCCTCTTCTCCTCTCCTGTAGACCCCCACAGGTTAACGCTCTCACCTTAGGTAAGTGAATGCTGAGCTCTCCATCTGCCTTGGGGCAGGGTGCTGTAGCCAGTTTCTTCACTGGATAGGTAGCGCAGGCCTCTTGACTTCAGAGGACTGCTGTCCGTCGTTTACTGCACGAACGGTAAGTTTCGAGTAACTCAAATGTCTTTAAAGTCTTTAATAATGATGTCTCTTGTTTTGCAGGGTTCAGGCGATGGCGGATGACGGGCTGAAGTGAGTTGAAGATGGAGCCCGTGTGATGAATAGAAGCGCCTGGAAGCACGTAAGTAAGCGCTTGTTGCCAGCTTCACAAAGCGCTCTAACTGTCTTTTTATTTTGCAGGTACAAGTTCGGAGCGGCTGCAGGGTGCCGGGATACCCACTGGGTTAGATGTGGAAAGGAGCAATGGCACGTGAGTATTAAAGTTCCCCAATGTCTTTAAACGCACCTTGTTTTGTCTTTCAGATGCGAGATGCAGCGCCGACGGCCTCCGGAGCGTGCGAAGAGTTGGTAAGCTTTTGTCTTTCAGATGCCGGAATGCAGTGTGAAGACCTCCGGAGCGCACGAAGAGTAGGTAAGCCTTTGCCTTTCAGATGCCGGAATGCTAACCTGTTCTTTCTTGTCTTTATAGGTGTTGCTGAAGACTGGATTCAGGATGGTAAGCCTTTTTCCTTAGGCCCAGGACCGGATGCAGAAGACACGATGAGCGTTCTGCTGCAGAGGGTGCAGAATAACGCAAAGCAAGATTCATCCACCGGGTGTGGTTTAAATAGCCTCCTGTAGTGCTTAGGTGTCTCCTTCCACAGCCACGCCTAAGTAAGAAAAGAGTTCCTGGTAAAAAAAGAGTTCCTGCCTTCCAGAAGAGTTCCAGTGTTCTGAATCTAGGGAGTGGCTCCAGCCCCACCCAACAGGAAAAGTAGTTCCAAACAGAAGAGGATCAGAGGCTCAACTGGCAGGCAAGTAAGCAGCATGGTCTGCTGCAGGTAAGTCCACCCAAGCATTATGAGCCCGGCGCTTCCAGCGCTGGGACTGGGCATATTTATGAGCCTGGTGCCAATGGCGCCAGGACTGGGTCCAAAAGGTCCCAATTGGGACTGGTTGGCACTCGGAACCTGGGTTATGGATCTGCTTCCAAGGGAGTTGGGAAAACCCTGACCTTTTGAAAGCAGAGATCATGACAGGTGGGGCTACCTCTTCTCACTTTCATTTGAATATGAGGGAACCAGGGTCAGGCTGAGATCCGAGAAGGAAATACAAACGTGCATATCTAACCTCCTTGGCACTCAGGGAGAGGTGGCCGGCTTGGGAGAGACACATGGAGAAGGACGAGAGTGGCGAATCCAAGGCCCCAGGAGAAAGAAAGTAAAGGGGTCACGAAAATTCCGGAGAGGCAACATCTCCCCAGAAGCAGATAATTGAAGCCAAGCGACACTGGTAAAACAGTTCCAATTAAATAAGCGAATGATGTAATGAGGAGATACGAACACATACATGTTGCCCTAACTCTAATGACCAAAATTAGGGGGGAACCAAGGAGGGGCTCACTCCGGACAAAGATGACCTATTTGGTTAAGGGGCGTGAAGTAACGGCCCCCCAAAGTGGTCCGATGCCGACCTGGAGCAACATGCCGGGTTCGATCGGACGCCTTCAATTAGGACTGGGGAAGGGATGGAGGGAGAGGGAAAGGCCACAGGGCCGAGGCGGGTCAAAGCAGCGCACATATTAAACCAAAACAAGCACAGCAGCAAGCAATCCACGAGTACAAAGCATGACCAATCACTCACGAAGAGACTGTTTCCCATGAGAAAGAGCAATGACAACAGACACTAACACAAGGAAAAATGTCTCCTTGGGAGTCGGGACACTCAATGTAAAAGGACTCAATTCACAGACGAAACGGTCCCTCGTCGCCAGAGAATTCCGTAGGGCTGAAATAGACATCCTCTTCCTGCAGGAAACGAAATATATAAAAGGAGAAGAAAGACCGATCCTTGGGAAACGAGTTGGAAATGAATACCGGGGCTCTGGCCTGCTTAGAAAAGGAGGGGTGGGAATCCTCATCAGGAAAGGCATAGCATTCACTCCTACCAGGACATGGTCTGACGTGGAAGGACGAGCTCTGCTCGTGAACGGGCAAATAGGTAAGGTGAACGTAACAATTGCGACCCTGTATTCCCCGAACACGGGTCAATTGAGATTCCTCTCCAGAACAATTCCCAAGATAATACTAGAAGCCACCGGGCACATTATCTTAGGCGGAGACTTTAACCAATGGGCGGACCCGGTCAAAGACCGTAAACCTGGTAACCCCAACACGAGTCACCAGAACAGACTTGAGCCAACTGAGCTTGCGCAAATTATGGAAATGTATAATATGAAAGATGCGTGGAGGGCACATCATCCCGAAGAACACGGCTACACCTTCTACTCCGCTCCGCACAATACGTATACCCAAATTGACTACATATATCTATCCAGAGACCTCGCTGAGGCTACATCTAAAGCAGGCATAACCCCGATCACATGGTCAGACCACGACATGGTCCTCACAGACATTCAGTGGGCGAATCTGCCGACCAGGAGTGGCAAATGGCGCTGCAATGAGAGCCTCTGGAAAGACGCTGTCTTCAGAGCCGAAATGGAGATGGAAATCTCCCAATTCTTCGAAACAAACGACAATGGGGAGACGTCCAAGCAGACCGTCTGGGAGGCAGGGAAGGCTACCTGGAGGGGGATTCTGATATGAGAAGGTTCCTCAAAAAAGAGATAACGTAACCTTATCGAACAGAGGCTACGAACAGAAATCCACCAACTGGAGAGCAAACCTGACCCAAATGCAGAATTAGACCCCATAAAAATGAGTAGAGCCAGAGAGAAAAGAAACGAACTGAAACTATTAGAACACGAACAAGTGGTGCGCAAATTAAGGTTTCTGAAACAAAAATTTTACGAAAAGGGGGACAAGTCAGATGCGCTTCTTGCTGCCAGGCTTCGAGAGCAGAGAGCTGAACGAAGAGTACTAGAAATCTCTGAGGATAACTCCCCAACATCACACGCTCACACCACTATCCCCGAATCCTTTGCCAACTTTTACGAGGCACTCTATTCCTCGGAAGCGAACTTTGAACAAATAGATACAGAAACGTACCTGTCCTTAATAATTGTCCCCCGTATATCACAACAAGAAGCCGAATTGTTAGAATCCCCTATCATAGAATCGGAAGTCCAAACTGCCATAAAGAGGCTAACCCTAGGTAAATCCCCGGGAGAAGATGGCTACACTGCCGGATTCTATAAAACCTTCATTGCAACACTGTCTCCCTTCCTGACGACCCTTTTCAATGAGATAATGGACACGGGGAAACCCCCGGACTCCTTTACCAGGGCACTGATCACAGTGATCCCCAAGACAGGGAGGGATCCCACGAAATGTGCCTCGTACTGCCCCATCTCCCTGCTTAACCTGGATGCGAAAATCTACACTAGAATCTTGGCTGCAAGGCTGGAAACGCTAATCCCGCAACTCATACACCCAGACCAGGTTGGATTTATACTCGGGAGACATGGAGCTGACACGATGCGTAAAACCCTCCACCTCATCCATACATTCAGACCCTAGATACTCTACTCTCTATCGACGCAGAAAAGGCCTTCGACAGGGTAGAATGGGGATTCCTAAAAGCGGTATTATCTAAAGTGGGAATGGGCACGAGGTTTAGGACATCAATACAGGCAGTATACTCAGATCCTAAAGCCTCAATATTCGTGAACGGTGAATATTCCAGATGGTTTAACTTGCAGCGTGGGACTAGACAGGGATGTCCCCTCTCGGCAATTCTCTTTGCACTCTCACTAGAGCCCCTGGCAATAACGATGAGGGCCGACCCCGTCCTAGAGGGTATTCGAATGGGGTCGACGGAATACAAAATCGCCCTCTATGCAGATGACATCCTCCTCCACATTACTAACCCCCTTTCTTCCATCCCTCGGGCCCTCTGCCTGCTGGAAGAATACGGTAGACTATCCGGGTTCAAAGTAAATAAAACCAAGTCAACACTCTTTCCCCTCCAAGGCTCAGAAGATGAAAATAACACCAAATTCTCTCCCCTGGGCCTTAAAATTGAACACACAATACTACAGTACCTGGGGATACAAATTACGAAAAAGCTGAGTGACCTATATGAGGCTAACTTCCCCACCTTACTAAACCAGTTCCGGTCCGACATGGCAAGATGGGATAAGCTCACAATATCTTGGCTAGGTCGACTTAATGCAATAAAGATGGTATCCCTCCCTCGATTCCTATACCCCTTCCAAATGTTACCCATCAAGATCCCGATTGGTTTCTTTACTGAAACCAAAAGAGCCATGCTCCGAATCTTATGGCAAGGGAAGAAAGCGAGGATCCCGTATAAGATCTTAACACTCCCCAAAGACAAGGGAGGGGTCGGACTCCCTGACCTACACAAATACTATGAAGCATCTCAACTAAGAGTACTAATCCCACATCTGCGAAATCGAACAGACATCCATTGGGTCAACATGGACAATCACTATTTCTCACCAGCCACGGTCTCGGAATGGCTCTGGGCTCCGAAGGAAAGAATCCGAAGAAAACTCAAAGGTCACCCCATACTGAGCATCATTTGGGACATCTGGACACAGGGAAAGAATATGCAAAACATTACCACCTGGCCAGCCCCTTTAAGCCACTTATGGTCTCCTGGAATCAACGACCACATTCCAAATGTAGGACGATACCAAGCATGGTATGAGGCAGGATTGAAAAGAGTTGGGCAACTACAAAGAAAAGACTCCTTCATCCCTCTCCCAGAATTAACGGAAGCCCTCGGAATAGGCCCACTGTCCACTTTCCAATATATACAAATCAAAGGCGTCTTGACGAGACCTCTGTGGAAGCCTAAATTCATGAGAGACCTCACTCCCTTTGAAAAGATACTCGACTCAAGAACTGAAATGAAGGGTCTAATATCCGACATGTACACGGCACTGATAGAAGGGGAGGGAGCGAACACGGACGCACTGAAAGGCAGATGGGAAAAAGACTTCGCTGAAGAGATTACACCGGACCTATGGAGTACCATATGCCAAGCGGCCACACAAATATCCATCTCAAACCAATACAAGCTCCACGCAATCAAGTTGCTGCATAGATGGCAATACGATCCAGTCAGGTTATCCAAGATGTTCCAAACAACCAAGCCAGAATGCTGGAGGGGATGTGGGGAAAACGCAGACTATTGGCACATGTGGTGGGGGTGCCCCCGAATAAAAGTCTTCTGGTCTGAAGTCTTGGGCTGGATCAAAGAAGTCGACAGCATTATCAGAACAGCTGATCCCTACCTCATGCTCTTCGGCCTCGAGAAGGATGGGGATGACTGGATCAAAACAAAGGATGTAGCCCCACAACTGCTATTAGCGGCAAGAGCAACGCTGGTAATGAAATGGAAAGCCCCCACAACCCCTACGAAAAGCGAATGGATCAACGTTGCCAACAATATTTGCATAATGGAAGATATCACAGCGTCACTACACGGAAGATCGTCGCAGATCGAAGCCTCTGGATGGAGTACAAGAACATACACCTACCCAACGGATGCCTCACCCATAAACTGACTACCCCAAAAACAGAAGAGAGAAACGAGGCCTAAATAATATTGAGTCCGCCCCCACTAAAATGTCCTCTCAGGATTGTGGAAGTTCCCGACAACACATACTGACTCTGATTATCACAAGATGAATGCAGCAAGAACTGTACCAAACGCTGCTTGACCACAGGAGGGTGGAGGGTGGGCAACAGGGGTGGGGGGAAGTCATGTTTACACTCGAACATTATGTATGAAGATCGTGTCTGCCGGAAAAACACGGAATACATGGAGTTTTATGGCTTAGTTCTACTGTTATAAGATATGTACTGCTTTTCTTATTGTTGTACCATGACTCACCCTTGTAAAACTTAATAAAATCAAATTTACAAAAAAAAAAAAAGTTGCTGGAACTTCACCTGAGGTCATGGTCACCTGTGGGGAACCAAGAACTCTACATGTCACGACGAAAATGGTACCTCAAATGTGTGGGTGCACCTACCTAGGCGCAAATGGCAAAGGCTAAACCATTGATAACCCCAAGTCTTTAGGCAGAGCAGATTTAGAAGGATTTTGCTCTTGTGAAGAACCTACAGATTTGGGCCTGGGATGTCACAGCCACCAAGGAAAACAGGAAACCCCATGCATTTCAGAAAAGAAGACACCTGTGGGAATCCACAGAGGTCTGACTTGCATGAATTGCCCCAGAATGTATTACCCACAAGCCCCAGCAATGTCTGAAATTTGGTGCTAAAACCACAATTTTCTGACATTTCCCACCGCCAACCCAACAAAACACCACCACCACCTGTCCTACATTTCCGCGTTGCCACAGGTGTCTCGAAGAAAACACTACCTCACATGTGTGGGTGCACCTACCTGGGTGCAAAGGGAACAGGCTAAACCACTGCTATCCCCCAAAGGGTTTGGGAAGCCATCCTACAGATGTGGGTCTTTGGTGTCACAGCCACAAAGGAAAACAGGGAACCCCATGCATTTCCAAAAAGAAGACACCAGTGGGAGTCCACTGAGGTCTGACTTTGGTGAATCGCCTTAGAATTTATTACCCACAAGCCTGGCAAAGTCCCATAATTAGGGGAAAAAACACACCCGGGAGGGTCCCCGTCCGTTCCCCAAGGGACATTTTGTAATGCTGCCTAGCCAGAGCTCCCAGATGGTCAGGGTAGCTGTCCCTCATGAGGGTTGACCGTCCACAAGTCCAGCAGCGTTTTCAGGGAGCCTCGGCAGGCTCCCCGTCCTTTCCCAGAGCTCAAGAATGGTCGGGTTGATGTCCCAGGCATTGGGCACCCGTCACCCATGTGGGTCAACCATCCCCAAGCCCAGTCTGGAGCTCTGGCTGGGCTGCCTTACAGATTCTTCCTCTGGGAAAAGTCGGGGACCCTGCTGGGGCTCCCTGGAACGGCTGTTGGGCTTGGGGATGGTCGATCCACATTGCAGACTGGTGCCCAAGGTGAGGGACATCACCCCCGACCATCCTGGAGGTCTGGCTGGGATGTGTTACAGAATTTACCCCCGTGAAGGAAGGGGGATCCTGCCGGGGCTCCCTGGGACTGCTGCTGCACTTGGGGATGGTAAACCCACATGGGAGATGGGTGCCCAAGGCCAGGTACATGATCCCAAACCATCCTGGTATTCTGGCTGGCCTGCGTTACAGCTTCTCCCTCCGAGAAAGGAAGGGGAATTTCCCGTGCCTCCCTGGAACCACTGCTGGGCTTGGGGACGTTCAACCCACATGGGAGTCAGCCACTCAAGGCCAGGGATATGAACCCCCATACCACAGTGGAGCTCTGGCTGGGTTGTGTTACAGCATCCCCCTCTGGGATAGGACTGGGACCCTGCTGAGTCTCCCTGGAGTCACTTCTGGGCTTGTGGATGGTCAACTTGTAAAGACTGGAAGAGGGTTTCTGTACTCCTGTTCTCTATATGGCAGAGGAGAGGCACAGAGGACCCCAGCCAAGATTCTCTATTCGGTAGCTATGGCCGAGCAATCAAGGCCTAGCTTCTCAGGAGGTGATGCAGGCTGGTTCTTAAGTAGTGTACTCCCCAAGCACCCACACAGGAATGTCCACACACTGGGCCTTAACACGAGTTGGGTGGTAACGCCGGCGCTAATAGCGCTGGCGCTATCTGCCCTACCGCCAAACCCACCGGTGCCATTAGCGCCGGATCACCGGTTTCGCGGATTCGGAAATCCCCATTCCCCATTGAGCCCATTTGGGAATGCCCCATTCCCCATTGGGGAATGATCTTGAATTTTCGGTGGATTTCACACTAGCTCAGAGCTGGGGAGAAATCCGCCGAAGCCTTGATTTGGCGGACCCTTAAATCCGGCGGTAACAGCACTTTGGTCAAATGTCACACAAATCACGTAATAAAAGGTAACCAACAATAGACATAGGAGGAAAGCAGGTTGGTTGAAACAATAGGCAAACTACTGTCCCTGTTACCTAGACACAGTTCTGTGTGGAGATCCCCCCCACCTGGGTAACCTGTAAAATACAGATACACTACAAGCCCAGTCCATATAGTGCTCAATATGTTTTATTTCCTTCCATAAGGTTTCTACCCCCCAATGTACCTGGAAGAGCAGAGTTCTTCGATGCAGCCTCGATGGATCCTTCTTTAGTGGCCCCCTTTAAGGCAGGAGCCATGGATCGTCACTAGGCGTCGAAGAAGGTGAACTTGGCGTCGATGAACCTCGATGGAAAGTTCGATGGCGCTGAGGCCTGCGGCATCGATCCAGGCGGTGCCTGTCAGTGATCTATCGGGGACGTCCTGCGAGGATGAGGCATGTGAGGCACCTCAGCGTTGTTAGTTCGGGACCACAAAGAGTTTCTGAAGGACGTTTACCCAGCAAGGGAGTCGGGTCGTCGGAGTCTTTGTGGTCTTCGGGTGGTGGGAAACCCACCAACGGATTCTCCTCGGTGCATTGGCGGCCTCGACTTTCTACAGCGGGACAAAGCGGTCATGATTCGGACAAGGGAGTCATTGGATTAAAATGTTTCTTAGGCAAAGGTGAAGTGTTGCGGCTCCGGTCGTCGGCAGCACAGCATCAAGCTGTCCCCGCTTCTGGGCAGCACGATTCGATAGCCTTCTAGCAGTTACGGCGATCCTCTGAACCCTGGTCGACGGCAATGGACTTTGCCGGTGACGCGGTCCAGGTGCTTGACTTGGTTCTCCTCGGCGGTCTCCGTCTCCGGTCGACAGTCCTTCGAGGGCTGGCTTCCAGGGCGCTTTGGCGAAGATTCCGCGGTCTGCACAATATTCCCTCGTAGCTCGGGGAGAGGTCTCCATCGCCGGTCCTCTCACGGATCAGTCCTTGACAAACTCGACAGCTTTCGGATCGGTCGAAGCAAATGCAGCAGCAGTTCTTTTTCTTCCAGCTGGGCTTCAAGAATAAGCAGTTTCAAGTTTCCACTTCAGCTTCTTAACAATTTCCAGTAGTGAGAGGTCCCCAGATATACTGTTCTGTCTCTCATTCACACTGCGGGGCCAAGCTCAGCAGCAATCATTAAGAAGGGCATTCAGGTAGTCAGGCAGCCAATCAGGTATACAGTGCATTCAGGCCATTATCCTCCCTCTCATACACTCACAACAAGGAATGTGGATTGGGACAAGTACCCAGCCATTCAACACTACACACTGCATTCATACCAGTTTTGAGCAGGGCTGACTCAGTCTTTGTGTCACATACCAGAAACTAGACATCCACAACAAGAAGTGCATATTGGTCACACACTCCATTTACCCAGGTCCGACCCACAGGGTGTACCCACAACATACAGTCACTGGGAAGGCTCCAGCCATTCTGGCCTAGACTTCCCCACAATACCATAAATGGAGATTCCACCCAACAGCCAGTCAGGGGGCACTACCATATAGGGAACTTTCACCCAACAGCCAGTCAGGGGGAAGGGACAGAGTCAGGGCTTTCCAGGACTTTGGGAATACAAGGTAACAGGCAATAGAAACCAAGAGGCCACAGGGGCCATCTTGATTCCTATCAGGGATCAACCGATTCCAATGGCAGATCCTGGGTATCCCAAAATGGAGGATACTCTGAGCACCTGTCAAATTCAGCATGGAGCTGCCACCAGCCCATACCCTGCTCTGTGGGCCAAACACAGGTGCCCAAAAACATACACAAGGGGTACAGGGTTGTACCCCCATCCATGGATGCCATAAGGGTATCCCATGGGTCTGTTCACCAAACCAAAAACAGGAAGAGCCGCATCGCCAGGAATCCCACATGGACGTCTGTGCAGAAAATATCACAGAATACATATTAAAAAGGACTACAGAACAAAGCCAGGGAGGCCCTTTCCTTCCAATGCATTTCCAGCATCACACAACCCACATGAGGAGCAGCTGCCCAAGGCCAGGCACATTACTCCCGACTATCCTAGAGCTCTGGCTGGCCTTCGTTACAGCTTCTCTCCCTCTGGGAAATTACAGGGACCCTACCAGGGGTCCCTGTGACTGCTGCTGCACTTGTGGATGGTCAACCCACATGGGAGACAGCTGACCAAGGCCAGGGACATTACCCCCGACTTTCCCGGAGCTCTGGCTGGCCTGCGTTACAGCTTCTCCCTCCGGAAAAGTTCCAGGGAGCCCCGGCAGGATCCCCATCTTTTCACGGAGGGAGAAGCTGTAATGCAGGCCAGCCAGAGCTCCAGGAAGATGGGGGATGATATCCCTGACCTTGGGTGGCTGTCTCCCGTGTGGTTTAACCATCCTCAAGAAGAGCTTGCCCACTTTCCTCGAGGCAGATTAGCACATTACTGTGCCCATCTGCCCCCAGAGTGGGCAAAATGGGCTGCCCCATGCTTTGGGGGCTTAGGGGGAGAGGGCCACTTACATAATAAGTGGCCCGCTCACCCCACTTCAAAAACATATCCCTGGTTGTCTAGTGGTATTGCTGGGTGCGGATAGAGCAATCTGCCCCGACCCATGCCCAGCAATGCTCCAAAGACGGTGTTGTTAGAAATGGGAGAGCCTCCCCTTTCCAACAACACCTCCCTCGATCTCAACGGTTCAATAATGTTGGAGATCAAGGGAGAGGAAGGTGGACACTCACCTTCTCTTTTCACAGCAGCAGCCATAAATGGATGCTGCTGTGAAATTTACTTTCAGTTTCACATTAGCATGCATTACGCACGCTGATGTGAAACTGAAGGAAATGCCCGGTGGTTGGATTACACTTTTGTGCGATCGCTGCTTTTCAGGAATCGCACTAAGTGAAGTGCCAAAAAGGATGAGGTATCTCGTACCATGAGGCATGCAAAATAGGGCCGGAACACTGCTGAAGGGAGACACACTAATGTCGATTGCAGGGGCAGGGTCTGGAAGAGGGGATCCTGGAGACACTGGGTCTGGGGAGGCCATGTGTACAATGGCCCCGGTGCGGAATATAACGTTGAAGTGTACATGATGTTTGGCACCTTGGCCGTTCCCACCCACCCAGTACTGGAGTGGGTTTTAATGGAGGGGGGATGGATTGTTGTAGAGGAGCTGAGAGTAAAAGGGCATCAACCATTCTTTCATGTCTATCTTCTGCAAGTGAGCGTGTCCTTGATTCACTGAAAAATTGAAACAACTATTTATAAAAGTTGAATTGTACTTTATTTTGTTGCGGATATTGATGGCACAAATGTACTACACATGGTATACTTCGGGTTGCAGCACAATGTGGGAAATTCCCCTGTACCGACCGCTGTCACTGGGGAATTTGGCGCAAATGGCTCCAACGACACAAGGCGCTATTACTCGTCGAACGTGGTATCCAAGCCTCCCATGAAACCACCATGTAAACGCACGATAGGCCACCAGCCTGTACCACCTGTGGAAGAGAAAGTTACATGCTGTATTTAAATGAACCCGATAAGGGTACAAACCTTATTTGAAAATGCACCCTGTATCCTACGGCATAGTTGCCCGTACAAATGTTACTTCATGGATCAATGAACTTGGGCGTTGAAGTCTCGACACATAAAAGTGAACACCCATGCAATCCATAACGTTTGGGGCACAGAGAAATATTGTTTCTTGGTTGCACGTGAAAGACGCATAAGATGACCACTATGATTTCCCAAAGCGCGAGAAATATATTGAATTACCAAACTACATTCACTTGGCAGTGATAGATCAGAGTTACGACAATATAGGAGACAAACATGAAATGTTAGTGGCCTCAGTGGTCAAAGTGACATCAAATCTGGAGTACACTTACACGTTGATTGCATTGCGAGGGCGAACTGTTGTGCAAAGTTTGTGCATAACCACCATCATAATCCGCAACACAGACCTTGTGAGGCAGGCTGCCCTTAAGTCATGCAGCCCGGTAACGCATGGTGGTGGTGTGTCTTCTTCCAATATGTAGGCCGAGCATCCAGAGTTTTTTCTGCAGCAGCAGTTCTCCTGCTCGGTTGGCATGACCTTGCTCCGATTGCAGGTACACCAGGTGGAAACGTCTTCCCTGCGAATAGGCTCAGGCTCAAGATTCATCTACCCAAATGTCGTCCGATGCTCCATAGTATCTGCATCTTTCTCTATCAACTAATTCAGAATACTTCGGCTGGTACAGGTAGGGCTGTATTATTGCTATTATACGACAACATTAAAATCGATAATAATGCTAGTACTAGGTTCGCACGGGCTACGAGCAACGAAGATAGCTGAACAGAGCAGAAAGGAGTCACAGGATACACACAAAACACAGTGAAATATTTTAAAAAGCAACTCTGTTGTTGTCTGATGACAAGGGGTCTGTTTATACTTATTGAGGAAAGAGGCATCTGCTGTTTCCATGGAGACACAGCATTAGCAGGCGCAAAGAGAACATTGACACGAGATGTGCATTCGCATTGTGAAATGGGCCGTATGCGTCTAGTGACGTCAGCTTCCGGGCGGGGGATATGAATTAGTGCTGCCAGGGCACTTGAACTTAGGGCGATACGGCAATGGATAAGATTAGCACAAGATGGCCACTCCCGCTGCTTGATTTCACATGTGGAAATGTGAGGAACACTAAGGTAAGGTGCATAGGAAATGTTTTTACGATCGATCACAATTTGCTTAAAACCACATGCCCGAACGTTCGGGACAATAACATTTTAGAGCGCACTATTCCTTTAAGGCAGCAGACAGAGTAGGTCTGATAAGTTCAAGAAGAAAAAGGGTTGGGGGGACTGCATGGGTACAGATACAGACCCCAGTGCAAGGGGTGGCCTGGACGACGTGCGGAAGGGTGGCAGGGTGAGCAGGTAAATGGGCCTGGAGGACTGAGGGTGGCCAGGTCCACGGTGCCGAGAGAACAGATCAGCAGGGGAGGAGGGGCAAAGGCAGAAGCAAAGAGGAAGGACATTAGGTGCTTCCAGAACCAGAGATGGTTCTCCTGAAGTTTTAGAGTGGCAGGGAAGCTGTACCAGAGGGAGGCCCCAGCGAAGACAGAGATCTACCCCCAGCTCGTTTCTTTGAAAAACGACCGATACTGAGGGAGTTAGAGGTAAAGGAGTGAAGACCTTGAGATGGGAGGTATTTGCGGAGGGATAGCTGAAGGTATTTTGGACCCAGGCCCCAGAACGCCTTGTGGACAATGCAGAGGGTTTTGAATTTAATCTTTGTATCCACTAGGAGCCAATGGAGAGATTTCAGAGCTGGAGAGAAATGATCCCAGGGCTTGAGGCCAAGGACAAATCTCGCATTCCTGTTCCGCATTAGTTGCAGAGGGCGGAGAGTAGAGGCAGGTAGATTTAGAAAGAGGCTGTTACAATAGTCCAACCTCGAGAGAACCAGAGCTTGGGAGACAGTGAGCTTCTGGGGGAAGGAGAGGAAAGGCACAGTACCTCTGAGGAGGTGCAGTAGGAAGTTTGACTTTTTAGAGACATCAGAGATGTGGGCGGAGAAGGAAAGTGTGGAGTCAAAGATGACCCTGAGGTTCTCAGACTCGCAAGGGTGGGAGTGCCGATGAGCAGGATCTCCATCTTTCTGGCATTCAGACAAAGATCGTTGGCAGCAAACCAATCTTGAATGGCAGTTAGGCAATCAGAGAGAGGGAGAGGTTGTGGAAGAGGGAAGCCTGAAAATGAGTTGAGTGTTGT
Organism: Ambystoma mexicanum; assembly: GCF_040938575.1. Lineage (NCBI taxonomy): Eukaryota > Metazoa > Chordata > Amphibia > Caudata > Ambystomatidae > Ambystoma > Ambystoma mexicanum. The sequence continues at coordinate 432,906 of NW_027182446.1, forward strand.
CAGCGTAGCAGTGGAAATTTGAGCAGAAAATGGCAATGCAGTGGGTGAGAGTTGCTAGGAATTGGTTGAAAAGCCAGGGCGAATGGTTAGACCCCTGGGGAACACCACAGGTAGAGCGGGAGACAGATGATAGGAAGGACCCAATTTGGACCTGGGAGGGTTGATCAGAGAGGAAAGAGGTCAGCCAGGTCAGAGCCTGATCGGTGATACCCAGGTTATCACAAACAGTTGAGCAGGGTGGTATGGTTGACCGTGTCAAAGGCAGAAGAGAGATGAGGGAATGTTAGAGTCAAGGTTGGAGAGCAGATACTCACGGATGTTCAGGAGAGCAGTTTTTGTTCTTCTGCCAGCTCTGAAGCCAGACTGGTGGCATTGGAGTCAGCCAACAGACTAGGAATGAAGGTTAAGCTGAGAGATGGCCAGCTTTTCCAGGAGTTTGCCAGAAAGGGAGTAATGGAAATTGGGTGATAGTTAGCCGGACAAAAAGGATCAGCTGTGAGTTTCTTGATAAGAGGATGCACATGGGAGTGCTTCACAGGAGAGGGGAAGGATCCTGAGGCAAATAAGTGGTTGCAAAAATCGTCAAGGGCCGGAGCTTAGGTACCAATGTGGTCCGAGATGGTTTTAGAGGAACAGGGATGAACGTGTTTTGATGAGGCTTTCATAGATCAGACTTGTCTAGCGACCTCATCAGGGGAGAAAACAGGAAAGGATGAGAAGGAGGGTGGGGTGGCTGAAGGAGTGGCAGCAAGCACAGACGGAGAGGGGAAAGTGAGAGGCAAGGGCATTGCAAAGAGCCTAGGAGGCAACAGGAGGGGGAGAGACTGCAGCAGGGTTGGCCAGCTCCTTGCAGATTTTAAAGAGTTCAGCCGAGTTGTTAGACGCCGCAGAGACACAGGCTTGAATGTGGACTTTCTTTTTGGTGAGGACAGAGAGTCGGTATTGCCTTTGGAGAAGGCGACAGGCCAGTTTGTCAGATGATGAACAAGAAGCCCTCCATTTCCTCTCAGCTACCCTACACTTATGTTTAAGTGTAGCTAGCTCAGAGTCATAGCAGACAAGCCAAAAGGTATCAAGGCAAGCCGAACCATATCAAGGCAAGCCGAACCGTATCAAGGCAAGCTGAACCATATCAAGGCAAGTCAAGGCAAGCCAATCCCTCTTATGGCAAGCCCAGATCCATCAGGGCGAGCCCAGATCCATCAATGTGAACCCAGACCCATTAAGGGGTGCCCAGCCCCATCAAGGCGAGCCCAGCCCCATCAAGGCAAACCCTACCCCATCAAGTCATACTCTGCCCTATTATTGTGAGTCAAGTCATATCACAGCAAGCTTAGTCCTATCAAGGCGAGCCCAGCCCTATCAAGGTGAGCCCAGCCTTATCAAGGAGAGCCCAGCCTTATCAAGGAGAGCCCAGCCCTATCAAACCAATAATTATTTTCAGGGGCAATCATAATCCTCACAGGGATCCCTGGAGCTCTTGTGCAGAGTGAATTACCAGCCCCATTAAGGCAAGCCTAGCCCTGCCACAGCGAGCCCAGTCGTATCAATGCAAGGCAAGCCAGGCCCTAATAGGGCAAGGCAAGCCCTTATATGTATTTGTCATTTGTAAAGCGCTTATACACAAGAAACAGTGTTTCAAAGTGCTTCAAGGCAAGGGAGGGAACAAGGGGTAAATGCAGTGATAAACAGTCTTACAGGGCCTTGAGTCATTCAGAATGTGCAAGTGCTATAAACTTTATATGGCACAGACAAAGAACAAGAGATGGTTATACGAGAACATGAACAAAACTGTCGTACTAGGTCTGACGGCATTTCAGAGAGTGCAAGTGCTGTGACAAAAGGAGGGAGAGAAGGGGAGAGGGGGGGAGGGACAGGCAAGAATTAAAACTATCGTACTAGGCCTTACGTCACTTCAGAGAGTGCAAGTGCTGTGGAAAAAAAAGGCAGCAACAGGGAGGGTGGGGGGAAGAGAGGAAGAGGGCCAGATAAGAATTAAAACTATTGTACTATGCCCAATGGAATTTCAGAGAGTGCAAGTGATGTGACAACAAGAGGGAGAGAAGGTGAGGGTGAAGCGGGGGAGAAGGGACAGACAAGATGCCGAGAAGGAGAAGTTAAGAGGCAAGAAAGAGGCAGGTGGATGCACTGGTGTAGAGCAAAACCTAAAATTCGGATTTATCAGAGGCACACAGCGAAGTAAGGTGCATGGATGTGGGAACACCAAGCCAGTAAGCACTAGTACAAAATGAAAAAATGCACAGTTGGGAACACATCAAATTCGAATCTGCCAGAAGCAATAGAAACAGTACAAATGGGAGAATGCACAGTTTAAAACACAACCAAGAAGGGTCACTAGTACAAGATGGTGGAGTGACACTGCTAGGAAAGAGGCAATGGGCCAAGTGTGGAGACAGACAACAGGGCAGAGTCATAGTCTGCATAGCTGAGCCGGTGTGCTTACCGGGCCCAGAAGGTGCCACAATAGTTCAAGGTCCTAGGTGTGAGGAGCAGACGGATAATATGAGATGAGGGTGACAGCAGCATCTTGCCGTGCTGGACAGGGGCCTTCCGTGAGGGCCTTAGGTGGATGTGCCGGCCCACATATTTGACGGCTTGTCAGATATTCTGGAAGTGGGCCAATCAGCACCGCCACAGTTCAAGTAAACAAAAAGGCTCTCTGGTGCCTGGGGAGCAAAGGTGCTGGCAGCCATTGTGGAATGGAGGAGGCCGACTGACACAAACTACTCAGGGGCCATGAGGCAGAGTTTCTGTCAGTGATGTAGGATGGATGCATGCAGCCACCGACCCGGATATCACCATGCATGAGCCAAAAATGTAATAGGCTCCAATGTTGCGACGTGCACCATGTGGGATCAGAAGGCAAGTCGTGATCTATCAGGACAAGGCAAGCCCATTCCAATTAAAGGAAGCTCAGCCCTGACAAGGTGAGCCCAGCCCTATCAAACCAAGTTCAACCCTATTAAGACAAGCCTTCCCCTATTAAGTCACCCTCTGCCCAAGTACAGTAAGACAAGTCATATCACAGCAAGCTTAGCCCTATCAAGGCAGGCCCAGCCAAATCAGGGCAAGCTCAGCACTATCCAGACAAGCCCAGCCCTAGCAAGGTGAGCCCAGCTTTAATAAAGTGAATCCAACCAAATAAAGGCAAGCCCGCCCTATCAAGGCAAGCTCAGCCATATTGAGGCATCACTGTTCTATTAAGGCAGGCTGAGCCTTATTACAGTTAGCTTAGCCCTATCAAGGCAAACCCTAGCCTTATCAAGGGAGGCACTGCCAAGGCGAGGCTTTCTGGGGCCAGCAACCTCTTTACCCCCAACGTTCTCTTCCAAAACATCATCCTTCTCGAGGTTTCCGATCATCCACCTCCAACTCTTTGAGGGTCAGATGCTTCTCCAAGCAGAGAGCTGGGGGCAGATCTATCTCCTCATCTTGGGCCTTCCATTGAAACAGCCTCCCTGCCTCTCTCAAACTTGAGCACCACCACCTCTGGTTCCGAAAGCAACTCAAGACCTTCCTTTTCATTTCCGATTTCTCTCTTCCACTCCCCTGCTGATGCACCTGACTGCTCCACGCACTGGTCACCCTCTGAACTCGGGCCCAGGTTCCTGCATGTGCAGTTTCCCTTGCACTGCCTCCGGGCTCCCCAGCACTTAAGGGTCTGTATCTGCAACCCTACAGTCCCTTCTGTCTACACTTATGAGCCACTCGCTAGCTGCACTTGTGAGTTAACTGTACTTCCCTCTTCCGCTCCCCCTGGCACTTCTCGCCTTCCCTCTTCCCCACACTTGCACGATCTGAATGATACAAGGCCTAGTAAGATCATTATTTTTTCCTTACTTTGTTTCCCCCTCCTTTTCATGTCGCGCCTAGAAACACGTGTACAGGTGCGGTATAAATGCCATATCATATTAAGGCAAACCCATCCCTATTAAGAGAAGCTCAGCCATATTAAGTGAAGATCAGCCCCATTACGGTGAGTCCAGCCATATTAAAGGCAAGGTAATCCTAACCATTCCAAGTCCAGCCATATAAAGTCAAGTCTAGCCCTGTCAAGTCCACTACTAGGCTAGCGCAGCTGTAAGGCAAGTCCAAACCAGTTGAGGTCTGTTTCTTTTTTTAATGTGGTTTGTTTGTCCTTCCAAAGTCCTTTTGTTGCCCTCCAGAAGTGGAACATGCCCGGCCTTTCCTGAAATCTAAGGCACATCACTGGCGTATTCAGGAATTATGGAAGTTCGACTGTGAGTTATAGTTAAACAAAGAATTGATCATATATTAATGATTTGTCCATTCCTTGTTACTCTCTTTATATATGTATCAATTTAGAAAATTATTAAACACATCTTTTTAGACATGTTGGACTTTTGTTATCCTAAATCTTTTAAACAAACCCAAAATAATGAATTCATTTTTTAAAGTTATTTCTGTACTCGAGAAACATGTTAGACACTTAACATGGACCTTTCTATGCAGAATGAGACTGGGCAATCAGCAGTAATTGGCAACTCAATTTAATGACAGGAGAGAAGGTTTTTCAGGACACAAAGCTTTATATATGCATTGATAATATACATAAATACATAGTTTAACACATACACTGCAGCAACCAAGATCCATGTCAGAGGTCGGCCTGCTTTCCAAACCAGGGATTTATTTGCATTGTAATCGTTCAGGTTATCTGTGTGTTCTCCTCATTGCTTTCCTCATGAGCATCCTGGTGTGATGCTGGAAATGCATTGGAGGGACAGGGCCTCCCTGTCCTTGTCCTGTACTCCCTTATCATGTGTGTTCTGTATTGTTTCCTGCACAGGAGTCCAGTTGCGACCCCTGGCAGTGAAGCTCTTCCTCTTTTTGGTTGGGGTGAAGAATGACCCCTGGGATACCCGTATGGCACCCATGGGTGGGGGTACAACCCTGTACCCCTAGTGTATGTTTTTGGGTATCTGTGTGTTGCACATAGAACAGGGTATTGTCTGGTGGCAGCTTCATGCTGATGTGACAAGGAGCTCTGAGTGTCCTCCATTTGGGGATACCCCGGCCATGCCATAGTAATCAGTGGATTCCTGTTAGAGGGCAAGATGGTCCCTGGGGCCTCTTCGTTTCTATTGCCTGTTACCTTGTTTTCCCAATGTCCTGGGAAGCTCTGGCTCTGTCCCTTCCCCTGACTAGCTATTGGGTGGATGAACCATATATGGTATTGTGGGGAAGTCCAGGCCAGACTGGCTGGAGCATTCCCAGTGACTGTATGTGGTGGGTACACCCTTGGGTGGAACCTGTGTGAATAGAGTGCGTGACCAACATGCATTCTATGTTATGGGTGTCTGGTTTCTGAGTGTGAATGAGACAGCCCTGCCTGAAACTGACATGAATGCAGTGTGGTGTGCTGAAAGGCTGGGTGCTTGCCCCAATCCACATTCCTTGTTATGGGTGTCTGGGTGGAAATGAATGGCCTGAATGCATGTGAGCCGATTGGCTGCCTGCCTACATGAATGTCCTTCTGTGTGACTGGCTGACTGAGCCTGGCTCAGGCAGAGTGAATGAGGGACAGGTGTGTATATCTGGGGGCCTCTCACTTACCAATTTGTTCAGAAGCTCAAGTAGAAACTTGAAGCACATACTTGAAGCCCAGTTGGAAGAAGAAGATTGCTGCTGCATTTCCTACGACAACATCTAAAAGCTGTTGAGTCTGTTGAAGACTGATCCAAGAGATAACCTATCTTGAGGACCTCTTCCCAAGCTATGAGGGACCATCCTGCAATACTGCTGTTCTTCATCGAGGCACCGTGGAAGCCAGTTCTGTCAGTCTGACGTCTGGAGTAGGGGTCTGACGTGAATCCCAAAGAGAGCACCTGTACTTCGAGGCCATTGAAGTTGAAAGGAAGCGCCCCCAATTTCAGCACGATCCTCCCCGCAATGAGAGACAATAAGGGACTCTCCCGTAGTGGGAATAAGACCAAGACAGAGTGCGGGTGAGCGTAAGTGGGAGTTTATCCAAAGAATAGGGCATGCAAAGAACTCTGCAACCTCCGAGAGCGCTCTGTCTGACAATAGCAAAGACAGGCGTATTTCTAATACAAAAAACGTCATCAGAACCTACACACTATAGGGGGCACAAATTAATTGGGATTGGGTGGCGTCGACTAACTATAGGTGTTGCTGCAGCGTGGTTGGTCTTGGCGTGAGGACGTCACTGGTCAGCCTCGTGGGTTGGGTTGGGCCTGGCAGGCCAGCTTGAGGTCATCCGAGCGGTGTTGGTATGCTGGGGCAGCCTGTGACAAAGATGAATACCTTTCCTGACTCGTTTGCCCTAGGCCATGCATACTGCAGTTATTCAAGAAACGACATCTAAGTTCATCAATAAATCGCTCAGCAGTTTGTCTTATAAAATAAACGCAACACATGAGGAATGCACCTCGTGAGAGGTCCGGTGGTTGTCGGTTGGGGTGAGATTTACCTGTGTCCCATTGACCGGTATTTTAGGTCGAGGGGCTGGGCTCTGGGGCCTGGGCCGAATGTTATATGTCTGTCTGCCGCGTTAGAAGTTATTATATAAATGGGTCTCTGTGTCTTGTCCCAGTGATGGGGGTCGTCATGATTCTTGGGGTGGTCTAGGGGGGTTGTGGGATTTACGAGAGGGTGCTGGTAGATCAGTAGATTCGAACGTGGGTTTATTACCGTGCTGTAAATAACACAGGTGGCGGGCTGTGGCCTTGGGTGCGGTACCGGGGCCTCTGACTCTCTGAAGCGGCTCCAGCTTGGTTGGGGGAGGTGAGGGAGCGCGGCACATGCCTTAGCTTCTTTATCTGGCAGGCTTGGTAGGGTGGGAGGGAGAATGGCCTTGCATATATTCACAAAGGTTTTTTCCTCGTGCGTTGCTAACTTTTGAATGCAGAACTTTTATAATGTTCCGCCTTATTTTGATGTTATTTAAACACACATATATATTTCAATTTCGTTACACATTTCTTTAATACAGTCGGTCCGAGTACCTTTTCATTACCTAACATTATATTTACTTCATGGTGTGATTATTTTATGTACATTAGACGTTACACGAGGTAGTTCTAGGTTATGGCCTACAGAGATTAATGCTCGCTGCTTTAGGTGATTAAGAAAACATATATGAGTTCAGGTTTCTACATAAAATTGTAAGAACACTTATACAGATAAAAGGCTACACATTTGGTCGACATCTTTCTCTGTGGTTATAGCAGCACTAGTCCAGACCTGGGGTGGTATCATGTAACGTTGCATCTTTATAGTTTATTCACAGTTTACAGGATCTGTTTAAACAGAGGTAGTTCGTTAATACCAATACTTGAATTATTTTCTACTTTCTTCAGATAGTGATGCTTCAGCTTTTTTCCCGTCACCCTGGCCTCGCGGACCAGGTCGTGCGGGGTGCAATATTACATTGTGAACGATGAAATGTTACAGTGTTAACATCTCGGGTTAGCTCATACCCGACTTTCTCATGGGAACGCGCTCGCAGCGGATCTACCAGGGCTACTGCGGCGGCGGAGATGCATGAAAGGCCCTCCAAAGGTGGGGGCCTCGTTACAGTGTGCTGAACTCACGCCATGTTTGCTAGACAAAATGGCTTCTAGGCCTAACTGAATTTTGGTATATGCAGGGAACGGATATGTGTGGGCAATGTCGTCGGCGGGTGACCCCTCCTCCACCTGGGCCCGGGTGGCATGAGGGGACGGCCACCGAGTCATGGTCCTCACCTGGGGAGAAGGCTGCAGGTGAGGAGGGCCTCGCGGCCAGTCCTCCCCTACATTTCCCCCCTTTCGTTACTAAAGTAACGAATTCTTTAGCTCTTCTAATCTTCTACATTCTTGCTCCTCTATCACTGCGTCATCCCATGCAGGTGTTCCTTTTCTAGGCATCCAGGCTCTGCATACCCCCCTCAAACTCTCACCTCTTCTAGCATACTCATCTGGTGTACATGTTAAATATATACAGTCACCAGTTTCTTCCAAGTCTACCCAGACCTCCTCATACCATTCCAGTTCCACGTCTCGTGGTTCTTTGATAGTGGTGTGCCATAGTTTATCTACTATGTACTTATCATGGTACATAGGCACTAACTGGTACCTGGGAGTGTTATCTGTTCCTGTCTGTACATGTACTTCTTGTGTCGCCTTAATTGTACCACCAGAGTTGCCCATTGTCACCATCATCATTGCACCGTTAGGGACTGCGTCAGCACAACATCGGAGGCCCACCTGGCACAGGCAGAACACCACGAGGAGGACCACCACAACTGGTATCAAGAACTTCATCGCCATTCCAAGCCATGAGGGAACCCAGGAGAAGATATTGTCGAACCATGAGCTATCTTTAGCCCCACCTTCCAGCTTCATCTTCTCTCCCAGGTTATGTACTGCTTCAATGACGTGGGACAGGGACCCATTTTCTGCGTCTTCAGAAGGTACGAACGTGCAGCACGCACTTCCTATTTTTCGGCAAACACCTCCATCGATCGCTGTTAACAGGTCCAGAACATACCTGTTCTGCATGGTCATTAGTCGCAGAGCTCGTAGTTCCACCTTTATTATGTTGAACCCTTCTTCAGTGTCATTGGCTAGCTGAATCAGTTCCCACTGTGTGATCTGGAGCCATTTTGCATTTGCTCTTGCTTGGACACTTGAAACTAGTGAGGCAAAAAATGTTTCCACGGAGCTGAACAGGCGATACCTGTCTGGGATCTGTGCCAATAAATCCGATGATGCTTGTGATATGTAGTTCGATGCTCGCTTGTTCCGTGATAGCTCCTCTTCTTTCCCTCCGGAGGACAGGACATAGAGGTGCGCTTTTGCAGTGGGAGGAGTCACATCCTGGTTCACGTTTCCTTGCGTCCTTTTATTTTCGTCGACATGACTTTCTGGAATCACCATTAGGGCCGAATGCAAAGTGGCCATTGAGCAGCTGCCACTCCATGCCTGGGGAAGGTGCAAGTAAGCCTGATTCCCGCATACCCAGTATGTGTCCATTAGTGCTGCTGTTCCTTTTTTCATGTCTGGGATGGTGAGAGTTTTGTTACAGTTTTTATTCGTGCCCATTGCCACTTTTCCTTCTCCCTTGAAACATAGTTCGTTTTGTATTTCACTTTGTAGCTTGAAGGGTTTCTCCATCGCTGTTACCCATGTTAGTTTAGAGATGTGTTCTTTCCATATTGGTAAGCACGTTTTTTCCATCCACCGCAGCTTGTCTGGTTGGACACCTTTCAGTGCTTCCGCTTTGCACAGTACTTCTTCGTCTTTCCATTTGTTTTCGGAAAACAGCGTCCCTTGTATTGCAAAGAAAGTTTCTTTAAGACAGACCACTCCAGACGCTTTTGAATAGCACGTTTTGTTGTCCTGTATCATTTTGAAAGAGACATCGTGTGCTTGGAAGGTGTTCTTTATTCTACACAGTGTGAGATGAAGGAGACATTGGGCATCCACAATGGGCAATTCTCTTGGCAACAACACTTTGGGTGTACCTGATGCATGGGGGATGAGCGAACAGACATAGCAGCTTTCATTGGTTGTCTGTTTAGCTGTTGTACTCATATCTGCATACCATTTATTTGCTTGGTGGGGGTGTCGTGGGTCTTCCATCTTGTCCAATCCTAACCCATAATACTCATCATACCCCCTCCTACTTGTCTCTCTTCTTCGCCTACTTCTCTCCCCCCTCCTATACCTTTTAGTTTCGATAGGTGAAATAATAGGCCCCCCTCTCTCATTCCCACCCCCCTTTTCCAATTCCTCATATAGGAGCTTGTGTTCTGTCATCGTAATTACTTTTCCATTTTCCTCAATAAACAACAAATCGCTGTTTTGTATCGGGGCGGGAAGGGTAGTGGGGCTGTTATATATTTTAGGTAGGGGCATTGTGTCATTTTCCATATCTTTATATCTTGATTGTGACGGGGCAGCAGTGGGTGGTGCAGTATAGTAACCCCATACAAAGTGTGATCCATCCCAGACCAAAAAATCGCCTTCTCCAGCATTCATACTTGTAATTGAATTCGAGCCAGGGGCAAGGGTGGTGTTACTCCCCCCTCCCCCCTCGTTCATCTCGGTAGAGATGAACGCTACGAACCAATATGTCACCAGGCAAAATATTGAGATGAAGAACACAATAACACACATTGATAAACCACATTCGTATGAATATGTCAATCTATCTACTAACATTTCTCTAAATCTAACAAATCTATTAGTTGCAGGCTGCCCATTCGATGCCATAGTAAATCCTGTTTGAAACATAAAAGTGGATTAAGTACAAGCATGTAAACATTTATAACGTTGTGACATTTTTTCGACAAAGTATGGGAGTGGGTGAGGGAGGGGGTGTGTCCACAGACAAGGTAACTTTACAATCATTACTATCCGTTCATTATTTCATATATAAAAAGGAAAGTCGAGAGAAAAAACTTCTCCAAAACCCAAAAAAAACCCCACAAAAACCTTCAAAAGTTGTAAAAAATTATATATATATATGTACATATTTATTTCAGTACACTTGTCATGCGCCAGTCGCGTTCAATGTTCATCACTTAATGCACACAAAATTCCCATCATTCATTCTGCACAACTTCATTGTCCGCAGTTGCCTGTGCCTCGTCCTGCACCTCACTTTCCACGGCGCTATAGGCTCTGCGTACGTCTGTCAAATGCACCCAGTATCGTAGGCCCTTCACCTTTACTGCTGTGGGTGTGCAAAACACTACCTCATAAGGGCCATGGAAACGTGGCGCATTCCACCTTCGCACAAAACTTCTGACATATATAAGGTCACCAGGCATTAGTTGTAATGGTTTTTCAGGCAGTGTCTCTGTTTCTGTTGTGTTCCCCTCCTCTCTTGTAGAGGGGGGGGCTAGTTGCTTCGCAATTACGCGCGCTGCCCGTGTCAGTTTTTTCAAATACTCTGTGAACTCCTCTCCCAATATCGCTGCACTTCTGTGTGCATCAGAACGTTCACGGAGAGGCGAATGCGCTGTGTGCATTCTCCTTCCCGTGACGATCTCATGCGGGGACAAATGGTGGTCTTTACTTGGCTGATTTCGTAACTCAAACAGGGCCAAAGGCAGGCAGTACATCCAGGTCTTTTTAAGGGAAAAACACAGTTTTGACAATCTGCTTTTTAACAGACCGTTCATCTTTTCCACTACGCCATTACTTTGAGGATGATAAATCGAACATAATTTGTGTTTTATTCCCAATAGCGTAGTCACTTCCTTGAATAGTTCATTAACAAAATGCGTGCCGTTGTCTGAGCGAATAACTTCGCAAATCCCCCAGCGCGGGAATACTTCCCGCACTAGGAACTTCGCAGCGCCCTTCGCATCAGGGCGCGCACAGGGGCCTGCCTCCACCCACCTCGAAAATGGACATACAACCACAATCATGTAGCGAGCCCCGTTACATCTTTCTCCCATGTCTACATAATCAATGTGGAGCTCTCTGAATGGGCCATTTGGTTTTGGTATCGTTCCTCTCAGTGTGCGCAATGTCATACCTGAGTTGTAAATCTGACATGTCGTGCATTCTAAAGCCAGCCTTGTGATGTGTTCTTGGAGGCAAGGTGCAAACCAATCTTCTTGTATGTCCGCCATTATGTGTTGCTTTGCGTTGTGTGCGGGAAAGTGTAGTTGTTGAAATGCTATTTCTAACAATGTAACTGGCATTACCGCTTTTCCTGAACTTTTTTGTCGCCACAATAAATCAGTCGGCGATTTGCTGCATCCCCTCTTAGTCCACAGCAATTTTTCTTCTGCACTAGCTCCCTCTTGCAGCTCTATTATTTCCTGTGTGGGCATCATGTTGTATCCTGTGGGGACCTCTTGGCTTGCTGTGTGGTGCAACATGTACTCTCCTACTTCACCTTTCTGTAAATACGAAGCTTCTTTGGCAGCAGCGTCTGCTGCCGCGTTCCCCAAAGATATAAAATCTGTATTTGTGGTGTGGGCTTGGCATTTTACGATGGCCACTGCCGTGGGGTCTTGCAGGGCCTCAATCAGTTCTTTCAATAATTCTGCATGCTGGACCGGTGTTCCATCTGCTCGTCGAAACCCTCTCCGCCCCCACCGTGCCAACCCGCCGTGTACTGTTGTTGTCATGTATGCTGAGTCGGTATATATTGTCACTGCGCACCCCTTGGCGGCATGCAATGCTTCTATTAGCGCTATTAGTTCTGCTGCTTGGGCTGAATAGTGTGATGGGAGGCGGTGTTGCACTAGTGTCTCGTATTCATCTTCCTCTAATCGTACAACTGCCATACCCACATGTTTCTCTCCTGTCTCCATGTCTATTGATGCTGACCCGTCCACGAAATACACCTCTCCCTCGTTCAGGGCATTCTCAGAAATCACTTGATCCTGACCTTCGTCACCTGTGTATGTAGCGCAGTTGTGGTTCTGCATGTCCTCTACGGTGCACGCCTCTGTGATGAATGTGGCCGGGTTCACTGTTTTACATCTTACTATATGGATGTTTGCGCTGGACAGTATTATTTCATATGCTGTGGCTCGTTGTGTCGTCAATGTGCTCTTTGATCGCTCTAATATTGCAAAGAGTGAGTGTTCCACAAACAGTGTCACAGGACAGCCCATCACTATTGTGGCACTTTTCTCAATTGCGAACGCGGCTGCAGCTAGGGATTGCTCGCACGCGAAATGACCTTGCATTACTGCGTCTAGGGTGCCACTATAGTAAGCCAGTGGTTTGTGCCCTAACGATGTCTTTTGTGTCAGTACTGCTGTCATCAGTGTTCCTTTGCAGTGTGAAAATAAGAAGAATTCGCGCCCATAATCTGGGTTTGCCAGTACTGGAGCGCTTGATATCAGCTCTTTTAGTGAGTTAAATGCTGTGTTCATCTCTTCTGTCCATTCTATGTGTTTGTTTTCCTGCTGTGCCTCTTTTAGTGCCTGTAACAAGGGCCTTGTGTACGCTGCATAATCCAATATCCATGCTCGGCAATAGTTGCACATACCCAGAAATTTCTGCATCTCTTTTACTGTTTTGGGCTCCCCAACTGTTCTAATCGCCTGTGCCCTGTCTGGTATGATTCGCTTGCCATCCTTTGATATCAGCTGTCCCAAGTATAGGACCTCTGTCAGACAGTATTGTAACTTCCCCTTGTCCACCTTGTACCCTTTATTGGCCAATAATGTCAGGAGTGTTATTGAATCCTTTCTACACTCTTCCTCAGTTTGTGCACAAACCAATAAATCATCAACGTACTGAATCACTGTGCTTTCTACAGACAAATTCCCCAGATCTTCATGTAGTACCCTGTTGAATATGCTTGGGCTCTCGCAATATCCTTGTGGTAGTCTGCAGTGTTCGAACCTCCTCCCCCCTAGTGTAAACGCTGTTAAGTACCTGCTCTCTTCTGCTAAGGGAATCGAGAAAAATGCATTTTTTAAGTCAATAACTGTGAAGTGGGATGCCGTTTTCGGAATGTTGCACAGTATTGTCGCCGGGTTCGGGACTAAAGGGAACTCCTTCTGAATCACATCATTGAGTGGGCGTAAATCTTGTATCATCCTCCATGAACCTCCCTTCGCCTTTTTAATCGGGTAAATGCATGTGTTGCATGGGGAGTTTGAGGGCACTATTATTCCTTGTGCTAGCAGTGCATCTAGTGTCTCTCTGATCCCTTCTTCTGCTTCGCGTGACAATGGATATTGTTTTACCCGGGGTAGAATTGCTCCCTGTTTCAGTTTTATTACCACAGGCTGAACCCCATGTAATAACCCCACATCATGGGGGCCATTTGTCCATATGTTAGTGGGTACTAACCTCATGTCGTCATCAAAAAATGCATGTGGTGCTCCTACTACTGCCATTAATTCAACTTGAGTTTTTCTGGCTGTAACTACAATGTCGCACGGCATTGCTAGTTCCATCACTATTTCGCCATCTGTCTCAGTGTCAGAAAATAGCTCCTCGTCCGAGAGCTCCCTCAGTGGGATATTTGCATTTGTACACAGTACTGTCCGCCACTCACATCCTTCCATGTCCACGCCAATCACACATATTCTGTTTGCTGACACGTGTACTGCGTGTAAATCCAACGATAGCACTGACCCGGGAGCAGTGTCGGGGCTTGCTATGGGGCGGAAAAGGAATTCGGCTGGAATCCTCCAATCCATCCTTTTTAGTTCTGGTACTATGAGAGCCAATGTTCTCATGCCCTCAACAAACATCTCCTCGTTTCTTGGTAACCCTCTGATCTCTTGCATGATTGTATGGCCGTGTATTACTGCTAATATGCGGAGGGGGCATATGCCTGGCGTCGAACATACGATACCGCTCCCTGTGAATGATATTGTCATATTTAGTTTGCTTAAGAGATCTCTCCCCAGCAAATTAATGGGAGAGTGTTCATAGTACAGTAAGGGTGCTTTCACTGTTTTACCCCCCACTGTCACATCCAATGCCTCTGTGTAAGGAACTTCAATTACAGCCCCAGAGAACCCCTGCGTCTCTAACGTTCTATTAGATAACGGGAACCGGCCCTCTCTAATGCATGATTTCTCCGCTCCCGAATCCACCATGAATATGAACTGCTTGTCTCCTATCTGCGCTCCTATCAATGGTTCCTCTGATGCATTGTGGGTCGTAGATAGTACTGGACACGCAAGTGCTCTCTGTGGGCTGTCCTATGCGGGGTGTCTCATTGCCCCCCCTTGATCAAAAATGTTCCCCGAAACTACTGACACCCCGCTGTAAGGTGCGGGAGCAGGAGCTCCGTTAGCTACTGTGGCGAAAGTGTTACCTGGCGTGTATTGCATATTGTCATTATTCTGTGGGTGGTTTTGTGTTCTGTACTGATGTCCGTGTAGTTGTGCGTTACTTCTTTGTCCTACATTTTCTGGTTGCTGGTATTGTCCCATGGGGAGGCCGTAGGGGCTTCCTGGGTGGGGGTGACCGTACTGTTCTGTCTCCTGGAACCCGTTGTTTTGTCTGCTCCTGCACTCTCTTGAGTAGTGCCCCCATCTCCCACAATTCCAGCAGCTCCCCTGTGGACCTCTGGGACCCTGCCACCCATTTCCTCCCATTCCTCCATACCCTTGTCCTCCTCTTCGGCCCCTGTACCCACCTCTTCCCCCTCTTGGGGCCCACTCTTGCCACGTTGGACCTCCGTTCTGCTCCTGCTCCGTCCACTGTCGTTGTCCTTGTCCTGTCCAATTTGCTGCTATTCTTCCTTGTATTGCTATTTGCCCCTCCTCTCCTTCGTCTCCCTCCCTCATGAGTGGGAGCCCTGCTACCGCTGCTGCAACCTTCACCAGTTTTGATTGTACCAACTTTGCCTCGTCTGCCAACCTTTTCTGTGCTACTTCCCTCTCTCTCTCTTTGATCCTTTTGCAATGGTGCACTATTATACTTTGGATCTCTGGCCACCCCTTTGCCTCGATGCCCGCTATTTTATCGAGTGCCTTCTGCACCTCTTTTGGGAGCCCTCTCTTAATGATAAAATAAAATAGAGATGTGGATTGGTGCCAGGGCGTGCCCGTTTCCGCTCTCCACATCTCCTGCACCCGGAGAATGTAATCCATAGCATCCTCCCCGTCATTCATTGTACATTGCATTACTGACTGTAAATCAGGGGTATCTGGGAATGTCTCCCGCAGTGCATCCCACACCCTTGCTCGTACTGTATTAAAGGAAGCCCCATCATGGCGATCACAGTCTAACGTCACTGCCGGGAAACCAGCCTTAGCCCATACTCTGTCCGCTTGATCTCCTACTGCGGTTACTAGTAGGCTTTTCACATCGCCTACTGCCAACGGTATGCCGGCGGTATGTTTCTCAAATGCATATATCCACTTGCTCGCCCCTCCTGACAGCTGGGGCAATAATTTCATTAAATTAGCCTTATCCATCTGAGCCCATGGTATATAGTTTGGTCTCCCCCCCCCTCTGTGTATCAATGGAAGTTGTAGCTTCCCTTTTGCGGTTGCACCCTCCCTTTCCTTAGTCGCTGCGGACTCCAACGACGCCATCTTCCCCACCCTATTTCTTAGTCGTCCCATCCATTCGTCGTCTATAGTCCCTAGCGAACATGCACCGTCCACCTCCTCGCTTTCCCCTCCTACTGCCATACTCAACCTATCACTCTCATCCAACCCTCCTCTGACATCACATAACAAGTCCTCTCTGATCCCTCTCTCTCGTGATACATCACCAATGCTCCCTTCTACTGCTCCTATCTCTATTATTCGTGTCGGCTCTTCCTCAATTCTGAACAGTATTTCCCCCTTTTTCCATCCTTCCTCAATGTGTCTACTTTCGCTCGACGCTCTAGACGTGCGTCCTGATTGTATAGGGGCGCACGCCGTGCGCTCACATATATCTTTTATTCTTGAGAGTTCATCCCTTGCCAAGGTAAGCCTCCACTCTAAGTCACTTGTTAGCTTCTCTATATCCACCCTCTGTGTGCTTCCCTGGGCGCGCTCTCTGGTGCTTTCGTATGGCGGGGGGGCTGTTGGTCTTTGTAGTGTACCAGTTGTGGGGGGAGGCACATAAGTAGGGTCGCTATACCCTGCTGCGGGGGCTGGTTTAGGTAATATCGGGTACAAACTAATCACCTCCGTAGGTTGTTCCGTACTTAGCTGTTCCTTTTCCTCTCTTGGAATCATCAGTGGATTATCTGTGGTGGAAGGTAGATCACTATTTGGTGCCGGAGCTTTGGGTGGGGGTACTTCCTCAAACAATCTCCAGAGGTCTAATATCTCCTTCCTATTTTGCCATTGTTTCCCCTTATACTTGAGGCTAATGCATGCTCGTACCATATCAAGAACGCTTTTGTCAAAAGACCCTCCCTCGGGCCAAATCTGGGGCAGACCCTCCCCTTTCAATTCTGTTACCCATTGATCGTGATATTTATTTATTCGTTCAGCGTATCCCGGTAAGCTCTTACAAATATGTGACAAGGGAGTTTCGGCCCCCATATTCTAAATCACTAACACAGCCGTGTCCACCTTTTTTACTTTTAGTTAGGTGTAGATATGTGTATGTATACCTGTATGGCACAGACAAGAGCGGACGTCTCAAAAATTATCACCCAATTTTATTCACTGCGCAAATCCTTTCTCACTTACCATAGCTCATCTCCTTCCCATTCCCATACACTCTCATGTGATTTCACTCGCAACTGATCAAATACCAGTTATGGTCAACACTCTCTGGCGCCACCTCGCGGTCAACCGTTCGTCTCCAACACTCACACGGTGCGCGCACCCTTCACAATGCTTTTCCACTCACACCTCGTCTTTTTTTTTTTTTCCCTCCCTTTCCTCCCTGGCCAGCTGTCCCTGTTTTTCTGCTAAGGTTACTATGTTCACGTCTGTACGTGCCACTACTTAATCCCCACTCCTACAAATGTGCTCCCTATTTTATAGTTCTTCTACAAGTATATTTACCTTATACCCTTTTCGCTTTCTCCCCCTGCCCCGTGGAATGGAAAAAAGAAATAGAGAGAGTAGCAATCACTAAAAAATATTCCCGGTGTCTCCCTTTGCCAGACACCAATAACTTATTTCTTACTTCTTCATATATTCCCAGTACTAGTTTAGATAGCACTATGCGGCGCCGCCTTCCACCCCCTTTCGGAGCTAGGTTTCCGTCACTTCTACCACTTCACTTATTTCTTACTCCTAATGGCCATATGCAAAGAAAAGATAAAGAAAGTTTCAAGACCCGTCTTTAGTAGACCCCCGTTATTCTTCTCCTCTACCTGTCCCCGTTCTTCTGTTCACAATTTCCCCTCCCTTCCCCTTTACGATCGCTCGCACTCAGTACTCACGTGCCCGTCTTGAACCGATAGTCTCCGAAACTGGGTCCGTCCAGGCGGTGTCACCGGTAACTCAACGGTCAGCCCCTGGCTCCGGCGAGCGGCACTCAAAGGGGATTTTTTTCCAATCGGGATCCCGTACCCTTTCTCATTGAGTGCGCACTTCTTATTGTGCCGGTCGCCGTTGGCGGGCAGCCTCCCGGAGCCGGCTCACCGTGCGTATCCCTTCTCGACCGGAGATTCTCGTGCTACAAGGGGGTCGTTAAAAAGGAGTTAGGAAAAATAATTTGGAGATATCACGCTATCGGGGTCACCACTGAAAGGAAGCGCCCCCAATTTCAGCACGATCCTCCCCGCAATGAGAGACAATAAGGGACTCTCCCGTAGTGGGAATAAGACCAAGACAGAGTGCGGGTGAGCGTAAGTGGGAGTTTATCCAAAGAATAGGGCATGCAAAGAACTCTGCAACCTCCGAGAGCGCTCTGTCTGACAATAGCAAAGACAGGCGTATTTCTAATACAAAAAACGTCATCAGAACCTACACACTATAGGGGGCACAAATTAATTGGGATTGGGTGGCGTCGACTAACTATAGGTGTTGCTGCAGCGTGGTTGGTCTTGGCGTGAGGACGTCACTGGTCAGCCTCGTGGGTTGGGTTGGGCCTGGCAGGCCAGCTTGAGGTCATCCGAGCGGTGTTGGTATGCTGGGGCAGCCTGTGACAAAGATGAATACCTTTCCTGACTCGTTTGCCCTAGGCCATGCATACTGCAGTTATTGAAGAAACGACATCTAAGTTCATCAATAAATCGCTCAGCAGTTTGTCTTATAAAATAAACGCAACACATGAGGAATGCACCTCGTGAGAGGTCCGGTGGTTGTCGGTTGGGGTGAGATTTACCTGTGTCCCATTGACCGGTATTTTAGGTCGAGGGGCTGGGCTCTGGGGCCTGGGCCGAATGTTATATATCTGTCTGCCGCGTTAGAAGTTATTATATAAATGGGTCTCTGTGTCTTGTCCCAGTGATGGGGGTCGTCATGATTCTTGGGGTGGTCTAGGGGGGTTGTGGGATTTACGAGAGGGTGCTGGTAGATCAGTAGATTCGAACGTGGGTTTATTACCGTGCTGTAAATAACACAGGTGGCGGGCTGTGGCCTTGGGTGCGGTACCGGGGCCTCTGACTCTCTGAAGCGGCTCCAGCTTGGTTGGGGGAGGTGAGGGAGCGCGGCACATGCCTTAGCTTCTTTATCTGGCAGGCTTGGTAGGGTGGGAGGGAGAATGGCCTTGCATATATTCACAAAGGTTTTTTCCTCGTGCGTTGCTAACTTTTGAATGCAGAACTTTTATAATGTTCCGCCTTATTTTGATGTTATTTAAACACACATATATATTTCAATTTCGTTACACATTTCTTTAATACAGTCGGTCCGAGTACCTTTTCATTACCTAACATTATATTTACTTCATGGTGTGATTATTTTATGTACATTAGACGTTACACGAGGTAGTTCTAGGTTATGGCCTACAGAGATTAATGCTCGCTGCTTTAGGTGATTAAGAAAACATATATGAGTTCAGGTTTCTACATAAAATTGTAAGAACACTTATACAGATAAAAGGCTACACATTTGGTCGACATCTTTCTCTGTGGTTATAGCAGCACTAGTCCAGACCTGGGGTGGTATCATGTAACGTTGCATCTTTATAGTTTATTCACAGTTTACAGGATCTGTTTAAACAGAGGTAGTTCGTTAATACCAATACTTGAATTATTTTCTACTTTCTTCAGATAGTGATGCTTCAGCTTTTTTCCCGTCACCCTGGCCTCGCGGACCAGGTCGTGCGGGGTGCAATATTACATTGTGAACGATGAAATGTTACAGTGTTAACATCTCGGGTTAGCTCATACCCGACTTTCTCATGGGAACGCGCTCGCAGCGGATCTACCAGGGCTACTGCGGCGGCGGAGATGCATGAAAGGCCCTCCAAAGGTGGGGGCCTCGTTACAGTGTGCTGAACTCACGCCATGTTTGCTAGACAAAATGGCTTCTAGGCCTAACTGAATTTTGGTATATGCAGGGAACGGATATGTGTGGGCAATGTCGTCGGCGGGTGACCCCTCCTCCACCTGGGCCCGGGTGTCATGAGGGGACGGCCACCGAGTCATGGTCCTCACCTGGGGAGAAGGCTGCAGGTGAGGAGGGCCTCGCGGCCAGTCCTCCCCTACAAAGTCCACTGACGTCAACCGGGGTGCAAAAGAACGCTGTGACTGCTGGAAGCCAGTCAAAGCATGTCATCCAGAAGTGGGGAAGCCTTGATGCTGTGCTGCTCGACGCCCAGAGCCGAAAACTCCACTTTGCCTAAGAACATTTGACAGAGGGCTCCTTTGCCATCACAGTTGACCACGTCCCGCTGGAGAAAGTCAAGGTCGTCGGCCGCCGCGGAAAGTCAGCCAGTGGGTTTCCCGCCACCTGAAGCCGACTAACACATCCCAAGGACACTGGCAAAGTGAAGATCCGAGGTCCAGCCGTGGTCGAATCCCGATTGCTGGAGCTATCCCGAAGTACGTGCTGCGGCTGCAGACAGACAGTCCAGAGGACCGCCGAGCGCAACGCCGACACCCGGGCCTGCAGCCATCACCGAGTCTGATTTGCGGCACCAAACACTTTGCATCGAGGTTGACCGCACGCCCCATCTTCCCAGGACTTCCACGATCGATCTTCGAAGAGCACTGGGAAGGTCGAAGCTGCAACATCACTTTTCTTCGAGGATCTCGATGCCCCGTGGCTCCTGTTTTAAAGGGAGTCCACCCTCGAGGGACACCATCAACAAACCGTCGGAGTGACTCTTCCGCTACAGGTACATTGGGGTGGTTCAACTTTTTTGACCAGGAAGCAAGACTTATTAAGCACTTATGGACGGGGCTAGTTAATACTTTTATTACAGGTTATCAAGGTGGGGGGATCCTCACTCAGAATTGTGTCTCTATATCTAAAGAAAGCATTCTGCCATTGCTTAAGCTGCCTTCCTTCTTTCCTTATTATCTATGTTGATACACTTTGCTGCATGATTTATATGCTCCATTATAACTGCCAGCGCTTGATGCATTTTAAAGGAATCTAAAGCCTAAACTGTACATATTTGTCATTTTAGAATTACCAAAGTACAAAGTGTGTTATTGAATTGTGTATATATCTCTGAACCTTATTTATATATAAAGAACTATGTTAGCCCATAACACAGTGTGTGGACATTCCTTTGTGGGGGCTTGGGGACTCACTCTACTTAAGTAGCAGCCTGCATCACCTCCTGAGAGCTAAAGCCTTGGTTGCTCATCCATAGCTACCATATAGAGAACTTTGGCTGAGGTGCTCTGTGCCTCTGCTCTGCCATATAGAGGGCTGAAGTACATATAACCCCTCCAGTCTTTACACCTGGGACCTCTGTGTTTACAGGTGACGTATGTCTCACCCCTGAATGGATCTTCTGATGACGGCCTATATCCCACCTCAGAGGCTTGTTTGCTAATGTTTGTAGAAGCCACAGCTCAGAATTTCTCACTTGAATGGATCATCTAATGGCGTACAAATCAGACTTCTGAGCAAAGTTTTTCTTGTGCACTGGTTCAGTTTCCTGCCAATGTAGAGCATATGATGTTTTTGCAGAACAGAGGCCGGAGTGAAGCTCTGCATCCATTTTGTGTGCTGTTACAGTTTCTCCCCCAGTATGCTGCATCTGATGCCTGGAGAGAGGAGAACTAGTACTGAAGCATTCCTCACACTTCGTGCACGGGTACGGTTGTTAGGCGATCCGCTGCACACCAGAACACTGCTCACATTTCCCAAACACCTCCCTCCAGGGTTCGAGGCTCATGTGATTCGGTTTTCCCAAAGGACCGAAAGCTCCGTACCAGGTATGATTTACGGGCTCGATTGCAACCCTTCCTGCACTGGCAATTGCCATGGAGAACTTACAGCAGAAGAGGCAGCGTTACATCTCCACGCCGCTCGTTCACTGACTCACGTGATCCAGAGTGGCGTTCCTCACGTGACCTTGGTGGACGTCACATGACCCCGAAAACGCTCAGTATATAAGGCTTGAGACACGGAACACTCATTGCTTCTCAGCTGTCTTCAGACCCTGTTTGGCGTTACGTTTTGCTTTGCTGTTTACCTTGATCTCGGAACTCTATTTTGGACTCCTTTGGATTACCCTTTTGTACCTTTGCTTGGAACTGATTACCTGTTGTTGGATTTTGGACACGACCCTGACTTGCCTTTGGATCATCCCTTGGTACCTTGCTGAACTTCTACGCCATTTCCCTTTTGGGATTCAAGTCACGCCTACAGTCCTACAGGTGGCTTATCCTGCATCCACGCTTTTCTGCGGTCCTCTTGTTCTAGGGACCGCCTCATCTGAGTCTCGAACCTCCCTCCTAGGTTTCCTGGGTTTTCCTAACACCAGATAGGTAAGGCTATTTAGATCCTTTGGTTAATGTGATATATTGTAATTGCCTGGTACTTAACCTCGTTCTTTTTAACAGCAGCATCGGTGTTCCAGAGGTTCCGTGGATCCGGGAAGTAACATCTCCCACCTGTGGCCCCAAAGGTCGCACAGCGGGTTTCTTTTAGTTCCCCTGTGCGTCACTTGAGGACGGAGGTATCAACGGTCTACACAACACTCAAGTCAGAACAACGGTCTCTTGCCAATATAGAACCTGTGAAGGCCAGAGCTCAGAGTGAAGATTTCCTTTCACACCATTCACTGGTTTAGTTTCGCTCCAGTATGAATCCTCTGATGTGATAACAGATGAGAGATCTGACTGAAGCTTTTCTCGCACTCTGTGCACTTGTTTGGCTTCACTCCAGTATGAATCCTCTGATGCGTGGACAGATAGGAACTCTGAGTGAAGCTTTTCTTGCACTCTGTGCACTGGTATGGCTTCACCCCAGTATGGATCCTCTGATGTGATAACAGATGAGAGGTCCGAGTGAAGATTTTCCCACACTCCGTGCACTGGTACGGTTTCTCTCCTGTATGCAACAGCAGATGTTTGGACAGATCAGAGCTATGACTGAAGCTTTTCCCGCACTCCGTGCACTGGTGTGGTTTCTCCACAGTGTGCAGCATCAGATGTTTGAACAGATCAGAGCTATGACTGAAGCTTTTCTTGCACTCTGTACACTGGTGTGGTTTCCCCACAGTCTGCAGCATCAGATGTTTGGACAGATCAGAGCTATGACTGGAGCTTTTCTCACACTCCGTGCACTGGTGTGGTTTCTCCCCAGTCTGCAGCATCAGATTCCTGGACAGGTGGGAGCCATGAATCAAGGTTTTCTCACACTCAGTATATTGCATAGTTTACCCAGCAGGATGGTGTGATATTTGTACAAGTGTGAGCTTTGGGTGATGCCTTTTTGAACTCAACGCTCTTGTATTGGTTCTGTGTCTTTCAGTAAAGATCCTCTGATGGGATCACAGATGCAGGCTCAGAGCAAAGATGCTGTACAGAATGAATGTTCCAATGCATCGAACATCAGAGTGATGTTTCATCACTCTCCGGCCGTCGACTCCTAGTGCTGTACTTTGCTGCAAGAGCTGTTGCAGTTATCGCTGGCTGCTATGCACCTGTAAATGAGAAATAATTACCAGTGAGTGCATGAATTAAGAAGGGGGGGGGGGCTTTCAGACTGTCAGCCCAATCTTAGAAAGGTGGAATATAAAAAAATGATATTGCTTTCACATTTCATATAGCAGTTCATGCCAGATTCCAAGTGCTGTAATAACAGATGTTATTTCACAATGTAAAGGTGCTCAATTGAATGAAACCGGGAAGTATGAAATGCTGAGTCAGCACCACTGAGAGTTGACCCTTGGTCATGCAAGGTGAACACAGATGCCTGGAGCAAGCCCCTAACTTGCAGGGTTAGGGGTACCCCTAAGGAGGAAGTCAGGGAATATGGTGCAATTGGCTAGAATGCAGGGAAAGTATGTTTGTTGTTGTTGAAATAATTAGATAGAAAGGAGAAAAACAGCAATAACATCAGAAAAGTTAAATTATTCTCATGTCCCTCATCGAGATACTTGTCCAATGACACACATTTCATCCACATTATTTTTGGAAAGTTCCTTATCAATGGTCTCTAGAAGGAAAGTTAAACCATTTCTTATTGGATTCATTAAAGCATTCCTGCCACCACTCCCCTGCGCTTAGTGAGGGTCCACAATCAAAGACGGGACCCGGGATATTTGTTCTCTTGACTGTAAATGCCTTGCAGAACAGAACTAAATGTTTGATGTTCTCTTCATAATTATCACAGAATCTACACTTAGGACTCAAATGTTCAAACTTTGGCCATCGCAGGATTACTTCTTTGGTCGTAAACTGGTTCAACCTGAATTTCAACAATAGATTTCTTTTTTGTTTATTAGAAACATATTCCAGATATTTATACAAAGTATTGTATGCCTTTCCTTCTGCTGGCACATTCTTCATAAGGGAATATATAAGTCTCTGTGTTCCTGTGCTGGCCCAATCCTGTGCCCACAATTTTCTCTTGACAACATTTGGATTATTAATCAACGTATCCTTGTATTTAAGTCCTCCAGAATCTTCTGACATTGCGTTATCCATGCTGACATGACAGAATTAGAAACATTTTGTACATGATCATGTAAAATCTTGAACTGTGGGAGACCATTTATCATAATAATTTTCCCAAAAATTGCCAATGTGTTCCAAACAATCTTAGCATTAATTGATAATAGGCCAAATTTGGATTGAACCACTACAGCTGGTATTCCTCTGGTTATACAGAAAACTCTTGCCCAAAAGATGTTCTCAAGAGTGTCCCATAATGCAGCAGGACAACCTAAGGAGTTTTCGGCTCAAAAATTATTGCCGGTACGGCCTTCTGGATATAAAAGTCGATGATTGGTCTTAAGGAGAATTTTCTATATTTTGTATTAATCACTGCAGCTTGCACCCCAAGTTGATGACATTTTGCCTTGCTTTTTATGACCCAGATATTATCATTTATGCTTGAGTTGAGCCACATTGCCAAACATTTAATGTGTGTAACATTTTTCAAGGTTTCGCCTTCCAATACCCATTTAAACTTTCTTTTTCTTTTTACGATTTTTACTCAGATCCTGCAGTGTTAATATTACTGATTTGCTCGACTTGATGACTAATCAATTTTTTGCCACATATGGTTCTAAAGCAAAGAGTTTGCGCTGTAATCCAATGGGCATTTGATCCATCAACACGAGATAATCAGCATATAATATCCAGCTCAGAGTAGACTCATATTTTTGGATTAAAGCCATTGATGTTTTTAAAAGCCTCTCCAAAATCTGAGATGAACGCATTCAAAATTATTGAAGCAAGGGGGCAGCCTTTTTGACTCCACAAAAAGTTTGTATTGGGGCAGATAGCGTCCCGTTGGAGTCTAATCGTATATTGAAATCTGTATTTGTATGCAGATCCTTTATTGCTATAAGTAAACTATCTGGACAATCCCACGCTTTCAATTTAGTCCAGAGTATTTCTCTGACTACGCTGTCAAGCATGTGAAACAAGACCACAAAGGCTAAGAATACTTTGCCTCCTTTCCTGATGACATCCAATTTCATGAAGTTGATTAGCAGAAGATTTAAACTACAGCCAACCCCCTTGACAAACCCGGTCTGCCGACAATCGATGTGTCCGCTTGCAGTGAGCCATTTTAGCAGTTTATGTTGAAGTTGTGTTGCATAGATCTTACCAATGACGCCAAGCAAGGCAATCGGTTAATACTCTGTTGGATTTGTTCTGTTACCTTTCTTGAAGATGGGCACAACTGTAGCTTTCTTCCACAAAGGCGGAGTCGCACATTCAATTGTTATCTTATCAAACAATACTTTGTAGAATCCTGCTCAGACCTCTGAATCGGACTTTAATATTTAATTTGTTAGCCCATTTGGACAGGGGCCTGCGATGATGATAATTTTTTGATGTTTACCAAAATATCATCTTGGTCAAATGCAAGGTTCCATCGTTGTAGCTCAGGCAATGATGGATTCGGTCCTTCTTCGAAAATAATTTCAGCTAGTATGGCTCCCATTGCGACTCAGTCACCATATTACATTGCATAGCTTTTTGTGTGCTGCATTCATTGTTTATGACTTTCCAAAATTCACCAAAATTCCAAATTCGATCCAGAAGGAACATGAACAATAAGGTACGCTGGCCCTGCTGTTACATCATTGTTCCCTCCCGCTGACCACAGTTCACTCCCAATCGGTCGCCTCCTCCCAGCCCCAGGCTCAATATATCACGAACGGGTTTTGTTGTCGCTCAGCTGGCCCTACGCCCGAACACAGAACAGCTGTGCCACTCATTCGGAGCCCTGAAGCACGCAACAGGAAAAAAAAATCTGCACTAGATGGATTAAGAACTCCCCACCCATATTGAGTTACGTATGCGGGGGGGACTAGCACGGCTGTATGGTGAGGCCTATGTGGAGCGAGGAAATGCGGATCCACCTCCAGTGCCTGGAAGCATCCTGGCATCATCCACAGTGAGAATTAATCGTGCCCTGAAACATAGTTTGAACTTAATACGTGACTGACAGTTGGTAGCAGAGAGCACCGGATATGACTTCCCCTGCAGCCCAAATACCGGTCCCAACACTCTTCAACAGTGGTGGAGGTCAGAGGTGTGTCCTCCCTGAATGAAGTGCAGCACCTCAGTCCCTCGAGAGTACAGCAATACCCATTCCACCCCACTGAGGGCTGCGTGTGATAACCCACCGTACGAAGACGAGAAGCAGTATCCTGAGGGCAGTAAACAGATCCCACGCACTACTACTGGCGAAAGTGGCTGGTACCTCGAAGCAGACACCAGAGGGTTGGGGCCCCTGCATACCAGGGTGTGTGCCCTTCTCAACACCAGGCATTTAAGGGGTGAAGAAAATGCCCAACGACGCATCAAAAGACCGAGGCAGAGGAGGATCCTGGGCTCCAGGAAGTACAGACAAATGAACGTGTCGCCGGATGCCGAGGGGTGAGCCTCGAGTGGGGACACACAAGGTGTCAAACATTTAGTGATGGTGGCCAGACAATTGGACATCCGAGGCGGTGAACACTTGACTAGCTGCTGGTGAACAAAAGGTACTCAGAGATGGATCAGAATAACTCTGTCAAGCTGTAGAAAGGCGGTGATGAAGAGATCCAAAGAGGTGAACGGGGTAAAGGGGAGCGACAAAGGGCGCTCAATGGTTAAATGATGTCTTAGGGATGGGACCAGGGTCCTCACTGGTGGTCCGAATCCAGCCGGGAAAACTGACTGGGCTCGCTCGGACGCCGTTGGGAGATTGGGGCGGGGAAGGGCAGGTACACAGTGTTGTGCGAATATGCTAGAGATGATCTTTATAGTCATAAAGGAAAAACAGATCTGCTAAAGTCCCAAATATGCATGTGACAATTCTCAGATAGGTGATGGCAGTGGCTTCCAATATATCTGAGGGTGCTCTCACAAGAATCTGCACGCTTAATGTCAAGGGGCTTAACTCCCCCATGAAAAGTTCTATGGTGCAGAAGGAATTACAGAGGAGACGTGCTTCTCCTGCAGGAGTATGCCCGCAGTGAGGAATGAAAGGTGACACAGCACAGATTGGGGATGGAATATTGGGTCTCTGAAGAAGGCGGGAGCTGGGATATTGGTTAGAAAAAAAGGGATCGAATTTAAGGTCTCCAAGACCTGGATGGATGTGGAGGAGAGGGACCTAATGTTGGTGGGGACCATGAGAGGTCTAAAGGTTATATTGGCGACATTGTATGCTCCAAATATGAGACAGGCTGGGTTCATACAACGCGCAGTATCAAACATAATGCTCGAGGCTGAAGGCAATGTGATAATTGGAGGTGATTTCAATCTATGGGGTGACACCAAAAGAGATAGACAATCGGCAGCTCCTGACCCCTCAGAACCAGCGGATGCCGGCAGAAAGGCGGTAGCAGAGATGATGCAAACATATAGACTACGTGAGATATGATGGGCCCTATACCCAGACATTATGGGCTATACCTTCTATTCTGCACCTCACGGCACATAGACGAGAATTGACTACATTTACATCTCGGAAGAATTAATGGCGGTGACGGTCAGATCATGATATGGTCTCTATGGAATTAGATCTGGTTGCACTACCATGCAGAGGGACAGAATGGCGCTGTAATGAGTCGTTATGGAAAGTCCCCGTCTTCCGGGCAGAATGACAACTGAACTAGAAGAATACATTAAGATGAACGATACAGGCGAGGTACCCATTAAAACTGTTTGGGACACAAGGAAAGCGACCTGGCGAGGGGTATTAATTAGAGAAGGTGCTAGCAAGAAAAGAGAGAGGACTATGATAGAAACGAAACTGAGAGCTGAGATAACAAACTTAGACTGGACAACCAGAACAGCCACAGAAGGATGGGTGGAGAAGATCGATCTATCCAGGCAGAAAAGAGACGAGCTTTGCCTCCTTGAGGAGTCTCAAGTCGTCAGGAGGCTTCAGCTCCTCAAACAAAAATATTACGAGAAAGGGGATAAAGCTGACGCCTTATTAGCGGCTGGCCTGCGTCGACATAGAGAGGAAAGGTGGTTGGCATCCATACACGATGGTGTGAAAGACTCCCAGGAAGAGCAATGAAACAATATCCCAGAGGCATTTGCGCGTTTTTATCAGAACCTGTATGAATCCGAAATGTGTCAAGATAAACCAGATATAGACAACTACCTAGCAGGCATTGAGATGCATGGAGTAGCAAGTGTTGAGGCAGATGAAATGGACTCCCCAATCACGGCAGAGGAGGTTGAAGCTGCGGTAAAGAGGCTGCCACTGGGAAAAGCCCCCGGAAATGACAGCTAGACGGCCCGCTTTTACAAGACATTCCTATCTCCCCTTCTCCCCTTCTTAGTGAAGTTGTTTAATGATATTCTGGAGACGGATGTAGCACCATACTCTTTTTCTGAGGCTCTGATCTCGGTATACCGAAGGAGGGGAGAGACCCAAATATTGTGGATCGTATCGTCCGATTTCGTTGCTCAATATAGATGCAAAGATCCATGCGGGAATACTGGCAGCACGACTAAAGATATATATGCCCCGGCTTATACAGCAGGACCAAGTGGGATTTATCTTGGGAAGGCCAGGATCGGACACTATGCAGAAGACCCTGCGCCTGATACATGAATCTAGGAAAGGGGCAGGAGGCCCAGTTCTCCCATCTATTGATGCAGAGAAGGCCTTTGACAGGGCCGAGTGGGGATTCTTAGAAGCGGTCTTGACCAAATTGCGACTCGGTGAGAGATATAGGAGAGGGATAAAAGCAATCTATACATCTCCCAAGGCCTCAGTGACGGTTAATTCCGTTTAGTCGAGATGGTTCCCCCTGAGCAGAGGGACAAGGCAGGGCTGTCTCCTGTCGGCCATATTATTCGCCATGTCGCTTGAACCACTAGCACAGGAAATCAGAGCTGATCGGTTGGTCAAAGGGATCTCAGTCAATGGAAACAAATTTAAGATAGCACTATATGCTGATGACCTATTGTTACATATCACAAACCTGCTAACATCTATCCCCAGAGTAATACAATTGACAGAACGCTATGGCCTTCTCTCCGGGTTCAAAATTAAGAGCAAGCCCATACTGTTCCCTCTTCATGAACCCACACAGAGCGACAAGGAGAGATATGCAATCTTGGGACCAACCATTGGGGAAACCACTTTGAGATACTTGGGGATTAACTTGGTCAGACACTTAGATACCCATTACAAAGCCAACTTCCCCTACCTGCTCGAGAACTTTCAGACCAATCTAATTAAATGGCAGAAACTCACGGTTTCATGATGGGGACGGTGAATGCAATGAAGATGGTGTGTCTCCCACGATTCCTATATCCTTTCCAGATGCTTCCAATCAAGATGCCGAAATTGTTCTTTGCTGAGGTGAAAAGGGCAATTTTACATTTCCTTTGGCAAGGGAAAAAAGCGAGAATAGTATATATAATGTTTTAACACTACCCAAAGAAAAGGGGGTGGGGGTGGTTTGCCAGACCTTGGAAGATATTATATGGGGACACAACTAAGAATATCAATACCACACCTGAAGAATCAGACACACTTACAATGGCTAGGCCTCGAAAACCTTTACTTCACCCCCGCCACCCTTTCGGAGTGGCTCTGGATCCCGAAGGACAAACTGACACGTACAATACAGCAGCATCCCATTATGAGCACTATTTGGGAAATTTGGAGGGAGAGTCTGGACATGCAAGGTGTCACGACATGGCCATCCCCATTGAGCCACATTAGGGCACCAGGAATCAGGGAGGAAATCCAGGATCATGCATGGTTCCAATCATTGCTTGAAGCGGGGTTAGAGAGGGATGGTCAACTCTGGAAGGGAGGGGTCATTTATCAAAATCTCTGACCTCGAAAGTGCGCTAGGCATGGGAAAACGTTCGGTTTTCCACTTTCTCCATCTCAAGGGCACACTAATGATGGAGCCATGGAAAGAGAAGATACAAAGAGACCCCACCCCCTTTGAAAAGCTTCTAGATACTTTCACCAACACTAAGGCCCTCATTACGACCCTGGCGGAAAGCAACTGACCTGACCGCCATAGCGTAAATAGCGTTTCCCCATGGCACGACAGAGTAAAGTGCGGCTAATTCTGACCCATCAGGCACGAGCAGTACGCCTTGGCGGAAGTGCAAAGTCCGCGATGGCGGAAATGTCCCCAAAACGCCCCTCACCTCCGTCGTACGGCGACCTAGGTGCAATTCCGCCACCGGACGTAGCGGTCACCGTAAAGAGCGGCAATCGGAAAATACGGTGACCGTAAATATATGGAAACGGAAGCAAAAACATGGTCCCGGAACGGGAAACAGCACGCCGTACACCTATAAAATCAGAACATTCACACAACCATTAAAAACACTACCCTGAGAGACATCCCAACCCGTCATCCACCCTAGTGAAACCAAAACAATGGGAAAAGTAGCGAAAAAAGTGTGCGACCGCAAGCGGCAGGTCCACTTCTCACGTGAGGAACTCACGGTGCTCACAGAGACCATCCAGGAGAATGCTGCCGTCGTCTTCTCGACGCAAATGACCAGGACGGCACTTGCGAACAAGAAGGCCATATGGGCCCTGGTGGCACAGCGGGTAAGTGCGGTGGGGACCGCACCCCGCAACCCACAGCAATGCAGAAAGCGATGGGACGACTTGCGGATACGCGTACGGAGCATACTATCCGCCAACCGTAACATTGCCACAGCTACCGGGGGAGGATCGGAATCACCCATCAAGCTGACCCCCTGGGAAGAAATCTGTGCCTCCACCATTGGAATGGAGACCATAGAGGGAGTCGGAGGGATGGAGAAAGGAGTGCAGACATCCGAAGAATCAGGTAGGTGGCCCAAATAAAACTATGCGAAAACCACAATGTCCAATCATGTGAAGTACCATGTGTCCACATAGTGCAACAGAAACACATGTCCAGGAGAACGTCCACTTACATTGGCCTGATAGCGGACATTAAAAGTCACATTAAATAAATAAATAATTAAAATTCCTAAAAACACCCTCTACACGTGCAGCAGGCACCCCCTAACTGCAGGCTGCAATACAACTGCACCCTCAATCCACACAAAAATGAAACCACCTCCAAGGCCCTGACCCAAATCACCCTCAGGTACCACCCCAATGCATGTGATACATTGCCATTCCAATTTCCACAGACCCATTAATAACGCTCGCCCTCCTTTACTCCACCACAGGGTCCGATTCTAACGACGAGCTCCAGGACACCCCTACCAGCACACCTGCAAAGAGGGCCAAGACCAACGGCTAAAGACCCTCCACCTCAGCTGCACGCATCAAGACACGGCAGCAGCACAAATCAAGTGGCAGCACACAGGAGGGGACTTCAACAGGCACCCCAGCAGCCAGCATGGCCACAACACCACCACAGGCCCCCCCAATGGATGCCACAGAAGGCACTGCTTCTGGTGGCAGCAGCACCATAGGTGACACTGCATTAATGGCAGCATGCTCCGACACAGAAAACGGTGATGTCGATGTACGATCCATCCATGACCTGTCTCAATCCCCCTGTTTGTTTCATCCCGTACAACATGAGGATACCACGCAGGGGCTCTCACAAGACGACGACTGGCCATCCCCCACAAGCCCTGTGTCAAGGCAACATGAGGTGATCAGCCCCTCTGTGACACCACCGCAAATGGCCATGGCCCAGCAGAGGCAAAAGTCCCTCGACCAGGTGATCGTGCAACAGCAGCAACTGGCCACGCTCCTCAAGGACCATGCTGATGAATGTGGGGGTACCACGGCAGCCATAGAAACATGTACAGAGACACTAAGGGCAGAAATGGAGAGAAGCACCAAGAGCCTGAGAGTACAAATGGAGAGAAGCACCGAGAGCCTGAGAGTACAAATGGAGAGAAGCACCGAGAGCCTGAGGGGGGAACTGCATGCGACGTCCAAAGACGTATGTGCTGAACTTGCCGCTGTGCGCCGTGTGCTCACTGAGCTCTCACAAACCCTTAGGGACATGCATGGACGTGAGCAGGCAGAGACATCATCCGTTGCAAGTTCCGTCCAGGGCAGCCCCCAACGTAGATCTGGGAGGAACCTGCGCTCCACAGGCAGGGGTGCCCCTGATACCCGGAGAGGGGGCTTGCAATAGCGTCTGCCCACTGACAATGAGCATCCTTGGACACTGGTGTTCGGGGGGGAGGTAGGAGGGTGGAGGGGGTGTGTTGGGCTTACTTGGGTGGCGGGTCGATGGGGTGTGTAACACAATTTCACATTTGCTATAAACATTTCACAATCATCCAATGAGATGTGTGGACATTGATCTTTGTGTACGAGGCCATCATAGGCGTACAGTTCATATTGTGCATGTTCCAGACACACACAGTGCCACAACTCCCGTGTCCATGTATCAACCACCAGGCGTGAGTGCTAGAAGCATGAATCTATGATATTCTGACGAATTTCACAGCCCTCCTGTGCCTCGCGGACTCCTTGAGGTTCTGCCACATCCCCACCCACATCATGACCATATTCTGGTGCTTGCAGTTCTGCGTCAGGGGGCATGGGCACATTTCTACGTATGCACATGTTGTGTAGCATGACACATGCCATGACCATCTTAGCAACCTTCTCATGGCGGTACAGGAGTGCCCCGCCAGACCTGCTGAGGCAGCGGAAACGACCCTTCAGTAGGCCGAATGCCTGTTCTATGACTACACGGGTACGTGAGTGGTCATGGTTGTAGTCCTCCTCATGCTGGTCCTGTGGGTTCCGGAGTGGTGTAAGGAGCCATCTCTTCAGTGGATACCCGGCATCACCTGTATGTGGACAATAAAGGATGTTTGAGGAATGACATTGCTACGTAAGGACCCCCCCCCCTTCCTGGCAGGTCATTGCCGCATCACATACCCCACATTATCATGCATGAAATGAGACTCACCGAGTAGCCAGGATCTGTTCCCTGCATGTCGCTCCATGTAGCGTGGTATTGTTGAGTTCCGTAAGACCATGGAATCATGGGTTGATCCAGGAAATCGGGCACAACAATGTGTAATAATCCTGTTTGAGTCACACACCATTTGTACATTAAGAGAATGATATTGTTTTCGGTTGCGGTACTGGGCCTCCATGGCATGTGGGACAACCAATTCCACATGGGTGCAGTCGATGGCACCAATGCAACCCGGTATGCCGGCAAGTGCATGGAATCCCACTTTTGTGTTCGTAATTTCCTGCTCCGAGCGTGGTAGAGAGATTTAGTCGTCTGCGTGCTTCAGGAGGGCATCGAGCACTTGCAATAGTGTCCGTGACAACAGTGGCTGTGAAATGCCATGCAACTGTCCGACTGTGTGCTGGTAGGTGCCTGTGGCCAGGAAGTGGAGTACAGACACCACCTTCAGTAGGGGTGGGATGGCGGTTGGGCTATCTATCATGCTGACAAGGTCAGCGTGTGTCATGTCCACAATGGCGGTTATGGTGTCCCGGTCCAAACGGTAGAGGGTGTGGATCTGCTCATCAGTGAGGTTGAACGGATGTGCTCGGAGGCGTGGGATTGTGGGCTGCCTGCGTGGTGGGAGTGGCTGTGCTGGTGGGCCTTGCTGGCCCTGCCTTGCCCTCCTCCTCCTCCTGCGTCTCCTCTGTGCGGCCGGTTGTTGTAGTAGTTGGTGTTCGTCTTCTTCTTGAAGTTGGAGTACTTGCAGTGCTATCAGGTCCCCCAGGGCCAACATCGCAAGTCATGCCGGTAGCATTTTGGAGTGGGTGTGGTTGTGGGAGGGGGTTGGGTGTGCAATTTATGTGTTTCCAAGCTGTATAGCCTCCACCTGTGGTGATTCATTCCACCTGTGCAAGCTGCAATCCCCTTTGGGCGAGCACGTCCCGCACACAACGCTGCAAATCGGCGCATGGCATCTTGCTATTACAATCATGTATTTCATCCCGATGGCAGTGAGATTTTGCTTCATATGTTAATTCTGCTATGCTCCCATTGTTTCACATACTATCTTTGCAGTCGGGAACATACTTGTGAAGGGTCCGTGGAATGTAGTACTCGATTAACGGTGGACCCTCATGCAGCGCTGTACCGCGGTTCACCGACGGGCGGGGCGTCCCATTTGTGAGTGTAGCCAGTTGCCATTTTCACACACAGGGCTGCTGTAACTCAATGGTGCAGAGCTATTGGGCTTCGATAGAGACAGTAACAGCACTTCTCAGCAGGGATGTGTAATCTATATGAGCCAGCACTTTCTAGTAGAGCTAGCCATATTTGAAATGGGGCAATGCTGGTACTCCTCAGTTAGCTCGCTATACTCTTGATGGGGTAGTACTGCTGTTTCCCAATAGGGCTTCTATAATTGTTGAATCTTCTCAGCGGTAATACTATGCTTTTGTTGAGGCAATGCTAGTTCATCTTAGTGGGGCTGCTATCCTTCTGATGGGACAACAATAGCACTTCTCAGTTGAGTGGCTACACTCTTACAAGGCTTAGCACCTCTCAGCTAATGTATTTATTTTTATGTTATGTTATGTTATGTTGTGTTTAATATTTATATTGCGCACCAGACCCAGGGGTATTCGGGCGCGAAGGCATAATGAGGATTGTTAAGCTTGGTTACAGGTTACAGATTATATATGGAAAGGTGATGCAGCTATGGTTACAATGCTGTATGCATGTGCTGTCAAAGAAGCAGGATGTATATACAGTAAGTTTACAAGTATGCATGTGACACATAAATAAGGCAGAACAAGATATACAAAATATACAAGAGATCCAAGAGGTTAGTAGAGTAGGGTGGGGTTAGACATCATGTTCCTTTAGCCATTGAATAAGGTTGGATCTGAATTGGAGGTAGGGGAGATCTTCCCTTAAAGCAGTGGGAAGGGAGTTCCAATATTGTGCTGCTTTAACAGTGAAGCTGCTCCCACCAGATTTAGTGAGTTTAAATCTGGGTACTAGCAGGAGGTTAGAGTTGGCTTTTCTTAGAGGGCGAGAGGCTGTTTGTCTGGTGAATCTGTCTATGAGGTATTTCGGGGCTGCATGGTTAAGGCATTTGTGTGTGAGGGATGCAGTTTTGAGGAGGAATTTGTCTTTTGTGGAGAGCCAGTTGGTAGATCTCCTGAGATCTGATGTGGGCTTTTTTAGGGAAATTTAGGGCGGCTCTCAGGGCATTATTCTGAAGGGTCTGAATTTTGGTGGTGATGTATTTGTTACTGCCTATGCAGAGGGTGTTGCAGTAGTCTAGTTTAGACAAGATTAGTGCCCTTGCTAGAGTGACACAATTGTTGGGTGAAAGGAAGGGCTTGGCTGCTCCAATTTTCTTGCAGGTGTAGCATGTGGCTGAGGCCATGGCATTTACTTGTTTGCAAAAGGTAAGCGTAGAATCTATGTAGAAGCCGAGGGTTTTGACGACTTTGTCCACAGTAATGATGTTGTTGTCAATTGTGAAGGAGTCATGATTGGGGCCTAGTTTTTTGATGTTGGAGGATGTTCCTAGAAGAACAAGTTACTTACCAACTGGTACCGTTCTTTCGATTGGATGTTCCTCCAACATATTCCTCATCTTAGATGTATTCCATCTCGCTTTGCTGCTCTTCGGAAATTTTTTCGGCAGAGGGTGCCGTGCGTCGATGTCGTCGAGTCGATGGTCCCTCAAAGGCCTCCGTCGAGGGTGATGTCATCGGGTGTATAAGTAGCACGCGCAGCACCCGTTGGCCTCAGTTCTGTTTTTCCCCCTTTTTTTGCCTGTGGTCTTGTACTGTGTAGATTGTGCCGGCAGACAGGTATCAGCCTTGCGAGATTTGAGATGGCAATAACCCAGAAAAATCTACAGAGGGGTAGGTTGGGAGGGCGATGAGGAATACGTTGGAGGAACATCCAATCGAAAAAACGTTACCAGTTGGTAAGTAACTTGTTCTTCGAGTGGAATGTGTCCTCCAACGTATTCCTCATTTTAGATAGACTCCCAAAGCAGTATTTTGTTACTTTCTCTGGAGGAGGGTGTCAGATTTTTTATTTTTATTTTACTTTTTTTAAATGTATTTTTATCAATGCCTTTAGATGGCAGAATAAAGCACTGCTTTTCCAAATGTCAGCTCCCTAGACTGGAAAGCATCCAGGCTATAGAATTTTGAGAAGGTGTGAAGTGAAGACCAAGTTGCTGCTTCGCAAATGGACCTTATTGGGACACCTCTTTGAAGGGCCGTGGAAGAGGTAATGCCTCTGGTGGAATGAGCCCTTAACCCTTCTGGTGGGTCTTTTGTGCTAGTCTGTAGCATTCTGAAATGCAAAGCACGATCCAGCGTGAAATTGTCTGTTGTGTTACTGACTGACCCAGTTTCCTTCCTGTGTAACCTATAAACAACTGGTTGTCCACTTAAAGCCTAGAAAGTCTAGAGATGTAAAAGCTTAAAGCTCTTTTTGGATCCAGTCTGTGTAATCTTTCTTCCTCCTTAGAAGGAAGCGGTGGAGGATAGAATGAGGGTAAAACAATGTTCGGACTTAAATGAAAATCAGATATCACTTTTGGTAAAAATGATGATTTAACCCTCAATACAACCCTGTCCTTATGGAACACAGTATAGGGTGGCCCAGAAGACAGTGCCTGCAATTCGCTCACTCTTCTTGCTGATGTTAGAGCAACTAAAAAGGCCATTTTCCATGTTAGTAATCTTAATGGACACGTGTGCAAAGGCTCAAAAGGGGCACACATTAAGAATTTTAGGACTAAATTTAGATCCCAAATCGGTACTTGAAATGGGTGAGGAGGAAACACATTACTAAGACTTTTTAAGAATTGTGTTATCAAAGGAATTTTGAAGTAGGGGCATTCTTCCGATGAGCGCTTGAAAATGGAAAGCACTGCAAGGTAACCTTTTATTGTTCCGATATTCAGACCTCTATGTGCTAGGGTCAGAAGGAAAGATAGTACTTCCGGAATAGAACATAGAAAAGGATCGACATTCTTTTCCCTGCACCAGTTGCAAAACTTTTTCCAATGGCAACGGTATAGAGACTTTGTTGCTGGCCTTCTTGCCGAAAGCAACACCTCCATAACATCATCTGGAAGGTTCCAATCCCTGTATCTCAGCCTTTCAGATACCAAGCATGAAGGTTGAGTGTTCTGACCTCTGGGTGGAGAACTTGACCTTCTATTTGAGAGAGAAGGTTCTCTCTCTGAGGAAGACGTACTGGAGAACAGATGGACATGTCTAGAAGGTCCGGATACCACGTTCTCCTGGGCCAATCCGGGGCTATTAGGATCATGCGGTTCCTGAAGCGTCTCAGCCTCCTGATGACCTGAGGAATGACGGGAATCGGAGGGAACGCGCACAATAGTGGGAAATTCCAATCCACCACGAACGCGTCCCCCAGGGCTCCTCTTGGGGGAAATTCCCTTTAACAATACCTTTCGCATTTTCGGTTGGTACTGGTTGCGAATAGGTCTACCTGAGGGGTTCCCCAAAGGGCGAAGATCTCTTGAATGACTTCCTGAGCCAGTTCCCATTCGTGGGACACCGTGCTCTGCCTGTTCAGAGCATCTGCCATCATATTCTCTTCCCCGGCTAGATGAATTGCTGTTAAACAGATTCCCTCCTGAATCGCCCAATACCAGAGCTGCAATGCCTCTCTGCACAGGGTAGTGACCCCACACCACCTCTTTTGTTTAGGTAGTGCATGGCCACTGTTTTGTCCATCATTATCAGGACATTCTTTCCCCTGACAGATGGCAGGAAGGCCTTCAGCGCTAGTCTGATTGCCCTCAGATCTAAAAGGTTGATATGTAGTTTGGACTCCGATGGAGACCAACGACCGTTGATTGTCAAATCATTGGCATGAGCTCCCCACCCCAGGAGTGAGGCGTCTGTCACTACTGTGATAGTCCGGCCATGGTTGCCAAAAAGGTTCTCCTTTTAGGATGTTCTCTGTACAGGTCCACTATAGATGGTCTTGTCTGACCTTGTTCGGAATCTGAAGAAGATCTGTCATTTGACCCGAGAACTGGGACCACTGAGTCTTTAGGGCCCATTGAAGGGATCTCATCCTCAAGCGTGCCTCTGGCACCAGAAAGATGCAGGATGCCATGAGGCCAAGCAACCTTAAAAAGTTGTAAGCCTGGAGATTTTGGGCATTTTGGAATTTGGAATAAATCATCTGAAGAATGTCTTAAGCCCTCGTCTTGGGAGGCGAGCTCTTTCCCAAGGATGTGTCTAGTACAGCTCCTATGTACTGAAGCTGTTGGGAAGGTGTCATTTGAGACCTCTTGAAATTGAGGGAGAAGCACAGTTTGTGGAGGAAGTGGCAGGTGACTTTCAGATGATCCAGTGCTTGCTCAGCAGAGCGCGCTCTGATCAACCAAACGTCCAGGTAGGGGTAGACATGAATCCCCCTCTCGTGAGGTGCGCTGCCACCACTACCATTAACTTGGTGAAGACCCTCGGGCGGAGGTCAACCCGAATGGCAGGACTCAAAACTGATAGTGTGAGTCGCCAACTACGAACCTCAGGTATTTTCTGTGTTTGAGATGAATCGGCACATGAAAATAAGCATCCTGGAGGTCCAATGACACCAACCAGTCCTGGAGTTGAAGGGCCTGAAGGATCTGAGAAAGGGTAACCATCTTGAATTTGCCTTTCCTGAGGAACTTGTTCAGGTTTCTTAAGTCCAAGATGGGTCTCAGTACTCCGTCCTTTTTGGGGATCAAAAAATACGGGGAGTACCATCCCTTGTTCCTCTCCGCTGCAGGTACTGGTTCTATAGCACCTTTCTTCAGCAGGGTTAGAACTTCCTGCTGTAGGAGCAGGTTTGAAACTTTCAACGGGTGTGTCCCTGGTGGATTGCTTTGAGGTTTCTTTAGGAAAGGAAGGTAGTAGCCTCGGGCTATTATTTCTAGAGCCCAAACATCTGAAGTAATGGCTCGCCAGTCTTGCAGATGCTGCGACAGCCTGCCTCCTACAGGTGTTTTGTGACGGATGTTGCAGCCGCTGATGGCAAAGAAGCTGCAACTGGAGCTGGTTTAGCACGTTTTCCTTGTCCACCACGAGCGGCCTTTCTTTGGCCCCTTTGACTGGCCATTCCTCTCGTCTTTCCATATGAGGTGTAATAACGATAGGATCGTCCCCTCCATGATTGCCTTTGCGCACGAAAAGGCTGAGGTTGCCTAATAGCAGCTCCTAAAGATTTGGCCGCTGCTTTTGAGGTCAGCCTTGTTGCCAAAAAGGTGAGACCCGTCAAAAGGCATGTTCAGAAGGCGGTTCTGTACGTCCGGTGCAAAACCCGACTTCCGTAACCACGCAAACCTGCGCATTACCGCACTAGTGCCCATGGATCTGCTTACACTATCCACAGTGTCCAATCCAGATTGAAGGGATTCCTGCATGGCCTCCTTTCCATCTCTAATGATGGCTAGGACACCTTCCCTTTCTTCCCCTTCTGGTATATGCTCTGCTTCCATTGCGATGCACTCCCACAGAGTGTATAAAAATGTTGCCAAGGCACATGTGGAGTTGGCAGATTTTAATGCCATGCTCCCGGCTGAAAATACCTTCCGTGCCCAACCATCCACACGCTTATCGTCCCTGTCTGGATGGATAGACGGGTACGCAAGTTTGTTGGAAGCTGTGGCTGCCTGTATGACCAGACTCTCAGGAGTTGGATGTTTTTACAGATAACCGGGGTCGCTACTGGCTGGGTGGTATTTTGACGTGAGGGACTTATTTACCAGAGGAATAGAATCTGGAGTTTCCCAATTCTTGGCCACCCTGTTTTGTAAGGCTACATGAAAAGGTAGTACTGGGTCTTCAGTGGAACCATGGTCCAATATGTCCGTTAAATCGTCTTGAACGAATTGGGCTGGTGGTCTAGCCCATCCCAAGTAATCTACCACCTTGGTCATTAACTGACGGTAAGATGGACTGGCATGCTCTCCTGGATCTGGTCTACCAAAGTCATTCTCAGGAGAAGTGTCAATGCCACTTGCATTATGTAAAGACTCCACCAAATCCCTCATTCTGCTTTCCTCTGAGATTAAGCATTCTGGGGCATTTGGGGTGCAATGTTCCAATCCAAAAGGTATTTTTTCCTCGTCGGATCTCTCCTGTTCCTTAAAAATTGAGGTCAAGTATTTGAAAAACTCCTACTTACGGAGAGGCTTGAAAACCTTCTCTGGGAGAGGAGGAGGAAGAGGTGTAGTACCAGGCTCTGAAGAAATTACATGTTTTGTAACTTCTCCTTCTCCTTTTCTGCCTGCCCTGGCTTGGTTGGAAGCTTTGGCGCCGAGGGTTTCGGTATCGACGTCGATAAAGGCGTCAACGGCGTCGACGACATAGTGGTCGTCGACATGGTCTGCTTCGAGGGCGTCGAGGCAGTCTTCGACGATTTTCCCTTCGAGGTGTGACAGGTCTCGGACGGCGTCAGTGACCTCGAGCGGTCGACTCGACTCAAGCGTTTATCGCTCGGCGTCCTGGAAGGTTCCCTATCCTTCCTTTTACGATCACCCGGGCTCGAGGGCGCGCGAGTGTCGGAGTGATGACGCTCCCGGCCGGCTTCCGAAGAAGGTGTGGACCGAGGCTTCGCCTGCTCAAACACCTCCATCATTTTGACCCTGAATGCTTCCCACTCTTCGGAAGACGAATGTTTCGTGGGGCATTTAATTTTTTTCAGAGACTCATCTGACGAGGTGGAGGGAGACCTGTGCCGTCGTTTCTTCGATTTTTTTGACGAAGACGGGGAGCGATGAGAATTGTTTCGGAATCTAGATAAATGCCTTTCACGTCTAGGAGATTTCTCCTCATAGGGTCTCGACTCGACGCTAGAGGCTTTTCGATCCTTCCGACCTACCTGTAGCTTTCCTCTCCTTTCTCGCAAGGCCTTCCCCGTCATCGCCTGACACTTTGAACAGGCCTCCATGTCGTGGCCTTCTCCGAGGCACCACAAACACTCGCGGTGCCGGTCCGTGATTGACATTTTTGAGCCGCACGACTTGCATTTCTTGAAACCCGATCTCGGGGTTGTGGTCGGTGTCGATGATGGGGACATATTTCTTCTTGTTTGTATATATATTCTTCACAGAACTCGAGGCGTGCCGAATGTCCGAAGCAGCGTAAATGCGGAAAATCGGAACTGAGGCCAACGAGCGCTGTGCATGCTACTTATACACACAATGACGTCACACTCGACGGAGGCCTTCGTGGGACCATCGACTCGACGACATCGATGCACAGTGCCCTCTGCCGAAAAAATTTGCGAAGAGCAGCAAAGCTGGATAGAATACATCTAAGATTAGGAATACGTTTGAGGACACAATCCACTCGAATGAGGAGTTCAGTTTTGTCATCATTCAGGCATAGACCATGGGAGGCCATCCATGCCTGGATGATGAGGTAGACTCTGTTCACAAAGGCCAAATCCTTGTCATAATCTCCCGTCAACGGGATGAGGATCTGTGTATCATCTGCATAGTTAGTGCAGGTGGTACCTAGACCATCTAGATCATCGAAAAGGGGCTTTGTGAAAATATTGTATAGGGTAGGAGATACGCATGAGCCTTGTGTCAGAATCTGGGTCCTCGGATTCGTGACTCACCTGTTTGCTTCTTGTGGTTTTCTTCTTTGAGTGTGTGGGTTTCTTTTTCCTGGATGAGCGTGCCTTGTAAAGGTAGGCTCTGGAGTCTTCTGAATCCAGTCTGCTGGACTTCGGAGAGACGCTGAGGTTCGCGGCTCCCGGGCGCGGAGACGCTGAGGCTCGGGTACGTTCAGTTGTTCCAGGAAGAGTCCAGGAAGAAACCAGGATGGAATCAGGATAAGAATACAGGGAAAAGGGGTTCTGAGAGAGCACTGGGGAAAGGGGTAACCAGGAATGAAAGTTATTGGAAACCAGGGCTTATGAAGGGAAAAGGCTAACGTGAGTACACAACTTGCCCTGCGAAGGGCAGGCAAGCAGAGCGTTGAGACGTGCAGAAGCGCGGGGGCGTGACTGTTTTCAAGGAAGCATGAGGTCTGCACGGACAACTAGACCGCTTCTGAACATAGCGTCGGCCATTTTGAATGTGACTGCAATAAAGTCTATTGACTGAGGGACCAGGCAGACCAGAAGGGTCTATATCGTCGATACATGACACCTTGGGGTACGCCGCATGATATAAGTGCAGGGTCTGTGGCAGCTAGAGGAGAGAAACCTCGCATTGTCCTATTATCTAGGAAGGACTGGATCCATGCGACTGCTTCATGAGAGAAGCAGGCTGCTGTGACCAAGTGATTGCATAGTATTGCGTGGTCTACCAGATCGAATGCGGCAGAGAGGTCGAGGAGTAGTAGGAGTGATGTCGTACCTTTATCTCTTAGGGAGTCTATTTGTGCCTTAAGGTCTAGGAGTGCAGTCTCAGTACAATGCTGAGGTCTGAAGCTGGACTGGCGAACTCCTAGGAGGTGGTTTAGTTCCAAATGGTGCTGGATTTTTAAGTAAGATACTTTGTCTAGGATTTTAAATAGGAATGGCACAGTAGTTATGGGACGGTAATTAGTTGGGACGGAGGGGTCCAAGGTTTGCTTTTTGAGGAGAGGGAGGACCCAGGAGTGTTTTAGGTTACTAGGTATGATGCCTGATGTAAAAGAGGTGTTTATAAGTTTAGTAATGAAGGGTGAGATTTCACGGGCAGCGTCTTTTATCATTTGGGCTGGAGATGGGTCGCCTTGCCAGTTGGAGGGTTTGAGAGTGAGGAT
Source organism: Ambystoma mexicanum (assembly GCF_040938575.1). NCBI lineage: Eukaryota > Metazoa > Chordata > Amphibia > Caudata > Ambystomatidae > Ambystoma > Ambystoma mexicanum. Next base: position 476,029 of record NW_027182446.1, read on the forward strand.
GACTTTCTCGACTTCTTTGGTGGAAACTTTGCGAAAGTAGAAGGGAGGGGTGTCTGGTGTGAGTGGAGGTGGAGTAGATTGTGGAATAGGTAATGGGCCTCATTACGACCCTGGCGGTAAGTTACCGCCAGGGCCGTGACTTTACCGCCATGGCGCAAACTACGTTTACGCCATGGCGGTAAGGGGATTTACCGCCCCATTCCGACCTTGGCGGGGCGGTAAATCCCCAATCCCCATTTACCCTTCCCCATTCCCATTTTTGCCCCATAGGGCATAATGGGAGTGGGGAAGGCGTTAATTACGCCACCGTAAATTACGGTGGCGTAATTAACACCAAGTTCCCTTACCGCCATGGTTTTTTACACCCGCTAAAAGCAGGTGTAAAAACCGCCATGGCGGAAAGGGAACTCGTAATTGGCGGAAAGGGGTTGGCGCAGCTAACGCTGCCGCAAACCCCTTTCCGCCAGGGTCGTAATGAGGCCCAATGTGTTTGTAGTGGTTTTGAAAGTGGTGCAGGTGTTAGCAGTATTTGGAATAGTTATGGCAGCTTTTTTGTTGTTAATCTTTGCCTGGAGCATTGTTATCTTGTTGGCAAGGGAATTTTGTATGCCTGTGCGCCAGTTCCTGTTGTAGGAAGTTTGTTTAGCAAGGATGATATCTTTTTTGTAAAGGGAAGCTAGTTTCTTCAAGTTATTTTTATTGATGTCTGAAGGGTTTGATCTCCAGATTTTTTCGCTTAGGCATTTCTTTTGTCCGATATCTTTCTGAAGGGGTGTGAACCAGGTATTGAGGTGTTTGCGGAGTTTGCTCTTTCTAATCTTCAGTGATGCAATCGCGTCCAGGGAGGCCAGCATCACTTCGTTGTACTTTACTACCATGGAGGCTGGGTCGGACTGATCTGAAATAGAATTTAAGGTGGGAGAATGAGGGGGATAAGATTTTCAGGGGTAATGTTTTTTTTATTTCTAGTAGGTGCGGTAGGAGCTAGGATATTATTCTTCATAGGTGGGGTGGCTTCTATGGTGAAGGATACCAGATGGTGGTCGGACCATAGCCGAGGCATTATAGAGGTGATAGTGGTTGGGTAGTTGTGTTCGCCAATCCAATCAAGGGCCCTTCCTTTGATATGTGTGGGTTCTGTAATCCTTTGGGTAAATCCTAGTTCCTCAAGGGAATTGTTAATTTGTAGGGCATTGGGGTCACGTGGGTCATTAAGTCCAAGGAAGAAGTCGCCTAGGATGAGGCATTGAGTCGAATTTTTTAAATTGTCAGATAGTAGGTTCATGAGGTCTTCCTCAAAGGAACCTAGGGGGCCTGGTGGTCGGTATATAAAGTAAATGGTCATAGTTTGGTTGTTAGCTATGGTGAGTTTGGCTGTGAGGGATTCACAGGACTTGGTGTTGTGAGGTGAGGAGAGTCTTAGCATTAGGTTGTTTATAACAATTATAGCAAAGCCGCCATCTCTGGGCGTGGTGCGATCCAAGCGTATGACGGTGTAATTATTTGGGATGGCTAGCATGATAGCTTGTCCTGCTGCTGGGTGGAGCCAGGATTCAGTAATGCCCAAGAGATCTATGTTTTCATTATGGATTATGGCCGCTATTTCAGTGGCATGGGCTACCATAGGGCGGGCGTTTATTAAGGCGCCTTTTATTCCAGGTGTGCTATGTGGGGCAGAGGGCAACTGGACTTTTTGTTGGCACTTTGGGGAAGTGGAATCTCTAATGATTCGACTGTTGAGTTGTAGTGGGTGTTGGCCATTGTTATCTGTGTGGTGGGGTGTTGGAGGTATGCATAGTGCACCTGGGGTGGTTAGTAGTGGATTGGGCATTCGTTAGAGGGTCGTAAAATCTTGGGAGTCTCGCGCAAACTTTAAGGTTTCGCTGTTGGAGGCTACAAAGTTTAGAGGCCATGTTGGCTGACTCCGAGGGTACACTTCCTAGAGGTAGCTGGTTCTGTGGCTGGGACATATTCATGCTGTGAAGGGTGGTCAGATTGAGGATGGTTCTAAGTAGGACCGTGTAGAAGAGTGGAAGATACATAGTGTGTTAGTTTAAGTGGCTTAGAGTGCTGCCAACCTAAATACAACTTTGATATTACAGGTAAAAATGGGTAAACACTGGCGGATAGCTGTTGGGCATGTACAGGCAACTTAGATGCAGATATGCTAGAACAGGCAAGTAGCTAGTGGACATATACAGGCAACTTAAATGTAAATTTGCTAAAACAGATGTACAGGCAACCTAAATACAGATTTTCTAAAGCAGGCGAGAGTGTGTGGGCACTACTGGCTGGTAGCTATTGGGCATGTACGGGCAACAAGATACAAATTTGCTGAAATAGGCAAAAATAGGTAAGTACTGGCGGATAGCTGTTGGACATGGGCAGGCAACCTAAATATGAATTTGCTAACATAGGCAAAAATAGGTACATGTACAGGCGACTTAAATGCAAATTCGCTGAAACAGATGTAAGGGCAGCCTAAATGCAGATTTGCTAAAGCAAAAGTAGGTCAGTAGTGAAGATGCATATGTAGGCTGAATGCCACTTGGCTGTCTGAGTGTACAAGTATATGGGTACACGTAATCTGTTCAGTAATCTGGTTGGATGCAGAGGCAGTCTTTTCACGCGGTTTCGCTGCGGTCAGCAGCGGGAATAGCGGGTGAGTATGAAACAGTGAGCGGCACTGGGAGGGCACAAGGCACTGGGAGGGCACAAGGCCGTCTCTAACAAAGAGTCAGAGACGTAGTCCGGCATAGGCAGGTGTGCGGAGAGTCTAAGAGGGGAGTCAATAGTGGGCTAACATGAATTTTGGTACGTAGCGCTGTTCTGGCACAAATAAATAGATTGTTTTGAGTTTCGGGATGAGGCTGGAAGAGTTGGAATGTTTGCGATGAGTCGGCTGTTAATTGGAATGCTAGCCTGAAAACGCAAAGGTGTTTCAAGGATAGACAGTCAGAGGTGTATGAAAGGTCTTACTTGCAAATGATATCTAGCTGAGGGTTTGCAATGGTGATCCGGTAGTCTTACAGCGCGACAGCAGGGTGTTCCAAACTATGGAACACCCTCCCGGTCTCCATTAGAGCCGAAGACTATTTCAATACATTCAAGCTGAAAACTAAATCTTGGCTCTTCGATCAGAACTGAACCTTCTCACTATACAGTTACCCAGTAGCCCCGTTCACTGTACAGTTCATGTTTTCCTACTCCTCACTGGTGTTCGTCTTCTGTAATTCACGTGTATATATCTTTCTGCATTCTATGCATGTATATAAGCTGATCATGATTTCTGTATATAACCTGTCTGTACATATGATGGTAGATAAAATGTATACCGTGCACAAGTTGTGCCCGGATGCCCTTGGGCCAGATGGTGCGCATTATAAATAAACAAATACAAAAAAAATACAAATAGAGGTGAAGACTTGTAGCATAACTGGGGCCAGGACCAGGGCAGCGGCGCAGACGGGGCCCTTTTGCTGGGCCCTTCTGTGTCGGGCACTTCTTCCGCCCTCCGGCTTCTGCCTGTCAGTGGGGGAGGCACAGAAGTGCAGGTAGGCAGCCAATCCGAAGTCTGGAGGCTGGCCCAACCTACTGTGTGTATCCGGTGCTGGCGAAAAAAATTGGTTAATTATTGGTTCATTTGGTTAAAAGTTGGCGAATTTGTATTGGTTAATTATAATGCGCGTAATACCCAGAGGTTTCTAAGCGTGGACCGAGGCATCGAGCCTGTGTTGTGCGGACTGAGGGATCAAACCTGTGTTGCTCCGTGTCGTCTTGCTTCCAAGGCGAGCACATTGCCCATGAGCTATCCTCCTAAAGATCTGAAGTACATTTAATGATACAGAACCAGAACTATTGAGCAAGTCTGATATCATCTTCATCATCATCAGAATAACTCAACACTGTCGTGGTTATACAAGAGCTAATATATTTAAAGGGATGGAATTACTCAGAATCTAGCAGCACTATTCAATAACCCAAAGTGTTTAAGCATGGTTAATGTGAAAATACTACACTTATCACTGTTGGGACAGTACTGCCACTTCTCAAAGAGGCTTCTACACCTTTTATGGGGCAGCACTGATCCAGCCTACTGGACAGCTTCACTTTTAATGGCACTTCTCAATAGGGCTGCTATACTTCAATAGGAAATGATCAACACTACCCCGCAAGGAATCCATACTCTTGATGCCACCGAAGCAGCACTTCCACCCACCACAGTTGCTTTATTTTTAAAGGGCACAGTGCGTGTACTTCTCAGCCACTCTGCTTTACATTTAAACAGACCAAACTGTCATTTCTCAGCAGGACTGCAACACTATACCATTGTGTTCTGTATGTTGATTACTTCTTCACCACGAATGTGGACTCATGGCACTCTCCCAGTGTCGAGGTAGAAAAAAGGGAGGCCTGATTATTGTCTATGGCCCTTCAGGCAGTTTTGTAATATAATAAGGAATGAGGCCAACTAGACCAGAGATGACAAATAACTATTGTTTTAATCAAAATAGTTTTTTGTTTATTATCCGAATACACATGTCATGAAAAAATCGGCTCCACAAACCAAATACAATACATCCCACCCAGAACCATTCATTCATCACTCATCCATCCAATAATCATAATGCAAAAATTGAATAAAACAAGGTGATACTTTGTATATACCACAAATAGTGAATCAGTCAGTTATAAGTTTAACACTCAGTTATTTTACAATGTGCCCCTCTGTTGGTATTCGGGGTTTTTTGAAAACTGTTGTCAACATGTTTCGGTTAAGTTTTCATACGAGGAAGAGACAGTCCCCTCGTGTATTGACTTAGTGTTTAACCTTCTTCAGGACAGGAGAGCAATCGCCGACTTGGCGTTGCCTCTTGGTAAAAAAACCAAAGGTGAGCGGTGTGTGGCAGGAGAGCCTTAAATCTAAAAGTAAAAAAGAATAAAAATTGTCATCTCTGTGTTTACTCAACAAACTATTTAATTAGTATCTGCATATAGTTTACTTAGTTAATTATATATCACCTGTTAACCTCCTCTCAAACTTTCAGGGGCTGGTGAACCGGTGTGATGGAGTAGATCCCGTAGTGAATGCTTCCAACAATGGCGCTTCACATAATGGATGCCCTATAGTAAAAAGGACATGTGTGTTTTAAAATTCAGAAATGAGAACCTACTCGGGTCATTTATAAATAATGGGTTGGTACTCATTGTTATTCTCAAAAAGGAAAATATTCTCTTTCTTCTAATTTCCAGTTCGAAACTAGTGCCAATTAAATCATTAAAGCAACTGTGTCTTTAAAACGCCTGCAAAGGAGAAAACGAAGCATAAGAAACATGCATTAACTGCTATGTTTCAAAGCGGTAGCCATCTGTCATTGTTGGATAAACTACAGCACAATCACGCTTTAAAAACCGGGAACACTTACTTGAGACAGCCGTATGTTAAATCGCTGTTCCGGCTCACTAGCAAGAAGTGTAGCAAGATTTACGGCCGTGAACCGAAGGGCTGCCTATGTAAAGAACAGACACAGAGCGGCATGATTAGTGTCTGCTCATTAAACTTGGTGCACTTCGGCACTGCTATTTATGAAAATCATTCTTCTCTTACCTTGTTAAAGGCGAGAGCTGGAATCCAGGACTCTGCTGTGCAGTCAGTAGTCTGCGCTTCTATCGTCTGCCAAAGTTTTGCAAACGCTGTGCAGGCATGCGTTTAGACCTCACAAAACGGTCGCTTGGAATTATGGGCTTCGTAGTCTATATTGACATATACCAGCTGATGCACGTGTCACTGCCTAAGAAACTTGTGCATCCATCACGAAATATTCTGTTTGTCAGTCTTGTGTTTCCTGGCTCGACATCTGCTGGAAATTTAGCTCACCGCCTGACAGACTCATGTAAACGCTGTATAAACATGCGCTATGACCAGAGAACACCCATTTAGAATTGTGGGCTTCGTAGTGCGTAGTATCACTATGGATGATATAATATCGTCCAAGTTTAAATATAATAAAATATTGTACTGTAAAAACTGATTCACATGTCTCTGCCATATCATGCCTCTATCGCAGGGCTTATTCAATGGGTGAGGTTTCAAAGAGACTCCTCGCTACTTGAAAAATACTATGCACCAGTGAAGCGCTCACGTGTGCAATGTATTGTGGATGGGGTAGTTTGAGCTACAGGGAGTTAACTGATGTTTAGTACGTTCCACTCTACAGAATTGTTTAACCCATGATGTACTGTATCTAGGGAATAAATCCATTTCTGTTCAAGGTGATGTAAAGCCATTGCCATATCTCCACCTCTTGATTTTGGATTTAGAGTCTGTAACACAAACCACTTCATTTCTGTGTCTTTGTGATTAAGCCTCTTGAAATGCTCCACCAGTGGTTTGTCAGGGGTGTAATTTCTTATGCAAGAACAATGTTCTCCAATGAGGACCTTAACTGCTCTGACCGTTTTCCCTACATACAGTAGATCGCCTGGACAGGATATCACATATATTGCATTTTTTGTGCAGCAGTTGGTGTGATTTTTAATCACCCATGTCTTATTCCCGTATTGAAAACCGTGTTTAGTCTCGGTAAGTGGACAGACACTGCAATTCCCACATTTATAATGGCCAATAATCGGAGGGAGGCCCCATTGGTTCATGATGGTAGTATCCCTGGGTTTCTCTCGATAAGTGTGAACCAATTTTTGTCTTAGATTACAGTTGCGTTTAAAAGCGAACAATGGTTTCTGTGATAAAGTACCGGGATTTTTTACCAAATCCCAATTCTGATTGATTATTTTTCTAATAGCGTTGCTGATGGGATTGAATGTGGTAACGCAAACCAATCTATCATTTGATTTTTTGTCCTGTACTTGTAAAGAAACTTCTCTGTTTGTATTCGCAGCTCTTTTTAGATTGTTCTTCACCAGACGTTTGGGATATCCCCGATTGTACAACCTTTCTTTGAGTTGTGTGGAATGTATATTATAGTCATCCTTATTGGTACAATTCCGTCGGATTCTTAAAAATTGACCATAAGGAAGATTGAATTTAAGACTCTCTGGATGAAAACTTGAATAGTGTAGTAAAGTATTCTTGTCCGTAGCTTTTCTGTAAAGTGAGGTGACTAGGTTGTTCCCTTGTTTTCTGACCATCAAATCCAGGAAGCTTACTTGTTCTTTACTCCATTCAATGGTAAATTTAATGTTCGAATCACACGTATTCAACCATTTGTGAAACGCGAGGAGAGATGTAATGTCCCCTCGCCAGATCAGGAAAACATCGTCGATATAACGACGCCACATCCTCAATTGTCCATTTGTCTGATTTTTTAGAATATCAGCAATATATTTTGATTCAAAATTAGCCATGTATAGGTTAGCTACATGGGGGGCAAATGTAGCCCCCATGCTGACCCCTTTCTGTTGTTTGTAGATCTGCTGTTTAAAGAGAAAGACATTTTCTGTCATGGCCAGTCTTGTACATTCTAATATAAATCCTGTGGGTGGTTTATGTGGTCTACTTCGTGTGTCCAATACTTCAGCTATAACCTCCAAACAAGCCATTTGGGGGATGGACGTATATAACGCCTCCACATCCATAGTCACTAGAAGATCACCTGTTTCTATCGTGACATCTCAGAGGATTTTCAACATGTCTGTTGTGTCTTTGATATAAGACGGCATCGCCAGGACAAAAGGTTTGAGAAAAAACTCGCTATAGATGGAAAGAGGTTCCAATAAGGACTCTATTGCTGACACAATAGGTCTGCCAGGTGGATTTTCCAGGCTCTTATGTACTTTTGGTAATATATAAAATGCTGCCTTTTTTGGATGTTTTTTGTTGAGAAATTTTTCTTCATCCAAACAAATCCATTCTTCTTGTCGCGCATGTGCTGTTAAACTTTTAATCTCATCCTGTAATCTTTCTGTGGGGTCATGGTCCAATTTTTTGTATGATGTAGTATCGTTTAGCAATCTCATACATTCTTTGTCGTAATTTACAGTATCCATCAGTACTATCCCTCCGCCCTTATCGGCCGATTGTATAGTTAAATTTTCTTGGTTACTGAGATTTTGAAGACTCAATCTCTCATTTTTAGTCAAATTATCAGTACAGTGATTTTTCTTTTTTAGACATGTTAAAACTTGTTTGGTCACCCGATTTTCAAAGGTGATGATTTCTGGTGGGCAGGTATGTGGTGGTGGAAAGAAATTGGATTTCATTTTGAGACCTGTGATGTTTATATCTGCTGAATCCCCTGTTTTGTCCCCTATTTGTTTTTGGTTCTGATTAGGTAAAAATACTTCAAAGAAGTGTTTTAACCTGATGTTCCGAAAAAATTGTGGTAGTTCTACATTGAAAGGGTCTGCTTTAGTGACTGGTACGAAAGAAAGACCTCTAGCTAAAAGACTCTTTTCTGTAGAGCTCAGAATACGTGTAGATAAATTAAAGATCGGGAGTGTGTCTTGATTCATTGGTTCGAGTACCATTGCCTGGTTCGTACCCCCTGTTGGACCCTCAGGATTACCACAGAGAGGACGTGGCATACTCCGCCAACAAGGGGGTTTTCCCAGAGTAGGCCCCAGAGGACGACCACGACAACGAACCCAGCACCAACAGGGGGTACGAACCAGGCAATGCTACTCGAACCAATGAATCAAGACACACTCCCGATCTTTAATTTATCTACACATATTCTGAGCTCTACAGAAAAGAGTCTTTTAGCTAGAGGTCTTTCTTTCGTACCAGTCACTAAAGCAGACCCTTTCAATGTAGAACTAGAACTACAACAATTTTTTCGGAACATCAGGTCAAAACACTTCTTTGAAGTATTTTTACCTAATCAGAACCAAAAACAAATAGGGGACAAAACAGGGGATTCAGCAGATATAAACATCACAGGTCTCAAAATGAAATCCAATTTCTTTCCACCACCACATACCTGCCCACCAGAAATCATCACCTTTGAAAATCGGGTTACCAAACAAGTTTTAACATGTCTAAAAAAGAAAAATCACTGTACTGATAATTTGACTAAAAATGAGAGATTGAGTCTTCAAAATCTCAGTAACCAAGAAAATTTAACTATAAAATCGGCCGATAAGGGCGGAGGGATAGTACTGATGGATACTGTAAATTACGACAAAGAATGTATGAGATTGCTAAACGATACTACATCATACAAAAAATTGGACCATGACCCCACAGAAAGATTACAGGATGAGATTAAAAGTTTAACAGCACATGCGCGACAAGAAGAATGGATTTGTTTGGATGAAGAAAAATTTCTCAACAAAAAACATCCAAAAAAGGCAGCATTTTATATATTACCAAAAGTACATAAGAGCCTGGAAAATCCACCTGGCAGACCTATTGTGTCAGCAATAGAGTCCTTATTGGAACCTCTTTCCATCTATATCGAGTTTTTTCTCAAACCTTTTGTCCTGGCGATGCCGTTTTATATCAAAGACACAACGGACATGTTGAAAATCCTCCGAGATGTCACGATAGAAACAGGTGATCTTCTAGTGACTATGGATGTGGAGGCGTTATATACGTCCATCCCCCAAATGGCTTGTTTGGAGGTTATAGCTGAAGTATTGGACACACGAAGTAGACCACATAAACCACCCACAGGATTTATATTAGAATGTACAAGACTGGCCATGACAGAAAATTTCTTTCTCTTTAAACAGCAGATCTACAAACAACAGAAAGGGGTCAGCATGGGGGCTACATTTGCCCCGCATGTAGCTAACCTATACATGGCTAATTTTGAATCAAAATATATTGCTGATATTCTAAAAAATCAGACAAATGGACAATTGAGGATGTGGCGTCGTTATATCGACGATGTTTTCCTGATCTGGCGAGGGGACATTACATCTCTCCTCGCGTTTCACAAATGGTTGAATACGTGTGATTCGAACATTAAATTTACGATTGAATGGAGTAAAGAACAAGTAAGCTTCCTGGATTTGATGGTCAGAAAACAAGGGAACAACCTAGTCACCTCACTTTACAGAAAAGCTACGGACAAGAATACTTTACTACACTATTCAAGTTTTCATCCAGAGAGTCTTAAATTCAATCTTCCTTATGGTCACTTTTTAAGAATCCGACGGAATTGTACAAATAAGGATGACTATAATATACATTCCACACAACTCAAAGAAAGGTTGTACAATCGGGGATATCCCAAACGTCTGGTGAAGAACAATCTAAAAAGAGCTGCGAATACAAACAGAGAAGTTTCTTTACAAGTACAGGACAAAAAATCAAATGATAGATTGGTTTGCGTTACCACATTCAATCCCATCAGCAACGCTATTAGAAAAATAATCAATCAGAATTGGGATTTGGTAAAAAATCCCGGTACTTTATCACAGAAACCATTGTTCGCATTTAAACGCAACTTTAATCTAAGACAAAAATTGGTTCACACTTATCGAGAGAAACCCAGGGATACTACCATCATGAACCAATGGGGCCTCCCTCCGATTATTGGCCATTATAAATGTGGGAATTGCAGTGTCTGTCCACTTACCGAGACTAAACACAGTATTCAATACGGGAATAAGACATGGGTGATGAAAAATCACACCAACTGCTGCACAAAAAATGCAATATATGTGATATCCTGTCCATGTGATCTAATATATGTAGGGAAAACGGTCAGAGCAGTTAAGGTCTGCATTGGAGAACATCGTTCTTGCATAAGAAATTACACCCCTGACAAACCACTGGTGGAGCATTTCAAGAGGCTTAATCACAAAGACACAGAAATGAAGTGGTTTGTGTTACAGACTCTAAATCCAAAATCAAGAGGTGGAGATATGGCAATGGCTTTACATCGCCTTGAACAGAAATGGATTTATTCCCTAGATACAGTAATAATAATAATAATAATAATTTGGCATTTATATAGCGCTACGAACCCTCAGGTATCTGAGCGCTGCTTATTATTACCCACGGTGTGGGGTGCTCATTTATCAACCTCGGAAGGATGAAAGGCTGAGTTTGGCCCCGCCGGGATTCGAACCTGCGTTAGCAGGCTCTGCACGGATGTCAAAGCAAGCGCTCTACTCCCTGTGCCACCTGACCGGCTATCAGTACATCATGGGTTAAACATTTCTGTAGAGTGGAACGTACTAAACAGCAGTTAACTCCCTGTAGCTCAAACTACCCCATCCACAATACATTGCACACGTGAGCGCTTCACTGGTGCATAGTATTTTTCAAGTAGCGAGGAGTCTCTTTGAAACCTCACCCATTGAATAAGCCCTGCGATAGAGGCACGATATGGCAGAGACATGTGAATCAGTTTTTACAGTACAATATTTTATTATATTTAAACATGGACGATATTATATCATCCATAGTGATACTACGCACTACGAAGCCCACAATTCTAAATGGGTGTTCTCTGGTCATAGCGCATGTTTATACAGCGTTTACATGAGTCTGTCAGGCGGTGAGCTAAATTTCCAGCAGATGTCGAGCCAGGAAACACAAGACTGACAAACAGAATATTTTGTGATGGATGCACAAGTTTCTTAGGCAGTGACACGTGCATCAGCTGGTATATGTCAATATAGACTACGAAGCCCATAATTCCAAGCGACCGTTTTGTGAGGTCTAAACGCATGCCTGCACAGCGTTTGCAAAACTTTGGCAGACGATAGAAGCGCAGACTACTGACTGCACAGCAGAGTCCTGGATTCCAGCTCTCGCCTTTAACAAGGTAAGAGAAGAATGATTTTCATAAATAGCAGTGCCGAAGTGCACCAAGTTTAATGAGCAGACACTAATCATGCCGCTCTGTGTCTGTTGTTTACATAGGCAGCCCTTCGGTTCACGGCCGTAAATCTTGCTACACTTCTTGCTAGTGAGCCGGAACAGCGATTTAACATACGGCTGTCACAAGTAAGTGTTCCCGGTTTTTAAAGCGTGATTGTGCTGTAGTTTATCCAACAATGACAGATGGCTACCGCTTTGAAACATAGCAGTTAATGCATGTTTCTTATGCTTCGTTTTCTCCTTTGCAGGCGTTTTAAAGACACAGTTGCTTTAATGAATTAATTGGCACTAGTTTCGAACTGGAAATTAGAAGAAAGAGAATATTTTCCTTTTTGAGAATAACAGTGAGTACCAACCCATTATTTATAAATGACCCGAGTGGGTTCTCATTTCTGAATTTTAAAACACACTTGTCCTTTTTACTATAGGGCATCCATTATGTGAAGCGCCATTGTTGGAAGCATTCACTACGGGATCTACTCCATCACACCGGTTCACCAGCCCCTGAAAGTTTGAGAGGAGGTTAACAGGTGATATATAGTTAACTAAGTAAACTATATGTAGATACTATATAAATAGTTTGTTGAGTAAACACAGAGATGACAATTTTTATTCTTTTTTACTTTTAGATTTAAGGCTCTCCTGCCACACACCGCTCACCTTTGGTTTTTTTACCAAGAGGCAACGCCAAGTCGGCGATTGCTCTCCTGTCCTGAAGAAGGTTAAACACTAAGTCAATACACAAGGGGACTGTCTCTTCCTCGTATGAAAACTTAACCGAAACATGTTGACAACAGTTTTCAAAAAACTCTGAATACCAACAGAGGGGCACATTGTAAAATAACTGAGTGTTGAACTTATAACTGACTGATTCACTATTTGTGGTATATACAAAGTATCACCTTGTTTTATTCAATTTTTGCAAATATGATTATTGGATGGATGAGTGATGAATGAATGGTTCTGGGTGGGATGTATTGTATTTGGTTTGTGGAGCCGATTTTTTCATGACATGTGTATTCGGATAATAAACAAAAAACTATTTTGATTAAAACAATAGTTATTTGTCATCTCTGGTCTAGTTGGACTCTCCCAGCGTCTAAATAGTAGATCTGGCTACATTCAATTGGCAACAGGCATGTCCCGAGCTGCCTACTGTCCATACGCTGCCACTCAGGATGTTGGAAGCCGTCATGGGGCAAGAGATAGAAGGCTTGTGGCTGTAAGATATCAGCATATATAATTGTCTTCCCAGATGGGAGACTCACTCCATTAATATAAATAGGGTCACTGAGATGACCAATAGTGAAACTGTACATTCAGTTGTGAGATTACCAGCAACAGGTGATACTATCCAAGGAGTGAGGTGCCCACTCAATATATCACACTGTTTAAATGTGTGAGACCCATCCTGAATGATTGCCCAAAGAGCCTTGGCCAGAATTTCACACTGAAAAAGTGAGCATATGATCCGAGGTCTGTAGCCCACACACACGCATGGAATTCCCATGCTCCCACTTGCGAGATTTGCACCAAATTAGTGAGATTGTGCTCCAAGCTAGGACGCACACGCACAGTCTTTGCCCTGAGGTTTGACACACTCACAGGATGGGATGGCATTTCATTCTCCCATCCTGCTTGTGTTGCTCTGCCTTTTGAGGGCTACTACAACCTGGATTATTATAGAGGGGTGGAGTAGGGGCAGTGATTGCCTACTGGAATGCAACTGGATGGTTTAAACCTCCTTCTTACTTGACTTTAGTATATGCAGTACAAGTTAGCCAATGTTTCCACTGTTCTGCGCCCCACCCCCTTACACCAAGTTGGCAACTACGTGCAAATGCGGTCATATAACTGCCTGTGATGTCACTTTCTACATTTGGGCACCCCCCGGGAAATTCATAAATCGGCTCCCCTGGTATCTGCACACTCACAGCAAGTGGACATCTGCTCACAATGCAACTGTGTCTCTGCCAATATCTTTCACATCATTTTCCAGCAATTGCTTATCAACACTGTCTGAATTCAAGTCTGATGTGCCACTAGTTGTATCTGCACACTCACAGCAAGTGGACATCTGCTCACAATGCAACTGTGTCTCTGCCAATATCTTTCACATCATTTTCCAGCCCTTGCATATCAACTGTGTCGGCATTCAAATTTCATGTATCTGCAATCGTATCTGCACACTGATAGCAAGTGCACATTGGCTCCCTTGGCTACCTGGCCTAGAGGCGCCGTCTTTCACACCAACTTCCGAGTATGCCCATAGCAAGTATGTTGAAACATTCATATGTGCAACCTTACCCACACTAAACACACTCCCTCTAACATGCTAATCATTTCTGCAGTGTTGGGAAAGTGCATTCACAGAAATTACATCGGCATGTTCTACGTAGCTTTACCTCACTCACCAATCGTATCCAAGTCATTCCTACAGAAGACATTTCAGTTACACCACACATACCACAAGTTACGGTAAAACAATAAAGAAGGCAGGGTGGTACGAGGTACGTAAGACACTGCCGCCATAAAGATGGTGCCCAAGTACCACTTTCATGACACTTAGACCTCAAGGGAGGGAGCCAAAGTGGTGTGTACTATATTCAAAAGATACCCCTTGAGTGTAGGGAACCTGAATGGTGCTCCCGTCTTCTCCAACTCCACCTCCGTAAATTCCTTCCCACTCGAGTTCTTCGCTCCTTCACCTCAAACTCCCTGAGGGTCCGTCACTTCTACAAGAAACGAGTTGGGGCTAGAACTCTTTCCTCGGATGGGGCCTCGCCCTGGAACAGCCTCCCTGCCACTCTAAAACTTGGAGAACCACCTGTACCGGAAGCAATCCCAAGACCTTCCTCTTTGCTTCTGCCTTCGATCTTCCTCTACCCTGCTGATCTATCTGCCTCAGTACCCTGCACCTGGCTCCCCTCCGACCTCGGGCCCAGGTCCCTGCTGACCAATCCACTCACCTGCACTGCCTCTTGGCAAACCTTGCACTTGGGTCTGTATCTGCAACCCTACATCCCCCTTACCTGCAGACACCCCTTGTCGGCTTGTTAACCTTGCACTTGCCACCCTACTGGCTGCACTACCAGTTGTTGTTTTATCGCTTGCTTAGCACTTTCCTTTATCCCCGCATGCACTTTCCCACTTCCCTCTCCCCTGCACTTGTGTGTTCCCACTGTCACTGGGCCTAGTAAGATCGTTGTTTTGTCCTCCCTTGTTTCCCCTCCCTTGCCCCGTCCCACTCTGTAACACTTGTGTATGAACGTGATACAAATAAAATATCAATATCGATACATTGCCAACTTGTGGAAGTGTTCATCCGTAGGATCCTGAAAGTCCTGCTGAAAGCAGTACACCAGCTTCTGGAGCAATGCAGGAATGTGGGAAAACATGTTCATTACGTTTTTGGTAGAGGAAGATGATGACAAAGATATAAGTGCCTCTTGAATGAACCAATGCACTTGGCTCTGTTGGGAGGGGTACTGGGTCAAGGGCAGGAATCTGGCTCTTTCTACTTCCAAGTGAGGAACCTCATTGATGGAGTTCTTAATTTGTTTTCACTCAGCGAGTTCAGAATCACACATGTAGAGACGAGAGACGAGGATGGAGGGTGTTGAAGTACAGCAGGGCTTTTTTGATTGCAATTATATTACATTGTGGCACAGATAAATGGATCACCGGAATTGGATTCAAAGGGGATTCAAAGGGGACTTCAGATTGATACGTGCCACACATGGATATGGTTAGGCCAAGATTGTTAAATATTGTGGGCCTTGACATCCTAAAAAAGTTCTGTTATGTTAACAATATTTATAGCGGCACGGTCACCAGGAGGCCTCATGGTGCGAAGAGGAACACAGACTGGAGCCACAGGAAGGCCTGGAATAGCCACATTTTAAGAATATAGTGAAAGTGGAGGGTGCTTTAGCACACACAGCCTAAGGTTGTGGCTGCACAGTAGACACACCTGAGAACAGATGGGGGTCTTCTAGGAATTATCCACTTGGAACATGATTCACTCACAAACAATGACGTTATCGGCTCACAGCAACCTGGCGTTTGTCCTCCATACTGGAAGGCTCACAGGTTCTCGCATATACTGTTGTGATAGCTACCTGCACTAGACGTACAATAAATGTAGTAAGGTAGGACTGACAGGTGGATGGTTGGAGTCTCACGCATCCTGGGGTGACTAACTATGCATACTATTCACACGTACATAAGGTCTTATTCCAGGGTTGATGCCATATGGGTTGCAACAGATGCTGGCAATGGAATTATGTGGGATTCTGTTGCACAGATTCCCCTGGGGTATGATAAGAAGAATCTCCACCGTAGATCAACGTGTGTAATCACTAGATGGCGGCAATCAATTCTTGGATGTTAGCAGTGATGGGCCAGCATCCCCACTGGTCATTAGGGATGTGAGTAAAGCAGTTCCTGGTCACAGCACAGAGGGTGCGTGGGCATGCTGAGATACAACCTAGGTGGCAATGATCAGAATCCACAAAAAGGGGTCTGGATTGTGTTGTGGGAGCCTGGTGAGTAAAAGGCCCATTTATAGCCACACAACAATGAAATGGAATGTAGCCCCTCCTGAAAACTACACAGGGGGCCTCATTACGAGTTAGGGGGACATTTTGCGGTAAATCCTCAAAACAATGGTGGTATGTTCAGCCCAGTGATGCCAGCCTACAGGGATTTCTGCCTGATATGTAGAGAAAGTATAAAGTAAAACATGTATATTTTATTTTACATGAATTGCTAGTCATAAAGAAGTGTGAATTAAACAGTTACAACTGTTTCTACGGAAGTAAACTAACAAATGACTTGCCTCTCGGGAATGTTTTTTCTGATGGATATACCTGCCACGGTTCCTCATCTATGATATACATATCCTCGTGCAGCTGTTCTCCAGGAACCTTTCTGTCGCTAGGGGTGCCTCTGTGGTGCATCGTCCAGAATGTCGCAGAGTTTGTGTTGCACTCTGGACCTGGGTGGTGCAGAGAAACCCAGGGTATCGGCCCCCTTTCCCATCAGGCACTAAGAAGCAGCGGGAAGTTTACCTGGTGCTGGTGGAATGTCCAGCTCCAGGGAAGTGTCCATACCGCTGGCCCCTGGCAGGTCAGCTGCCAAGTCCAGCATGTCGCCACTCCCATAGAACTCAGTCCCTCTCCTCTCTAGAACTCATGGGCTCCAACCCAAATGGGATCTGGCCGCCTTCCTCATTGTGTCATACTTCTCAACATAAAAGTGTTGCTGGGAAGCGGGACATATTCCCACAGAGCCACAGAGTCCATGGCGTGACGGTGTTGAAGCGTAAATGCGTGGAAGGGGAACTGAGGTCATGGGACGTGGCTCGACTACTTTTACTGGCCTCAATGTTATTTCTGGCGCAAGGAGGCTTTGGATGGACCCACCACAGAGCTGCTGGTAATAGGGTCAGTGGAGGGCTGGGAAAAGGCCTTGCTGTCCCTGCACTAGCAGAGTTTCCTTACCTAAACTCAAAACTAAGGATCTGTCAGTGTCAGAGTGTCCAAAACAAAGCCATCCTGTGTCCAAAGTACTATTCTGACCCTCACACTCTAAACAAATGAATTCTAAGGTGAAAAGGATAATGGGCCTCATTACAATAGTGGCGGTATGGCAACAACGGCGCCGGTAGTGCTACCGGCGCCGTTGTTACCATGCCGCCACATTACTAGTTCTGCCCTATGGGGGCTCAAATGGCAATGGGGACGTACCGGTGTGGGTCCCGCACAACGGGAATTACCGGGCCCAGCAAAGGTCAGAATGGCCCAGTAATTCCACTTTCGCAGGATCCGGAGCTGGACACAAGTTTTGGGGTAGCCATGCCCTTAATAAGGGCATGGCTACCCCCAACCTCGTAATGAGGCCCAATGTCTTTGGCCTTGAGTGTTTTATAAGTGTTCAGCTGCAGGCTGTTAAATGCCATGTCCGCTCTGGCTGAGGGGCGTGAAAGCTATTCGCACCCTGGAATTTCCCGGAGTGTGGACAGTTTTCTTCGGGGGGGGGTTGCCCTACCAGAGATGTATTCTGTGTGAACGCATCCCCTGTCGGGCAGAGGTTGGAGGGTGGAAACTGACGACAAAAGAATGGCTGCTGCCATTAAAATGGAAGAAGGACTAGCTCCCCTTTCAGATGATGGCTGCCGTTGAAAATATGCTCAAAATGGCCTCTGTCATCCGAAAAGGGACCAAGTCCCTTTTCTATTTTAATGGCGACCATTTCCTTTTGCTTATTTATTTGTTTGCGCCGCTGCAAGCGGTGAAGGCAGAATCCCAACCAGGAAAGGCAGATTCTGATTAGTCAGACCACCTTTCCCAGGTGCAAAAGAACAGTTCTTGACGTTCCCTTGGGTTAACAGCAACATTTATCTTCAAATTTGTTGTCTTTTTATGTGTTGTTGGCATACCTGGTGTACTCTCTTGCCAGTCTCTTAAACCAACACAGCCTCCTGGCTATGTCGTATCTTATTCACTTCCAACTCTCCTGGTGTATTTCCCTGTCAGGATTTCTTTTACACCTTTTGCAACAGTCTGGTATACTCTCCTGCCAGGGCTTTTCATATGTAAACTCCTGCCCACTCTCCCACCTTTTGATGGTTCTGCTTTTTAGCCTCCTTGGCTAATATACTTGGTTTCTTATATATGGTCGTTTTATCTCTAATATGCTTACAGCATACATTTACGAACTTGAAAGTCTCTCCTCTTATGAAACTGCTCTTTCAGTCTTTATCTGGTTTTAGAAACCATTCCTTTTCTCAATTGGTTTCACTATGAGTAATTTAAGCTTGGTGCGGCTGCCAATGCACCCCGGTTCTCTCCTGCTTTCTGCTTCGCAACAGTTTCTCCACTGTTTTCTTGTTGCTGCATGGGAATCTGATGAGCAAAGCGCTGTGCTCCAGCACCGGCAAGTGCCCAAAAGCCCTCCACTGGATTCTGGTGATCTCTCCGTCTCTGTGTTATCCACTTCCAACAGCCTTCTCCCTTCAGGTTCCTGACCTGGTGAGCTCCAACAACTTCCTTCCAGGTGTCCCTTTGCACAGAGACGAGCAACTCCCTCCTGCCAGAACCATGCTTGTATTTCTTGCTTCAGTGATTTAAATGTCCCCGACACAGGTGTGCAATTGCTGCCACTAGAGCACTGCCTGTGCTTGTGGATACCTGTGCCCTGCATTACTCCACTCCTCTTCCTCATCCCAGTATTGTGGAAATAGTGGTGCCTTCCTTACAGGACACAGTATAACAAAAAATGTGTGCTACTCTCCATGGGGAGGGGGAGAGGGAAGTTGTTACAGTAGGCTATACGCAGAGCTGTGCTGCTGAGGTGTGCAGTAGTTTTGAGGAGAGAATCTTGCTATCTATCACTGGAATGGGAGTGTTTTCCTACATCTACTGGGAGGAAGCGTGGAGCATGCCGCGGAGCTGTTCAGACAGGAAGCTGGGAGAAAGGCTTGCCTGGTGAGGCTTTGGGTTTTCAGCTCTGGTCTGCAGCTCTTGCACAAATGGATGGATTTTGGCCTAAAAGTAAGAACACGGCCACCGTGCGACTAAAGTACTGTCCTGTGACTGTAAAGCATTTTTACTTCGATATATCTGAAGTGCCGCCTCGAGTTTGTACTAGTGGTGAAGTAGTGACGCAGTATGCTACCAGCGGGTCTGTGCACTAGACGGCAGGGGAAGCTACGAGAGGAAACGGCAACCTCTATGCTAAGTGTGCAAACAGGGTCCCTGACCCCCAATGCTAAAGTGAATGAATCGCTACCTCAAGTCAATCCGCTAAGCGGCAGTGTTGGAGAACAAGAGGTAACCTACCGGCCCACCACTCAAATGACCCAGAAGGTTGATAAAGGGGGCTTGGAGAAGAGTCCTGTCGAGGGTTGGGGGGGGCGAAAGGGCAAAGCCGTCTTGTCCGCAGGACCCCCCAACTGCGACAGTTTCAATTGAACCGGAGAAAACTAGTTCCCTTCCTCATGCCCTGAATCCCTCACCCATTTCTCAGCAAGATCGGCAGGATACCCCATAGACGAGGGGGGATCCCTTGGGAAATTGGGTCATGGAGGACTTTGACTTCGAGGAAGATGCTGCTTACTTAGATTCCCCGGCGTATGCCGTATTGCGGCTCCCAGAGTTCACAATGAAATTGCCTCCCTCTGCCTCTTCTTTTTTGCCAGCTGACACTCTGTAGTGCCAGCTCTCGGCTCTGGTGGCACGGCTACCCCGCGACATTGCCAAGTTAAACTCTACAAGACAAAACCAGGTGCAGGGGGAGGCTGTTCCATAGGAGGGAGCCAGCTGAGGAAAGCGATCGACCACCTAACTTCTGTTTATCAAAACGCTTTACACACAGAGTTGGTACCAGAGGAACCTAGTTGTCTACAGGGAGAGTATTTAGTGAGATAAAGTTGGAGATAGTGTGGTCCCTGGGCCCAGAAGGCCTAGTGGATAATGCAGAGGGATTTGAATTTCATCTGTGCAGCAACTGTGAGCCAATGAAGACTTTTTAGGGCAGGAGAGATGCAGCCCCTGGGCTTAAGGCTGAAGATACGTCTTGCTGCCCTATTATGGATTAGCTGGAGGGTTTGCAGAGTGGAAGAAGTTATATTCAGGAGGAGGCTATTGCAATAGTCAAGCCTAGATAGAACCAGGGTTCGGGTAACATTGAGCCCCTGCGGGAAAGTGAGGAAGGGGAGAATTCCTTTGAGAAGGAAGAGTTGAAAGTGGGACTTCTTGGCAATGTGCTGAGTATGAGGGAGGAAGCAGAGAGAGGAGTCGAAGATGATGCCAAGGTTTGTGGTTTCAGAAGGAGGAGCAGGGGGAGAACCCAAGGAGGAAGGCCAGAGAGAAGGGAAGGAGGGAGCAGGGGTCCCGATGGGGAAAGATCCCAGTTTTTCAGGTGTTTAGGCAGAGATTGTTGCAGGTGCAGCAGGACTGGATGGCAGGTAGGCAGTCAAGGATGATGGAGGGTGTAAGAAGGTCAGCAGAAAAGTTGAAAAAGAGTTGTCTGTCATCTGCATAACACTGGAAGTTGGAAGAGAAGGAGGAGATGAGGCAATGAAGCAATGAAGCAGAGAAAGGTAGATGTCAAAGAGCCAAGTGGAGAGGATAGAACCCTGGGGGACACCAGAGATGGAGAAGGACGTAGGAGAGGAGAAGGTGCCCAGGATGACTTTGGAAGAGCGGTCTGTAAGGAAGGATGTCAGCCAGTCCAGTACCCGTTCTGAGATACCAAAAGTAAAGCTGGTCAAGTGGCACAGCGAGTAGAGCGCTCGCTTTGACATCCGTGCAGAGCCTGCAAATGCAGGTTCGAATCCCGGCGGGCCAAACTCAGCCTTTCATCCTTCCGAGGTCGATAAATGAGCACCACACACCGTGGGTAATAATAAGCAGCGCTCAGATACCTGAGGGTTCGTAGCGCTATATAAATGCCAAATTATTATTATTATTGTTATTATTATTATCGTGGAGCTTTTGTATGAGGATGGAATGGTTGACTGTGTGAAATGCAAAGGAAAGATCGAGAAGGCTATCAACAGCTGGGGAGTTGGAATCCCAAGATGCAAGCAGTTCACGGGTGTTCAGAAGAGCAGTTTCCGTGCCTCTGGATGCTCAGAATCCAGATTGATGGTCGTGGAGACCATCAACAAGCTCGGTGTGTGAGTTGAGTTGGGGCAATGCAATGCCAACTTCTCCAGCAGCTTCCCCAGTAAGGGGGAGATGGAAATAGGGCAGTAGTAGGCAGGGAAGGTAGTGTCTGCTGAAGGTTTTCTTAGGAGTTCAGCCGTGTTGTTGGATACACCAAAAACCTGTGCCTGAATGTGGGCTCTTTTCTTGGCACGGATGGAGAGACTGTATTGCTTTTGGAGCAGGCGGCAGGCCAGTTTGTCAGAGGATGAGCCTGAAGTCTGCCGCTTTTCAGAGTCATGCCAGGTGTTATGCTTAGAGGTAGGTTTCAGGCATATCCTCATGACTGGGGCAAGAATGTGAAGAATATTGGTGATGGAAAGGTGGAGGTTGCTGAGAACAAAGTCAGAGGTAGAATCTGAGGTAGTGGGGTAAAGCGGGATGAAGGTGTAAACGACAGCAGCATCTGACACTCGTTTCATCGGGCGGATGTTAGTGAACAAGGTTGGTGGTGCTTTTTGAGGGTCGATCAGAGTGCCCAAGGGTCCCAGGTGGGAGGAGAGGAGAAAATGGTCTAACCAGGCGAAAGGAGTGAATAGAGATGGGAGAGAGAGGGATCAGAGTGTATGGAGACATTCAGAGTATGTCCAGCTGAGTGGGTTGGCCCAGAAGGGAGAATGGAGGGGAAAAGGAGGTGCAGAGGTCTGTGAACCGAGTGGATGTTGAAATCACCCATGAGCAGGAGGTTGGATGTGGTGGCAAGTAATGAAGAGCAGAAATCAGCCCATTCAGAGAGGAACAGGGTGGTGGCGTCTGGAGGCCGGTAAATCGTAGCAATGGTCAGGGTGGAGATGATAGTGATGACCAACCTGCAAACCAGGCTTTCAAAGGAAGAGTTGGGTAAGATGGAAGCAGGAACCCACTTAGGGAAAATTAAGGCAAAACTCCGCCAGTGCAGTGAGCTTGAGGCTTGGAGATGATTTTGAAGCTGTCGGGGAGGAGGGAGTCGAAAGTAGCGACTGAGCTTGTATTGAATCATGTCTCGGTAAGAGCGAGAATGTCTAGGTCAATGTCTTCAATGTCTTCAAGAAGGAGGCAGATGTCGGCAGAGTAATTGTTGGCTGAGCGGGCATTAAGAATCGCCAGATGGAGTAGGTCTCTGCTTTTGACGGTTTTCTGAGGTGGTGTACAGGGGTGTGATACACCAGTCAGAGGAGGGAGAGAGGGAGGGGGAGAAGCAGGAGAGGGAAGGAAGTTAGGGAGAGGCAGGATCTGGTCAAAGAGAAGGAGGTTGGGTTTAAGCTCTGAACCAGGATAGTGCCTGTGTGATGGACATTAACGAAGCAACGTGAGGATGAGATGCCAGCCAAGTTGACTTCCCACTTGGTGCCACCGTAAATGGTAGAGGATTTGGAAGGAGAGAGAGTGGAGATGAGATGAGTGGTCCATAGATCCGGAGAGGGAATAGAGAAACGGATATCAGTGAACACCTCTCTGGAGTAAGGGCTGTCATGGGTGTCTGCGATGGGAAGTCAAGGGTTTGCACTCAAGATGTCTTTTTTGTGTGTTGCCTACCGGACTTCATATGAGAGAGAGGGAATGGGTGATGGTGTAGCAGTTAGAGAAAATAGGAGAGATGGAGAGAGCCGTAGGAGAGGGAGAGGTTAGTAGAGGAATGAAAGGAGAATGGCTGCACTGCACAGTTCTAGTTTAACTCACCAGGTAGCAGAGTGAAAGTCACAAAGGGCCTCATTACGACCCTTGCGGAAATGGAAAAATGATGGCGGAAATGCAATACCGCCATCGAACACCGCTCGTTGCGATCATGACCCGTCACCGTAAAGTACGATGCCATTAGCGACACCGCAGTGAACGGCAACGCTAACTGCACCAAGTACGCGCACGCGCGCCTTGCAAAACCGGAATCACCGCCATGGCGCAACGGTACGCGAATTCTGACCCTAGCGGACATGTACTGAACGCCATCAAGCACGTCGTAAAGTACCATTCCGCCATGGCGAGAAATACGGCAACGCGAACCAACCGTAAATGGCCCACTGAGTGCCTGTACTCCACTCCCTGGCCTCATTGCACAACTCCTGGCAGGCGCAATGTACTCACACTATGCAACCAGTGAAATCCACTATTCACCCATGCATGCCAACGTAGAAAAGCATGCAGGGGCTCAAAGCGCCCCGTGAGTCGGCATCCATGTACGGCATGTCACCATAGCCGTACTGACGCAGCACAGGCATGTGAAGGTACAACACATCAAAATGAAAATCAAGAACACATGACACAAAACAACAGTAGTCCCCCATCGCTTGCCACCAGCGCAAGGCAACATCCACAACAGCATCCTGAGGGGGATTGCACCAGCCCTGTACTCATGCCAGTAAACAAACCAACCATCAGCAGAAGCATGTACCACACAAGTCGGCAGAGTGACTGAGCAGCCAGGCCCATCCCAAGAGGGGCCGATGGGAGCTGCAGGGCACAGATGGCATCAATACAGAAGCTATTCCAATGGACATGACCCCAGTCCCCCTCCAACAAACGCACGCAAACACAGTCACCTGTGACCAGCCACATTCTGAACAACCCATCATTCCACCAATCGACCTGGCTGACAGGCACCAGTCGGCCAAAAGCCAATCCCCCGCCCCTGAACAGCACATCATGTAAACAGACACAATGGCAGCCTCTATCCGTGACCATACTGTGCTACGTAGGCAAACGCGGCCAGTACTGTACCACACAACTCAACTCAGAAGGCGGAACACAATGCAGATCATCACGCAATACATACCGCCACAAAGCGAAAATCGCCACATCACCTGCAAAGAACAACGCAACACGACAAATATCGGAATACAATTTAAATGCACATCCAAATGACAAAGGCCCCACAGCAATTTGCAAAATCCCACCAAAACAACCATCATCACCGAGGGCTGCATCTGCAATAATTGACCGGCTTCCACTTGTGTGACGCCCTGTACCATCATGGCACACAGGGCTTACATCAACGTTCCAAAAGGCAACATGGAAGCGGCAAGAACCGCAGGTCCGTCCCATGAGGCAGGCACTAGTCGAGCTGAAAGGCCGAAATGTTGCACCTAGCCACCAGTACAGCGTAAGGGCATGTGGCCCATTGGCGATCGTCCCATATGATCGAAATGGTGCTCCACTGATTCACCCGAAGCTGCAGGAGTCGAG
Source organism: Ambystoma mexicanum (assembly GCF_040938575.1). Classification (NCBI taxonomy): domain Eukaryota; kingdom Metazoa; phylum Chordata; class Amphibia; order Caudata; family Ambystomatidae; genus Ambystoma; species Ambystoma mexicanum. Next base: position 500,698 of record NW_027182446.1, read on the forward strand.
AGTAAAAACCATCTGGAGGAGTGGCGTAGAGATGGCATCTGCAATAGGGCAGGAGATACCTGTCACCCAAAAGAAACACAAATCAACCGATTGCATTACGGGACTCATGATGCATCACAATCTTCATTCAACACACCCAATCCACACCCATATGCATGCTAGCCCACTCCAAAGGAATATACACACCCCTAATCCAGTATCGAATCACAACGAAACCAATCGAGCTAAATACACCATTGGCAACGTCGGTTACTGTGCCTGCGTCCGTCAAGATAGAACCCATGACATGGGATTAGTAACGTGCCTAGACACAAGTGTATGAAGGCGCGTCGAGACAGGGAGGATCCGACAAGGGCAGAGAGACGTATGTCCCACTATGGCAGCCTTGCATCACATAACGCAGGGGAAGGGGAGTGAACCAAGAAACCCATGTACATGGCAGACCCTAAACGGATTCATCAGTCCATGCATCCACACATCATTCCCTCATCCCGCAATGAAAACGCATGAATATTCACTCACATAATATGTGAAACTTCCATCGCGTCTGTGCGTAATGCAGTCCGCAAAAACCACTGTGCCCCTGGCCGGATCTGTAGTGTTGTGAAGCAAGATGGATTTGGGAACGTCCTGCCTCATCGTCCACTACGCTATTGCGCATCCCAATCAATTCATATCATTCATTGCCTGCTCGTTATGGGCCATGTCCCAAGGACATTCTACAATAGAACGTTACATTTCCAGCCAGACCTGTGGGCGTATCCTCGCCGCTACTTCAAAACCAAAAATGCTGGCCTTCGAATTCCTCACTTGCAACATTACGTCGAAAAGGCTTCTGTGAACGCTTGCATTCACAATTACATCAATGTAGTGCGGCTGTGTGTCATGATGCTAACTGGCTGCAATCACAAATGGGACGCCACGCCCGTCGGTGAAGTACGTTACTGTGCTGCATGAGGGTCGGCCATCGATCGAGCCCTACATACCACTGACTCTTCACAGGTATGTAAGCGGCTGCAATCATAGCATGTGTAACAATGGGAGCATAGCATGAAAATCAGTCAAAGTACATCACACTGCCATCGGGATTTGATACATGATTCCAATCCCAAGATGCCATGCGGCCAAATGCAGCCTTACGTGCGGGCCGTGCTCGACCAGAAGGGATTGCATCTGCCACAGATTCATTCAATCAGCACAGGTGGAGGCCATACAGGCCGACAGCACATATATTGCAGACCCAAACCCCTCCCACAACCACTCCCACTCCAAAATGCTACCGGCAGGACTAGCGATGTTGGGCCTGGGGTACCAGATAGCACTGCAAGTGCTACAACTACAAGAAGACGACGAACAACAACAGGTACAACAACCGGGCGCACAGGGGAGACGGAGGAGGAGGAGGAGGAGGAGGAGGGCAAGGCAGGGTCAGCAAGGCCCACAAGCACTGCCACCACCACCACGCAGGCGGCCCGCAATCCCACGCCTCCGAGCCGATCCGTTCAACCTCACTGCTGAGCAGATCCACACCCTCTACCGTTTGGACCGGGACACCATAATCGCCATTGTGGACATGACACATGCTGACCTCGTGAGCATGATAGATAGCCCAACCGCCATCCCATCCCTACTGAAGGTGGTGTCTGCACTCCACTTCCTGGCCACAGGCACCTACCAGCACACAGTGGGACAGTTGCATGGCATTTCACAGCCACTGTTCTCACGGACACTCTTCCAAGTGCACGATGCCCTCCTGAAGCACGCCGACGACCACATCACACTACCACGCACGTACCAGGAGATTACCAACGCTAAAGTGGGATTCCATGCACTTGGCGGCATCCCGGGTTGCATTGGTGCCATCGACTGCACCCATGTTGAATTGGTTGTCCCACATGCCATGGAGGTCCAGTACCGCAACCGGAAACAATTTCATTCAATCAATGTGCAAATGGTGTGTGACTCCAACAAGATATTTACGCATTGTTGTGCCAGATTTCCAGGATCTACCCATGATTCTATGGTCCTGAGGAACACAAGAATACCACGCTACATGGAGCGACACGCAGGGCACAGATCCTGGCTACTCGGTGAGTCTCATTCCATGCATGACATCGTGGCCCATTTGATGCGTCAATGACCTTGCAGGGGGGGGGGGGCTACTTAGCACTATCATTCCACTGACACCCTTTATTCGTCTCATACAGGTGATGCCGGGTATCCACTGAAGAGATGGCTCCTTACACCAATCCGGAACCCACAGAACGAGCATGAGGAGGACTACAACCATGCCCACTCACGTACCCGTGTGGTCATTGAACAGGCATTCGGCCTACTGAAGGCTCGTTTCCGCAGCCTCAGCAGGTCTGGCGGGGCACTCATATACAGCCATGAGAAGGTTTCTAAGATGGTCATGGCATGTGTCATGCTGCACAACATGTGCATACGTAGGAATGTGCCCATGCCCCCTGACGCTGTACTGCATGCACCTGAAGATGATGATGATGATGAGGGTGGGGATGTGGAGGCACCTCAAGGAGTCCATGAGGCACAGGATGCACGTGCAATCCGACAGAGCATCATAGATGCATGCTTCTAGCAACCACGCATGGTGCCTATTACACGGAAAGGGGACCTGTGGCACTGTGTGTGTGTAGTACAGGCACATTGTGGACTGTACGCCTATGGAGGCCTCGTACGCAAATATCAATGTCCACACATGTCATTGGATGATAATGAGGTGCTGTATTGTTAATGTGATTTGATTTATACACCCTATGGACCCGCCACCCAGTGAAGCCCAACACACCCCCTCCACCCTACTGCCTCCCCCCCCAACACCAGTGTCCAAATATGCATGCTGTCCGTGGGTAGACGCTATTGCAAGCCCCCTCTACGGGTATCAGGGGCACCCCTGCCCGTGGAGCGCAGGTTCCTGCCAGATCTGCGTTGGGGGCTGCCCTGGACGGAACTTGCCACGGATGAGGTCTCTGCCTGCTCGCGTCCATGCATGTCTCTGAGGGTTTGTGAGAGCTCCGAGAGCACACGGCGCACAGCAGCAAGTTCAGCACAGACGTCTTTGGACGTCGCATGCAGTTCCCCCCTCAGGCTCTCGGTGCTTTTCTCCATTTGTGCTCTCAGGCTCTCGGTGCTTCTCTCCATTTCTCCCCTGAGGCTCTCACTACTTTTCTCTATTTGTGCCCTGAGTGTCTCGGTGGATGTTTCCATGGCTGCCCTGGAACCCCCGCATTCATTTGCATGGTCCTTGAGTAGCGTGGACGCTTCCTGCTGTTGCTCGATCAGCAGGTCGAGGGACTGTTGCCTCTGCTGGGCCATGGACATTTGCGGTGGTGTGACAGGGGGGCTGCTCAACACATGTTGCCTTGGCACAGGACTTGTGGGGGTTGGCCAGTCGTCGTCTTCAGGGTGCCCCTGCGTGGTTTCGTCATGGTGTAGGGGATGGAACATGCAGGGGGATTGGGAAAGGTCATGGATGGTACCTACGTCGCCAGCACTGTTTTCCGTGTCGGAGCATGCTGGCATGACAGCTGTGTCACCTATGGTGCTGCTACCACCAGAGGCGGTGCCATCAGATACGTTCTTTGGGGGGACCTGTGGTGCTGGGGTTGTGGACTTGCTGGCTGCTGGGGTGCCTGTTGCAGTCCCCTCCAGTGTGCTGCCACTTGATTCCTGCTGCTGCCGTGTCTTGATCCTTGCACCTGAGGTGGAGGCTCTTGGGACGTTGGTCCTGGCCCTCTTTGCAGGCGTGCTGGTAGGGGTGTCCTGCAGCTCGTCGTTGGTATCGGACCCTGTGGTGGAGTAAAGAGGGGCGAGCGTTAGTTATGGGTCTGTCGGATTTGGAATGGCAACGTATCAAATGCATTGGGGTGGTACATGAGGCTGATTTGGGACTGGGCCTTGGAGGTGGTCTCATTTTCGTGTGGATTGAGGATGCATTCATTTGGCTGCCTGCAGTTAGGGGGTGCATGCTGCACATGTAGGGGTTGTTTATGGCTTCTTGATTGATTTGTTTGTTCATTCTGACTTTTAGAGGGCGCTGTCAGGGCTAAGTATGTATTGCACTATGGGGTCACATGGTACTGCACATGTTCGTGGTTTGTGGATTTCGCATTGTTTCTCTTGGCCAACCTACCTGATTCTCCGGATGTCGGCACTCCTTTCTCCATCCCTCCGACTCCCTCTATGCTCTCCATTCCTATGGTGGAGGCGCAGATTTCCTCCCAGGGGGTCAACTTGATGGGCGACTCTGAACCCCCCCCGGTAGCTGTGGCGATGTTCCTGTTCGCAGAAAGTATGCTGCGTACGCGGATCCGCAGGTCGTCCCACCGCTTGCGACATTGCTGTGGCGTGCGGGGTGTTGTCCCCACCGCACTTACGCGCTGTGCCACCAGGACCCATATGGCCTTCTTGTTGGCAAGGGCCGTCCTGGTCATTTGACTGGAGAAGACGACGGCGGAATTTTCCTGTAGGGTCTCGGTGAGCACGGTCAGTTCCTCTCGGGAGAAGTGTACCTGCCGCTTGCGGTCACACGCTTTCTTGGCTACCTTTCCCATATTTATTTTTTTAACTGGGGTTGCTAACGGGTTGGGATGTGTGTCAGGGTCGGATTTTTTATGGTTGTGTTGGGATTCGGATTTTATAGTTGTGCGGCGTGCTGTTTCCCGTTCCGGCCACATGCTTTTACTTCCGTTTCCGTATATTTACGGTGGCCGTAATTTGCGGTGCACGCTCGTTACGGTGACCGCTCATTACGGTGACCGCTAAGATGGGTGGCGGTATTGAACCTGGTGCAGCGTACGGCGGCGGTAAGGGCCGTTTTGGGGTCATTTCCGCCATCGCAGCCTTTCGGATTCCGCCATGGCGTAATGCTCGTGCCCGATGGGTCGTGATTGGCCGCACTTTGCTCCTTCGTGCAATGGCGGAAACGCTATTTACGCTGTTGCGGTCCGGTCAGTCAATTTCCGCCAGGGTCGTAATGAGGGCCAAAGCCATGAATGCCATCCAGAAAGAAAAAAATAAGAGGTGCACAGATGTAAAAAGTTCACACAGCCTAAAATCGATTTTTTTTAAAGAGGTACAGAGGCAGTGTGATGAGAAGTAGACCAGTAGAGGCAAAGCAGGCAGAGTACAATGCAGAGTAAAAAGGTTCAGTAGGATTGGTGGAGGTGGTAATGATGGAGTTCAGCCATCACTCACTTCTAGTAATGCGGGGAGTGTAATGTCAAAGGATCAAGTCTAGAGGCCGAGGCATATTTTGTGAGGGAAATCCAGGCCCGGACAGGGACAGACACTATTGGCACAGACAATGTTATTGTCCACTAACACATCTTCCGCATCTGCTCCTACCACCACTAGGGACACTCCAGTGGGCCACCACGTCCCGCAAGCAACCTTGGAGGACATACGCAATACAACAGACCCCTACCTTTCAAAGGTCACTTTATTGTGCATATACTGCAACGCGGTCCTGTCTAGGGGAGAACATTTGCAAAGTGCCTTTGAGGCTGCACCTGGGACCATGGCAAACACTGCCCCCTACCCAAGTAAGGTGCACCTTACACCTTCTGCTCTCCACGTACAATTTCTTATCCCTGTGGTTGGTACGCTCTGTCAAATCTCCCTTCCATTGCTGTCTTTTCTGGCATCTCTTATAACAACAGGAAACATGCTACACAGCCAGAAAGTGTTCTTTTTATTAGAACGCTTCCTTAGAGTGCGCTTCCGGTATTCCTTTTCAAATTTTTTTAAATCAAACAGAGAAACATCTTTGATCGATTAAACACATCTTTGTTTTTTTATTTTCCTTTCAAACAGAATTATCTTAACATGGATTGAGAAGGACTGAAGGCAATCGTACCGGGATAAATAAGGAATCCCAAAAAATTGGTTTGGAAGTTAAGAAAGGACAATTGTGTATTAAACTAAAGGGAAAGAAAAAATTGTAATAATTGAAAACTCTCCTGATGAACCACGTGCGTTAAACGGGGAGAAACACGTGTTGAGAGACTGAATGGATTTAATTATTTGAAGAAGATAATTCTGTTTGAAATGAAATAAAAAAACAAAGATGTGTTTAATCGATCAAAGATGTTTCTCTGTTTGATTTAAAAAATTTTGAAAAGGAATACCGGAAGCGCACTCTAAGGAAGCGTTCTAATAAAAAGAATAGTTTGTTCTATATTGCAGCAGCCGCAATATACACTTCAACAGGTGCAGCATCCAGGTAACAAACAAATCATTTATTACTGCGCAGTTAGAAATCGCCAATTTATGAAACCAAAGCCGCAAAGGACTGCAAAATTTATACAAACAGCCAGAAAGTGGGGGAACAAAAAGACTCTTTTCAGAGCCACCTTGCATTGTTCAAAAATAGAACGTCAATTGAAGCATGCAGGCGGGGATGCTGCCTATAAGCGCCGCATACAGAGATGGCAACAATTAGCGGTGGAATGCCGTCAAAAGCATTGTACGCATTTCCACAAAAAATGTAGTGGCTCTGAAAAGAGCCTTTTGGGTACTATTTGTTTTTTAAGCGTTACACTTGGTGAAAGAGCACTGGGAAAATGCATCCTACACTTGCAGGAAGCGCTGTACGGCATTTTGGATATTACACACAAAGATCTCATTGCCAGCATCAGTCAGATGAACTCCATCTGAACGAAAAATGTTCCTACTATGAAAGGTAATGTTTTAATTGTGGAAGGAGAACATGCCAACGTCACTCAGAAAAGCGGACACAGCCTTGTTCACATTGCGCTGCGCTTTCTCCATTTGTGGGCCACAGAAGAAAGAACGCAGCCACATCTGCCGCCCTAAGCTGTTCAATCCACAATGAACAATAATAATTTCTGGATGAGGAAGTGTCACCAAACTAGGACAAAAAGGACCCACATCGACCCACTGCATTCCACGTATTCCTGACCAGTGCACAGCAACATTATCGAAACCAAGGTGTGCTGCTACTGCACAACGCTCTGCGTAAAGTTGTACCTAATGTATCCACGAGTTGCCCAACAGCCATATAGTCTGCCTACTTAACGGCACACCCGTCCCCATAGCCATGTCCACTCCTATTGGCAAACAAACGCTCTGGCACAATCTGTTCCTACACACCACACTCACAAATTCATATTGACCAATCCCAACTCCTGCATAGTCCCATTTCCATTGCAGCCACCCTCACAATACCCGCATGTAGCACGTGCAGGCTCCCAAAAGGGGTTGATTTTCCCATCATATTGCCACGTGTACGCAGCTAAACAAACACATTTTAAGCGTAATAAAAAATCGGCATCTTCGTAGAAGTTATGGAAAGTGTTTATTTCTAATTTTGCTAAAGGGACGTGTCAAGAAACACCTTCTTCTGTGCTCCTTGTTATGGGTTGCTCTCGGCTTGTGCTCCGTATATTACTACATGTGTGTCTGCAGCGTACATAGTATAAACGGCAACAGATTACTAATTGCAATAGAGGAAACAAAAATTTACTGCCAATAACAAACATCACACTACAAGCACTAACATTATCATGGCCACAAAACAACATCCTACCATGGAACACAAAAGCATACATACAAGTGAATCACTCAACCGTAGTCCCATTTCCATACCAAGCACATTATGAAAAACGGCATTTATCTCGTGCGATTTCCCCTATTACCGCGAGGACCGCGGCCCAGTAGAGCAGGTCAAGTCCTTCTTCCCTTTCAAGTAGTCTTTCAGCAGCACTCCCTGATTGGCTACTGTTAAAGTATTACGCACGCATACACCAATTACAACCAAGAACTGTGCATTTAATTCTATCACATCTTATGAACAGTGCATAACAGCCGTTACTCACGCAGAGGTGACATATCTTATAAATCAAAAGCACTTCCACGAGAAAGTACGGGTCAACGATCTACACTTTCTGCACCCACAAACATCAACATCACTACTCATCAGCACACCCAGTAGGTATCACTATTTTTTCTATAGTACAGTGCCAACTTTGTTATACGTCCGCATACCTCTCAAATCACACGCTTTTGGCGGGTGTCACCCACCACTTATGCACTTGTCTCACCCACCAAGCTCCCTAAACGCCCCTAACAGTCAATGGGCTTTCACATGCCAATTACAAAATCAGTTGTTTTCACCCGCCCAAGGGCCATGAAAGGTTGAGAACTATGCATGATGCATAGCAACAGAGTACCTAGGTATAAATCTCCATGACGTACTCATAATTTGTATTGTTGTGCCTCCCATCACATACCATTAAATTGCTCCTACAGTGGTAGGTGGTGGCAAAGGTTCCATTTGACCACAACATGCATTGGTAGACGAAAAAGGATACTGTGTTCTTTTGTTCCGTCTTTTTTACAATTGTTTGCCCCATTACACCACCTTCTAGCAAATTTTTACAAATCGCAAACACAACTATCAGGCAGCCTTTCTGACCAAACTAGGCAAAGTGCATGCATTTCAAGCATAACAACAATTTCCACCCGTACGTCATACATAACAACAGCAGTTAAGCAATAAAAAAAGTTATCGCCACGTTCAAAACAGTAACATATGTAAATGTGCATAATGAAATGAAAATCCATAAGCAATGCCTGCACTCAGGTACTAAGCATACATATGCACAGAACTGCATGCAAATGGACGCCCAAAAACATTGTACTTTCCACTCTGTACATCTTTCCGCACCTTTGTCTCATCCTCCCACACTGCACAATACTGCATTTGTCAAGTAACTAGGCCTACACTAGTATAAACACGTTTTTCATAACCTGTGATACACTAAACTCCCAAGTAGCCCACCTACTCCCTTAACAAACATACTTATACTCCCAACCGCCCTTCATATTGTACACCTTTTATTTATACAAACACACTTTGTCTTCCTGCCAAGACATTCCCCTACAGTTCTCAAGAATGTAATTTACAAATGTAAGCGCTATGTCATTAGCCAACATATGTTCTTACCGTCTTCTTATACAGGAGCAGTACCCACCTTTCTCTGGGAAGCTACTGGAGTGTACACTTCACAATACAGCCTAGAAGACACCTACTCTCTGCAATCAACAAAGTAAGTCCAATACCAGCATACTCTTGTATGTCTTACTAAACCAGTGCTCTAATGTTGTACTGTAGCTTGTACATGTGTGCCCATCCAGCAGTATGTACTTCATTGTTACTTATCACATCTCTACAGGTGCTAAGTGTTTCTTATGTCACCACCATTACAATAATACCCACATCCTAACATAGTGTCCCCAACCTAACCTTACACACTACTTCACAGCCACACACTTGCACTTAAATAGTTGCCTACCCTCCCATTCACCCATTCACCCACTGAGGCACATTGCACACATATGCATGTCAAAATGTGAACACCCACACTTTCCTTTCTTCGCCAACTACTACTACACAATGTCTACCAAATGGCTATTCTTTAGAAAGCAATGCAGAAAGAGAGCCATGCAACCTACATACACAGAAAGCAGCCATCCACTGCAAACTCAACCTAAACAGAAAGGTGCAGGAGAAGAGTTTATTCAGTCATTATGGAAAACAAATCCATCTACCAGTAAAGACAGTGTAGGTGATCTGGCAAAATGTGAGAATGTACAGGAAATCACAAAATACAGTCCAACACAGACTACTCCTAAAAGAGCACATACAAATGGTTGTGTAATCACAAGCAAGCATTCAAAAAAACTAATTTTACATAAAATGTTCCACCACACAGTCCTTCAGAACCTTACAAGTAGAGAACAGAAACCATGCTCAACCCTCTAAATCTACCACAGAAAAGTCTTCCTAGAAGCTCTTGTAGACAGTGCTATAAGTGTGAAGCGGACATTGTTTATAGTAACTTTGAAGAGAATGAAACCACTAACAAGATTAAAAGGTAAATTGCAAGCACTACTTCGAAACAAATGCAATGCCACCATAGATACCTTTGGCCACATATGTACAGGTGAGTGGAGTCACACCACCAACACAGAGCCATACTTCAATGAAGAATCCTACAAACAACAACTAACTAACCAAATTGCCTTACATCAGAGTGGACCAGGGTATGAACAGATAGCCAATGCCATAATAGAAGAGGAAACACTTCTTTCAGAAATATCTCCATCAAACTTAGATGGCACTCGCCAATCCACCAAACCAACATACCTCACCTACAAATGGCCTTGCACACGAATGTGCAATGTTCGCCCATGCCTATTCAAAAAATTAGCAGCAATTCCTATGTTATGGAGTTGCCCACACATTAAAACGGGTCCCCATTTCCAAAACATGTCTGCTACACAACTACTTCAAAAGGTGCAAGAAAAGGACAAAGTATTCCAAACTAGTGTTACAAATATCTTGGCAAACATGCCTGGTACGAAAGAGTACTGGTTCAGACGGCACGCAGATGTACAGTGTATTGTACACAACTTTGGCCCACCCACATGGTTTGTCACTTTAAGTTGTGCTGAGGATGCATGGGAAGACTTGCACACTTTCCTACGCATAGCAAACACAAAACAGGTATAGACATGAAAACACCAGGAGAGCTGTGCTCTCTCGATCCAGTAAATGTTTCACGCTACTTTTATCATTGCTTCCTTGCGATGCGGTACTTCATTTGCAATAAAAGACTTCCTCCCTCGGAGAAGAAGAACACTTATTTTGGAGAAAAGAATATCAAGCCAGAGGAACACCACACATTCACATGCTTTTGTGGATTAAAAATGCTGATAAATTTGGCGAGGAGAGTGATGAAACAGTTTTGCAGTTCATTCACAAATATGTCACTTTAGAAATCCCTCTGGAAAGTACACATAGTGACCTCGAGCACAGATTTTGCAACACTCATCCCCTTTGCATACTCATCCCCCCTGCACACTCATTCCCTCTGCACACTCATTCCCTCTGCACACTCTTTCCCTCTGCACACTCATTCCCTCTGCACACTCTTTCCCTCTGCACACTCATCTCCTCTGCACGCTCATCCGCTTCACACACTCGTCTGCTCCATGCACTCATTCCCTCTCTGCACTCATCTGCTTTAAGTATTTGTGTTTTTCACGCATCCAGCAGCAATATCCTGTTCTGTATATTCATCTCATACACTCATCTGTTCTATACCTTCATCTGCTCTGCACGGTCATCTTCTCTATATACTCATCTGGTCCATACATCCAGTCACTCCATACACCCATGCGCTGCATATACGCATGCGCTCCATACACCCATCCGCTCCATACACCCATCTGCTCCATACACCCATCCGCTCCATACACCCATCCGTTCCATACACCCATCCACTCGATACACCCATCCGCTCCATACACCCATCCGCTCCATACACCGATCCGCTCTGTACACCAATCCGCTCCATACACCGATCCGCTCCATACACCGATCCGCTCCATACACCGATCCGTTCCGTACACCCTCCGCTCCATACACCATCCGCTACATACACCCATCCACACCATACAACCTCCGCTCCATACACCCTCCGCTCCATACACCCTCCGCTCCATACTCCATCCGCTCCATACACCATCCGCTCCATACACCAGCCGCTCCATACACCATCCGCTCGATACATCATCCGCTCCATACACCCATCCGCTCCATACATACATCCGCCCCATACACACATCCGACACATACACTCATCATTCCTATACACACATCCATCATATACACTCTTCCGCCTTATACACTCATTTTGCTCTATCCACTTATTTTGCTCTATACACCCATCCGCTCCATACACCCATCTGCTCAATACACCCATCCGCTCCATACACCCATCCACTCCATACACCCATCCGCTCCATACACCGATCCGCTCTGTACACCCATCCGCTCCATACACCCATCCGCTCCATACACCGATCCGCTCTGTACACCCTCCGCTCCACACACCATCCGCTCCATACACCCATCCGCACCATACAACCTCCGCTCCATACACCCTCTGCTCCATACACCCTCCGCTCCATACACCCTCCGCTCCATACACCATCCGCTCCATACACCATCCGCTCAATACATCATCCACTCCATACACACATCCGCCCCATACACACATCCGACACATACACTCATCATTCCTATACACACATCCATCATATACACTCTTCCGCCTTATACACTCATTCTGCTCTATCCACTAATTTCGCTCTATATCCTCATTTCGCTCCATACACTCATGAGCTCTATAGACCCAACCGTTCTATACATTCATCTGCTCCGGCTATCTACACACTCTCTGCTTTTCCATATTCATCCGCTATCCACAAATGTGCGCTCTACATACTCATCCGCTCCACATACTCATTTGTTCTACACACTCATCCGGTTTACGCTCATCCGTTCTGCACATTCATCAGGCTTACGTATTTCTGCGTTCTACTCGCTTCACTGTGTTTACGCACTCATCCATGCTAGACGCTCGTCCGCTCAACACACTCATCCGCTAAATATGTTTATCCATTCTATACACTCATCCGATCTACATTTTCATTCAATTTCCACATTCCTTTCGAACTATATAGTTATCTGTTCTTCCATTCATGCATTCATCCACTCAGTGCATCTGCTTCACCTGCTTCATTTATTCTAACTATTTCATCCACGCCATTCACTTTGTTCACTCGTCATGCATTCTGTCTATTTCAGGAGTTTAAATCTCGTTACTGATTCCGTGAGGTTTACTCTTATTAACCATTTCACTGCTTTGATCTACTTTATTTGTTAAATCTGGTTGTCCTTCTAGATTATATTGGGGATTATTGGGGTATCCAGTCAAATGGTCGACATACAAATGGTCGACAGAACAAATGGTCGACACAATTTGGTCGACAGGTGTAATGGTCGAATTTTATTTTCATTTATATATATATGTTTTTTAGGTTTTCGTTTAGGGGAAAAAAGGAGTTTTTAGCCGAAAAAAGGCCCTCCCCCAAAAAAAAAAAAAAAAATGTGAAAAAACCAACAGAAAAAATATTCGACCATTTGACCTGTCGACCTTTTGGTGTCAACCATTTGTCCTGTCGACCATTTATTTTCCACCAAATGACCTAGAACCGATTATTGGCTGTCAATTTCTTGCATCAGGTAGTTTGTTGGATTGGTATCATTGGGTTGCTGTTAGTCTTTTTGGGTTATTTGGTACAGGTTGGTTTTTAGGGAAAGAGCCAGGTTTTCAGCAGTTTGCGGAAAGACATTAAATCCTCGGTTAGGCGGATGTGGGGTGGGAGTGAGTTCCATAACGAGGGCGCCAAGGCTGAGAATGATGATCCACCTAACCAGACTGAGTTTGTCTTCGGTATGACTAGGAGGCCGGCTGAGCTTGATCTCAGGGTGCGAGGGGGGTGATAGGGTTTTAGCTTGTCTTGAAGATATTGAGGCTCGGTTTTATGCAGTGCTCGATGGGAGATGCATAAGGTTTTGAAGGTCACCCTTCGGGCTACTGGGAGCCAGTGCAGCGTGTTAAGGGCTGGGGAGATGTGGTCTCTTGGGCCGAGCGCAAGTAGCAATTTGGCAGCCGCATTTTGTGCCCTTTGGAGTATATTCAGTTGGTACGCGTGGGCTCCAAGGTATAGGGGGTTTGCGTAGTCCAGTCTTGATATAACGATTGATTGGACTGCGGAGAGTCTGTTGGGAAAGGAGAGATATGGAAAGATGCGCCTAAGGGTTTTATGGTGGTAGTGGCAGGACTTTGAGATGTTGTTAGAGAGAGTGTTAGATCAGAGTCAAGGGTGCATCCAAGATTTTTCACTGAGTTGGAGGGGGTCAGTGAGTTGCCCATGGTGGATGGCCAGGGTAGCGGGTGCGGAAGACGTTCTGAGTTGCCACATATCATGATTTCCGTTTTGGAGGGGTTTCAAATTAGCCCAATCCTGCTCCATAAAAAGACCTGTGGCTCTCGAGTCCACCATGGCCAAGGTGGAAATTACGCCTTTCCCGGGTAAGGACAAGCTGATTCGCAGGATCAAAAGTTCTGTTTCAGGAGTCTGTTCAGAGGTTACACTCCTGGGACTTGGTAAAGCCTCCCGAACGTAGGACCCAACTATGAGCGGGAGCTGTCGTTTCCTGACCTGCGAGGAGGAGCCAATGGGCATACTCTGACCAAATGTTCAATACATGCATAGGTGTTTTTCTCTCCTCCTTTGTCTTTCTTTATTGGTTAGGGGTCCTCGTGTTAACCCTATTTGGATGGGCTCTTCCTTGGCCTTAGATGTCGGGGGAGACGTTACCGGAAGAACACGAGGGGGCAAGCTCCTGGACCACGGTCTCTCCAACTTGCGTTCCTGAAAACGATAGTCAAACTGGAGAACAAGTTTCACAAGTTCCTCAAACGAAGCAGGGCACGGTATCCAAGCAAGCTCATCCTTTAGTTCATCGGAGAGATCTCTCCTGAATAGGGTCACACATGCCTCTTCCGGCCAGGCCAGTTGCTGAGCAAGTTGTTTAAAGCGGGTAACATATGTTAAGACATTCAATGTGCCTTGAGTAAAGTCTAACAAGGAATCCTGTTTGGTGTAGGTGAGTTCTGGGCGATCAAAAACACCTGAAAAGGCTTCAATAAAGCCTTTATAGTAGTCCAGGAGTGGGTTACCGGAAACCACGAGAGGCGTAGCCCAGGACAAGGCACTACCGTCCGAATGGGTGATCACAAAACCCACACGAGAGCGGTCAGAGGGAAAGGCTGACTGCCTGAAGGTAAAAGCAACAGTGCAGACGTCCATAAACTCTTAAACTCCCTATATTTCTTGGGTTCTCCATTGTACTATGGTCGGACCACAATACTAAGATTGACCCACAGCAGGGTTGCCTTGTGTCAGGACCTGACGTAACACAGCATTTTTCATCTTTAGATTCTGTACCTCCATGAAAAGACCCTGGACGGCGGCCATGAGCTCTTGTACCTGCTCCATGGTCTTCTTCTTCTCTTCTCTTTCTTTTTCTTTGGGTGTTGTCAGGATCAGTCCTTACCTATTTGCTTCTGGAATCCTTTTGTGTGAAGAGTTAAGGCCTGTTCTTCCAGGTATCCACTGTGCAACCCAGTTTGTAGAATACAGGTAAGCACTGTGGCTGCCCTGAGAGCCAGGTCCCAGGGAAAAAAAAACAGAACGGGCGTGGGAAACCAATTTACAGAGTAGAGAATCCAAGTGGCACAATCCCAGGAAGAGTCTTCGAGGATGTGAAAGAAGGCCAAGTAACAGAAATAGTAGAAGGAATCTGCTGCGCAAGTATGAGGAGGGAAGAATGAATTTCCAATAGCGGTGACAGAATAGGTCCTACGATGCTCTGAAGCGCAGAGCAAGAGGACCAGCTACCAGGAACTGGAAGGAAGCTGCAAAAGCAAGCGGTAGAGGCCGCGGGAGGAGGGAAGTGAAAGGGAAAACAGTAGGGAGTCCGGGAACAAAGGAGAAAGAGTGGCGGCCGGGCCGCAGGAGGATCCAAGCGCAACCAGGAGTAAATGCGAGGCACCAGGAAACCAGGACAAAATGAGTACAAGGAAAGGAAGAAGCATGGAGGATAAGAGCTCAACACAGTGTACAGCAATGTTGGGCAATTGCAAAGCGCGGCTATTACTGTCTGATACTGTTTTATTTCTGGATGACGGGCAGTCACAGCACGCACGCGTTATGACATAAAAGCGTGTCTGAGGCATCCGGACGCCATCTTGGATCGGGGAAGGAAACGGAAGTGCTGTGATAAAGAAACCTTGTCAGACAAGTGCCAGCTGATTGGCCGCATGACACCCGGTTTATGGCAAAATTGTACCCTGTCAGGGGTGAGGAGGCCCGGCTGCCTGCCACTTTGGAGGTGGATGACATTATGGCCAGTCTGGTGGACCGTTCCTCCATTTCGGCTGATGAAGTGGCTGTCAGGGACCCGGTGGCCCAGAAAGTGGATTCTGTGCTGAAAACATCCTACGTAAGGTCCCATCTGGCTTTGCGCTACAACAACTATGGCTCCTATGCTGCGGACACTGTGTTGGCTCAGTTTCAGTGGCTGTGTCATGCTCTGGATGATGGCACTGACTGTTCCCAGCTCCTTTTGGACTTGCAGAGTCGGTCCGACTTCATTTTGGACCTGTTTTATGATGGTGTTTGGGGTACTGCTATGGCTATGGGCGTTACCATCTCTGGCACACAGCATTTGTGTCTTCGGACTGGAAGGCGGAGGGTGTTAGGGAGAATTCTCATTTCATAGCTAATTTACCTGACCTAGTGAGTCCCCCAGCAGCTTTGCTGGATCTCTGGAGCTGTTTCTTTTCCACTTGGTAAGAGTGTGAGCTTTTCACCACTCTTACTTGTATTTTGCTATGTGTTTTACCTGTTTTTGTGATTGTGGGCTTTGGAGTACACCACTTCAGTAGCCCCCTTCTTTGTGTGTGTCACACAGCACCTTCTGTGCAGTGGCACAGGGTTGTCGTGCAGACTTCCCACCGACTCTATTTCTGAGGTGACTACTGTCCCCCAGAAAATGGTAAAGTTTCCATTAACTTTACTTAGTCGAATTTAACCACAGATCCAGTACACACCATCCTACATGGAGTGCTGGAAGGGTGAACTCTTAACTCTTTTTATCTGTACCTCCTAGAGCATTGTTTCGCTCTTTTAACATTTAGACATGGCTGGTGGCAGTGGTATCTACCCTAAATGTGTACCGTGGTTATCTTATATAACTGTGGTATATTGTAGGCTATTGTGTTAGCCTCAAACTTAAACCCGCTTGACCAAATCCTTTTTCGTTTGGCTCTGGTGCAGTTTATTCGCCATTTCTTTTTGTTAAACTCCTTCTTTTGTTTTACTTTGCGCGGCAAACTAGGTTCGCCTTCTTTGTTCACTGTCTTTTGGCGGGCTTCTACCTAGAAGCCCTCCTCAAGGCACCTGGGTGTCTAGGTGGGCTGAATGTGAGGGAGGGGTGTAGTCACCCCCTGCACAGGGTATCCTAGGAAATTCAAGTCGCACTTTGTCATGATTGACCAGGGTGGTTGTCCGGACTGGACAACCTCCCTGCTGGGTGATTGACAGCCAGGCTGTATGAATGGAGGTTTTTCGCATAAAAGGTAGGTCTCTTGGGCTGGAAGTCAGAGAGTCGCCACTGGAACTACAAGGAACCGATGAGAAGTGAAGGAGAGGTCGACTGCTGCAACTACCGGTGAAGCCCTGCTGCAGTCCTGAGCTATCTACCCTTCAACGACTGAGAGGAGATCCAGTCCAGAGTCATCTTCTACCAGCTCACCTTCTTCAGGCAGAGGTCGCCTTCGTGGTCGAAATCGCTGCACACTGCTGTAGTGGTACGGATAGCCACCTGAAGTCCCTCTCCTGTTTTTAAGGAGCGCAACTTTTATTCATTGTCGCTGCTGCTGGCCTCATCCCTGTGTGGTGCGGACCCCCTCATCGTCCTTCTTCGTGCTGAAGCTGCAGGAAAGCGTGGGTCTGCAGGAAACCAACAGGAACAACTGCTGTGGCACCAGCTTCGTTCTTTGAGAAAGGTACTGTGTCCTGTTCGAGGAATTTTGGGTGAAATCCCAATTTCTCTACTTTAAGGCTTGTCCTTACTTTTCCCTCCTTCTTATAACTTTTGCTTCCGAACATTGACAATATCAAAGTACTCTTGGCAACGTTGAATCGCGAACTGTCCGACTGTGTGATCCTCGACAACAGGCACCCGGTGTCACTTGACTTTGGCTCCAGCCTTTTGATTCTTGAATTCCTGTCTATGTGTGTTCATCGATTCTGTCTGCCTAACCAACATATTGCCTGTGATATTTGCCCCAACTCTCTCTGGGTACTTCGGGTGCTAAATGTGTTTTTTACCCCGGTAGCATTTCTTACCGCAGATACGCGTTTATCTAGTAGACTGAACTGCCAAAGTGATCGCAATTGTATTCACGGTAACGTGTTCTGTTTCGTAACACCGGTCCATTCAAACACAGGGTACTTACCTCAAATAATACTGTACAAAGTGAATTGGTTAGTTGTAGTATATTTTACGTGTGGTTTTTGAATTTATAGAAGTGTCGTGTTGATAACAAATGGTGTAAAAATAAAGGTACTAATATTTTTTAGTCAGTGTTTGCTTGAGTCACAGTAATTGTGGTCCCTTTGTGTAATCTCTGCTACTGCTCATATACTCTTGAGATAAGCCTGGCTGCTCCGCTACTGCTACCACTCTAACATAGTAGTACAGGCTTGTACCAAAGGTAAAACTTGTATTGCCACCTGTAGTCTTAATTGTGTGTAGTGGTCGCTAAGGGCACTGCACAGGATTCTGCCTAACAGAGGGGTCCCAGAAGCCTGCTGCCTTGAAGCTTCCCTTTGAGGGTCGAAATGTGTTTGGCGATACACTGGAGTCGAAGGTTCACCGGGTCTTTAAGGCAGATAAACATGCAGACAAATTGAGGAAGAAGGTGGCTCCTGCCTCTTCTTGTGCTTTCCGACCTCCTCGCAAGTCTTATGTCCCTTGTCCTCAGACAGACCGTAAGAGGCAGGGTTTCCGGGGTCCTTTCTGTCATCCCATGTCCCCCCCACCAAACCTCAGAAGTCCTGATGCCCAACCTTGGCTGGTGGGGGGATGGGCGTTTAGTTTAGTTTCTTTATTTATACCGCGTGCCCCTGGGGTAACTGGGCACCGAAGACATAGATGAGGTTACAGCAGAGAATATACATACATACAAGATGATAACAGTAAGTGCATTTGAACGGGTTACATGGTGGTCGGGAGAGAACGCTAGAGTGTCAGATAGCGGTGGAATTCTTGTTGGCGAGCCAGGACTTTGTTTTTGCTCTGAAGGTCCAGCAGGAGGGTTCTGCTCTGAAGGTCCAGAAGGAAGGTTCTGCTCTGAGGTTCAGCGGTATAGCGTTCCATTGTTTAGCGGCCAGGACAGGGAAGCTGGATCCGCCTGCATTTTTTAGGGAGAATTTGGGGATGGAGAGACAGTGAGAGTACACCGTTCTAGTTGGTCTGGAGGAAGTGTGTTTGGTGAACTTGTCTGCAAGGTATTTGGGGGCGTCATTGGAGAGGCTTTTGTGGATGATGACGAGGGATCTTAGGGTGATTCTATCTCGTACAGGGAGCCAATGGGCATTTTGTCTGAAGCTTGAGATGTGTACGTGTCGTGGGATGCTGAGAGCGGCTCTGAGTGCATTATTCTGTAGCACCTGAAGTTTATTCAAATTGCGTTCAGAGGATCCAAGAAAGAGTGTATTGCAGTAGTCCATTTTTGAGAGCACTAGTGCTCTGGCTAAAGTAATGCAACTGGAGGGCGAGAGGAAGGGTTTGCAGGCACTGATGAGCTTATTTGTATAGGCTGTGGAGGAGGCTGTGGCATTCACCTGTTTTTTGAGCGATAGTGTGGAATCTAGATAGACTCCTAGAGGTTTCATTTCTTTGGCCACAGTGATTAGGTTACCGTCTATGTTGATAGATGCGTAACGGGGGTCCAGTTTGTTTAGCCGAGGTTGGGAGCCGACAAGAAGGAGCTCGGTTTTCTCGTCGTTGAGGCATAAGCCATGTTCTGCCATCCAGGCTTGGATCTCCAGGTATAGGTTGTTGATCCGCATGGAATCCTCTTCATAGCAGCCTGATAGGGTGATGGGAACCTGGGTTTCGTCAGCATAGTTGGTGTATCTGACACCGAGGTTGTCAAGGCGGTCGAACAATAGCTTGGTGAAGATATTGTATAGGGTCGGCGAGACGCACGACTCTTGTGGGACGCCACAGAGGATGGGGATGGGGTGGGCTGATGCCCCCAGAGAGAAGACCCAGGTGGGTCGGTCGGCTAGGAAGGATTGAACCCAGGCAGTCGCCTGGTTAGAGAAAGCAGCTGAAGTCGTCAGATGTTCCATGAGGATCTGATGGTCGACGAGTTCAAAGGCTGCTGAGAGGTCAAGCAGCAGGAGAATGGCTAATTTGCCCTTATCCTTTGCCTCGTCCATCTGGATTTTTAAGTCCAGGAGGGTTGTCTCTGTTCCGTGCCTTGGTCTGAAGCCAGATTGTCTAAGGCCCAGGAGGTTGTTCTCTTCCAGGTGCTTCTGGATTTGTAAATAGGCCACTCCGTCTAAGATCTTTAGGATGTAGGGTACAGTGGTAATTGGCCTGTAGTTGGTTGGGTTATTAGAGTCTAGGTTGTTTTTTAGAAGTGGCATGACCCAAGCCTTCTTTAGGCTGCTAGGGACTGAGCTTCATTTGAAGGAGGCGTTAATAAGGGCTGTTGTGAAAGGGACCAGATTGTTGGCACCTTCCTGGATGATGGGAGCTGGGCAGGAGACCCCTTGGCATCTGGAGGGCTTGAGGCCTTTGATGATGCTTTCCACTTCTTTTGTTGATACTGGGGTAAAGGAGAAGGGGGCATGTGGGAATTTCAGAAGTGGGTGGGAGTGGAGGGTTGTTTTTTTTGGCTAGGCTGAGCTTTTTCTGCTCGATTCTGGATTGAAGCCTGGCGATTTTGTCTGCCAAGGCTTTTTGAATCCTCTCACACCAGTCTGCATCTTTCACGCATGTTTCAGAAGGTGTGGAAGGGGACTCAAGTTCCCTAAGGATGGTGAAGAGCTCTTTTGTTTTAGATTTGGCGCTTTCAATTCTGTTGTCATAGGGTCTTTTTTGGCTTTGAGGATAGAGGTTTTGTAGGTGGTGGCAGGTATCGTGAGTAGTGTGTTGTTGGCCTGATTAGGAGTTTTTCTCCAAGTGGCTTCTGCCGCCCGTTTGGTGTTCTGGAGGGTTTTAAGCTCCGGGGTGAACCATTTGTTCAAGTGGGCTGCTGGCTTAGCTTTTGTGAGTTTGATAGGGGCAATGATACCTACTGCTGATCTGAGTGTTTTATTGTAGAGGTCAGCAAGTTTATCAGCATCTAGGTTGGCGTAGTTTGCGGGAGTGAGGATGTTGTGGATTAGTGGACGAAGGCTTTGTAAGGTGATGTTGCGGTTATTCCTGGTGAGGGTTTGCGGGATAGTAGCTGGAGGGATGTTTGGTTGAGTCATACCTTGGATGGCGAAGTGGATGGCGTGGTGGTCTGACCAGGCAATTGGCGCATGTTTAAGGATGGTTGTGGAGCAGTTGTGGTCCGCTAGCTAGTCCAGGGTTCTGCCCTTGTTGTGAGTTGGAGCTGTGATCCTGAGCTGGAACCCTAGTTGGGAGATGGTATTTTCCTTGGAGAGCGCATTGGCGTCATTGGGATCCCCAAGGCCCATGTGAAGGTCTCCCAGTAGGATGATTTGAGATCCTATTTTGGTATTGGTGGACAGGAGGTTGGATATCTCTTCCTCAAATGAGGAGAGGGGGTCTGGGGGTCTATAGATGAGATGCAGAAGGACAGTTTGTGTGGCAGTGAGTTGGAGCTTAGCAGACAGGAGTTCGGCAGACAGGAGGCTGGATGTAGTGGTCATTCTGAGGCCAAGGGATTGTTTTGGCGATAAAGGCTACTCCTCCTCCTTTGCCTGAGTCCCTGTCGTTCCTTAGAATTGAGTAGCCTTCTGGAATAGCGAGGGATAGAGCTGGGCCTGCTGCCTGATGCAGCCAAGTTTCGGGGATAGCTAGGATATCCAGATTGTTAGCAGTGATGAGGTCTGCAATGTGAAGCGCATGGCCAATGAGTGGGCATTGATGAGAGCACTTTTGATCATGGGAGGTTCAGTTATGTTGATGGGGGTTTTATGGGCGTTATCCAGAGTTTGTGTGGTACTGGCTTGAGCTTGGTTGTGACGAGGGTGAGGGGGCTGTTTTTTAGTGAGCGATATGGGAGGTACGAACCGTGAGCCAAGTCTTAGGTTTTTGTCCTTCACTGGGCAGTGCTTCCAGGGTGTGGGAGGAGCAGCAAATCGGCGGATCCATTCAAATCGGCTGAAGGCACAGTTTGCTGGTTAATTTGTTTAGTATCGCGTACCCCATAGTTGTGGAGTATGTAGGATGGTGGGGTGGGGGTGATTGGGGAGGCGGGGTTGAGGGGAGGGGGGTGTTGTTAGGGTGAAGTAGGAAGAGAGTTACTGAGACGGTGAGAGTGGGTAAGAAAAGGATTGCCATGAACAATCGGTTTGTGTCCACGAGTATAGTCAAAGTTGGCTAGAGACTAGGCAGTTCATAATAGATACAGTAGGCAATACGTGGGCTTGAATCACAGTTAGCACAGTTCAAAATAGACACAGTAGGCAATAAGTGGGCTTAAATCACAGTTAGCACAGTTCAAAGTAGCAGAAATCAAATAGTAGGCCTGCTAAAGCAGAATTCAAAATGGGCACTGTTGCAGTTAATACAATTGGATAAAGTAGGCTAGTTCTGGTTTTGACTAGATGAAGTAAACAGTAGCGCATTGGCAGATGCAATAGTTACAGGTAGGCAGGGGTTGTTTAATACTTGGCTAGTAATAATAGAAGAGCATTTGGTGACTAATAGGCACATTATACGTGACCCGGTGGGGTAGGGCAGTTGGGTGTTTTGATATGAGCCCACGCTAGAAGTTAGTCTGGATGAGGGGCTGGATTTCTTAGATGCTCCCGGTGCAAACAGGGGCAAACAGGGTTGCTTGGCCTTATAGTGGCCTTGGGGGGTCGCCGGCTGTTCCGCCTGCAGGCGGAAGTGTTTGTTTAAATAGCAACAAACACACGTTACCTCGCAACGAGGCAGATGCTAAGCCTCGTTTTCAGGCCACATCGCGCCCGACATTTTGAATTTGTGAAATGTCAGCACGTGCGGTCCTGGTGAGGAATATGGGCAATAGCAGCGGTGATCTGCACAGGACGGTGCAGGGTGAGGCCCAGGCATGGCAGGAGACGAATCCCTGATGCTTTCCTCGGGTCGCTGCAGATGGTCACACGGTTCCTGGATGGTGCGGCACATGAGGCAGTGGGGTGGCTGGGCTCCTCAGTAGATGTGGGGGCTCCTGCCCTCTCCACAGTTGGGGGCACTGTAATGTTTGTCTCACTTTTGTCAGATCTGGGACCGATTGGCCTCTGACTCCTGGGCCTGTTGCACGGGTTCACCTGGGGTACCAGCTGAACTTTGTTTCTCCTCCTCCGGAGTCTTTCTCTGTGTGACTCCTTTGCCCAGGGACGTTCGTCGCCAGTTGGCCTTGCACTCTGCTCTCTAGGACTCTCCATGAAACGGCCACCTTCATGGTTCCATCGAGCCGGCGGGGGTCAGGCTTCTATTCTCGGTTATCTATGCTGCCCAAGCCAGAGGGGGGTCCCCTTTTGCCTCATCATCCACCTTTGGAGCCTGAATACCTTTGTGCGGTCTCGATGCTTCAAGATGGAAACCATGCATTCCCTCATCCAGCTCCTGATGGCCAGCATCTACCGGCTCCAGACTCTTCTCAGGCATATCTTCCGCAGGCCTCGGGCTACGTCGAGGGAGCGTTTGTGTCTCTGGGGTCACATGGCTTCCTGTGGATTTGCATGTGCCCTTGGCCCCTGCCTTGCCGCTCATTCTTACCACTGACGCCAGTGGCCTGGGCTGGGGGGGGATTCTACTGGAATTGACTCATCAGGCACAATGGTTTCTTCTGGATGTGGGGAGGTACTCCAATTGGAAGGAGTTGGCTGCTGTTCACTTGGTGATCTTACGGGTTTCGGTCCAGGAGCAGGATGTTCTGGTTCGGGCAGACAATACCGCTGCTCTGGCTTATATAACAAAATCAGGGAGGCACAGGATCTTGCTCCAAGGAAGACCTGGCCTTGTTCATCAAGACACCTGGTCTCCTTGTGGGCTTTACATATCCGGGAGTGGATAATGTGACTGCAGACCATCTCAGCTGGGTGTTTTCCGGTCTTGGGAGAGTTGTCCCTTTGGCCGAGGTTTTTCTGCAGGTGTGTCAGAGTTTCGGTCATCCCTGGTTGTAGCTCTTTGCCTCCCCCTGCAATGCTCAGCTTCCCCGGTTTTGTTCCCGGACTCCGTCCACAGGGGCCTGAGGGGTGGATGCTCTTTCCTTGGCCTAGCATCCGGAACTTCTTTGTGTCTTTCCACCTATCTCTCTGGTTCTGGTGGTAATCAGCAGGATCAAGATGTGTTAGGGGATGTTTATCCTGGTGGTCCCTTACTGGACTTGGTGGGGGTGGTTATGTTGTCTTCTAGAGTGGCAATTGGCTCCTCCGTGGATCCATACATGCCAACATTCTGTGAAAACAAATATTGAAAAAAATCTGCATTTGTTGCCACTAAATCGGTAGGCGGTAGGACTGCTTAAAAAGCAGTATCCTACCACCTAAATCGGTAGGGTTGGCAAGTATGTAGCAGGTGCCGGAGAGAGTGGCGCTGCCTTGTGCAGCTACGCTGAAGAAATAGCATATTGCACTTGCAGGCGGGTGGAAATGGCGAGACTCACGCAGGTGGTTTCCCCCCCGCTCCTGGCACAACTTCACACCTGCCAGAACTCATTAGGAGGAGTGGCTCACCATTGCTTCAGCGGCTCGCCCCAGCGTGTAGATGACTGGCACCGGGGAGCTGAGGTACAGTGAACCATGTGGCTGTTGATCTCCTGAAGTGCTGGAGCGGCTCTCACGGGCACCTCTGACAGTCTGGGGAGGTTGCACTGGCGCATTGGTCTGCTACCTGCTTCCAGTAAGAACACACCATTATAAAAGCAGCAGCTTGGGCACATCCCCACTGAAGAACGTTCCTCGGATTCTGTGTACTTTCTCACCCTGCAACCATGGCTGAACAGGCTGCTAAATCCAGGCCAAAAAAATAAATAATCATGTTTGACATCACATCAAGAGTCACATATAAGAATGTCCCCAACTGGCATCGAGATCTCGTACAAGTCTGTGAAAGCATCCCCATTGTGCTCTGTGGCAACAAAGTGGATATTAAAGACAGGATGGTGAAGGCGATATCCATAGTCTTTCACAGGAAGAAGAATCTGCAGCACTACGATATTTCTGCCAAGAGTAACTACAACTTTGAAAAACCCTTTCTGTGGCTTGCAAGAAAGCTAATTGGTGATCCCAACGTGGAGTTTGTAGCAATGCCTGCCCTCGCACCCCCTGAAGTTGTTATGGACCCATCATTGGCAGCACAGTATGAACAAGATTTACAGATTGCCCAAACCACTGCACTGCCAGATGAAGACGACAATCTGTGAGGGAGAGCGGCTGGAGCCCAGCGTGGGAAGTCTAGTTGTATAGGCAACTGTCCTGTGATGTCGATGGTGCAGCGGCTTTGCCACTTTATTATCTAGCTGAGCAGAACATGTGCCTAATCTTTGGGATGCTGAAGGAGATGAATGGGCTTCGGAGTGAATGTGGCAGTAAAATGTATTCCTTCATATTTTGGACCTGTGTATTTAGCTGTTTTGGACTGCAATTACTTTAGCCCTCAAGTTTCAAATCTAATTTAAAGACTGCTACAGTCACATCACTTCAGTGGTGAACCCTGTTTGTTACTGTCATTCCCGTTCCTGGCTGGCAAGGATGTGCTGGTGTTTCCTACTATGAATGTAACTAATAAACCCTTATAACTTACCTGCGGGCTCAGGTGTGTTGATGACAGGTTCACCTTGTTATACTGGTGACGAGGATGGGATCCTGTCGTGGAGGGGACAGTAGCTGATCAGGACACCGCCCTCCAAGTGTCCACATCCTGGGAAGCAGTCCAGCTGTGCAACCCTGGAGTCCGGACCAGAGTTGCAGCCCAGCAGGCTGGGTGGTGCTGGAGCGAGTATGAGGTTCCTTTGAAGTTGGAGCCTGGTTCCGGTATTCAAGGAGGTACCGGCGTAATTTTGGCTTCACGTCCAGTGTTTTTTTACATCTGCCGAAGTGGAGGCCTGTGAGGTTACGGTGTCTCCAGGTCCAGCAGCTGGAGCGTGGCCTCTGTGGAAGACCACTGTGAATGCTAAAGCGGAGCATCGTGTTTGGGAGGTGTCGCCTCCCCACATTCTCGTATCTTTCCGAGACAGCGGGGCAAGGTCGAATATTGCCCCGTAGTCCGGTATTGGTGAGATGCCGGGCGAGGAAGGACCGCTGTGAGGAGCAGATTGATTCTGGGATTGTCAACGGAGTCTGTGTTGGCCGCCGTGGAAGGTCCGGTAATGGAGGTCTCCGGCTGCCGGGGTCTGTGTACTGACGCCAGGCATTCCATCCGCAGGAGAAGTGAACCCTGCGGTGTTGTTTTTGAAATGATGTTTCTTTGTGATTTCAGAACGTTCCTGTATGGTGTGCTGGAGCACAGAAGGATTCTGGAATGCTCTACGTGCCGCGTACGCAGACAACGTAATGACAGCCTCGTTCCTAGGTCCGGAAGTAAGTTGGAACGTCCAGCGTCCGTGGTGAGCATGGATTGTGTTGTGGTCCATGGGCAGCGATTTTGTGAAGAGCGCTTTGTCACTATGGATTGTTATGTGCTTGCTAATGGCTGCAACTTGGATTTACTTCGGGAGTACGGCACTGGAGCGTCTCCTCAGGACATGTGTCCGCCGGGTGGAGGACAGCACATCTTACTTCAGTGCGGGGGCACTGTGCAGCCTGACGGAAGGAGGACGTTTTGATTTGTGTTGGAACTTGGATTAGCAGTAAGGGCAGTGTGTGATGTCATGTGTACTTGTTGTGGCCTGCTCATTGTTAGCTCATTATCATGTGTCGGGCCAGTATGGTGAGAATGTACATGTTGTGGCCTCATAAAAAAAAAAAAAAAAAATCTAATGGTACAGTTGCTTTACAGTTTGTTTTAAACTGCTTTTGTGCTTAACATGTTTTTCATGCAGGTGGGACTGGTCAGATCTGGGGACGGGGGTCGTTCTTTTCCCCCCCTTTTTGCTTATAATTAATTGGGTTCCGTATTACGGCTTCATTGCTGGAACTTGTGGGAGGGGAGTGTCCGTGCCTTTCGGATTTGCCCACCTTTGCTACTTTTGTTGCTGACATTCCATAGATTAACAGAAGAGTAAAAAAAAAAATTGCAAGAATGTTATTGTAGCATTGGATTTTAATTGATGTGTTTGAGATGGGCAGTTTGTCCGTTCCGTAACTTGTGGGAAACACTGACTGATCTCTTTTGACCTGGGTTTCGTACTGGCCGATATACTTTGGATCGTGTTTAACTAACGTGTTTTTTTTTGCACCATTTCAAAGATTTGTTTTCTTAAGCAGTGAGGGTTCACACTGTAGTTGTTTGCCAGTGTGCGAAGAAACCTACGATTATTATGTGTCATGTCTTTTTGGAGCATTGCATTTATTTAAGAGCTCTGTTGATATTTCATTTGTAATGCTACAGTTGTTTTACAATTTGTGTGTCTTTTGTTGTGGTGTGAGTGCGCATGTAGGTTGTGCGCGTCCTGTTGTAGTAGCCACCGTGGTAGCCTAGTAGGTGCTAGGGGTCCCATTTCAAGGTGATGTGTGTGTCATTTTGCACCTTGTTAATAGTTTGTCCATTGTGGTAGCCTGGCGGGTGCTGGGGGTCTCACATTAGGGGATGGTGTAGCGTGTTTGGCTGGGACCCAAGGGTTCCGTGGGTGCAGTGGTGTTCTGTACTTGGCAGGGACTAGGGGTCCCATGGGTGTAGAGGTGTGTCACTTTCGGCAGGGACTAGGGGTCCCGGGGTGTAGTCGGGTGTTGTTTTTGGCAGGGACTTGGGGTCCCCGGTGTGTATAGGTGTTTCGTTTTGACAGGGACGCAGGGTTCCTTGGGAGTTGCAGTATTGTGGTAGGGACTTTGGTTCCTGTGTGCTAGGTGTGTTGAGTTTTCACAGGGATTAGATTTGCAATGTATTTTCTGGTTGGGTTCTGGTCAGAGTTATAGTGTTCCCTGGTTTTAGGGAGTCTTTTTTTTAGAACTGATGTGTTGGTTGTGCTTGTTGTTGCTCATTTGAGTTGGGTTAGTCCCCGGTGGTTGCTCTTTTGAGTTGGGTTAGTGCCTGGGGGTGGCAGCCCTGGTGCCCTGGGGTGGCGGACCAGGGTGGAAGGTTGTTGGTGCACTGAGGGGTTTTTGGTTGTTAGAGGTGTATCCGTTTTAGGGGGCGCTGGGGTGTGGCAGGCCCTAGGCTTCAAGGGGCAGCTTGAGGCAGGTGAAGTTCTTGTTTTTGTTTTGTTCCTCGATATGTATTCCAGTTCAGTTGAGGGGAGGTGCAGCCCTTAATTCATGTCGGTGGGTTCCTCTGTTGTCAGTGGTTTGGTGGACAAGGAGAGTTGTAGTATTTGTAGGGTGAATTTGTGTTCCATTTATTTGTAGTAATTGTGCAAGGTTATGTTTCCACCTGTTCCATACTTTGGGTTTTATTAGTGGGGAGATAGTTTCAATGGTGTCAGTGTTTTTCTGCACCTTTATGGTAGCTTAGAGCTTTTGTGCTCTGTTGTGGGCCTTGGTTTGTGAATGGGCTTCATGTGGACCGTTTCCTGGGGTTGGGTCTTGTGTTCATGTGAGCTTGGGTGTTGCTGGGCAGGTACGAGGTGGCCACGCATATTTGTATAGGTATTGTGTTGGATGGTAGTTGTGCATGAGAAGGATCAGTACTTTACAATGTTGGTGTGTCCTTTAATTGAATTAAGGGAGGAAGAAGTGTTATAATGAGAGTTTCCTCTCATGTGTCTTCCCTGCAGTGGTGATGTCAGTGGAATGTGGTGAGGTCACTGTGCTGAGAGTGTTGTAATCTGAGTGTATGTTCCATGGGTGACAGTTGGAGATAGAGAGCTGGCTGGTAAGGATGTGCCGGTGTTTCCTACTATGAATGTAACAAATAAACCCTTATAACTTACCTGCGGGCTCAGGTGTGTTGATGACAGGTTCACCTTGTTACACACTGCCAGATGAAGACGACAATCTGTGAGGGAGAGCGCTGGAGCCCAGCGTCAGAAGTCTAGTTTTACAGGCAACTGTCCTGTGATGTCGGGGGTGCAGCGTGTTTGCCACTTTATTATCTAGCTGAGCAGAACATCTGCCTAATCTTTGGGATGCTGAAGGAGATGAATGGGCTTCGGAGTGAATGTGGCAGTAAAATGTATTCCTTCATATTTTGGACCTGCGTATTTAGCTCGTTTGGACTGCAATTACTTTAGCCCTCAAGTTTCAAATCTAATTTAAAGACTGCTACAGTCACATCACTTCAGTGGTGAACCCTGTTTGTTACTGTCATTCCCGTTCCTTTTTTCGTTTAGACCATAATAAAGTTGTATTTCAAATACCTAATCAAGTGAACTTTTATACACTGTAAGTACTTCTTTTAAGGATGCAGTCCTTGTGGAACCACCAGTACTGTTTTCTGTTTGTTTTAATTTATGTTCTGGTTCTGTGGCACTGTAAAGACACTAGTGCATTACCCTGTGTATTGAACATGCTACTTGAAAGGGCTTGTTGCTCTACTGGTTAGTGTGAAGGTGACTCCGTATTGGCCGGTTAAACCATGCTGAAATGTTGCTCTTGTCTGCAGCTGCAGATGTTAACTCTTTGACAAGTCATTCCTACTCCTGTCTGTCTTTTGGACCTCCGCTAGGAAAAGGGTCACCTCGAGATACTATATAGCAGTCTAAAACATTACTGTTGGTGCTATCCAAGCTGGTGCAACCGCTGGCTTTGGTATCTTTGGACCATAACATACAAGTTGCAGCTGGTTCATACGTGTCCAGACGGATGCCACTTTTAACACGCCAATTCTAGCTTTTCATTTTGATTGGTTTGGCAAAATGATAATTTGGGTGCTTTCAGCTGTCATCCGGGGTGTGTACAGAGATGGAATATTGAGCAAAATAGATTGCGTTGTGAATGGTTTGTAATATGGGAATTCAAATGTTGGAGAGCTTGGACTCACAAGGACCCAATGTCCACATATTGGCTAATAAAATATTTAAAACCCATAAAAAAAAATGTTTTTTTATTTATTTTTTTTACAAAAATTGGTATTTGTTGCCACTAAATCGGTAGTTGGTAGGACTGCTTAAAAAGCGGATCCTACCGCCTAAATCGGTAGGGTTGGCAAGTATGTGGATCTTGCCCAGTTGGCCATCTCCCATGAGGGTGGGCGGTTCCCCCTTTTGTCTCATCCGTTGGGGGCCTGGAAACTGAGAGGAGGGGTCTGCAAGCGTTAGGCCTTTCTGCAGATGTTGCTGGGATGGTCCAGAGGGCACATCGGTCCTCTACCCTTAATTCTTACATCCGTTATTGGACCAATTTTCTGTCCTGGTGTTCTCCGAGGTGTGTTCAGGCTCTGGTCTGTGGGCTTCCTGACATTGTGCCTTTTCTCCAGGAGGGTGCTGAAAAAGGGTTGGCTGTTTCTGCTCTCCGTTCTCAGTGGGTGGCCATTCAGGCCTTTTGTGTTTCCTGGTCTCCTCCAACTGGAGGGGAGGCTCTGGTTTCGAGGCTCTTGAAGGGGGTGGGCGAACTCTCGTTCTTTGGGCCCGGTTAGGGATCCTCCTTGGGACCTGCCCTTAAGGTCCTGGCTATGTTACAGAAGCCTCCCTTAGAACTGCTGGAGGATGTCGAGCTGAAGTGGTTGACTCTCAAGACTACCTTTGTTACTGCAATGTGAACCTTCCTTTGTATCAAAGGTCTCCTCTTGGTTCCATCGGTGTCAGGAGGTTGTCCTTCCTGCCTTTTTCCCTGATCCGTCCTCTCCTGAGGAGGCTTTGCATTGCCTGGATGTCAAGATGCTCGTTCTGCACTGTCTTTCCTGGACCAAGTCCTTTCATCTTTCTGACCATCTCTTCCCTCTTCAGCCTGTGGATTAAGTCCTTGATTCTCCTTGCCTATGATTCTTCTGGAATCTGCCCGGCGGACCGGGGCCAGAGCCGGTACACAAGGGGGGGTGGGCCTCCTGGGCTAATTTGCGGGGGTGCCCTTACTAGACATTTATTACCAGCTCAACGTTGAGGGGGCACCGTGCACTTCCTTTGGCGTGCGGTTCTGGGGGCTGTGTCTGATTTAGGAGGGGGCAGGGGACTTTGTCTTCCTGCTGTTTTTTCTTCCTTTAATAAATAGGTGTTGGGTTGCTTTTGCATTACCCTTGGTGTTTGTGTCTTTTGTGGTGTGCATGGGCATCCTTCCTGTTTTGCTTTGGTGCGACTCAAAGGTAAGTACTGAACAAGGAAGAGGGACACAGAGGTAAAGCCGGATTACTTTCTTTATTACTCCTAGTCCTACTCTTACTCATCCCAGTACGCACTACTATTCCCGCCCGCCCATTGAGGAAGGTTGGATTTACTGCCTTGGATTAAGTGGGAGGCATAGCTCTCAACTCACACGCTTTTGGCGGGTGTCACACGCCTTGTTAACAGCTGACTCACTCGCCAAGCCTCCTGCACGCCCATTCGTTTCAATGGGCCTCTCACCCGCCAAAAATAAAATCGGGTGTTTTCACCCGCCTTTGCGACATAAATGGTTGAGAGCTATGGGGAGGTGTAATGTCCTATGTTTATGTCTATGGGGACAAGCGTTTAGCTTGCCCCATTTCACTATCTAGATCGGGTGCCAGCCGATCACGTGTTGTGGGCGGAGTTACCGCTAAATTGGCAGTTACAAGCCAGTGAATAAAGAAGCTACACCTTTAGCGCTGTGCATTATTGGCTGTGTGCCTGCCTCCCCTCTGGCCTACTCGACGGCCGTTCCCCACGCTCGCTTCTTTTCTCCAGCTGAGCGTGGAGAGCAGTCGCCGGTGGTCTGAGGGGATCAGCAGGCCTGGGAAGCCCTGCCTGGGCCTCCGTGAGTGTTTTGTGTTTTAAAAAAATAAAAAGTTGAATTGTTCTTCGCGCTCCTAGCGCGGTGTTTGTGCCTGCTCCTGCTCCCCCCTCCCACTTCCTGGTCTTCCTCTCCCTCCCCGCCTCCCTGCCCGCCCACCCCCCCCTCTGATTGGCTGTGTGCCTGCCTCCCCTCTGGCCTACTCGACGGCCGTTCCCCACGCTCGCTTCTTTTCTCCAGCTGAGCGTGGAGAGCGGTCGCCGGTGGCCTGAGGGGATCAGCAGGCCTGGGAAGCCCTGCCTGGGCCTCCGTGAGTGTTTTGTGTTTTTAAAAAAAAAAAAAATTGAATTGTTCTTCGCGCTCCTAGCGCGGTGTTTGTGCCTGCTCCTGCTCCCCCCTCCCACTTCCTGGTCTTCCTCTCCCTCCCCACCTCCCTGCCTGCCCACCCCCCCCTCTGATTGGCTGTGTGCCTGCCTCCCCTCTGGCCTACTCGACGGCCGTTCCCCACGCTCGCTTCTTTTCTCCAGCTGAGCGTGGAGAGCGGTCGCCGGTGGCCTGAGGGGATCAGCAGGCCTGGGAAGCCCTGCCTGGGCCTCCGTGAGTGTTTTGTGTTTTTTTTTTTTTTTAAAAGTTGAATTGTTCTTCACGCTCCTAGCGTGGTGTTTGTGCCTGCTCCTGCTCCCCCCTCCCACTTCCTGGTCTTCCTCTCCCTCCCCGTCTCCCTGACCGCCCACCCCCCCTCTGATTGGCTGTGTGCCTGCCTCCCCTCTGGCCTACTCGACGGCCATTCCCCACGCTCGCTTCTTTTCTCCAGCTGAGCGTGGAGAGCGGTCGCCGGTGGCCTGAGGGGATCAGCAGGCCTGGGAAGACCTGCCTGGGCCTCCGTGAGTGTTTTTGTGTTTTAAAAAAAAAAAAAAAGTTGAATTGTTCTTCGCGCTCCTAGCGCAGTGTTTGTGCCTGCTCCTGCTCCCCCCTCCCACTTCCTGGTCTTCCTCTCCCTCCCCGCCTCCCTGTCCGCCCACCCCCCCCCTCTGATTGGCTGTGTGCCTGCCTCCCCTCTGGCCTACTCGACGGCCGTTCCCCACGCTCGCTTTTTTTCTCCAGCTGAGCGTGGAGAGCGGTCGCCGGTGGCCTGAGGGGTTCAGCAGGCCTGGGAAGCCCTGCCTGGGCCTCCGTGAGTGTTTTGTGTTTTTTTTTTAAAAAAAAAGTTGAATTGTTCTTCACGCTCCTAGCGCGGTGTTTGTGCCTGCTCCTGCTCCCCCCTCCCACTTCCTGGTCTTCCTCTCCCTCCCCGCCTCCCTGCCCGCCCCCCGCCCCCCCCTCTGATTGGCTGTGTGCCTGCCTCCCCTCTGGCCTACTCGACGGCCGTTCCCCACGCTCGCTTCTTTTCTCCAGCTGAGCGTGGAGAGCGGTCGCCGGTGGCCTGAGGGGATCAGCAGGCCTGGCAAGCGCTGCCTGGGCCTCTGTGAGTGTTTTGTGTTTTAAAAAAAAAAAAAAAGTTGAATTGTTCTTCGCGCTCCTAGCGCGGTGTTTGTGCCTGCTCCTGCTCCCCCCTCCCACTTCCTGGTCTTCCTCTCCCTCCCCGCCTCCCTGCCCGCCCGCCCCCCCCTCTGATTGGCTGTGTGCCTGCCTCCCCTCTGGCCTACTCGACGGCCGTTCCCCACGCTTGCTTCTTTTCTCCAGCTGAGCGTGGAGAGCGGTCGCCGGTGGCCTGAGGGGATCAGCAGGCCTGGGAAGCCCTGCCTGGGCCTCCGTGAGTGTTTTTGTGTTTTAAAAAAAAAAAAGTTGAATTGTTCTTCGCGCTCCTAGCGCAGTGTTTGTGCCTGCTCCTGCTCCCCCCTCCCACTTCCTGGTCTTCCTCTCCCTCCCCGCCTCCCTGCCCGCCCACCCCCCCCTCTGATTGGCTGTGTGCCTGCCTCCCCTCTGGCCTACTCGACGGCCGTTCCCCACGCTCGCTTTTTTTCTCCAGCTGAGCGTGGAGAGCGGTCGCCGGTGGCCTGAGGGGATCAGCAGGCCTGGGAAGCCCTGCCTGGGCCTCCGTGAGTGTTTTGTGTTTTTAAAAAAAAAAAAAAAGTTGAATTGTTCTTCGCGCTCCTAGCGCGGTGTTTGTGCCTGCTCCTGCTCCCCCCTCCCACTTCCTGGTCTTCCTCTCCCTCCCTGCCTCCCTGCCCGCACAACCCCCCCCCTCCTCTCCCTCTGCCTATAACCTCCCCCCTCCTGGGCAGCCCTCTGCCCGGCAGCCCCCCGCGGCTAAGGGCCCCAGGCCAAGGGCGACTCCTACAGTGCGGCTCCCTGTGTGTCTGCAGGTGTCCGCAGGGGATGCCAGGCGCCAGTTCCACCTGTTCTCCGTTCCCCGGCCCACCCCTCCTACTCCTGGTAACATCCGCATGGGGGCTTGCCTCACTGTATTCACAGTTGTGGTATACTAGGGTGCTTTTTCTCCCCTCGCAGGATTCTCAAACTTAGGTGGCCCGGTACCTAATACGCATTACTGTTTGTTTGCTCTAATTGTGGTAACTTGGCTTGCCGCTCACTTCCTGTCTGCGTGCTCTCGTTTCGTCTGTCTCCCCCCCCTCCCTCCCTCCTACTCCATGGTGCTCTCCGTCTCGCCCATCTTCTCTAACTGCTTCTCGATTGACTATCCTGCTCTCCTCACTAAATCTGGTAGGAAAAAGTTTAAAAAGGACATCCTGGTCTCCAACCCAGGCCTCCCTATCGCTGACACCTACACTAATGCCTGCTCTAAGGAAACTCTCACTGACATCCTCTTTTTCGTGCCTTCGCCTGACCTATGGACCCTTTCTCCTCCTCTCCCATTAATGGTGGCACCCGTTGGGATGTCCTCTTGGCCCCCTTCCGCTCCTCTAAGGCCATCATTAATGTCTACGCTAATGGGACCGTCTTGGTCCAAGGCCCTCAGGCCAACCTTCACCTCTTCGATAGACGCTTCCCACACCTCATCAACTTCCTCTCCTCTCCTGCTGTCCCCCCTCCTCTATCCTTGGCTACCTTGCCTCTACCCTCCCTCCCTGCCCCCTCTCGTGCTCCTTCTTCACCTCCTTCTTCAATACCTCCGCAGGGCGTACCTCTGATCTGTACCCCTCCCCGGAAGTTCTTCAAGGATGGCAGCCTTCTCCACATTGCCACACTAAACACTCGCTCTGCCATCAAGCACTCCTCCAATATCTGTCACCTTCTTGAGGAACTGGACCTCGACGTCCTTTGTCTCACTGAGACATGGTTCACAGCCAGCTCTGCCACCAGCTTTGACAC
Source organism: Ambystoma mexicanum (assembly GCF_040938575.1). NCBI lineage: Eukaryota > Metazoa > Chordata > Amphibia > Caudata > Ambystomatidae > Ambystoma > Ambystoma mexicanum. The sequence goes on from NW_027182446.1 coordinate 535,600, forward strand.
ACTCCTACCTGACGGTTACAAGATCCTCTCCGTGCCCAGGCCCAACCGTGCAGGGGGTGGTGTTGCCCTTATCTTCCCTGAGTGGATTCCTGCCACTGTCACTCCTACGCAGACCTACTCCTCTTTTGAATGCCTTGTCTGCCGACTCTCTCTCTCTCCTAGCCATTCCCTTACCGTGGCTACTATCTATCGGCCACCTGGTCAAATTTCCTCCTTCCTCTCTGAGTGGGCTGACCTCTCCTCCGCACTCCTGTCCTCAACCACTCAACTCCTCTTTCTTGGCGACTTTAACATCCACCTTGATGCCTCCAGTCCCCCCACTGGTCTCTTTCGTGACCTCTGCGACTCTCTCTCACTCTCTATTCTCCCATCTGGGCCTACTCACTCTGCTGGGCACACTCTTGATGCTCTGATCTCTTCTGACCTTCCCCTCTCCGTCCCTCTCTCCACTCCTCTCTCCTGGAGTGATCACTTTCTCCTATCCTCCCACCTCACCCTGCCTACCCCACAGGCAAAGCCACCCTCTTCACTGCCACCCACCTTCTCGGTCATCCGACCCATGAAGCGTGTCAGTTGAGGCTTTCGCTGCTACCTTCTCGCCCCCCCCTGCCCCTTCGGCTGACTCCCACCCTGACACAGCCCTCTCCATGCTCCACTCTGCTATATCTGTTACTCTTGATATCCTTGCCCCCGTCATGAGAATCCGCCTGAAGCCCAAAGCCAAATGTAACTCCTGGTATGACTCGGATCTCGCCACCCTAAAACGCAAGTGCAGGGTTGCAGAGAGGAAATGGCGTGCTTCATGTTCATCCTCTGACAAACTGGCCTGCCGCCTGCTCCAAAGGCAGTACCGGCTCTCCGTTCTCACCAAGAAGAGAGCCCTTATCCAAGCCCGCATCTCTGCGGCATCAAACAACTCCGCCGAACTCTTTAAAATCTGCAAGGAGCTGGCCAACCCTGTTGCAGTCTCTACCTCTCCTGTCCCCTCCCAGGCCCTCTGCACTGCACTGGCCTCTCACTTCATCTCTAAAACTCAGGACATCCTGTCCTCGCTCTCCTCCTTTCACCTCCCTCCCTCCCTACCCGGCCCTTCCTCTGGCCCTTCTGCGGTCACCCCTCCTCCCTCTTTCTCTGCCTTTCCACCTTTCTCTGCTGACGAGGTTTCCAGACAAGTCCGATCAATGAAAGTCTCGTCTAAACAGGTTCACCCCTGTTCCTCCAAAACTATCAAGGACCACATCGACTCCCTGGCTCCTGCCCTGGCTGACTTTTGCAACCACTCCTTCGCCTCTGGAGTCTTCCCTTCCCCCCTCAAGCACTCCCTTGTGCACCCTCTTCTCAAGAAACCCTCTTCCGACCCCTCCTGCCCGGCTAACTATCGCCCTATCTCCATCACTCCCTTCCTGGGCAAGCTCCTGGAGAAACTGGCCATCTCCCAGCTTAACCTCCATGCTGAATCTGTTGGTAGTCTTCATGACCATCAATCTGGCTTCAGAGCTGCCAGAAGCACGGAAACTGCTCTCCTGAACATCCATGAAGACCTGCTCTTGAACCTCGATTCCAACACTCCGTGTGTTCTCATTCTGCTCGATCTCTCCTCTGCCTTTGACACTGTCAACCATGCTATCCTGCTCAACCGTCTCTGGGAAAACCTGGGTATCACTGGTCAGGCTCTGGCGTGGTTGACCTCTTTCCTTTCAAATCGACCCTTCCAGGTCCAACTGGGGTCCTTCCTCTCCGACATCTTTTTCTCCACCTGTGGTGTCCCCCAGGGATCTAATCTCTCTCCCTGGCTGTTCAACCAGTATCTGGTACTCCTTGCCCACCGCATCGCCGCTCTCTGCCCTAATTTCCAGTGCTATGCGGACGATACCCAGCTCATTTTCAGGCTACCCTCAGCCTCCCCCTCTCCTTCCCTCATCTCTGACTGTCTGTCTGCTATCCAAGAATGGTGTGCCGCCAATGACCTCTGCCTTAATGCCAGTAAGACTGAGATTCTACTCATCGGTACTCCCACTCCCTCCTTCCCTGTAGCTCTCTGGCCTGCCTCCCTTGGCCCCCTCCCTGCTCCTACCTGCAAGGCAAAAAACCTTGGGGTCATCTTCGACTCCACACTCTCCTTCTCTCCTCATATTTCTGACGTCGCCAAGAGGTCACACTACCAGCTGCATCTCCTCAGAGGTATTCTTCCCTTCCTCTCCTTCCCCCAGAAGCTCACTGTCTCCCGAGCCCTGGTTCTCTCGAAGCTGGACTACTGTAACAGCCTCTATCTTAATCTGCCTGCCTCCACTCTCCGCCCTCTGCAACTCATCCAGAACAGAACTGCGAGACTTGTCCTTGGCCTCAAGCCCAGGGACCGTATCTCTCCAGGACTGAAATCTCTACACTGGCTCCCAGTGGCTCCGAGGATAAAGTTCAAAACCCTCTGCATTGTCCACAAGGCCTTCTGGGGCCTGGGTCCTAAATACCTTCAACTCTCTCTTCCCAAATATCTTCCTTCCCGAGCCCTTCGCTCATCCGCCTCCAATTCCCTCAGGGTTAGCCGTTTCTCGAAGCAACGAGCTGGGGTAGATCTCTCTCCGCGGCAGTGGCCTCCCTCTGGAACAGCCTTCCTGCCTCCCTGAAACTTGAGGAGAACCATCTCCGGTTCCGGAAGCACCTCAAAACCTTCCTCTTTGCTTCTGCTTTCTCTCTCCCTCTCCCCTGCTGAACAGCTAATTAATTCTTCACTGAAACTGCACTGATCCTGCAACTGGACCACTCTAAACGGCCTCGGTCCTGGGCCCTGCCACTCTCCACTTGCACTGATGCCCTGGAACCCCTTTGCACTGCGGGACTGTCTCTGTATCCCTACAGTCCCCCCTCCCCCAGCACTTGTTCTGCACTTACCTCGCACTTGCCAGCAGCTGGCCCTATTGATTTATTTATTACGTTACGCCACTTACCTTGTACTGCACTTCCCCCCCTCCCCTTCCCCTTGCACTTTTCCCCCTCCCCCACCCCTGCACTTGCGCGATCTGAATGACACCTGGCCTAGTAAGATCGTTGTCTGTCTCCCCTTGTCCCCCCCCTCCCTGCCTCGTCGCGCCTTGAAACACCTGTGTATAGGCGCGTTACAAATACCATATCATATCATATCATATCATATTTAGACTTCAACATGATTATTTTGATTACTGGTTCCCTGCACGCATGAATTTATCAGGAGGTTATACCAACTGGGGTAGGAGGGGCCAGAATGAGCTAGCTTGTAAAACAGAGTTCCAGTGAGCATGGACATACTCAAAGGTACGTACTGAGACGAGGAAGAACACAACGAGGAGTAATGAAGATTACCGGTAAGTAATCCAGATATTTCTTTCCTTCTAGCATGCCCTGCCCTTCGGGATTCGTAATTTCTATTTTTGCGTATGATACCCATGAGCATGCCTGCCCCACCGTGTTCTCATCCTGTCCTGCGCATTACGCAAAAACACTGAGCATGTGCACGACGTTCCAAAATGTACATAGCTCATCATTCTGATTCTACGCATGCTCAGGTGATCGGTGTCTCAGTGCCCCGACTGTTTATCATCGTACCCAGTAGGGTAATCACTGAGCATGCGCTGTGTGTGTGTGTGTGTGCTTGTTATACTCGTGCCTGACCCGGCATCCTTTTACTGCGCATGCTCTGTATATTAGTGTCTCAGCAGTGCGCATGTCCGATCTTAAGTCTGCCCGATCTGCAGTCACTCACAGGGATCCTGAGCGCTCCTTATTGTCTCCCTGGGACCTCAAATACTGCCATTTAAAATGTGAAATACATCACAATATTCTAAGGAATCATTGGGGGATAATTTGCTGTGGGTGAGAGACCGGCGACTATTCACCCCTCCTTTGGTGAGAAAGTGATCATCTTTTTAGGCCAAGTGTAAAGTTCTTCATAGACCTCCAGTTATTCCTGTCTTCTGTGTATGTGATGGAGGGTGCATTCCTGGGCGGGGAGAGGGGAACGGCAGCTCCTTTTTGGACGTTTCGATTATATATCGGTATAGGATGTCTTGCATGTGTAGTATTTAATAACATATTGTCTTCCATTTCTAGATCTAAACACAATATTGCATCATCCTTCTCTGCAAAGCGTAAGAAGCACAGGCACCAAAAGGTAAATAACTGCTGTAGTTTTTGTCTGCACAGGTTGTTCTATGCTTCTGAGATAGCCGGTCTCCCGCCCTGCGTTCCTGTACCCTTCATGTCTCCTTCTCTCCTGTCTTGTCTCCATTCCTGCCTCTTCCTGAAACTGGTGTCCAGATCCAGGTTTAGCATCCAGGTCTGTGGCTCAGTGGACTAGTGTATTCTCTGGTAGGATCCATGGTTGTGTCATCTCATAGTCACTCGTTTGAAACCTGCAGGTACACCCAGCCCTTCATCCATCCAAGATTGACAGAATGAGCCTCTGAGTTTTGGAAGAATGAAAATCTGTTACCTTATGTCTAGGACACCAAAATACATCAGTGTGTGTGGGGGGGGGGGAGTGGGATGCACTCTACAACTACACATATTATGTTATGTTAATCCTTTCCTCTGTGCCATCCTATTAAACACAATTGGTAATTCGCTATTGGACCTCTATGGTGGATCACAGTACACTGCTATAGGGGGTGGAGGACTGGAGTTCTACAAGTGGATTAAATACGCACATTGGTAGCTACAAGCAGTATTGGTTGTTCTCCTTCCAGATCACCTGGGGAGCAAGGGATTGAGGAGGGGCTGAATGAAACAGAGCACCAGATCTGCACTTTGGTGGGTGACTACAGCATCTTGTCCATCTTGGTGCTGTTATGTGTGTAGACATGAACGCGTGGGTGGCCTGGAGGGGTATTGAGAGCATGAGGTGGAAAGGATGGTATGGGATGCTGACGTTTAAAACAATTATTTAGGTTTATTATTGGTTAAAAACTATTCACCCAGTTGCACCAACGACAATAGATAAAATAGTGGGGGGAAAAAGAGGAAGCATTTCATTACATTACTATGAATAAACATGATTCCTAAAAGCACTGAGTTAAAAAAGAAGCGCTAATTTCTCAAAACATTATATAAATAGCTTACATTGCTTTGAAATAATAAAAGAAAAAGGTACAAATACGTTTAATCTTCTTTTCATTCAATTATTATTAAAACTACTCCAGTAAATTGTAATCAAATCTTTAAAAACATACTTTCCCCTAACTATCGGCTGGAAGTATGACAAACCCACACTCCCCTTGCCTTCCCACCCGCTAGAGGGGCACAACATGAGGTGATTTAAAAGGAAGCCCCTTTCTCATGCTTGTGAAGGAAGGTGAGTCAAGGACAGTGACGTGCCCGCTTGCACCCGTTCGTGAACGGTTAGCAATTCAGTTGATCAGAGTATTACAGGCTCCGGAAATCATCTGTATCCCTTGTTTATTAACTGCTTGTCTCCAGTTATGGGAAATAAAGATCAATTGGCATTGTTAGGTGGTAGGGCCCCCTATTGGCTAGCACCCCATGCACATTCCTGACGAAGACCCACTTTGAAGCACTCTCTCATACATTGCCCTGAGAGGGAATCTCCAAGATGTGGCTCCATCAACTCAGCCTAGGTGCTCATCATGTCCTCACAGCTCACACCCTGCAGATACTGTTGCTAACAGCAGCATGATTCGGTCATAACACCTCTCGAACTCTGCAAGATGTGCTATGTGAGGGATCTGCCCACCCTCGCTTCCTCCTCTTCCTCCTCCTCTACCACTCCTGGCCTGTCTGAGGCAGTCTCTACTCCTCCTGTCTCCTGTTCACCCCTGATGATGTTTCTAGACATGTCCGATCTAGGAAAGTTTAATCAAAGCAGGTTCTCCCCTGCTCATCTAGAACTATCAAGGACCACATCGACACTCTTGCTCCAGCCTTGTCCGATTTCTGCAATCACTTCATTGCCACTGGTACTTTCCCCTGCCCCCTTAAGCTTTCTCTTGTGCACCCCATTCTAAAGAAGTCCTCGGCCGATCCTTCCTCTCCGGTTAACCATCGCCCGATCTCCATCACTCTGGACAAACTCTTGGAAAAGCTGGCTATCTCCCAGCTTAACCTACATGCTGAATCTGTTGGTTGCCTCTATGACCACCAGTCTGGCTTCAGAGCTGCCAGAAGCACAGAAACTGTTCTCCTGAACACCTGTGAAGACTCGCTCTCCAATCTTGACTCTAATCTCCCTTCTGTCCTCATTCTCCTTGATCTGTCCTTTGCTTTTGACACAGTCAACCATGCCATCCTGCTCAATCGTCTCTGGGACAACCTTGATATTACTGATCAGGCCCTGGCCTGGTTGACCTCCTATCAAACCAACCGACCCTCTCGGGTCCAACTGGGGTTCTCTCTCTCTCTCTCTTTCTTTTTCTCTCTCTTTCTCTCTCTCTCTCTCTCTTTTTGGCACCTCTTGCCCACCGCATCGCTACTTTCTGCTCCAATTTTTAATGTTATGTGGATGACACTCCTCTCTCTTTCAGGCTCCCCTCAGCCACCTCTGTTTCTTCTCTCATACCAGACTGTCTGGCCGCAATTCAGGAATGGTGTGCCGCCAGTGATCTCTGCCTTAATGCCAGTAAGACTGAGATCCTCTTCAATGGGACACTTGCTCCCTCCTTTCCCCTCTCTCTGGCCGCCCACTCTGGGCTTTCTACCTGCTTCTTCCTGTGAGGTTACGAACCTTGGTGTCATCTTCGACTCCACTCTCTGCTCTCTCCTCACATCTCTGACGTCTCTAAGAAGTCAAACTATCAGCTACACCTCCTCAGATGTATTCTTCCTTTTCTCACTTTCCCCCAGATGTTCACTGTCTCCAGAGCTCTGGTCCTCTCTTTCTAAATCTTCCTGCCTCTACTCTTCGACCTTTACAAAGTATCCAGAACAGGGCTCCGAGACTTGTCCTTGGCCTCAAGCCCAGGGATTGTATCTCTCCAGCTTTAAAATCTCTTTGCTTGCTCCCTGTGGCTGCAAGGATCAACTACAATACCCTCTGCATTGTCCAAAAGGCTTTCTGGGGCCTGGGACTGCTCTACTTCCAAATATTTCTTCCAAAACAACTTCCTTCTCGAGCTCTCCGCTCATCCACCTCCAACTCTCTGAGGGGCAGACACTTCTCTAAGCAGAGAGTTGGGGGCAGATCTATCTCCTCGGCTGCGGCCTCCTTCTGGAACAGCCTCCCTGCCTCTCTCAAACTTGAGCGGAACCACATCCGGTTCCGGAACCAACTTCAGACCTTCTTTTTCGCTTCCGCTTTCTCTTCCTCTCCCCTGCTGGTGCACCTGACTGTTCCATGCACTGGTCACCTGGTCACCCCTGAACTCGGGCCCAGGCTCCTCCATGTCCAGTTGCCCTCGCACTGCTTCAGGGCTCCCCAGCACTTAAGGGTCTGTATCTGCAACTCTACAGTCCCTTCTGTCTACACTTATGAGCCACCCGCTCACTGCACTTGTAAGTTAACTGCACTTCCCCCTTCCCAGGCACTTCTCCCCCTCCCCGCACTTGCGCGATCTGAATGACACAAGGCCTAGTAAGATTGGTATTTTGTCCTCCCTTGTTCCCCCTCCTTGTCTTATTGCGCCTATTTATTTATTTATTTTTTGTATTTGTAAAGCGCCTGCAACATCGAGGTGCTGTTTCAAGAAGATGGGCCTCATTACACATAAGGTGGTAAGGGTTAACGGTCACTGGTAATGCTACCGGTGACCGTTAACCCTTTCCGCCTTACTACGAGGTCCCTTTGCGGGACCCGACCTTAACGGCTGGTTTAGACCAGCCATTAAAGTAGGGACCAGCTGTGGGGACCTTGGGGCTAATTACGGTACTGCAATTTGCGGTACGGTAATTAGCGCCTTCCCCATTCCCATTATGCCCTATGGGGCAAAAATGGGAATGGGGAAGGGCCATGGCGGCATGGGGAATTACCGCCCTGCCAACCTCGGAATGGGGTGGTAATTCCCCATTCCGCCATGGCGGAATCAGTAAATTACCGGCATGAACCATGGTGCTAATAGCACCATGGTTTAGCACCTACCGTGTAATGAGGCCCGATGTCTTAGTTACGTGAACAAGAGGCATTGCAAAGGTTACAGGGAGCAAGTGCATTGGAGAATACAGTCATATTCATATGATACATACAAGGGATGTCTTAGTTGTGTGAAGAGCCTCTGGGCCTTATTACACGGAAGGCAGTGAACCAAGGCGCTATTAGCGCCATGGTTCATGCCGGTAAAATACCGGCACCGCCTTGGTGGAAAGGGGAATTACCGCCCCATTCCAAGGTTGGCGGGGCGGTAATTCCCCCTTCCACCATTGCCCTTCCCCATTCCCATTTTTGCCCCATAGGGCTCTATGGGAATGGAGAAGGCGCTAATTACGGTACCGCAATTAGCTCCACTGGTCCCTTTGCGGGTTGGTTTTTAACGCCTGCAAAAAGCAGGCGTTAAATTCCCCAACCCGCAAAGGGATCTCATAGTAAGGCGGTAAGGATTTCCTGGTACCGGTAAACCCTTACCGCCTACCGTGTAATGAGCCCCTCTGTTTTAAGGAGTACCGTTCTACATATATTATACATATAAGACCGCAGGTGTTTAGGAGCCTACACAAACAAGAGTGTTTTGATTGCTTTCCTGAACGCTGTGTGAAACTCGATGCTCCTGAGTGAGGGGGGTAGAAGTTTTCAGTTGGTGGCCGCGTTGACTGGGAAACTTGCACCCCCTGCCCGTGCCCTGATGCTTTTGGGGATGGCCAAATGGTTAGTGTAGGCTGTTCTTGTGGGTTTGTCGGTGTGTGGAGGGTTGAATCTCTGAGCGAAGTAGAGGGGTGCTGCGTCATGGAGACATTTGTGAGTGAGTGCCAGAGTCTTAAAAATAATACGCTCCTTGACGGGGAGCCAGTGAACAGATTTTCTAGTGGCCGAGATGTGGTCTCTTCTTGAGATGCCAGTGGCGGCTCTGAGGGCATTGTTTTGTACCGTTTGGAGTTTCCTGATGTTTCGCGCAGAGGTACCTAGCAGCAGTGCGTTAAAATAGCCCAGTTGGGACCCAATTATTGCTCTGGAGATGGTGAGGCAGTTTTGTTGCTTCAGGAATGGTCTGGCTGCTGTGATTAGTTTTGAGAGATAGGCCGATGCTGAAGATATGGTGTTAACCTGCCTGACCATAGTGAGGTTCGAGTCTAAGTAGACTTCCAGAGTTTTTACTGCCTGAGATACAAGGATTTGAGGGTGTTGTTGATGCAGAAGGAGTTGTATTTTGCATCCAGTTTCTTGACTGTTTCCGGTGAGCCAATGAAATGAGTAAGAGTTCTGTTTTTTCACTGTTGAGGCACAGCCAATTTTCGGCCATCCAGGTTTGGATAGTGACGCAGATGGAGTCAAGGGATTTCTGGTCAGCCTCATAGTCTCCTGTCAGGGGTATGAGGACCTGAGTATCATCAGCATAATTAGTATATGTGATGCCTAGGGAGTCCAGATAATTAAATAGCGATCTCATGAAGGTTGCAAAGAGTGGGCGAGATACAAGATAGTTCGGACCTTGCACTGGCTTGGTCTGAGAAGACCTTCATTGCTCTTTCCTTGAGGAAGGATGAAATCCAGGCAGTGGTATCTGGCGAAAATGTGGCGGCTGTGGAGAGGTGGTGGCAAAGAGTATTATGGTGGTCAAGGTCAAAAGCCGCAGATAAGACGAGGAGTAGCAGGAGGGCGGGTTTGCCTATATATTTTTTTTTTAAGTCCAATAATGCTGTTTCCTTTCTGTGTTTTGGACGGAAGCCTAGTAGGTGATGAGTCTCCAAGTATGTCTGTAGTTTCCCGGGAGTTTAGGGTCCAGTGTAGGTTTTTTCGGCAGTGGATGCACCCAGGCTTCTTTGAGGCATGATGGGACACAGTTGGTTTTGAAGGAGGCGTTAATAAACGCTGTGATAAAAGGTGCCATGGTGGGTGCACTGTCTTTAATGAGCTGTGCTGGCCAGGATTCACCCTTACAGTTTGATGTCTTCATAGAGTAGAGGATTGCTAGTACGTCCTGTTCCTTCATCTCTTCGAATGAGAAGGCTGGGATTTCGCAAGCGGGATCCAGGTGTAGGTTGCATAGTTATGTTTTAGTGCATTTTGGTGACTGATGATTTTGTCTTGTAGGGTGTTCAGTTTGTCGAGCATGGCATTCTGAATCTTGTTACACCTGTCCTCGTCTTTGGTTAGGGAAGGCGGGATGGGGGCGGGAAAAACACGTCCGTAGTACATCTGCACTTCTTCAAAAAATCAATTTGAGATTGTCTATGGCCCTGTGAAATGACTAAAGAACCCAAGCACACTGTACTGTAAGCTACTCTGTGCACTTGTAACATGTTGCAGAAAAAGTATTAAAAGATTAAAGGAAACAAAGTCTCCCAGTACTGATTGTCTTTAAGGGCATGTCAGTTTCCCCATAACTAAGTGAGCAAAAAGCCCATTGGAGTGCAGCATTAGGCTGTACTTCACTGGCAAAGTCAGACTATGGTGTTTAAACAGCAGCAAAAAGTTGGGGGGTTCACAACTGGAGAGAAAATTACACATGACATGGAAATCTTTCCTAACAATGGGCGGATGCAGGAATTGTAAAAGAAATGTGTTGCCAGACATTTACACACAGACAAAACCCTGAGTCACAAAAGGTATGCCGCAAGGATCCAGGAAGGGATTTGCCACGCTCCAACTGGTGTAGCAGAATTATTGACCTTCTGAAGGGCAAGTCCTCTCTGAGGCCCTACTACTAACAGGGCTGAGAAAATGCCAATTAATCACTAACTTTGATGGGTAGAGATTCGTTTCAGTTTGCCAGGTATGTGTCAGGGCCTTTCACCATTTTCAATTGAAATTATCCATGAGCCTCGAGAGGGTGTGGGGGCAAGCAGCTGCTCCATGTTGAAAGTTGTATTGCACTGCAACATGATCCTTTTAATTTGATTTGTGAAATTAAATGTGTGCCTTTCAATGCATACGCTATAGGCTGCCTTTGCTGGCACTATCAAGCCATCACCTCGCTCAGGCCTGAAGAAGTATCCAGCAACCTTCTTATGACCTTGTTGCATCCCTTCTGTCAAAGAGTGATTAATAGCATTTTGGTGGGCATTTCGTTTGTCAGCTCCCCACTGGCTGCCTATCCATGATAAAGTCCAGATCTAGCGATACACACACCTAATATTGAGTTTTTACAAAAGATGCTGAATGTGTGTTGTTAATTCTGACAGAGTATGTTGTGGATGCGGGGGAGAACACGCAGCTCTGGCACTAAAAGCTGCTACTATGCAACAAGAAACAACTAGTGTCCCAATTAATGCACATTCCAGTCCTGTGTACACCAAAACTGTCTGGGAGAACTCAGTCAAGGTTCAAGCATGTTTCTATACAATTAGACAATCTATTCATTTATGGTTTGTTCTGACAAAAGTAGTGGTAGACCTTTGTTTACATAACGTCACTGATGTGATGTTCTCCTGCCCAAATTGATGGGAAAACACGCCGGTTCTTAAAGCAGCCATTTTGACCACAGTGTGCAAAGGTAAAACCTGGTATTGTTTATTTGGAACTTATTACATACATGGAATAGCAATACCTATGGCTATACTCATGATACTGATCACTATATACCTCATATTTACAGAGTCAATTGAGCTGAATCCAGCCATTCACTAATTTGAGTTAAATTTACATCGACCACATCCAGATCCTCTAATTGACCTCTACATCCATGATTAGTTGAATCCTTCACCATGTGAGTATGTCTCACTGCTCTAACATTGACCATATGTGTTTTTATATGCATGATTATATATTGTTAAGATTCTTTTCTGATTACAGTATGCATATATGTTTTCAGAATATCTATGGTGAATGCATATATGTTTTCAGAATATCTATGGTGAATAAGCACGGTTATAAGATGCCCACGAGGGGCCCCACTGCCTTCTACCTACTTGTGAAGTGGCTACCTCCATTATAAGGTAGGCATTACTCTAGTCAGACAACTCTATCCTACCAGTTTAAGTATACATTTTGTACATTGTACCATCCACATATTTTACAAAAGGTGGAGCAACATCCTTCTCCTTATGTTGAAACTCATTCAGAGTACCTTTCCTTGGAAGAATTGACAAGTTTATTGAGTCGCAAGTAATGACCAAGGGGACGTTATATTGCACTTATCCCACATCACAGTCGAAATTAACATACTTAAACATAAAATATTGACTCTGCTAAAAGATCCTTGGACGTAAAGCATTTTTTTCCTCCTTGGCCTTTTGGTAGAAGCTTGAAGATACATTGTCACTTTATTTAAGAAGTATTGCTCCTGATGAAGGCACTGTGATCCCGAAACACATAGAGCGCATGATTTTTGTTCATCATTATTTACTACTTTTTGGATATCACAAATTAAATTCTGACTTTTGGATAATTGTCTAATTGTATATTTATTTTATTTCATTAACAAATCTTGCAGAAACTCGTAGGCATTGAGGTGCTGTTACAAACCAGTTACTTGCATAAGAGATAAACAGACAGGTGAGCAGCTTGAATCAGAACACAATGCAGCATGTCTTTAGTAGGCAAGGCAATTAGGCGAACAACCAGGTTTTGAGGTATTTCTGGAAATACTTAGTAAGAGGGTTCTGCGCTCAGAGTGGGAGGAAGTGAATTCCTTTGTTTGGCTGCAATCGATGGGACGTTTGGACCTCCGGCTTTTGCACGTCTGACTTTGGATTGCAGAGGCGGTCATGGTAGGCTTTGATGACTGAGTGTTGCTGATTTTCTGAGAGTGGCGGAGGAGCACAGTGTTGGACAGGCATCTGTGATTAAAGGGCATACTTTTCAAAATTGCCTGTTCTCGGCTTGGCAGCCTGTGAGCTGCTTTTCTAGCGGCAGAGATGCGTTCCCATTTGGAAATGTTGAGAGCTGTTCGGAGAGCGTTATTCTGAAAGATTTGGAGCTGTCGTACGTTTTGTAAGGAGGTCCCAGCAAATAGGACATTGCAGTAATCTAGCCGTGCCCAAATGAGTACCTGTGGCTGTCAGTGGATAGAAAGGGTCTGGAAGCATTTATCAGTTTGGATGTGTAGGCAGCAGAGGAGGCAGTTGCACTCACTTGGTGGGTCACAGAGAGGATGGCATCTAGGTGTGTGCTCGGAGTGGACTGCAGCAAGTTTAGGCACTCTGAGAACATGAGCCACACTGCAGCATGCATGGGGAGAACATGACCCACACTGCTGCATGCATGGGGAGGAAGTCAACAGCACCCTCAGCACGGGGCCCTAGCAGGCACGGAGCTAAGTGCTGCCACACATGCCTAGCACTGCCCCTGCTGGGGAACAAACAAGAACACGGTACCCCTCCCTGTATATACAGTACTGTAGCACTTCAAATCTGTGTGCACACGGGTCACTTACTCCCTGTGTACAGTCCGGGGACCATGCGTGAACACAGCACTCCTCCCTGTATATACAGTACACAGCAGCACTTTGCATCTGTATGCACGCGGGTCACTCACTCCCTGTGTACAGTCTGGGGACCATGCGTGAACACAGCACCCCTCCCTGTATATACAGTGCACAGCAGCCCTCCCTGTATATACAGTACACAGCAGCACTTCACACCTGTGCGCAAGCGGGTCACTCACTCCCTGTGTACAGTCCGGGGACCATGCGAGAACACAGCACCCCTCCCTGTATATAAAGTGCGCAGCAGCACTTCACACATGTGCGCACGCGGGTCACTCACTCCCTGTGTAAAGTCCTTGGACTTCGCGTGAAAACAGCACCCCTCCATGTATATGCAGTACACGGCAGCACTTCTCACCTGGGCGCACGCGGATCACTCAGTCCCTGTGTACAGTCCGGGGACCATGCGTGAACACAGCACCCCTCCCTGTATATGCAGAACACAGCAGCACTTCACACCTGGGCGCACGCGGGTCACTCAGTCCCTGTGTACACTCTGGGGACCATGCGTGAACACAGCACCCCTCCCTGTATATGCAGTACACGGCAGCACTTCACACCTGGGCGCACGCGGGTCACTCAGTCCCTGTGTACAGTCCGGGGACCATGCGTGAACACAGCACCCCTCCCTGTATATGCAGAACACAGCAGCACTTCACACCTGGGCGCACGCGGGTCACTCAGTCCCTGTGTACACTCTGGGGACCATGCGTGAACACAGCACCCCTCCCTGTATATGCAGTACACGGCAGCACTTCACACCTGTGCGCACGCGGGTCACTCACTCCCTGTGCACAGTCCAGTGACCATGAGTGAACACAGCACCCCTCCCTGTATATACAGTACATACAGGTCACTCACTCCCTGTGTACAGTCCGGGATCCATGCGTGAACACAGCACCCCTCCCTGTATATACAGTACAAAGCACCAATTCACATCTGTGTGTACACAGGTCACTCACTCCCTGTGCACAGTCCGGGGACCATGCATGAACACAGCACCCTCCCTGTATATACACGACACAGCACCACTTCACATCTGTGTGTACACAGGTCACTCACTCCCTGTGTACAGTCCGGGGACCATGCGTGAACACAGCACCCCTCCCTGTATATACAGGACACAGCACCACTTCATATCTGTGTGTACACAGGTCACTCACTCCCTGTGTACAGTCCGGGACCATGCATGAACACAGCACCCCTCCCTGTATATACAGTACACAGCAGCACTTCGCATCTGTGTGCACAGGTCACTCACTCCCTGTGTCACTCACTCCCTGTGTACAGTCCGGGGACCATGCGTGAACACAGCATCCCTCCCTGTATATACAGGACACAGCACCACTTCACATCAGTGCACACAGGTCACTCACTCCCTGTGTACAGTCCGGGACCATGCGTGAACACAGCACCCCTCCCTGTATATACAGTACACAGCAGCACTTCACACCTGGGCGCACGCGGGTCACTCAGTCCCTGTGTACAGTCCGGGGACCATGCGTGAACACAGCACCCCTCCCTGTATATACAGTACACAGCAGCACTTCGCATCTGTGTGCACACAGGTCACTCACTCCCTGTGTACAGTCCGGGACCATGCGTGAACACTGCGGCCTTCTGGAGAGTGAGAGGAAAGAGCAGAATTCACTCTTCCTACTGGACGACATTCACACGTGATCTTTGGAGAAAGTAATTAGCTCTGTGTCCCTTCATCCAGCCCCCTGCAGGACACGGCTTCTCTGCACACGCGCAGTGTGCATTTTGACTCCAGAGCCGGCTCCCGCTTTCACGGACATGCGCACTGTAACCCTAGAGATTTCTAGCCAGGACGTATCCCATCCTCTGCACATGCGCACTGTAATGGATTGATAGCCAGGCTCGCTAGAGATACTACTTTCTTGGACATGCGCAGTGTATTCAGCTACTATCTAGGCCGGATTCAGGCAGACAGCTTATCTGCACATTCACGGTGTAACCCTACGGATTTCTAGCCAGGCTCTCTGTAGAGATGGCAATCCTCGGTTTATCTGCACATGTGCGGTGCAACCCACATCCTACTAGCCAGGTTCATTTTCTGCATCCACTCATCATCTTCCGAGAAAGTAATGCGCATTGTGTACCTTCAGCCAGCCTTCCTGTAGTAAAATGCTTCTCTGCACATGCATACTGTAACACTACAGACTACTTAACACACTCACTGCAGAGACACGATCAGAACGATCTATTGCCAGGCTCACTTCTAAAATACTGCTTCTCTGCACATGCGCACTGTGCTTCAACAGCTACTTGCCAAGCTCACTTCTGAAACACTGCTTCAGTGCACATGCGCACTGTGCTTCTATAGCTACTTGTCAGGCTCGCTATTAAAATATAACTTCTATGCACATGCGCACTGTGCTTCAATAGCTACTTGCCTTGATTCCTTCGCTTATGTGCACATGCGCACTGTGCTTCTATAGCTACTTGCCAGGCTCCCTGCAGATAGACTGCTTCTCTACACATGCGCAGTATGAACTCTTACCCGCGCTGTATTTGCGGGCCATCAGATTGAAGACCCAGGGCCATCTTTTTTGCCTCGAGCCCTCTTCTTCGTTTCTGGAGTTTTTCCCGCCTTTGGACCTCGTGGTGACATGAGAGAGGTGAGAGTTTTTTTTTTATCCCGGACAATTGTGCTAGCAGTGGGCTCAGAGGCAGTACTGAGAACTGGTGCAGGAGCATGGCAATCATTAGGCACAGGAGCATAACAATCATTAGGTATGGCATTTGGGATGGCAACTGTGCTAGCAGTGGGCTCAGAGGCAGTACTGAGAACTGGTGCAGGAGCTTGGCAATCATTAGGTATGGCATTTGGCATGGCAACTGTACTAGCGGTGGGCTCAGAGGCAGTACTGAGAACTGGTGCAGGAGCATGGCAATCATTAGGTACGGCATTTGGCATGGCAACTGTACTAGAAGTGGGCTCGTGGGCAGTACTGAGAATTGGTGCAGGAGCTTTGCAATCATTAGGTATGGCATTTGGCATGGCAATTGTACTAGCAGTGGGCTCAGAGGCAGTACTGAGAACTGGTGCATGAGCCTTGCAATCATTAGGTATGGCATTTGGCATGGCAACTGTGCTAGCAGTGGGCTCGCAGGCAGTACTGAGAATTGGTGCAGGAGCATGGCAATTATTCAGCACAGGAGCATTACAATCACCTGTGGGAGAGAATTATCTCAGTTAAAGTTTTCTTGACAATGGAAGTGGTAAAACTTCTCAGTGATTTAAAACTGGTTGAACATGTTCTTATTTAAATTGGTGTTGTACGTTAATGCTTGGTACTTGCACAAGGAGTCCATATCCTTGTATTTTTATCTTCTTTAGTTTCTTCTATATCCTTTGGCATATAGTCTGATGTTTATCTGTCGAGAGTATGGAAACTTTTATACTTTTTATCAACATTGTTTTGTTTTATTTTTCTCTTTCCTTTTTATGCAGTTGAGCAAGTTCTATGTAGTTATTTAACTTCTTCATTTGTCTTCAATTATATAATTTAATATTACATGGTTTTATGCTCTTTGTATTCTGTGTAAAAAGTCGAAAATTGTTTTGGCTAAAATGCACAATACAATAAAAAAAAAAATAAGAGAAATGCTCTGTTTGTGGTGCAATGTGTTTGTAATGTGTTTTTAAAGAAGAGGTAAACTGGCCTAGTGGTAATGCAATGGCAGATTGTAGTTGGAGAAGTGTTTGGTGTCTAGTAGTAGTGGCTGGGAAAGAACAGTTCTTTATATGTAAGGTGAAGTGTTCTATATAGACACTTTGCCAGTATACACACGTGTGAGCAGGTGGGAATGGTGGCACTGTAAGAGGTGCAATGAGAAAGCTTGGAAAGTATGACGTTTTATATGGACTGAAAAAGGAAAAGTGCATATGTGCATTTACAGCGCACTGTGTCTAACCTTTTTCTAAAAAAGATAAAGCAGTGGCACTTGGTTAATGTTAAAGGACATTTGTACCGCCAACTATCGCCACTGAAATGGTCCCCTGGCGCTCTGACGGCTCTGAAAAAGGGGAGGAGAGGGGGTGGGTTAGTGGGAATAAGCTGGAAAAGTGCAAGAGAGCAGGGATGTGCTGTTGGCAGCCTCAGCCCGGTTGGTCCATTGGCTGGGCTTGGGGTGTTTTAAGGTCCGTAGTCGTTGTGTGCTGTTGTGCAAGTCTGTGTGGTTTGTTGTTGCATTGTTGTGAAGTTTGTGCGGATTGCTGCGTTTTAGGCTTGTGGTTGTGTTTGGCTAGAGTTTGAGAGGTGTATGCAGAGGGATGGAATTGTTAGTTGGTTGGTTAGTTGGCATTGCTGTCCATTGCAATTATGGGATTCCATCTAGGTGCAGTACATGCTGACATTGACATTTCTATCCAAATGCAACGCGAGCCAAAGTTTCCAATTCTAAGTGTGGTGCATGTTAAGAATACCATTTCCATCTAGGTGTGGCACGAGCTAAACTTCAGAATTCCATACGAGTGTGGCACATGCTTACAGTCACACTTCCATCTGGATGCGACGCAAGCTAGGGTTCAGAATTCTAAGTGTGGTGCATGCTAACAGTCACTTGGTGTGTGGAAGTTTAATATGTTGACTGTACATGTAAGTAACTGGCCGTCTTCTCTGGGCCGCTTTCCTCAGCCAGTTTCCATGGTTAAGGACCTGGGGTTTAAACTTACCTTATCTTTGTCCATGGAGGCACAGGTTGGCACGGCCACTTCCAGCTCAGGCTCCTGCAATGGGTCATTCCCTATATTCCAGTGCGCCTATGTACTGGATCGTTTGCAAATTCTTCAGAATTTTGCCACGCGGCTGTCCCATTAATCCGTAAACTCAGTTGGCTGCCGGATGCCAAACATGTTCAGTTCAAGGCCCTTTGCCTGGTCCACCAGGCTTTTTATGGCCAGGGCGGAATACCCTACGGCTAAATGTCTGCCTTATATTCCGAGTCGTGCCTTGGGGTTGAAAATAGTTTCCTTTGAGAATTAATTAAAATATGTCCATAAGTAACAGAGATATAGAAGATTTGATGAACTTTGTGTCCATCATCAGTACTACATGCCACACAGCAAGAGACGTCGTGGAAAGTATTCCTCCATATCTAGTTTCTGATTATATGACTCCTGCCTCACTAAAACTACCACAAAGTACATATTTTGTGCATATGATCGATACTACACATGCCACAACTGGAGCCAGTAATTTTTGGATGTCACCTGGAATTTTCAAGAACCTAGTTGGTCAGGGGTCACTTGATGTATCTGACCCCTTCATAACCAGCCTCGGCTTTCTTAGGTTTTTTTACTGGAATGCAGTGTCTCTAAGGGTCCCCAGGAAATCTCCTCTAGTCGTGGATCTCTGACCCAATACCTGCTTTAGACATCCAGATACTGCACTGGCCGTAGGTACAATTCTTGTGTATTACAGCAGACACAATTGCAGTTCTACCATGATTACGGACATGCATAACAAGGTGATTATCATAAATGTCATCTTATTTGTGTCTAACAGACGTTTAGCTGAATGCATAAATATTTGCTGTTACAAAGGAAAAACTGCATATACATTAGAAAAAGAATATCCATATCAAAGGTGCTCCATGGTGTATAGGACAGGCCTACTGTGATGTTTCTTCTTCTCCAAGATTTAGGTAGCATAAACAGCACCTTCCTCGTATCCTTAAGCAAGGCTGCATTCCTTAGATAGTATGTACCTTAAATGGAGCCCTCCTGGTCTCAAGGTCTTCCTTGTCCTCAGAAATGCTGGGGAGTTCACTAGCTAAGGTGGTTGGTGGCTGATCTTTCTCACTTCAGGAAAGTTGTTTCCTCGAATCAGAAGACAGAACCTCATGGTTGCTTCTCATACTGCACCGGCTCTCATGGAAGACTGTCAGAGCTTGTGAAAGAAGATTGAGGAGGGTTTAAACGTAACTGCACATGTGGAGATAATGTTGCAGTAAGGGCAGTTTTGTGATTCTATCCTGTAATGCGCCGGATTCCAAATCGGCTCCCTTTTTTTAAAATTTTTTTTTAAGCATAACCTCGCACTGATTATGCGATAGATCTGCAAGGGCTATTGCATCCCACAAACCTCATTGTTTCATTAGAGTTATCCCGCTGTTATAGCACCTCTAATAATCTTTGCTGGCAAAACACAGGTATACTCCTAGTGCAATAGTGATGTTTGGATTTGTAGGGGTGCCAAGATGGGTATTCAGGAAACATTTCAAAAGCCTTTTCTGGACCTGGATGGTTCTACTGATAAGCCTCAATTCATGTTGCAACCCATCACCCGGGGAACTAGTTGGGGGGGGGGGGGGACCTGTGACCCTCCAAAGCCCTGAGTTTTGGAGGCTTTCCAAGCATCCACAGGGAGATGCCCCCAAACCATAGAGGATAGCCATGTTAATTTTGGACTCCATCACCTGGACACACTTATCCAGGAGTTTTCCCAAATTGATGATAAAACTGAGAAAGCACTTTTAACCCCTGGTTGCTTGCTTTGCCACCACATCTGCAGCCCCCCTCGTGATTCGTGATAAAAGGCCAAACCCAAATACCTGTATTCATCCACCACCCCAATTAATGAGTTATCCAGGATCCATTAAAAGTTTGACTTTCCTTTGTTTTAAGAAGATTTGGTTTAAGACCATGCGTCAAAAAGTACTTATGACAGTATTTTAAACTCTGTTGTAGCCAATCCCGCTGTCAAATTGCCTCAATACCCACGATCATATCCAAGGCCTTCTGCACTTCCTTTGACAAGCCCCTCTTTACGATAAAATGGAAACAAGGTATTGACTGATCCCACGACCCTCCCTTTTCAGCTCTACACATGTCTTGCATTTTAAGAATAAATCTAGCTGGGTCCTCATCATCACCCATAGTATTCTGCATCAGGGACTGTACATTGGGTATCTGGGATGGCCCTCCGTAGTGCATCCCATACCTGTGCTCTTACTCCATTGAACGCTGCTCCATAATGTGCATCTTCCCCAGGGTTACTCCTGGGTATCTGGCCTTAACCCACGTATCCCCAGCCTGGTCCCCAATTATAGCAACCATCAAGCTATTAAAATTCCCTATTGCCAATGGCACCCCTCCTGCTGCTTGCTTTTTCTAATTCATATATCCACTTGCTCGCCACTGCTGTAAGCTGCGGGAGGGCCTTAATTACATTATTCGTATCCATTTTGTGCGAGGGCACATACTGTGTTCTCCCTGCCCCCTTATGTATGAGGGTCATCTGCATCTTTTCCCTACTTCCCACACCCTTCTTCACAACTCCCCTTCTCCTCTTTACCAACGCCATCCGGCCAGCCGTGTTCCTCAACCTGTCCCCAGCCCACAGACATTCTACTTGAGGGTTTTTCTCACCTGCCCCTGCACCCCTTCCTTCTCCTTTGCTCTGACCCTCCGCAAATGTATCATCGTCCTCTTCCTCCACATTCTCTCCCAACACTGTATTTTCCTCTCCCAAGATTATCCACCCACCCGGGCTTCTTCCTTTCTCTAGCCCCTATTTCCCTTACTGCTCTTAGGGGTGTTTATATCCTTCTTAGTTCTGTTAGCAATCCTGTCAGTCTGTCCTCAAACTCCCTTGCCCTGTAACCCACTGATTCCAGTACTTCAGGCGGGTGAATATACAGAGGTGGGGAGCGGTACCCAGCATTGTTGCTGGTGCTGCAGAGGACCCTACCACAGCAGAAGGGGTCCCTATTGCAATGGGTACATAGCTTGGAGTGGTGCACCCTTCTCCGGGATATGCTGTCAAGGGATATAATCCCCCACACACCAATGGCGCCACGCCTTCTCCTTCTCACTTCTTGCACTTTCCATCTTTGTCTCTCCGCCTCTACTCCGTTCCCTTGATCTTCTGCGTCTTCAAACATACGCCAGAGATCTACATTTTATTTTCTATTCTGTAGCTGCTTTCCCTTATATTTTGCTAATAAAAATGTGGACCTGTGTTCCAAGATGATGATGATGCTGCTGTTGTGTGAGCCCTACCCTGGCCATGGGCAGGGCATCCCCGCAAACCCCATGTCTCTGCAATCCACTGCTTATATTTTTCCACCCTGTCATGATACAGTGGCAGGCTTTATACATATGTTCTATTGCTGTTCCAGCTCCCCATGCTAGTGGTGTCTATCTCTTACTGACCCTGCAAAGACGTACTAAGGCACCACACACGCTGCCGCTTGCTTATAACAACAAAAACAAAGAAAATCAGCTTCAACCTTTTTCTATCCCCCTTCCTTACACACATGCACCACTCCACAAAACCATCCAATACCATACCATACCATACCACACCGCGATGCACACACTTACCGCCCCTTCTAGGGCCTACTCTTTATTCAATACAACACAAATACAATAAAATAAGCTAACAGGGTGAACACTACTTCCAGGCCTATTATGAGACCACTGGTTTTATTTCTGTATTCCTCCTCTAAATAATATAATGTCTTGTGGTTCCACCTTCTCTCCGCTTCCGAGGAGGGGCTCCCTGCCTTACCTTTGCCTTACCGAACACTCTCTTCATAGTACATATTTTAATAACAAATAACTCTGACCTCACCCATGTCACATCGACGACCTCGCTCTCTATGTACTTAGGCCTTTCACACTTCCCCATGCATCTGTCCACTATTTGTTATCTCTTACAAGAGTCTACTCACGTGTGGCTCACCCAAACTCCTCAACAGGGTTCCAACACCGGCCTGCACTCTCCTCTGAGCCACACCCCACTTCAAAGAACAGAGAGGACTTCTCTTAAAATGGCGCCTGCTAAACCACTCGGAAACGTGTTTTTTCGGGACCTGTCTCTGTAGGTGGACACAGCTCCTTCTGGAGAAGTGGCCTGGAAGCCTCTGCAGGTACCAGGGCACTGGGATCACGTTGAGGGTCATCAATTGAATTCACACCCCTGAACGCTCACACCAGAGAGAATACAACCCACTAGGGAAGAAAGGCCAAAGTCGATCTTGTAAGGATAATACGTTTTAATCTCACACGCAGATGAGAGCAAAAGCAAAGAACTCTGCTGCTAAGAACGTTCTACTGAAAAGTAGTACAAGCAGAATCTTATAAAGCAACACACCTATATAACACACTTAAGTAGGGTAAAATACTGCACGGCGGTTGGTGTGTGCCTATAAAGAATCTGCCGACCCCATAAGGGATGGCAGGCTCTTGGTTCCAGCCCAGCCCAGACCGTCCGTCTTTCATCATGTGGGTGCTATGGTGAGCATCTTCTCACATCGAAGGTCAGAAAACATATTAATTATACTCCTACCATACAACTATTTTATCACTCATACTGTGCACTTGGCAGGTCTTAAGACAAGCACAAAGGAGGTTCTGGGGCACTCTAACATTCACACACACATTTCACTCACTCCCATCCGTCTCCAAGCTCTCCACCCTCGTTTTGACCTATAATGTATCCCTCCCAGCACCTCACAACATAAATCACACAATTGTCGCTCAATGATGTGCCCTGTCCGTCCTCTTGGAACATTTCAGGACTTGTTAATTTGGGGTTGGTGGTCAACGGGCACTTGGTGCCATGGAATTCGGGGATCTTAAGGTTTAATCAGTTATGTGGGCTATAACGTTTGGTCGCCTGAGGAAGGGCCGGGTCATGCTTTAGCCAGTGTGAGATAACATGCACACCAGGTGCCGGTCTGTGATCACGGCCTTGTAGAACACATTCCTCCCGAACATCTTTGCAACACTATTAGAACAATGAAGAGGCGTTGTGGTGATTGGGGATGTGGGCTGTCCTCAGTGGAGCTCGGGCATGGCTGGAGATTTCTCTTGACTTGTGATTTTAGGCCTAGTGCATGCATTTCTGCTGTCCCCTTCCCAACACAACTGAGTGCCGCTGTAAGTCAAGTGTTGCTGTCGCTTTTGCTGCATGGTGCTTTGCCTCATTTTTTTCATTAGGCGCATGTTGCAATTGTGTTTTTGTGTATTTGTGCACCCTGACCACAGAGCACGCATTGACATTTCCTTCTATGCCAGGTTTCCACATCCTGTGGCACAGGACTGGGAGCCGGATGGCCATTCTGGCCGGAGCACACAAACACCAAGCAGGAGCAGCTTGTATTGCCTTGTCCGTAAGCTCAAGATGACCATAACTACAGGCTAGCCAAGGTATGGCCAAGGAATGCTTACATTCACAGCAATTTGGCATACACACACTGATAATATGAATGCTACATATGGTGATCCATTCTTGCATGACATTTTTATCATATTACAGTGATATCGTAACCATATTTGTCTTAGTGTACTGACGAACCGTGCTTAATGCCAGTTCCTGTTTTGTCAAGGGGTGAAAGGTTGTGTACCATCACTTTCTGTGATTCCACTTGGGGGTGGGGTCATATGACATCACTTCCTGTGATATTATCACAAGTCAATGTTCATGCGATGTCACTTCCGCTACCCCAGTCATTTCGGTGAAATTACATCCCTTTACACGAAATATAGTAAAGTACTCACACAAATATATAAATCCTTATAGAAATATGCTATGCTAAAAGTTTACAATTGTCTCATTATTCCCCCACCTTGAATGGAAGACTACAAATACCAGAATGCAACTCACCAGAAGGCACAAAATGGCCTGTGTATTTTGAAAATGCACTTCAAGACTTAAGGCCTCATTACGAGTATGGAGGTAGCCATGCCGCTTTTAGCGGGTCCGAGTTCCTTGAATGGGGCCATTCCGACCTTGGAGGGCCCGGTTTTTCCCCATTCAAGGAATCCAGACCTGGTACATCCCCATTTGAGCCCACATAGTGCTCAATGAGAATGGGGAGGATGCTAACAACAGGCCCGTTAATGATGTGCCCGTTGTTAGCATCCTGGTATGCTCGCGGGACCCACTAAGGATGCCTGGTTTTACCAGACGTCCTTAGCGGGTCCAGCAAGCAGACCTTGTAATGAGGCAGTAGAGGGGTAACGGTACCGGCAGCTCTACCGGCGCCATTATCCTTCTACCGCCTTCCTCGTAATGAGGCCCTTGGACTCCTAATAAAAGCTAATGTGTGAAAAGCTTACCTGTTTGTTTCGATGTTTGAAAAGGACATGCTACATTAATGTGATGCAAATGCCACATTCTACCTAAAATATTTTTTTTGGATGTGTTGAATATGAACATGTGAAAATAAGGCAGATAGTTTTAAACTGTTTTGTGTGTGCAATTGTCCTGGAGGAGGGCATAGATTTAGGCAGCTAACTGGTGCTTTGTGTGTGCATTCAAAATAAAAATGTCCCTTTGCACTTCTTAACAAGGAAACGTTACCATCGTCTTGTCCAAAACAACGGTCACTTTTATGCGCCATCACTTGTAAATATAACTCCCACTTTGGATGCTCCCCTTTAAGAAAGGAAGTGATTAGCAGCTTGCCTGCATCATCTAGTGGGCTGCTGAGAGGGGTGGCATTTGTTTGGGGAGCGTTGCAGCAGAATGTTGATAGGTAACATGTTGCCTCACTAGGACAACAAAAAAAGGGAGCCCCATAATTGGGAGCAGCACGACCCCTTTTGAAAACATAAATTGAAATGCTGGAGGCAGGCATCTGGTGCCTACAGGCCCCCCATGACCACGAGCACATGTATCCTTATTTTGTATATATGGAGATGGGGAACAGTTTTGCAAGCTGTAACAAGGTGTGGCAAAAGGTGTCGGTCTAGGAAAAATTGACACCTCTCACGATGGACGGCAAATGCATTTTGGTGGTCGAAGGCCAACCGTCTCATGTACGTAACGATAGAAATACAGGTTTCCGAGTTTGACCATTGAACGGCCATTTTGATGTAACAAGAATCGCCATTTTGTTTTCTAACGATTGCTCATTGCTTTCTGTTCAAATTGCTTCGCAGCACATTTCTACTTACACTGCTCGACTGTTAACATTGTTGTCTGAACGTGAAAGGACAAGGCCGCGAGGCTAATAAGAGTTCGTTGAAACACAACGTAGGCAGATCCGGAGAGGAATGCCCGGCTCCCTCCCGAATGTAGCCTTGAAGCAGAGACGCAGGGCATTTAATCATTTCACAGATGCCAGGCAGTCTCATTATATGGTAGAATATGTTAGAATAAAGCAGGTAAAGGCTTGAATTATGCTCTTCTTACGGCCCCCCTTTTCCGAGCCCTGTAGAACGTGTCGGCTCCCAGGACACGAATAGCACCTCATAGATAGCAAGGTCTGGAATGTGACTCTTCCCCTATATGTAGCTCCCTTAAAAGAACAGACGCACTGTGTTCTGTTCAACAATGAAAAGATGTCTCCACACTTGCAAGGTTGCGTACTGTTGCTAGAATAGATATTTGAAGGTGTCCTATTCGTCGAAATTATCCATCATCAAACCGAGTTCAAAGAAACACAATACAAGGGGGTGTTAAACATGTCACAGCTGATTGTATGATATGCATTTTGTATATATGTAACTGATGTACGTAATTCACTCTCTTGCATCCCTTGAGGTCTAGAGATGCATGTTGCGGGGCGTGAGACCGAGTTGGCCAACTGAGACTATTTGCTTTGCAATAAACCCTAGCTTTGGGAATACAACCTCGTGTCTGGCGTATCTATCGTGTGTGGTGACTCTCCTTGTTTTCCTAACGCGAGGGACCCCTAGGGGCCCCTTTCAAGATGGCGCCCAAATAGGGACCCTGCCCCACTTGTTCCATCGTGTACGTTGTAATTGAGTAAAGGCGGTGGACGACGACGACGGGACGATCGAGCCGGGATCAAGAGGTGTTCGGGGCGCCCTGTAGAAGTGGTGAGAGATTCCTTTGCAGATCTGCACACTACTGATCTCTGATCGACGTATCTGGCCAGAGAACAAGGAGGCGAGGGTCCCGAAACGAGGCATAACCCAAGAAACGCAGACACAACGTCATTGGTTGCGTCAGTATACAGACGAATTGTGCCCTGGCGGACAAATTGATTTATCAGGTGAGTCATACCGCGAATCAAAATAATCCTGATTTTGTTTGAGAGTTGCCATTGCAAGATCAAATGCTCTAGGTAAGGTTGATTAACCAAGGGGAGGTTCAAACCTGCCTGGGGTATTGTCCACCCTAGTGGGGTTTTTCCGCTGCGGTAAACAATCTTTGGAAGATGGCCAAATTGCACCACCTGGGGGAACACCGGCGTATGAGATGTATGTGAAGTATGTATGGTGTGGGCGCGATAAGATTCTGTGAGACTTGGCATAGGCAAACCAGAAAGCAACAAGACCATCAGTGGCCGATAAATGGTAGTTTTGAGATAGCGAGAATAGATCATTTGGAAAGGGAATTGATAAGAAAGAAAGCACGTCCCGCAGCATTTGATATCGTTAAGGACTGGAGAAGGGAAGCAATGCTCCGAATTCGAAGTAGAGCGAAGCATGTGCGCAGGCATAAATCGAAAGGTGAAGTAGCGGAAGAAAAGGAGGAGGAGGAGTGGACTGAGAGTCTAAGGAGGTCAGGTAGACGTGACCAGTTGAATATAGAAAAAATATACCCACGAGAATTGAACATAGCAGATGAAGTGATGAAAAACATATTGATCCATACAAAACAAGGCCCAAGATCAGAAGCGAGGCCAAACACGTCAGTAACTATTGCTCAAGCCCCTCCCGTAGTTCAAACTCTCCCTCCCGTAGCTCAAGCCCTCCCACAGCCACAGACCGTGCACGTAACACTTCCTATTAGCCAACCAGGCCCGCAGCAGACACTCCCCGTTCCTATTTTCCCATCCGCACCTCCCGCCTTGGATACAGACTCGGTACTGTTCGTCCCTCCAGGGGTTGAAGTTGAAACCACGGGGGCAAGAGGTGGGACTGAACAAGGTGCATGCACGAGGGTAACTCGCAGTGCGATCAGCAAAGAAAGGAAGGTGGAATTGCAGCAACAGGCAGAAATGTATATAGACGGGAATGACGGGACGGCAGCATTGGCTTCGATGTATGACTTCCGAAGAAGCAACGAAAGACAGGTAGTGTTGGAATGCATGGGTGAATATTTGGTGGAGAGATTGAAACCGTTCATTGGGAAATTACCACTGCATCGATTGTTAGACTTCAACGCTGTAGACGATCAAGAAGTGAGGGAACATGTGTATGGACTTTTTGAGCTTAAAAATGAATTGGATAATGATTATGCTGAAATGTTTACTGCACCTGGGTACAGGGGTAAGGATATCGGGAGAGATAGGAAGGAAGCGGTAGAGCCATATATACAGCGACAACATTCAATGTTGTCAGTACAGAGGGGCGACAAATTGAAAGTATGTATATGAGAGGCGTTCAGATGGATGTCGGATCCCAGTACCCCCACAATGGAGATACATGAGATATTTGATGAATATTCCATGCCCATGAAAAGAAAAGCACTGCAGTCGATGGCTGAACATTTAATAGACAAAGATATAAAAAACGGCAAGGCCAGCCCACCCGAAATAATGGCAGTATATAAGAGAGCACTAGAGCGAGGGACAGGAGAAACAGCCCTATCGCTTGATCTGGGAATATTATTACACATGAGAGAAGGGGGAGGGACAGTAAGTGGGGCATTCCCTATGAGAGAGGTCCCACCTACCTTTGTGCCAAAAACAGAGGGTCCCGCAACGGGCACCGTAACGGCGCAGGTAACGCCAGCCCATTATACCGCCCAGTGTGTACATGTCCCCTTTTCCAGACAAGAACAACATAAAGCAGACGATTCCCGATATAAGAAAGAATCCTGCAGGATTTTACAAAGAAGTAGAGTCCTGCCTGCAATCATCCGTGATTACCGTGGGTGACATAGACCTAATATTCCCAGTGATCCTGCCAACAGACATATGGAAGAAAATAAGAAAGGTGGATGACGTAACGGCCTATGGCGCCACATGGGCGGACTTGGTAATAGAAGACAGGAATAAAGCGGTTGGAGGGACACCAGGAACGAACATGGTAGCATTACCAGCACGCATAATACCGAAATTAAAAGAAATTGTCCCAGAGAAATGAATTCAATGGGACAAGTTGACTGCATTTGTGCAAGGCAAGGATGAGTTAGCAACAGATTATTTCAATAAATTCGAAGAAGTATTCACAGACATCAGTGGGCAGGATGTGAGCTCGGAAGCGGGGAAGAGGCTATTTGTTGATAAATGTGTGAGGGGGTTGAGACTTCCAATTCAGAACCTAATAATGACATCAGAAAGTGCATGGCAAGCAAAAACGCTGGGTGAAGTATTGCACATGGCCCAATATTATGAGACGAGAGTGAATGCGGGAAAGGACCAGGAGGAGGAAGATAGAGTAAATCTGAAAACAAGGGTGTTACTGCAGCAAGTAGCAGACATAATAGAGGAAGAGGGAACGCACAAGGGAGGAGTAATTCGAATATGCACGCGGGGCCATTGGGACCAAATCAGTGTGCATACTGTAAGGAGGAAGGACACTGGCGAGCGCAATGTCCACATTTACAGAATAGAAATGGACCTGGTCAGAGAAGACAGCACAGAGGGCACCAAGGTGCGAATGGACCAAATGGGAATAGTATGCAGCAGCACCGCAATAATGAAGGTAATCAAAACCAAGCCCAAAACCAAAGTGCTCCTAACCAGAGTCAGGGTCAGCAAAACCAACAATATGGGAATCAGAGTGGGGGAAATAGAGGAAAGAATAGGAACATTTTCAATACGCAGCCAAATACGTATTACAGGAATAGTAGTGACTACACATCGGATGATGTGTTATTTCCCCAATAGGACAGCCCAGGGCAGCGGTCGGAACCAGTGTCTATTTCAGAGAGGACCCTACGTAAAAATGGGAGTCGGGAATGAGGGCCACCGCTTTCTTGTAGATACAGGAGCGCAAAAGAGTTCAATAGACCATCACTTGGTTCCGGATATACCACTGTCGGGGCAAAAGGATGTTTCTGTACTGTTCGCAGGTACACCAGTCATAAACCCAGTGTCCCAACCAGTCCCAGTTACTATAGGACCATTCACTGAACATTGTCCCTTTCTCCTAACAGAAAATTGTGGGGAGAACTTGTTGGGATTGAACTTGTAGAAAAAGCTAGGTGCAATTATACATTGTACGTCAGACAGGGTGTTTCTGACGATTTGGCCACAAGATGCCCCTGTGTCAGAATTCATGTCTGAAACCTTGCCAGGAGAGTTAAGAAAAGTGCCCTCTGTATATGGGCGATGCATGACAATGATGTAGGATGCTTGAAGATAGAGCCAGTAAGGATCATTTTGAAAGAAGGAGTTACACTGCCAAGAATTCCCCAGTATAAAATTTCGGCAAACGGAGAGAAAGGATTGAAAAGTATTGTTTCAGATTTGGTGAAATTAGGGGTATTTGAAGAAATTCCAGGCAGTACATGTAACGGCCCGATTCTTCCAGTGTTTAAGAATGGAGGCAATGAAGTACCATATCATTTCATAATTGATTTGCGCGTGCTAAACAAAGTAGTAGATCCACAATTTCCTTTGGTCCCAGGCGTCACTACAATATTGACAATGATACCTGCCTCAGCAGAATACTTTAGCGTGATTGATCTAAAAAACGCTTTCTTTAGCATGCCGGTGGACAAGGACAGTAGATATTTGTTCGCATTCACATTAGGGGGACGATCATTTACATTCACGCGCATTCCACAAGGATACACGGAAAGTCTGAGTATTTACAGTACAGCGTTAAAAGAGCAGCTAGACATGTTAGAATTACCAGTGGGGTGTGTACTATTGCAATACATAGATGATCTGTTGATCGCTGCTGATACAGAAGAGATTTGTAAAAAGAGCACCGTATTACTACTGTCACACCTAGCGGCACACGGCCATAAAGCTAGTTTGAAGAAGTTTCAATATAATCGAAAGGAGGTAGCTTATTTGGGCTACCTACTTTCGAAAGAAGGGAGAAGGCTAATGCCAGAACGCATAGCAAGTATTTCTTGTATGCCTATTCCAAAGACACAGAAAGGAGTCAGAGCCATAATAGGCATGGCTTCTTATTGCCGGCAGTGGATCGGTAATTTTGCGTTAATTGTGAAGCCAATGGTGCTATTAACTAAGAAGGATGCGGTGATGCCTTTGCAGTGGAATGAAGAATGTCAGAGAGTGTTTGATCAATTGAAAACTGCATTATGTTCTGCTCCAGTTTTGGGCACGCCGAATTATGAAAACGTTTTTAGATTGTTTGTATGCGAGAATGAAG
The DNA here is from genome assembly GCF_040938575.1 of Ambystoma mexicanum. NCBI lineage: Eukaryota > Metazoa > Chordata > Amphibia > Caudata > Ambystomatidae > Ambystoma > Ambystoma mexicanum. The sequence goes on from NW_027182446.1 coordinate 566,344, forward strand.
GATGTGCATTAGCTGTTTTGACACAGGAACAAGGTGGAAGAAATGGGCTGTGCAGCTATTTTTCTTCTGCGCTGGAACCTGTAGCGCGCACACTACCACAATGTTTGCGATCTGTTGCGGCGGCTGCTGCGTTGGTGAAACAAACGGAACGGACTGTATTGGGGCATACTTTATTTCTGATGGTGCCACATGCCATAGATGTCCTATTAAATAGGACACAGACGCAACATCTCACCTCTGCTAGACTGACAAGATATGAGATTATCTTATTCGCGCCCCATATTTAAATTATGAGGTGTAGCGCCTTGAATCCTGCAGAATTAATGCCACTGCCCATAAAAGAAATTGGTACAACGAATCACCACCCCATGATTGCTTAATGGTCACTGAGGAAGAAACAAAGGGGAGAGTTGATTTAAGTGACTTACCACTAAAGGAGCCAGATGGAGAGTTATTTTGTGTCGGCTCTTGTTTTAAACTACCTGATGGCACGTCAATTGCCGCTTGTGCTATCACTACCCTAGAGAGCATTGTAGAAAGCAAAAGAATTCCCTACAACTCGGCACAAGCCGCAGAAATAATAGCATTGACGAGAGCCTGTGAGATTTCTGAAAATTTGAACGTGAATATCTATACTGATAGTCAGTATGCTTTTGGGGTGGTTCATAACTTTGGTCGACTCTGGGCTGAGAGGGGTTTCTTGACATCGCATGGGGCCAGAATTCAACATGGCCCTTTGATTGTACGATTGCTGTCTGCACTCACGTTTTCAAAGCGCCTAGCAATAGTGTAATAATCCTCAAGTCAAAAATGTGCAAGATATGTGCAGGGAGCAAGTTGAGTTGGGTGGATGTATTACCGATAGCGCTATTGTGCATGCGTACATCTGTACAGGCTAGAACTGGGCTCTCCCCGTATGAGATTGTGATGGGGAGGCCGGCGAATGTTTGGTGCGCACCTCAGCCAAAACGACTGAGTGAAGTGGAACATCCTGTACTTAGCACTTATTGTGGCCTTTTAATGCAGAAATTGCGTTTGATTCATCAGCAGGTGCAGGAGGCTCTACCCGTAAGATATACTGGTCCGGGGCACGCGCTGGAGCCAGGAGACTGGGTGCTGCTTAAGAACTTTGAGAGAAAATCATCATTAGCACCCAGGTGGCGCGGCCCCTATCAAGTGCTTCTGGCAACGCAGACGGCAATACGGGTGGATGGGAGGAAGACGACGAACTTTGTCATGAAGAAGAAGGACGGTGAGAAAAATGTCGGGGCCGGTTTCAGCCTCCTCCTGCACCACTGCTGAGAATGAGTTGGGTATAAAGACTGTAAACTTAGGGAAAACGCATGATAAAAAAAAAATTGTATGCTGGCTTTGACAATAATCATGTGCTTCATGAGTGTGGTAGCACCAATAACGACAGCCTTTGTGTTATGGTATGTGGAGTCTATACACCCATTGGGAATGTTTTTACCAATAGTTAATATGTTCACTACTGAAAGCCCGGTTCAGGTGATTACTTATACCTTGTCCCCAATGGAAGAGAGACACAGAGAAGGGTATGGGAACAATACGCTATTACTCATCATGAACATGACGCATGCAATTCTAAAGAAAAATAATTGTTGGCTATGCGCCCATTTTCCGCAGCATGCGGGGAAAGGAATAGGCTGGTATGTACAACCATTACCATTAAGTTCTGCATGCAGTGCATCTTTAAGTTCAATGTTTTATGGGAAGTGGAATAAGAGTCGTACGGGTCAATTAGATAGAACAAACATGAACGAGTTTGAGGAAATAATTGAGGCCTGTGGGTTGTTCCATATTCCATAAAGCGCAAGTGATGACCCCAGAACCTACGTTTAGAAGTTCGCGAAAAATAACATGACAAAATAGACAAGATAGATTGTCCCCGCCAGTTAAAACATCTGTGATGACGTTTCGTGTAAGAACAGACGGGAACAAAGATGCAATTCCCCCTTCTTACACAGTGAATTACAACCCGAGAACTGTCCCTTTCTGTCTAAAAAAGAAAGGCTCCTATTCAGTAGGAACATTTACTGGATGCATGAATACAGCGGTAATGAAATGGGAAATAGAACCAGTATATGTGTGAGATCCTATCTATTTTATAAGTGGAGAAAAAGCATATCCTTGGTTGCCCAGAAACTGGGGAGGTACATGTTACCTAGGTCTACTGTTCCCAGGAGTGTTCCTCTTAGAAACAGCAGACATGGCCATGCTATCCAGATCTAGAACCCAAAGGAGTAGCAAAGGTGTTTTGATAGCGAAGGACGTAGCAAAATCATTCATACCATTCTTGTCCCAGATAGTGAACTCCTATAACATAAGGCAGCTGTCCAGAATACTAAAAGATACCATAAACACGACGATAGATATACTATTTAACATGACGTTGGAAGAAAAAGGAATTCGGTTAATGACGCTGCAAAATAGAATGGCTCTCGATGTAATCCTGGTTGATCGTGGGGGAATTTGCAAGATTGTGGGATCAGCGTGCTGCGTATTCGTAGATGACTACTCCCCTACGATTTTTGAAGCAATAAAAAAAATGCATGTCCTAAGCTCCGAACTCCCTACTGAAGAAGGGGGCTGGGGAATAGTGTCCTGGTTTTGGGGAATACTGCGTTGTTGGGGATGTAAGTTGATTGCGATATTAGTAGTAGTGTTTGGAGTTTTTTCAGGCAAACAAAAGGTTTTTGTCAATAGCTGTGTGAGCTATATTTTAAACCATAATGTTCAAATCAATGTAAATTGTATCACTGAAATTTTGGGTGTTCTCATATGTACAGACTAACCAACAGAGATCTGTGAAAAATGTGTGCTGGATCCATAACCAGCCAGTGTGATACAGGTGGGGTAGCCTAAGTTCCTCCTTTTTTCTTAGTGTTCTATATAGGCCAGCTAATATCTCAAGAAGGGAAGAAAAGTAACACCTGAAAGAGCAGAAGCGATAATGAAGACTCCAAAGACTAAGACAGTGAAGCAAATGCAGCGGTTTTTATTCCTATAGGGCCTGGGTGCTTGACTACAGCACATACACTAAATCACTTTTACAAGCACTCAAGAAAGCACAGATGGGCAAGGATGGAATAGTATGGACAGAGGAGATGGAGGATGGATTTGAGGAACTGAAAATGGCAATTTGCATAGCTCCTGTGTTAGGGATTCCCAATTATAGTGAGGAATTTTATTTATTCTGACACACAAATGGAGAAGTGATGACAGCAGTTCTTACACAAAGGATGACGTTAGGATACAAACCTTTGGCATACTACAGTGGGATTTTAGACCCAGTAATGCGAGCGCTTTGACCTTGTGAGCAATCATTGGCTACTGCCACTTTTGCGATTGAATAGGCTATAAGTATAAGTATGGGGTGTGCAATGACTTTGTATGTCGAGCATGTTTTGTTCGCCATTTTAGAGAAACCCAAAAGTACATTGACAACACAAAGAACGTCTGTATATAAGGTGATTATTCTGAACCCAGCCATTAAAATTGTGAGATGTAAAGTAGTGAATGCAGCAACATTCATAGCTGAACCCGTAGAGGAAGGTGATCATGTCCACAACTGCACAGATTATACTGAGTTCTATTATAACATTCCCCACGTTAAACAAAACACTTTGGGAGAAGGGGAGAGACTCTTTATTGATGGGTCCTCAAAAATAGACCAAACTACAGGGGAAAGACATACAAGATCATCAGTAGTAAGATATAGACTGAATGGTGAATTCTAGCTAGTAGCCTAGATTTGGACACCATAGATGTTAACTCATTTTGCTATATACATATAGCAATAAAGCACTTCATGTATGCGACCATAGAGACTAAGTATATGTACATTGGCCATAATTGCACACAGTGGGCCTCATTACGACCCTGGCGGTAAGGGGTTTGCGCTAGCGTTAACTGCGCCGACCCCTTCCGCCTTACTACGAGGTCCCTTAGCGCCATGGTGATTTTAACGCCTGCTTTTTGCAGGCGTTAAAATCCATGGCGCTAAGGGACCTTGGTGTTAATTACGCCACCGTAATTTACGGTGGGGTAATTAACGCCTTCCCCACTCCCATTATGCCCTATGGGGCAAGAATGGGAATGGGGAAGGGTAAAATGGGGATTGGGGACTTACCGCCCCGCCAACCTCGGAATGGGGCGGTAAGTCCGCAATCCGCCATGGCGGAATTGCACCCTCTGCGGCAAGGACCATGGTGCTAATAGCACCATGGTCCTCCGCCAGGGTCGTAATGAGGCCCATAGAGTTTACCCATGCAGTTCGACATTGATCGATCGAACATACATATAGATTCAATTGAAAGCCAAACATTCATGAGAATTAACGTCTGTATGGCCTCCGGACAATTCCCACGGTAAATACAAGTTCTAGAGTGGCTATTGTAAATGCACCAAACATATACACCCAAGAGGCTTGAAAAATGGATTCTGTTATTTTTCTTCCAACTAGGCAACGTGCCATGATGATTATGAGTCAAATGTAGTGCTATGATACACTAATGAGTGGAGCTAACTGGACACCGCGCTGCAATATGCAAAGAACAGATATGAGTAGAAGATAAGTATCATTGCGTATAAGTAAATTGTGGTATATATGCAACACATTTGCTGCTCTAAGGAACTCTCTCTATAAGACTACATTTGTTGTATTTCTTTGGAGCCGCCCTGAAGAAGGACTATCAGTCCGAAAGGCATCGGCCATGGCTTCTGCATGAAATTAACTGAAAATGAAAAAGAAGAGTGTTACAATAAAGAAACCCCAAGAACTGGTCTATTTTTTTGATAATTTAAATCTACAATTTGAACGTCTGTACCTTTTTGAAGTAGTATTAGCTAGACAATTGGCATCTCCAGGCTCAGTAATCGTTTCACTGAGCATTTTCTTCCCTGCTTTAACCCTTCCCATTCCCAATGGCTATGAAATACTCAGAATGGATCGCTCCTTGGGCACGGAGGGGCGGGGGGTTGAACTGAAACACAAAGCTTGTTTTAAAATGCACACAGTGAGATTGGAAGTGCAAAATGATTGTGATAATTTGTTATGCCAAAATATTGGTAAACCCCAAAACAAACACTGACATTGTTCTTATGGATCGCCCGTCCACCTCTACAGCGGATTTTCCTGTGTACTTAGCGGATATTCCGGCCTCACGCCTGAAGCCTTCATCCAAGATGGTTCTCTTGGGGGACCTTCATTTAGGGGTTCATGATGGATCAGGCCATCTGGCAGCTAGCACAGAGGCAACACTCTCCAGATTGGGCTTCCAACATCATGACTTTGAGGCAACCCATATCAAAGGCAGAACACTGGACTGGGTGGCCAGTCTTAATGTGTTGATCAACAGCATAGATATAACCCCCGGTCCATGGTCAGACCATATGACGATCACCTTTAGGAATACACGACGGCTTCATCACTAGCCCCTTTTCTGGAAACCACACTTAACGAGCTACCTAACGTATGCACGGCTGATGCAATAGCGGATGCTTATTACTGTCAATACCGTGGCACCAGAAAAAAACACGACATATGATAAAAAGGGAGATGAAAAGCTGGTGCTCTAGGAGGAGACTGGCTGGGGGTATTCGGGTAAAACACAGGAAAACAGGGATTCTGGGATATGCATAGCATCTTAAACATGACAAAATGAACAGTTGTCTGCAAGACCTGGTAACTGTTGCTCCTTGCAATCTGGGTGAGTTCCCCTTCCCCAGATTCAATCAGGATGTCAAGCAACAGTTCAAAAGAGTAAGGAAATCCAGTATTGTAACACAGTTCAAATAGAGCTCCTCTTCTGCCAATTAAGTCTCCCACTTAGGATTAACCAACAGTTCAGAATGTTCAGTAAGTCTTTTGCCGCTCTACTGGTGGTAGAGAGTTCCACACAACTACTTCTTAACAACAACAAAAAGGTATACTTCCACAGCGCATCAATGTCAACAAAATGACTTCTGTCAGGATGATTCTGCAACAGTTCACAATGCACTCTGATCAGCAATGTTGATTTGTCAAGGTAATTCCACAACAATTAATCATGAGCTTTGATAGTCTTGCCACTTCTTCAATACCTTTAATATTACCACAGTACTTCAATGAGTTCTGTCTGGTCCCCTCAACTGCCAAGCTTACACTGAAAAGTCCTTTGCCCTGGTGTACTCTCCTGCCAGGACAATAGGAAACTACTACTACTACAAGTACTTCTCTGGTACCATTCTGCTCTGTACAACTTATAAAGTCCTGGACTTTCCACAAGCTCAGTGTTGATTACTTCTTCTGGGAAAACATGAGACACATTGGTGTTGTTTATTCCACACCCTTGACTGCCACATGCAATGCAGTTTATGCTTCTCTCCTCCTGAACACCTTCTGTGAGAAGGGCAGCCTTCCTGCCACTCTTATTCTCCCCCTCTGATTTTAACCAAGTGCTGATGCTGGGATTCTCCCACTCCCGTTCTTGTTTGGCTTTGGCAATGCTTCTTCAGGTCAGTTATTTCTATTGCCTCTTTTTCCTTTTACAACAGGGTTCATGTACGGCTGGTTGTTCAACTGCCTCTTTTTGACTTTGGCAATATTGGTTCTCTTCAACTAGATTCTTTATCGTCCTCTTTTGGCTTTGGTAATAGTTGTCTGCTCTAGTTTTTAGAAATAGTGCCTCTGATAGTTGGTGGCCATTATTCTGACCTATAAATTCACAATTACTCGGGCACTTCCTCCCCTTCGAATAAGCGTGTTAGGGAGAATTATCTTCTAAGGCTAATTTCCCTTACCTATAAAGTCCCACAGCAGCTTTGCTGGATTTGAAGGGTTTATTTATTTCTCCTGCTAAGAGGTGAGACTCTTTTTCCCACTCTTAGACATGTTGCCGATGTGTGTTTTAGGCTTTTTTATCTCGTGTGCTTATGGTCTATGGGGTTTTTCCCACCCTCATAGGTATCATCTTTTTACATGTGTGTTACACAGCACCCTCAGTGCGGTAACACAGGGGTGTCATAGTGACCACCAAACATAGACTCCATACCCTGGGACTGACTACTGTCTCCCAGGGCATGTAAATTCCCCATTGACTTTACTAGTCAATAATTATGAACAAAACCAGTACAACCCATCTTACTATGGAAGTACTGGAAAGGGTTAATAGTTATTCCCTGATGTTAATTTTCGAGGGGGTACCGTCCAGTCCCTCTCTCCAAAGTTTCTGGCTGGTGGCAGTGGTTTCTACTGTAAAAATTTGACCGCAAATATTTTCCTATGGGATTTTCCCATTGTTCAAGGCTACCACTTTTACTGACAGCCACCGGTTTATTTTAATATTAACTTTACTCCGGTAGGTTTTTATTGCCAGATCTTTGATGATATTTCTTTCTCGTGTCTTTCTCTGAAATCCTAACCCGGGACGGGATCCTTTGTTCGTCCTTTTGGCGGGCTTCTGCACAGAAGCCCTCCTTTTGGCTCCACTGAGTCTGGGGTAGACAGGATGTGTGGGAGAGGGAATAGGCACCCTGGACAGGGTTACCTAGGCAACCCAAGTCGCACTTTGTCCTGATAGGCTGCGGGGTTATCCCACCAGGATAGCCACCCCACTGTGTGAGTGACAGCTAGGCTGTATGAATGGGGTTTTTTCTGCATAAAAGCAGGGCTCTGAGGACTGGAGGACAAGACGTCACCACTGGAACTAAGAAACCCGAAGAGGAGAGAAGCTGAAGACATCTGCAACGACTGAACCACAGGTGAAGCCCTGTTGCATATCCTCACCACTTTTCTCCAATGACTCGAGAAGATCTTCACCTGCAAGAGTCTTCTTCCCTTGTGCTGGTGGGGCCAATCAGTTCGCCAATCACCTTCCAGGACCTGCCTTGGTCGAATCACCAGTGCCCAGCACTAGGAGACCGGATAGCCAGGCACCCGTCCACCACGACCGCGATTTAATCAATTGTTCTATCACCAATGACAAACAATTAATTCTTCGAAATATCTAAACCCCATGGCATGTTTCTTAGTGCTCAGATATATCACCTCACGTCCACTTAATGCCATACGTAACTCCACTGTTGTACCACCATAGACATGTCAAACGGAGCATTCTCATATTTTTGACACAGTGCATCCCATATGTCATAGATGTACATTTCTACCCTCAGATTCCAGAGCTTCATTGCCTAGTCATTATGTTTTCAGATTACGCAATTTAGGCAAAAATCTTCCTTCATCCCCCTGGGTTTATTCAATCTTCCATTCATCCATAGTTCAGCACATATGGCAGCGTTGCTGTTGTTACTTTGCATTTATATAGCACCTTATATACCATTGGTATGGTCTGAAGGCGCTGGTAGGTTGAACGCCCTTGGGAACCGAAGTTCAAATTAGTAGAGAGAGTAGAGAGAGTCAAAGGTGCGTGTGTGCACCGGATATGTGTGCAGCTGGTGTGGCATTCGTGTGATAGCTGCTTCTTAGCGGTAGGTGTGGTGGTTGAGAGATCAGGTGTATGTGTTAGTTCTGGCAGGATTTGTCCGGACCGAAAGTGGCTGCGTTAGGTCTGAGGAGAACGCCTGGCTGGGGGTGTGTAACCAGCGGTGTTTACTTAGAGTGATGGGGAGTATGCATCAGGTGTTGGTATGAGAACAGTTATACCGAATGGTGTCATAGTATCTCTGTGTTCTAATTGAGTGGTGGTGTAAGGAAGAGAGTAAGCGTGGTAATGTGATATGATGGGTTACATGCTCGTTCAAGCATTCTCTGCACTCCACTCCGGTCCACTCCACACACTCTGGTCCGCCTCGCGCCACACTCTGGTCCGCCCCGCGCCGCACTCTGGTCCGCCCCGCGCCGCACTCTGGTCCGCCCCATGCCGCACTCTGGTCCGCCCCACGTCACACTCCAAACGCACTCCAATCCACTCCACGCACTCCACATGCTAAACATGCCTTCATTAATCGATTCAGTGAGGGACCTCTGCATATGCATTCACACCAGGCACACCTCCATTCATTCATTCATGCAGTAATTGTATTATCATATTATTTAATCACGTAGACCTCTGCTTCGTTCTGGGTTATTTGTCCTTGCAGGGATGGGTAGCTGCCTGCTCGGTGGCCCTGCATCATGCCGGGGCATTCTCTATACAGAGGGAAAGATGTGCTCCTAAGCGCAGCCCACCCTCCAGCAACAAGGCAGGGCACACACACTTTCTATGATCAGCCCCGTTACTTGTCCTGGGCCGAGCGGGCGACAGCCCAGAGCACAGAGCTAAATAGCTCAGGAGGAGGGCGCAGTAAGGGGGCCACTCAAAAAGCTGCTTCCGAGCTTACCGGACAACCGATTAAGCAGTCTACTGTGCCGGTGAGTGCTCCTCTGCGAAGTACGGCTGGCTGCTCTCTGCCGACTTGTACATGACTGCGATGCATATTCCAGATACAGCGTGTGGGATGCTCTGGAGGCTCCCACCATGTGAGCATCATTCTTTGTGCCAACAGCCTTTTAAGTGGGGAAATGTATAAGTGATAGCTCACTTAACAAGACATTGTTTTTACACGGTCTGTGCTTAACATTTCAGTGTTAAGAACTGAACATGGGGCATTTGTATTCACCAGGCCAGCACAAGTATCAGTTAGCTGACCAAATCTATGCATTCTGCAAAGAGAATTAACGTGCCACACAGACAAGTTTAAAACTATTTTCTTTATTTCCATGTCTCTTTATTTGACACACCAACATTCTCTTTTGTATATTACTTTTTAGTTACATATGGCTCATCATTGGGAAGGTTAACTGTCATTTTCTTGATTAAGTATTCTAGTGGCTGCTTTGGGACATGGACTAAATGCATCCGCTCGGCATCAAAGGTTTTTTAATTTTCTAAACAAGCCAGCCACTGCCTAGTGCACACACCAGATGGCACCTCAATGTCACTTGGCACCTTGATTAGGAAAGCAGTGTTCACTGTGTGTTACCATGCAGACAGTAGTCCATGGCAAATCAATGCAGTAATAGGTGTGCAGCAATGATTTGTGTGCTGCACAAGTCATCATCCTGTTGGTTAATGGCATCTATGTGGTGCTCCCGTATGTAACAGCACAAATTCCTGTTTTTGTCTGATGTGCCCCATATCCATACAATAGCACACTGGAATGGTATGTATGTGTGGCTCTGACGAACATGCCATACTGTGCCCATACTTAAACACATAAAGCAACCAAAGAAGTAGTCTTAAATTGTACATCCACTAGGCCAAACACCCTTTCTACACTGCCACACCACTCCACAATAAGAGATGCTAATGCCAGCTCAGTTAGAGCACGAACCTGCTCTTTTTTGCCAAAATAACCTGAGGCCAGCGTAATAGTGAGGAGGTAGTGGCTGAGGAATTGTAGACCCCCTTTACTATGCATTAGAAGCCAGTTTTGTTTAAAACGCTTCATCAACTTATTACTGGTCAGGCTAAAGTTTGAAAGAGCTGCAATCCTTTCTGTGTACCCTTTCTGTGCATTGTTTATTGTGCCTCTCTTGTGCAGTATCCTGTCCTGTCTGTAGATATAATTCCCTAAAGATGTTTCTGTATTGGGATTGGACATGCACACACTGAGACCCACCCCTTCCTCATCTAAAATTCTTCTGAAACAAGAAGCAAAAGAGCCCTTGTACCCCATTTGAGTGGCTGATGTTGCAGCCATTTAAGACTCGCATCCAAAAACTTAAGCTGTCCAAATGAGCTTGTATGGTTCAGGGATACAAACATTTTAATGTTAGCGTGAATATTGTGAACCGTGAAGGGAGCACCAAGCCATGTGTTGGTTATGCATTCAGAGATTCAAACATGCAATCCTTTTAGCACAGACTTGTTTATCAAATGTAGAGTTCTCTGGTCACTGTTATAGTCCTGAAATGCTGTGTGATTTAATGAAAAGGATACAAGAATCCTCATTGGTGCTATTTGTCCCCTGTCCCACTCGCAGAAAGGTATTTTGAAAGAGTGCAATAAGAGTGTACCAGAAGTCCCTCTTGGAATGATAACCTTCTATCAGAAAATAATTCATATGGTTAGCCTAGTATTGCCCCTTGCAAAATAAAAGTGAGGTGGTTCGAACAGAACACCTGCAACACAGGGCCAGTGGGCCCTCAGACCCTGGTAGGCCGGTCACACCGCAGTGTGCCAGTACAGACAGTTTGAAACTGCATTCACGCAAGGCCTTACCTAAGAGCAGGCGATAGACAAACCATTTACTTGGACAGCAACAGCTGTGTTTTCACATTAGAATTATTCTGTAAAGTACTTGAATTACAATGTAATGAAACAAGCTTGATTTATATAGCAAATATTTATTCATATTGATGAGGGATTTTGTCACACGACAGAGGTGTAGTTTGGGAGTGACGTGAGCCATTTGGAGGCTGGGGGGGAGGCACATCTCATGTTTCGCCATGGGCACCAAGTTGGCTAGAAACTGCCCTGTCTGATTCCCCCGACCTTTCTGCTACTGTCCGAATCTGCATTAAATTAGCATTTGTACAAGGTGCTTTAAACCTCCAGCCGCCCCCTCCCCACCCTTTTCTTTTAACATTGCAGGCGTTGTTTAAACGGGTTGCACATTTGTTTTACGAGCCATCCGTCTCTACCCGTCATTCAATTGGAGGATATATGTAGTTATCAAAATGTCACTCACCTTGGTACTGTTTTGCTAGTCCCTGGATAGTGAGGATGGGAATTATTTTGAAAGCTAGGGTACAGATAACTGTTCACGCTGGTAGTTCTCTCCCACCCCCAAAAAACTCCACCATGGCACCTGTTTACCTTATTAAGAAGAGAACTTCACTTACCATCTGAGCAAGCAAAGAGCTGTCTCCTCTCATGCCATACGTTCCGCAGTCAAATACAAAACTGATGAACCCCCACCCCCAAAACATGCATCATTTGTTTACATGCAAACCGTGGAAAACCTGTTTTCCTTTTCTTTGCACATTTATCATCAAGTGTCTTACTGATAAATGTGCAAAGAAAGGATTTTTTTGTAATTTACCTGGTGTGGCGTATATCGTCCAGTGCAGCGTGGGATCCTCTCTTCTCTTATCAATTCCAAGTGCAGCAGGCAAGGCCAGGCCAAAATGGCACCCCAGGGTTTGGGCTTCAACTTCCTCTTGTGACTCCTTGTGAGGGGTCACCAGAGGAAGTTGCAGTAACTGGCGCATTCTCCTGCCACTGCTGTGACTGACAACAGTGCCAGCCACAGCGTTGCACAAACTGGAACTTCCTCTCATGTGTCATGAGAGGAAGTTCCAATTTACACAACACTGGCTGACACAGCTATCATTCACAGAGTTTCCCAACATGGCATGCTGCAGCGCGAGAAAAGGTCCCAACGCAGCATTGTGGGACATGGGGTGGGGGCCTGGCAGCACCCTGGCTGAGCACAACTTTTGAGACTGCCGTGGCTTGGCACCTGCTGGTCCCGGCCCTCTTAAAGCCTTGTATACCCCAATGCAATACAATATTGAACATTCATTCTCCTGATTTCTGGGGAAAATATCCCTCCCAGGTGCCTCAAAATGTTTATATGTATTGCAAATATGTGAAAGAAATTACTCCCTTCCGGTTTGCAATACTTTCTTTTAGGTCATGCACACTAAAGCGTTTCATGATGTGTATTTTCTGAGTTCAAATAATTGTATTGCATTTTTAACAGATTTCAGTAGACATTACAAATCTATTGCCAAAGCCCACACAGAGGGAAACAGAAAGTCTCAAATTAAATGACATGATGAGGAGTGCATAAAACATAAGTAAGGGACACGGCTACAGGTATGCAGGAGGAACCACAACATACGATTAAAATGCATGGAATGATCAGAAGAACAAATCGTTGGCAATAATTAATTGATTGTGTGTGTGTGTGTTATATAGTTAGGGTACCTGTAGTGCACTGGACATGGAGAGAGGATTCTATCTTTATGGAACTAAGTCATCTGCTGTTTTTTCATGGAAGGTTTAGGCGATTTCCCTTTCCAGAGAAATGCTGAGGATGGAATTGGTCTCCTTGTGAAATGCATTGCTGCATGGAATGGGGGTTGTGGCAAGAGGGTATAATAGTACTGGTGCGAGCATCATTTTGATTGTGTCCAGTCTCGCTGACCGGGATAGACACAGAGTTTTTTTTTTTTTTTTCTTAACGATTCTAGTATGGAGTGTTTGGTCCTAGTGATTGTTGTGTCGATGGTGGGAGTAAAAACTAGTCCGAGAGATTTAATGTAGCTTGAATTCCAGCTTAGTCCTAGGTCATCACGGTCGCTTTTCATACAGTGAACAGTTAGAGGGAGGAGTTTGGTTTTCTCTTTGTTAAGTTTGCACCCTGAGACTTTCTCATAGTTTTCAATGTGAGCTACAATTTTCCTTGCTGAGCTATTAGGGTTGGAAAGAAAAAAAGAATAATCTATCGTCTGCATATGCTGCAAGCTTGATATTGGTATTGGGATTTGAATTCCAGGGAATTCTGTGTAATTTCTGATTAGTACTTGGAAAGGTTCTAGTGCAAGAATGTATAGGAGAGGGGAAAACTGGGCAGCCTTGCCTGGTGCCTTTGTTTAGGGGGAATATCGTGAAAATTGTGTTAACTGTTATGGAGGATTTAGGGGAGTTGTACAGACATATAATAAGTTTGATGAAGCAGTCGCTAAGACCGTGCCAGCTAAGTGCTTTAAACATGAAATCCCACGATAAACGATCAAAGGCCTTCTCTGCCTCTAATGCCATTAAAAGCCTGGGTTTCATGGTAGGGTTAACAATCGTGAGAATGTCGGTGACCAGTTTAGTGTTAGCATTGGCACGTCTACTCTTAATAAAAACCCACTTGGTCGTTTTTTATCCGGAGTGGAAGACGTTTCACTAATCTGACAGCAAGGATGTTAGCCGAAGTTTGACAGTCAACATTAACAAAATGGGTCTGTAGCTCTTGCGGTCTGCGGGGTCCTTATAGTTTTTTGGTAAAACGATAATGTTGGCTTCTGTTAGGGAGAATTCTCTGTAAAGACTAATTTCCCAAACCTAGTGAGTCCCCAAGCAGCTTTGCTGGATTTTTGGGGTTTATTTTGTTCTCTCCTGCTAAGAGCGAGATTCTTTTACTCCCACTCTTAGACATGATTTGAGGTGTTCCTTTATCTTTCCATGTGTTTTATGGGCTTGGGGTCTTTTACTCCATAGGGTCTCATGTGTTTTTTTTATGTGGGTTACACAGCACCCTCCGTGCTGTAACCCAGGGGTGTCGTAGCGACCCCCTAACATAGACTCCATACCCTGGGACTGACTACTGTCTCCCAGAGCATGTAAAGTCACCATTGGCTTTACTAGTCCCAAATTATGAACAGAAACCAGTACAAACCATCATATTGTGGACGTACTGGTCGGGGCAATTCGATTTCCCCGGGGTCTGTTGTTCAAGAGGGCACGTCTCCGTCCCCCTTGATCGAGTTTTGGCTGGTGGCAGTGGATACTACTTTTTATATTCGACCGCAAATATATCTCTATGGTATTTTCCCATTGTTCGAGGCTACCAACTTTAATTATTTAATTTTCATAGCCTCGAACATACCGCTGGTTTATTTAATTAATATCAATTCACCGGTTGGTATTTTTTTCCCAGAACTTGATTCTAAAATGGCGTTTGTGTTCTCTTCTGTGACTCCAACCCAAGTCGAGCCCTTTGTTCCACTTTTTGGCGGGCTTCTCCACAGAAGCCTCCAAAAGTGGTGCCACTCTGTCTGGGTACCACAGGGGGTGTGGGAGGGGGTTTAGGCACCCTGGACTGGGTTACCTTGGTAACTCACGTCACACTCGTGTGTGATTGGCCCAAGTGGTGAGCAGGCCCGGCTCACCACTTAGCATGTGTGATTGACAGCTAGGCTGAGTGAATGGGGGTGTGCTGCATAAAAGCAGGGCTTTGGGGACGTGAACTTCAGAGGTCACCACAGGACCTAAGAATCCAAGGAGGGAGAAGCTGAGCCAACCTGCAACGACGACACCACCGGTGGAGCCCTGCTGAACCGTCTCACCACTTTTCCCGACGACAGAGGAGATCTCCAGTCCGGAGAGTCTTCTTCCTTTGACTGGTGTGGATAACCAGTTTTGCCTTCTTTTCACCTTCCTGGAGCATCTCGTGGCTGCCTTGCCCGTGCCAAGCACCCCGGCAACCGGAATACCACGGTTTACCACTACCGCGAAGAGAAGGGTTGTGCCTTTTAACCAGAGAACTCTGCAGCTGGTTTCTTCTCTGGCAGTGCAACGACCTTCATCTTTCCTCCACGGCGAGACCTCTTCTTCCTCTGGACAAAACACAGACTTGCACCTGCTGCCATGAACAACTGCCCCCGCTGGAGCTTCCTTCACACTTAAGGTACTGTGTCCCGCCTGGCTTCCCTTGCGACAGATCGTTCGGGGTGACAGTAACCTGGGTTAGCCTGGGATAACCTAGCTAATTTTTCCTGACTTTAATTTCATCCTTTTTGTGCGAACTATCTACAAGACTCTTTGGGCATAACCCCACTGTGTGAACCTGGGCCCCTTCTGCTTGCTCTCTCCAAGAGTGGGCCTGGCAATTAACTTCCTTGCTCTCCAGTAGAACTCTGCCTATCCTGCCTTACTGTGGTTCTTTGTAAAAGTATTGAAACTTGTGTGCTTCCTTAACTCTGCCTTTTTCCCTCCCTTTCTTTACAACTTATTAGAGTGTCATCTTATGTTAAGCGCTCACCTCTGTCTGAAAATAAGTGGTGTTTCTCAATAAGACTTGTCTAATAAGTGAATAGGGTTGTATATATATGATAGTGACTGTGTGCTGAATGTACTTACCTCGTTTTTGCTAGTGTAAATCACAAGTGTGTTTTTACACCAAAGCTCTGGTCAGTGGTTGTTTGTGCTACTGTGTCTCTTTACCTATTGTGTATACTCTGCATACTGCCTAACTCTTCTTGAGGGAAGTCTGACTGCTCAGCCACAGCTACCAAGTGAATCTGTGTGGTACAGACTGCTACCAAGTGGGTTTACTGCCAACCACCTGTAGTCTTAAATCTTTTGCAGTGGTCCCTAAGGGAACTGCACAGGTTTCTGCCTAACAGGCTCCTTGATATTTGTGTGGTATAAATTATCGACCCTGTCCCCATATTGCCTGTAGATGGCAGTCATTCTGTACTTTGGGGTGGTATATTCCCCGGTTTGCATTTGTGCATCTATCATTGTTGCTACCGTTGTTGGGCGGCCCATTGTTACCATCATCATAGCTGAGGTAGGCATACTCTTTTCACAACACTGGAGTCCTAGTTGGCACACACAGAATAATAAGAGCACGAAGACAATGATGGGGACGAGTATTTTCATCATCACTTTTACCCATGATGGTATCCAGCTGAACATGTTGTCGAACCATGTGCTTTCCTCTGCTCCGCCCTCGGTTCTCATTCTTTCTCCTAGGTTGTGTACTGCTGTTATCACATGCGAGAGTGTCCCATTATCTGCATCTTCGGATGGCACGAATGTGCAAAAGGCCACACCAATTTTTCGGCAAACACCACCGTCCATCACCGTGAGGAGGTCTAGAACATATCTGTTTTGCATTGTCATTGGGCGCAAGGCACGGAGTTCTATTTTTATAACGTTGAACCCTTCTTCAGTTTCGTTGGCTAGTTTTATGAGCTCCCAGCGTACTATCTGTAACCATTTGGCGTTTGCTCGTGCTTGGAGGCCTGGGGCTAGGAGTGATGCGAAGAATGTCTCTGCGGGAAGAGCTTGTATTTTTGTGGGATCTCAGCAAGGAGTTTTGAAGATTCTGATGAGATATAGTTGGATGATCTTTTACTCCGTGATAGCTTTGTTTTCAATTCATGTTCTGACAACAGTTCGTAGGCTGGTGGCTCTGTTATTGTTGGTTGGGGTGCTGTCAATGGCTTAGCCGATTGCCCTGCTGCCGATTTGCCAGCCGATTCTCTTGTTGCTCCTTGTACATGGCTATCTGGGATCACCATCAGGGCTGTATGGAGTGTGGCCAAGGCACAAGTACCTTTCCAGGATGCAGGGAGATGCAGGTAGGCTTTTTTACCGCAAATCCAGTACATGTCCATCAGTGCTGCGGTACCTTTTTTCATATCGGGTATTATAATTGTCTTGTTGCACTTCTTTGCTTCCCCCATGTTCACCTTCCCTGCTCCATGGAAGCATAGTTCATGTGGAATTTCTTTTTCTATTTTTATAGGCTTTCCAGTGTTGTGACCCATGTTAGCTTTGAAACATGTTTTGACCACACAGGGGAGCACACTTCCTTTATCCATTGGAAATTGTCCCCAGGTAGCCCTCGGAGTGCTTCTGTGTTACATTGGATAGTTTCATAATTTCACTTTTTCTCTGCATACCTCGTTCCTTTGATGACGAGAAATGGTTCCTTGAGACAAATTACTCCTTGGCCTCGGCTTGTGCATGTTCTCTCATTTTCTATTTTCTTGATGGTGACGGTGTGTGCTTGAAAGGTGCTTTTTATCCTGCACAAAACTAAATGAATCAAACACTGGGCCTCCGACAAGGGCACTTCCTGTGGTACCAACATTTTCGGTGTTCCTGATGAATGGGGTATGAGTGAACAGACATAGCAGCTTTCATTTGTTGCTTGCTTTGCAGTGGCACTCATGTTTGAATACCATTTATTAGATTGATCTGGGTGGCGGGGGTCTTCTATTTCATCTAACCCCAGGTCATGATAAATGTCATATCTCTTCCTTCCCACTCCCCTTTTTCTTCTCTTTCTTTGTCCCTCTTTGTTACTTTTTACTCTCTGGTAATGTATTGGGAACATTCCAGCCCAGGCAGTGTCATTGTTGTTCAATATGGCATGTGTGTACTCATTAGTAGCAGCATAATAGGAGGTAGGGTCTATGGTTGTCTGTGCATGTGTACTTGTGTTGGCTTCATTGTTTGGCCAATAATAATCGCCATCATATACATTTGATTCATAATCATTGCTCATATTTATGCCTGGATGCGTTAAGGAGACAATTGTCGTGTTTGCAGCACCGTATTCTAAAGGTTGCGTTACATTTGTACCATTAGTATAACTGTAATACGTTTCCCCCCATATTGTCTTTACTCCAGTCCATATTAGGTAGGAACCTTCTCGTATCATTCCAGCCCGCTCCCCCCTTGGTGCATGTCATTAACCAGCGATAAGAGTATAGTACCAGATCATAAAAACATCACTGCAAAGAAAACTGCAGCACATTTTAGAGCGCATTCGACATTGCTAAACCTATTGGCCCTAATGGCGACCCTATTACTATCTAACATTGATTTATTCTCCTTGATTGCTCTTCATTGGGCCATTTGTCACCTGGAAGGGCGATACAAATTTGTTAAGTCATCACACTATATACATTTTATTTATATGTTTACATCTCAAATGTATTTATTATTTCTATTCATTATTCCTCTTTTTTTTAATATATATATATATATATATCTGAAACATTTCCTTCAATTATTAGAGGAGAGAAATATAGTGATGAAAAGAGTGATCTAATAGTGATGTCGACACAAGGTATAGCAAATCAGAGAGGGCACTTGTAACTTTTTGTGTTGTCTTCTTCATTAACTCATATTTTCATTGTTTTTCAACATCGTTTGTAGTACCCGTTGCACATTCACGTTCGCTCTGAGGGAGTGTACTATCGCGTGCCCTTCTCACTTCTGAGAGGTGCACCCAATATATTAGCCCCTTGACCTTAATTGCGGTAGGTGTGCTGTATACAACCTCATACGGACCATGAGACCTGGGTGAATTCCATCTTCTCAAAAAAATCCTTACATACACTTGTGCTCCTGGCATTAGCGGCCCACTTGGGCTGTCTGCAGCTGGTGTGGTAGTATCAGTTGCCACATTCTCAGTAAAGGGTGGTGCTATTTGCCGCGCTATACTGCGCACTGTACATGTCAGCTGGGTCAGATATTCCTTAAATTCTTCCCCCAGCACTGTGGCAGCCCTGTGTGCGTCTGATGCTCTCCTAATCGGGGAGAGTGGTGTGTGCATTCACCTCCCAGTTACAATTTCATGGAGGCTCAAGTGGTGGTCCTTGGACGGTGTCGTCCTGAGTTAGAACAGTGCTAGGGGCAAGCAATATACCCAATTCTTCTTCAATGTGTTACACAACTTCGACAATTTACTCTTGAGCAGGCCGTTGATCTTTTTCACCACTCCATTAGCCATCTGATGATAAATGGAACACAGTTTGTGCTTTACCCCCAAGAGTGAAGTTACTTCCTTGAAGAGGTCATTCACAAAGTGTGTGCCGTTATCTGACAGTATCACATCGCATATTCCCCATCGGGAAAACACTTCTCTCACTAGAAACTTCGCCACACACTTCATGTCTGGGTGGGGACATGGACCCGCTTCCACCCACCTTGAGAAGGGACACACCACCACAATTAGATACCTTTCTCCGTTACATCTCTCCCCATATCAGCATAGTCTATGTGGAGTTCTCTGAATGGCCCTGCTGGTCGTGGTAATGTACCTCGCAAGGTCCTCAATGTCATCCCTAAATTGTATGTTTGACAGGTTGTACATTCTATGACAAATTTTGACAAGTGTTCCTGTAAATTGGGGACGAACCAATGTTCTTGGATATCTGCGGCAATGTGTTGTTTCGCTACATGGGCTGGGAAGTGCAGTTGTTGGAATGCTATTTCTAATAATTCCACGGGCATCACTACCTTTCCCGTTATCTCTTGTCTCCAAATGAGGTGTGTTGCTGATTGTTTGCACCCCTGCTTGCTCCACAACTCCTGTTCCTCCAGTGGTACTCTCCTCTGTAGTTCTATCAGCTGTGCTATGGGTGTGTTGCTATAGGCTTGCTATATTCTTCTAGTGGCTCTATTGTGGCTACTTTTACAATACATTTGGTTGCTGGTGTTACATTGAAATACGAGGCTTACTTCGCTGCTGCGTCGGCCGCCGCGTTTCCCAATGAGATCACATCTGTGTTGTTAGTATGGGCATGGCATTTCACCACTGCCACTAACGACGGCTCTGCTAATGCATCTATTAATTTGTTCAGCAACGCGGCGTGCTATACTGGAGAGCCATCCGCTTTTCTGAATCCTCTTCTCTGCCAGCACGATAGTATTGAATGTACTGTATTAGTTGCATATGCTGAATCTGAATATATGGTCACTGTACACCCTTTGGCTGTGCGCAATGTTTCAATTAATGCAGTTAGTTCAGCCACTTGTGCGGCGTAATGGGACGGGAGGCGCTTTAGGACAATTGTTTCATATTCATCTTCCTCCATACGTACTACTGCCATCCCCACATGCTTTTCCCCTGTTTCTGGGTTTATTGATGCTGACCCATCTATGAAATACACCTCTCCTTCCTTCAGGGCGTTTTCACTTGCTTTGGGAATATTATCACCCTCCCCTTCATAAGTTGCACAGTCATGTTCCTGCATGTCCTCCACTATGCATAGGTCTGTAATGAATGTTGCTGGGTTTACTGTTTTACACCTTACTACATGCACATTGGGGCTTGAAATTATTATCTCATATGCTGTCGCTCTCTGTGTTGTTAATGTCGATTTTGACCGGTCAGGAATTGAAAATAATGAATGCTCTGCATATAATGTTACTGAACATCCCATCACTATTGTGGCAGTCTTTTCAATTGCGAAGGACGCCGCTGCGAGGGCTTGTTCACACGCAGAGTGACCTTGTATCACTGCATCTAGCGTTCCGCTGTAATAGGCCAACGGTTTATGGCCTAATGATGTTTTTTGTGTCAGCACTCCTGTCATCAGTGTACCGTTGCAGTGTGAGAACAAGAAAAATTCCCTCTCATAATCTGGGTTTGCGAGGACTGGGGCATCTGCAATAAGGTCTTTTAGTCTAAAGTACTGGGTCATCATGTCATGTGTCCATTTTATTGGGGCTCTGTTCTTCTGTGCTTCTTTTAGTGCCTGTAATAATGGACGTGTGTACGCTGCGTAATCAAGGATCCATGCTCAGCAATAATTACATATGCTGAGAAATTTTTGCATGTCTTTTACTGTTTTGGGTATAATTATGTTGTGTATGGCAGCTGCCCTGTCTGGGAGTATTCATTTTCCATCTTTTGATATTAATTGTCCGAGGTATACAACCTCGGCAAGGCAGTATTGCAGTTTCCCTTTATCCACCTTGTACCCTTTAGTGGCTAACACATTTAACAGTGTTATGGAGTCTTCTCTGCACCTTTCTTCTGTTTTGCTGCAGACGAGTAAATCGTCTACGTATTGTATAATGGTGCTCTCTACATCTATGTTTCCAATATCTTCATGTAGCACCCTGTTAAAAATACTCAGGGTTTCGCAATACCCTTGGGAGAGTCTGCGATGCTCATATCTGATGTTTCCCAGTGTGAATGCTGTAAGGTACTGTGATTCTGGGTCGAGTGGTATGGCGAAGAAGGCATTCTTCAAGTCAACCACAGTGAAACATGTAGCTTCTTTAGGTATACTGCACAATATTGATGCCGGGTTAGGCACTAACGGGAACTCTTTTTGGACCACGTCATTAAGTGGGCAGAGATATTGGATCATCCTCCATGCCCCACCGTTTGCTTTTTGGATCGGGAAGATTGCTGTATTACACGGGGAGTTTGATGGCACTATGATACCTTGGTTTAGGAGTGCATTTATTATTTCTCTTATTCCCCCTTCTGCTTCTCTTGATATTGGATATTGTCTTACTCCCGCCGGTATGGCACCTGGCTTGAGTTTTATTTTTATTGGTGTCACTTCGTGTAGTAGCCCTACATCATGGGGTCCTGTAGTCCAAATTTCCGGTGCCACCTTTGTCATGTCTTCCTCAAATATCGTTGGTGGGGCATTAACACTAGCCATGAGTGGGTAGTGTACCTCTCTGTACTGGATCATAATTGTCACATGGTATGCTTATTTCCATTATTATCTCTCCATCGTCTTCGTTATCAGTAAACAACTCATCGTCAGTTATATCTCTTAGCATTAGGTTTGGGTCTATGCATGACACAGTTCTCCACTCGCACCCGTGCGTGTCCAAGCCTATGACCACAATACGTTTGCTCGATACCTGAACTGCCTCAATGTCTATGGACGTTATTGTGCCTGGCACGACATCGGTACTTGCAATTGGGCGGAATACAAAGTCTGATGGTGTCCTCCATTCTTATCTCGTTATCTCTGGTACTACTCAGGCCAACACTTTGATGCCATATATAAACATGTCTCTGTCAATGGGCACCCCTCGCACTACAACTTCGTCCATCACTGTACTAATCATCAAGATTGCCCATACTGGGCATACTCCTGGGGTGGAACACACTATCCCCCGTTCTGTAAAGGATATGGTCATGTTCAATTTACTTAGCAAATCTCTACCCAGCAAATTGATTGGCGCGTCTTCATAGTACAGTAAGGGTGCGCACACTATTTTTCCTCCCACTGTTATATCAAGTTCTTTGGTGTAAGGAATAGCCCCAGAGAACCCCTGCGTTTCCAAATTCCTGCCTGAGAGCGGAAACTGCCCTTCCATAAGACATGATGTCCGCCACTAGTGGTTCCTCTTCTGCACGTAGGGTGGTGGATAGGACTGGACACGCAAGTGCTCCCTGTGAGCTGTCCTAATCTGCGTACCTTTCTTGTCCTGGCACTGAAAAGACATTGTCCCCAACTACTGCTACAACCGCGGAATGGTGCAAGTGCACCATTTGCAGTTGTTGCGAAATTGCTGTTGCTTGCGTTCCCTACAGTGTTTTGTCTCGCCATGGGCTGTGCTGCACTTTGATGTGGTTGTGGGTGTGGCTGTCTTTGTTGTATTTGGGGTTCGTTATAGCACAGGTCTAGTGGTCTTCCCCCCTCCCATTGATAATCTGTAGTGGCTACCTGGGTGTGGGCATCCCCATCCTTGTTCATTGTCCATGGGTGGTTGCCCTTGGAAATACCCTGAAGGCCACATTCTTCAATCTCTTGAATAGTGTCCCCATCTTCCACAGTTCCAACATGACCCTTGCTGCCCTCCCCTCATCCCTTGTCCACCAAATCCTCTATTTCCCATAACTCCAAACCCCCCTCTCTGGCCACGGTACCCACTTTGTCCTCTTGTCTGTGGGATGTTTTTACCCATGCATCCAAGCCCTACCATAAAACTGTGCATTACTGGCATTGAAAACATCATGATGGCCAGAACTCCCCAGAGAGTGCACAGGGAAAACATAAGAATAGGCTGCCACCCATTTTTGCCTATGTTGTGAGCACAGGAGGGCACTGCCTAAAACCACCATTGGGCTACACACACAGTAGCCTGAAACCATTGGGAATGGCAATGCTGATTGCCAAAAGCAACCCAGAACTGTGGGGAATTCATTTTCTTAATGTCAAAAATGGATGCAATACTGGTGCTCACCACTATCAGAAAGCCAGCGATTAAAAACCTCCAGACTTTTGTGGAAAACTGAACAAATGAACCCAAACCAGGCCAAGGAAAGACTTGCTAAGAGGTGGATACAATGTAAAACTATATTCTGAAATGACTTGAAGGAAGTAATTATTTAATGTATATATAAAAAATAGCTGGGGATGTCAGCAGCTTAAGTGAATTTGGGTTTAAAGCCACTAAAATCAAAATGTTTAGAATAAATGAGTGACCTACTTGTGAGTGTCACATAGGTTGCAATTGTTTAAACGTCATAGTTTTGAACTTAGAATCAGCATTCTAGCTGCATGTGCAAACATTGTAAGTTGGATTTGAATGTAGAAAACTGGGAACTAAAGTGACATTTAGGTGAATTCTGCCTGACAACTACCCCCGGCAGGAGTTGAACTGGCTCAACAACTCTTCCCAGGCCTGGCTGCATTCTGCTGCCCCTGCCAAAAAAAGATGACACCTCTCTGATTGAATTAGGGGAGTGGCACCTGGGGACTACAGGAAACTAAACAAAGCACTGTCCCTGGCTCAGGCAAATGTTATATTGGGGGGGTCATAAAACGGCTTCCTCTTGGGAGAAACTGGGAGGGGCAGTGCCTGTGAGAGCAAGCTGAGCTTAGGGGAAGTGGATAAACCAGAAATTCCACCATGTGCTTTGGAAAACCACACCCCTTTGGGGCCAGAGCATTATTTTAAAAAGATGGATAATTCATAGTGTGGACTTGTAAAAATTATATAAATAACATCATCATTCTTGTGATTTTTCTGTGCACATTTTAAGAGGTGT
Source organism: Ambystoma mexicanum (assembly GCF_040938575.1). Lineage (NCBI taxonomy): Eukaryota > Metazoa > Chordata > Amphibia > Caudata > Ambystomatidae > Ambystoma > Ambystoma mexicanum. The sequence continues at coordinate 590,623 of NW_027182446.1, forward strand.
TAGGACCCTGTGGTATGTTGTTGGGGATAGTAGCGGGAAAAAAGGTTGTTACTCCAAATGTATGCATGTTAAAAATCTGACACTTTATCATCTGAAACCCATATCCCTGGTGCACATTTGTGTAAAATCTGGAAAGGTTTAGAGGTCGTTATCTGGATGAAAAGGGGAGAATTCTGTCATGAGTGGACACGACATCGTACAAAGGCAGGGATCGGATAGTTTGGTGCTACAGAAAATATGTTAACTGGACCTATAATATTAGAAAAATGGTACATAGATAAATATGTATTTGGGTCAGAAATAGATTTGTGTGCAATTTGACAAGGGGAGGTTCCTCTGACCATAAAACCTACAGCATCACTCTGACACTCCATTTCTTTCCCCCAATCAAGGGAGAGAGGAAAGCTTGGCCAATGATAAGTGAGAGGGGCAGGTTTAGCTAGGCCCAGGCACACACCCATTTTCAAAACACATAAAAAGATACATTGAAACCCAGGTAGAGACATTCACTTTTCACTTTCTTGTGGGATGCTTTGCCGGGAGACTTCAGACTTCACATCCAGAGATCCAGACTTCAAATCCATCAATCTCCAGAGACCAGAAATTAACTCCAGAATTTGTAGCAGAGAGGCCTGAATCCACAAGCTGAATCCTCTTCAGCAGGCCTCAAAACCAACCAAACTATTCAACAGCCGGGCAAGCTGTTTGAACTCTTTGGCAAGAACTTTTGCAAGAACCTGTAGCAGTATCCAGAAAGCAGTGCTGTATCTGGAACCAGAGAGAACCAGAGACCAGATCGCTGTGAAGAACTGCTAGCAGAAGTCCAGCCAATCCTGACCCGATCGGTGACCAAGTCGCATTCCTGTCCAAAATCTAGTGTGAGTACCCAGCTAGCACTGTGCCAAAACCAATCTCTTAGTTTAAAATAATCTAATCCAAACTATTTTAGCCTATTAGAACTGCCTCCTAGAATCGTGTCATTCTGTCATCTTTAAAACTGAAAACTGTCATCTGTCATTCTGAGCTTTGAAATTTCAAATCCGAAAAACTACCTTTACTAAATTGGGCGTATCTCGGGAACAGTTTGTGCCAGGAGCGAGTTTTAACTGTCATCTTAAAGCTAAGATTCTAGGCTTTCCAATTGCGCTCGACGCACGCGACTAAATTTGCCGCGATTTGACATTTTGCTTAATTTCAGCCACGTGTAAAAATATTTGTCCTTGCTTTCCTTGCTGAAATTCGTGTGCAACCTGACAATCATTTATAGAGCATTGCTAAAGTGATCCTGAATTAATTTAAGTATCTCTCACTCACCCTGAACCTCCTATAGGGAATTAAAAGCAATTTGAGTATATTTTTTACTTCATTGCCACCACATTTAAAATGATTTTGCCTGTGTTTAAAACTCCTACCTGTTTTCCTCTAAGCTTGCTAGGGGGGAACTGAATTATATTTGATTGCATTCCTGAGAACTGTGTGCTTTCCACCCATCTCTTTACCTTGCATAGAGGGGGGGAGGGTGAATTGTCAAAGAAAAGTGATTACATTGTCTTTTGTTGAAGTCATATCAAGTTTATTTTCTGTACTGCATTTTCATTCATCATTGCATTGTCCTTGAAGCCATAAAAGCATTCTCAGCTACTTTATCCTCTCTATATCACTTCTAAGCCATCAAAAGGAGTGTACCACTGTAACATTATCCATTGTTGATCACTATCATCTTCACAAGTGTGCTATCCAATATTAATTTACTATAAAAGTGTGATAGATATATATATATATATATTGTTTAATTTTCAAATAAACCTTTTAATTTGCAAAACAAACCTACTTCTTGGCTGAGTGGGGTCAGGGGGATTCTAAGAGAGGGGTGTTATATAAGGGTTGTCATCCAGAGTAAACAAACTGGACATAAAAATATATCAATAAGGGTTTCGCTCAGCATCCCAGACTAGGCATTGACTTAGCTGTAGTGTTGAATTGAATCCGCTTACATGTCGGTCTTTCTTGCCACTGGGGTCCTCTGTTTTGTTCTTCTCCATCCCACTGCCTTTGTCCTCCCGCTGCACACACTGCTGCTATTCCAACTGGCCTACCTCCTGTGTTTTCTGCCTCCTCATTCTCCCTATCTATTACCGCGCTTGCGTTTATGGCAGCGACCTTCACTAATTTATTCTGTACCAATTTTGCTTCATCAGCCAGCCTTTTTTGTGCTATCTCTTTTTCCCTCTCTTTGATCCTCCTACAATGGTGCACAATTATGCTCTGAATTTAAGGCCAACCCTTGGCTTCTATCAACAGCTATCTTGTCCAAGGCCTTCTGTGCCTCCTTCAGGAGCCCTTTCTTGATAATAAAATAGAACAGGGCGTTGGACTGGTTCCACGCCGTGCCAGTTTCGCTTCTCCACAAATCTTGCACTTGTAGTATGAATTGTGTGGGATCCTTGTCCTCCTCCATTGTGCATTGCATTACTAAATGTAAATCTGGAATGTCTGGAAACGTGCGTCTCAGTGTGTCCCATACTTATGCTTGAACATTATTGAAAGGTGATACATCATGGCGGTCACAACTCATTGTTACTCCTGGGAACCCTGCCTTTTCCCACACTGCATCTGCCTGATCAACTGCGGACACTAACGGGCTTTTCACATCAACTATCACTAGTGGTACCCCTGCTGTATTCTTCTCGAATGCATGTATCAATTTTCCTGCCCCTCCCGTGAGTGGGGGGAGGAGTTTCAACAGGTTGTTTCATCTGGGCCCATGGGATGTAGTGTGGTCTACCCGCTCCCTTGTGTATCAGCGGCATTTGCAACTTAAGTTTCTTCACTGTTTTACTTACCGTCCCTTTCTTTGTCTTACTCACCAGCATATTCCCTACTCGCTGCCTTAGTCTACCCTGCCATCGTGGAGGTGATGGTTCATCGAAATCATCGAGGTGCGATGGTAGCGGGGATCCTGCAGCTGCCGCTCCCTCTTCATACTCATCTAGGTCACTCCATATCGCTTCTACCTCATCTACCTGATCGCCATTCTCTTCGTGTCCCTCCCCTCGCTGACTTTCTGGGGTGCTGGGCGTATGATTCTCACTGGTTTATCATTCAGATGGAACAGGAACTCTCCTGATCGCCACTCTTTTTCTCATCCTTGTGATATGTGTGTCCCCTGGGATGATGTGGGTCGCGCTAGCTCTGATGTTGCTGGTGCCAATTCCCCTGTCACACTTAGCGTGGGTGAGAGGTCTGTTACGGACAATGGAGGTACCTCCCCTCCCCCGGCAGCATTTGGCCCCATCGCACAGTGCTCTCAGCCGTGTTATTTCCATTTGTGCATGCGCTAGCTGGCGATCTAACTCTCCTGTTAAGTGTGCCAAATTCTCAGGGGGCGCACTTGTTGGGCCATACAGGCTCCTTTGTCGTATGGCAGTGGTGCCGTGGCTGTCACTTCGTTAGAGGGAGTGGGGGTGGGGCATGGCGATATGTACAGAGGCTCGTTATATCCTACTGCTGGCCTTGTCATTAAGGGGTATATTTTGGTTGTATCACTTTCAGCTGTTGTCGTTGTGCACTCGTCCTTTGGCGTTCCGCTTACCTCTTCCTGCGCTTTCTGTTTTTCGATTGTTTTTTCTTTACCTACCTCGGCTGTGGGGGCGACTTCTTCAAACATTCGCGACAGATGCAATACTTCCCTTCTGTTCTGCAATTGCTTCCCCTTGTATCTTGCTAATAAGTGCGTGGACACTAAATCTAACACCCTTTTGTCAAACGACCCTCCCTCTGGCCAACCCAGTGTCACGCTGTCCCCTTTTATCTCCATTAACCACTGATCATGGTATTTCTGTATCTTATCACTATATAGTGGGAGGTGCTGGCAAATATGAGCTAACAATGTTATTCCTCCCATGACGATATTTCTCCCCTGGTTGTATGTGTGCTTGCACCTGATCCTCCTCTTTAATCACAACCTCCAACCACCCGCCTCCTTGTATAATAACCAAAATGTCAAGCGTTCTCAATTATTGACAGTTATTGTGCATCAATATTCAGTGTTAACCTTGTACTTATTGCATTTTTAACTCCGAAAGTTCACGTTGCATGTAAAACCTCTTGCCAACAAATCACTTACAATACTTTGACATATGCAACAAAAAAAATGGACAAAAGCAAAAACATATAATACATAACATGCACATGCACTGCCTGTGCGCTTTTACTCCCCCCTTGTTTCTTGTTACCAAACCCTTGTACCTTTTCCTTTGTTACCTACTCTTCTCACTCACTCCCCACCTCTTACATCCTTTTACTGTTGCTCAAGAATTCTTGCTTATACGAAAAAAGAATATTCTAAATAACTACTCCGAGTCTACTCAGTATACGAGACCCCTACTATTTTCTCTTTATCTTCACTTATTTATCTGCACTGGACGAGACAATGCTACACGGCGCCGCCTTCTACCCCTTTCGGGCTAGGATACCTCTTCTCTTCTTCTTCTTACTCTTCACAAAACCTAATGGCCATAGAAAGGATAGATCAGAAAAGCCTCATCATCACTCACACAGACCCTACTCTTGGTTTTAACCCACTATCATCTGTTCCCTTGTCCCCTTATCTTCCCCCTTACCTTTCCTTGGAAACCTTCGCAACCGGCACTCACGTGTTCGGTTAGGTATTCCGAGGGTCACCGTTCACGGTCTGACCCTAGCCAGGCCCGCACCTCAACCAACCCGTGGCCCACCTCGGCGAGCAGCTTTTCAGTTGGGTATTCGTCAACCGGGAACCCTTGACCCTTTCTTGTAGTGCGCACAGGCTGGTCAGCCGCGGAGGCGATGGTTTTGCTGGGGGGCGTCCTGGATCTCGCTGCACGGTGCGGGCCTCGAGGCACCTCTCCAAATCACGTCGCAGGGGGTCACCAAATGTTTGTGCCCTCCCTGACTTACACGTGCAAAAGGATAGAAACAGACACACCCCTGTTGTGGAAAAAGGCAAAGAGAGCAGGCTGTGAGTGTTCAAGGAGAAGTTTATCTAATGAAGGACCTTCAAAAGATATCTGAGAGCGCTCTGACACAATTAAGGTTACATCACCTTTTGTAGGCTAAATGACGCAACTAACATAGGATACTACGTTGGGCCCGGATTGGCCAGGTTGCATGGTGCCTTAGGTGTGGGTGGCATCTCTTCCTCCGGATTGGTGGTTTAGTTGGCGGGAGAATGGAGGTCAGACATCTGTGCTTCGAATGGGTGAAGGTCAGGTCACCGTGAAGCAGAATGGTCACTATCTAAGCTAACATAATATATATATATATATTTTGCAAAGGTAGCGGGTGCCCCTCTCTCGACAGAACAAGGCCTGATAACCTGTTCAGTGGTTATTAACCACTTGAGAGTTCGCAGCCACTGCTTTTACTCACTGTGCCTTTCACAGATGGGAAATATCCATTTGCATATCAGTCTTTGTCCTGCCCATGGGCAGTCCAGCACCGAAATGCAATGGCAATTCCAACCTGAACGAGAGTACCACCAGCAACCCCATACACGTGTTTCACCCTTGTTGGGGATCATCAGTGAGGTGAAGCTGATGCCTCTCTAAGCACAGTGAGAGGGAGACCACGTCTGGTTGCCCCCAGGAGACCTAGGGTTACCAATCCCAGGTTCCTTGAAATTTAGTTTGCAAAGGTAGCGGGCGCCCCTCTCTCGACAGAACAAGGCCTGATAACCTGTTCAGTGGTTATTAACCACTTGAGAGTTCGCAGCCACTGCTTTTACTCACTGTGCCTTTCACAGATGGGAAATATCCATTTGCATATCAGTCTTTGTCCTGCCCATGGGCAGTCCAGCACCGAAATGCAATGGCAATTCCAACCTGAACGAGAGTACCACCAGCAACCCCATACACGTGTTTCACCCTTGTTGGGGATCATCAGTGAGGTGAAGCTGATGCCTCTCTAAGCACAGTGAGAGGGAGACCACGTCTGGTTGCCCCCAGGAGACCTAGGGTTACCAATCCCAGGTTCCTTGAAATTTAGTTTGCAAAGGTAGCGGGCGCCCCTCTCTCGACAGAACAAGGCCTGATAACCTGTTCAGTGGTTATTAACCACTTGAGAGTTCGCAGCCACTGCTTTTACTCACTGTGCCTTTCACAGATGGGAAATATCCATTTGCATATCAGTCTTTGTCCTGCCCAGGGGCAGTCCAGCACCGAAATGCAATGGCAATTCCAACCTGAACGAGAGTACCACCAGCAACCCCATACACGTGTTTCACCCTTGTTGGGGATCATCAGTGAGGTGAAGCTGATGCCTCTCTAAGCACAGTGAGAGGGAGACCACGTCTGGTTGCCCCCAGGAGACCTAGGGTTACCAATCCCAGGTTCCTTGAAAAATAGTTTTGCAAAGGTAGCGGGCGCCCCTCTCCCGAAAGAACAGACCTGATAACCTGTTCAGTGGTTATTAACCACTTGAGAGTTCGCAGCCACTGCTTTTACTCACTGTGCCTTTCACAGATGGGAAATATCCATTTGCATATCAGTCTTTGTCCTGCCCAGGGGCAGTCCAGCACCGAAATGCAATGGCAATTCCAACCTGAACGAGAGTACCACCAGCAACCCCATACACATGTTTCACCCTTGTTGGGGATCTTCAGTGAGGTGAAGCTGATGCCTCTCTAAGCACAGTGAGAGGGAGACCACGTCTGGTTGCCCCCAGGAGACCTAGGGTTACCAATCCCAGGTTCCTTGAAATTTCAAGGGGGCAACCAGACGTGGTCTCCCTCTCACTGTGCTTAGAGAGACATCAGCTTCACCTCACTGATGATCCCCAACAAGGGTGAAACACGTGTATGGGGTTGCTGGTGGTACTCTCGTTCAGGTTGGAATTGCCATTGCATTTCGGTGCTGGACTGCCCCTGGGCAGGACAAAGACTGATATGCAAATGGATATTTCCCATCTGTGAAAGGCACAGTGAGTAAAAGCAGTGGCTGCGAACTCTCAAGTGGTTAATAACCACTGAACAGGTTATCAGGTCTGTTCTTTCGGGAGAGGGGCGCCCGCTACCTTTGCAAAACTATAATATATATATATATATATATATATTCTAAAACCTACATGCACTACATTATCCTTGCTTTGAAGTCTTTCAGCAGTTTATCACATCTCTATAAAAGTCACACATATATCTATACTATCAATTACATTGGATTATACAGGTCTTAGGTTAAAGGTCTTGACCACTATAATACACTGGTCGAAGTGTGGCCCTGTGTTTCCAAGAATCTCTGGTATGTGGCATTTGTTAATAGTAGGCAACGATATACTGCAGCAGGGGTCTAATGTTAGTTGAAGATCAGCTGGGTGGGCATCATGGCATGTCAGTGGTCTGGCACATGAAAGGAATTCCTTGTAGGGACACAGGGTCAGAATGGCAGTAAGTTTCCACTGGCGAGGGCTTGGGGCAAGGACACGTTTGTGGAGATGGACGAGCTATGTGCTTAGCTCATGCTGGTTAACATGCAGGACAGTGATCTCAGAGGAAGAGTAATGTGTTACATTTATTATTTGTTGCAAGCACCACCGGCTTCAGCATGAGAATGGAGCTGTGGAGTTTTCCAGTCGGAGTGCGAGCGAGGGTGGGGGCCATGTACCCTGTCCGTTTGGATGCTGTGAGGAAGGGAAAAGCGCTTTCGTACTATCGCAGTGAGGCCTGGTTACCAAGATGGAGTCGAAAGGTGTTACAAAAATGGATGTCCTGCTAAGTGGTCCCATCTACGCGAAGGTCAACCACAGTTAACATCGCATAAGGGCAGGGGGCGAACCCACCACTGGAGGCACTTGGTCTGAGTTTTGTACTAAGAAGCACAGGATGCAGGGGGCCTGATGGCCCCTCACTCCCACACAGAAGGAATTTCCATTCATAACCTCACAATACTCAGAATACCACATCTGCTCTGTCAGTATCTCTCATGGCAATTGCTCTTAGAGAAGGAATTTCCATTCATAACCTCAGAATACTCAGAATACCACATCTGTTCTGTCATTATATCTCATGGCAATTGCTCTTAGAGAGGGAATTTTCATTCATAACCTCAGAATACAAGATCTGTTCAGAACCATACATCTGTTTTCAAATGAAACACATTCAATGTTCAGCTTCCAGACCCCCTGCTTACTATTTTTATTTTTATTTCCTTTCTACCTTCTTGCCATTTATGCTGCGTGACAAAAGGCAAATTATCATACGCCTTGTATTCCCACCCGTCCGTGCCTTTGGCACCATGCAGGATGCAAGAGAAAGCATTTCCCTTCTTCCTGCATCCCTGGGCAGTTCTCTTGCAGACAAAAAATGATTAGGTGTCTCGGAAGAACAGTTGGACTGGCCCAGTGGCTGCAAATGCATGTATCTTTCTTGTGATGGAAACTCTTGGACCCAGTTGGGCCTCTCTTGCACCTTCTCCACATTTACAGAATGAGTATCTCCACCCCCCTACAAAATTCTGTAGGAGAGAACACAAATTCACTGTTCTCACTACACTAACAGGGCCATTTGTGTTCAGATTATTTTCGCCAAAACCTCTCTCACCAATTCACCTACTAGGAGCTACAGAATCTAAATCACAGCCTCATTACGGGTACGGGAGTAACCCTGCTGAATTACTGGCACCTGAATTCCCAGTAAAACCGGGCTATTACAACCCCAGCAGCCACAAAGTCAGGCGCCGGTAATTCTGTCAATCCCCATTCCCGTATAATTCCATGGCAGTGGGGACCACAGAAGCACCGGCACCGTTAAAAACGGTGCTGGTGCTTCCGTGAAAGCTTGCCTACTGTGACCGCTGTGTCCAGCAGGGTCTGCCCTGCCAGGCACAGCTGCTCCGGCAGGCAAACCCTTACTGGCATGTTGTTTCCGGACCGGCACACATGTAATGAGGCCAGTGACCGGGCCTCATTACGAGTTTGGCGGTAACCGTGCCGGTAAAACCGGCAGGTTGCCGCTGGACCTGTAAAAAAACTGTCGGCGCCTGACTTCCCAGTGCCGCCGGTCTATTCTAAGTCCGGTGGCCAGGAAGTCAGGCACCTGTAATATTGTTAGTCCCCATTCCCATGGAGTCCCGTAGGACTCCAAAGGAATGGGCACATGGGAGCACCGGCACCGTTAACAACGGTGCTGGTGCTCCAGTGAGAACTCTGCAAGCGGGTGCCGTCCCGCCCAGATGGTCTGATCCTGACAGGCAGGATGGCACCCGCCTGTAAAGTTGTACTGTGCCGGTCCGGAAACACTGGTGCCGGTAGGCTTACCGGCACCATTGTTTCCGTATCGGCACAATTGTAATGAGGCCCACTGTGTTTGGTTTTCACAAAGGGGAATTGTTTGGGCTGATGAATCCTTTTTCGAAATACATCTGTGAGTTGAAGGTGAGGTACCGAATTGCCTGGCCTTAAGATCTTTGGTTAAGGTCTTTCTATCTTGTTCCTCACCTTCAATATGTATTCATCCGGTTCATCCTGCCTCTCAATTGGCTTCTAAACCTCTTCAATATGTATCAGTTCATCCTGCCTCTCAATTGGCTTCCAAACCTCTTCAATATGTATCGGTTCATCTTGCCTCTCAATTGGCTTCCAAACCTCTTCAATATGTATCGGTTCATCCTGCCTCTCAATTGGCTTCTAAACCTCTTCAATATGTATCGGTTCATCCTGCCTCTCAATTGGCTTCCAAACCTCTTCAATATGTATCGGTTCATCCTGCCTCTCAATTGGCTTCCAAACCTCTTCATCATGTATCGGTTCATCCTGCCTCTCAATTGGCTTCCAAACCTCTTCAATATGTATCGGTTCATCCTGCCTCTCAATTGGCTTCCAAACCTCTTCAATATGTATCGGTTCATCCTGCCTCTCAATTGGCTTCCAAACCTCTTCAATATGTATCGGTTCATCCTGCCTCTCAATTGGCTTCCAAACCCCACCTATTTTACCGGGATAGACAAAGCTTTAAAAAAGGATTTAGCACTTGAATTGGGGATCTTTGTTTGATGTTTTTAGATTTCTTTTGGAGTTTACATTTAACTTTTTCAAAATGTTTGGAAGGAGGACGGTAAGGTTCAGGGCCCAACCCTTAGACTCTTTCTTCCACTATAAAAACCTCCTCTGTACTAGGATACCCTAGATGACCCATGACCGAGCCAAGCTCAGAGTTGATTGTCCCAGTTTCTTAAACACACTTGTCTGCCCATGGGGTCTTTTATTGGCAAATCAACATTCATTTTCTGTAAACTTGAGCCAGTGCAATTACATTTTTCCAAAATGAAACCTCAGAACCTGGTTTAATTCGATTTTAAATGGAGTCTGTTGCCCCTCACACTGATTGATCAATGTTGCTGATTGTTGTGGACAAACGTTTATGTTGTGCTGGGGCCAGAGTTGAAGAATAAGAGGTTATTGAGGAGTCCGACTCTGTATCTGCAGCATCTGAAATAACTGGCAGGGTATTAAAAATAAAAATACTCTGTACCGATCTCCTCTTCTTCTCCCTCCTATACCACAGAGAGTTCCCTGTCCGTCACCAAGGGTAACAAGGGATCACTGTACTCAGATCCTCTCTCCTAGGCGACGTTCCTGGTTGTTGCTGGTCATTCACTTTACTCCTTGGTATTGTAGAGAAATAGGAGGCAATAGAGACCAAGGTCTTATCTCGTGGAACGGGTGTGTCGTCCCCTCTCCCGCAGGCATAGCCGGTGGCAATGGGATAGATAGAACAGGGACTTGTAAGGCAGGGGCTGTCACCGTAACCAGAGAAATAGGTAAAGGAAGTTCCATTGCGAGAGTTATTTTTGCTGAGACATTCATTGCTCCTGCTTTGGCCCCACTCCTCAATTCATATATGGATTCTTAAGAAATAATCACTTGGTCTGCCTTATTTTCCTACTTTAGGAACATTTCTAGGAGTATAACCCAAAGTGGTCAACTTGAGAATACATTTCAGTCCAGTTAAGATGATTGTAACCATAGGTAAAAATAAGCCTTGATAAAAATGTTTATCCACAACTTTCCAAGCCCTGATAGCTCACCTGCCACTTTAAGAAGAATGCTGCTGACAGAAGAATATTTCAGGGCAAGCGATTCAGTCCTCAAGCCAGCAAAGCTGTAACAACTTGTCTTTCTCCATGACTTTGCACGCCCATCGTGCTGGGTGGGGCTTTTGTGTAAGCAGTAGGAATTAGAAGAGCGTCTACCTCGCAGAGCTCGAGAAGCTCCCAGGTTCGATCGGTAGAAATCAGATACAGCGCTGAGGGGTAAAGAGAAAGAACTGGTAATAGGTTCAGTGGGGGCGGAAAGAGGTGAACATGGAGAGAGCTGGTAGAGACAGAGGAGGTGGAGTAAATATGAGATGTTAGGTTCAGTGGAGGGGTGGTAAGGAGGTAAACTAGGGACCGGGTAGTGGCAGAGGAGGTGGGAATAGGTTCGGAGGAGAGGTGGAAAAGAGCTGAAGATGGAGGCAGCTGGTAGTGGGTAAAGAGGTGAACATGGTGGGAGGTGGTAGTGACAGAAGAGATGGGGTAAAGAGAAGGAGGTGATAATGGGTTCAGTGGATGGGTGTGATAGGTGAGCATGGAGGGAGGTGGTCATGGCGGAGGATGTTGGGTAAAGAGAAGGAGGTGGTAATCTTTTCAGTGGAGGGGTGGGGAAGAAGTAAACATGGAAGGAGCTGGTAGTGACAGAGGAGGTGGGTAAAGAAAAAGAGATGTTTACCTTTTACCCACCACTTTAGTGAAAATATTACAACCTCCTTCTTGTTACCCCTCCTCCTTTGTCACTACCAGCTCCCTCCTTGTTTACCTCTGTCCCACTTCTCCACTGAAAAGATTACCACCTCCTTCTCTTTACCCCACCTCTTTCACTATCCATATCCTGAGTGTTTACCTTTACCCACCCCTCCACTGAAAAGATTAACACTCAGGTTATGGGTAGTGACAGAGGAGGTGGGGTAAAGAGGAGGAGGAGCAGGAGGTGGTAATGGGTACAGTGGAGAGGTGGGAAAGAGGTGAGCATGGATGGAGCTGCTAGTGACAGAGAAGGTGGGGTAAAGAGAAGGAGGTGGCATTGGCTTTGGTGGAGGGGTGGTAAAGAGATGAGCATAGAGGGAGCTGCTTGTGACAGAAGAGGTGGGTAAAGAGAAGGAGGTGCTAATAGGTTCAGTGGAGGGGTGCGAAAGGGGTGAGCATGGAGGTGAGCATGGAGGGAACTGCTTGTGACAGAGGGGGGGGGTAAAGAGAAGGAGGTGGAAATAAGGTATAGACGAGAATCAAAAACAGTTTTGTCATGGAAGTTGCGCTCCTAGCAGCACTATCTCCTTTAGTGCCCATAGAGTTTTACATAGCTGGCTCAACTGAGACGTACCTGGATCTGAATGGCAGCTTACTCTACCTATCCTGTAGAATAACAAAAGAGGATGGGACAGCTATTGGAGCTGCTGCTAATGTGGCCAAGATTGCCTATCCCATGGCAACCCTTTTCAACCATGTGGATATTACTCTAGGCGATCGACTGATTACACAGAGTGACAATATGCACGCCTATAGAACAGAACAATTGCATAAAATTCACTGTAGATCAAGCACCTTTCTTGGACCTTGAAATCTGCAAAAATTAAAACAACGCATTAAGCACCACCTTATACCGCAAACCTACATCAAAGAACACTTCACTTGAATATTCCAGCTACCATCTCTCAGGGCTTAAAATGAACTTTCCTTACGGCCAATTCCTACGTATCAGAAGCAATTGTTCCACACTAAGTGACTATGAAACCAAAAGCAAAGAACTCGCGACCCGCCTAAAAGACCGAGGATACCCCAGCCACATTGTCTGTCAAGCAAGAAAACAAGTAAAACATACCTATTGAGATGCTTGCCTTACTCCAACTAAAAGAGAACAATCCAATACAAAAATGACCTGTGTCACTACTTTTACTCCATTGAGTAATTCGATCAAGAAAGTAATCCTCAAACATTGGGACAAGCTCAACACCGATTCATTCAAACCAGATAAACCTACATTTGCGTTCAAACGCAGTTGCAATCTAAAAGACCACCTCGTACACAGAAGTAGACACCCCCGACAGCACACAAACTACTTTATGGCACCTTCCACCAGTGAAAGGCCATTTTAAATGTGGCAATTGTTCTGTCTGCCCTTTGACGAGGAACCTCAAGACAATCGACTTGAAAGGAAACCTATGGACCTTAAATTCCTTCACTAATTGTAAAGCCAAATGGCCCGTCTACATTATAAAATGCCCCTGTGACCTCATCTGCGTAGGCAAATCCAAGAGAGAGATCAGACAACGCATATGTGAACATCGTTCCTGCATACATAATCAAGTAGAAGACAAACCCTTAGTGGCACATTTTAAGGCCATGAATCACACCCACAATGACATCTTCTGGACAATACTGCAAACAGTGGGTAACCCCTTCTGTGGAGGCGACAGAGACCTCGCTCTCCGCAAACTCGAACAAAAATGGATCTACCGCCTTGACTCTGTCAGACAGGGCCTTAACATTTCCATTCAATGGAATCCGTTCTTCAATAAATAGATCTGTATCCCCCTGCACACACCTAAGGGTTATCCGACCCCTCTGAGAAACAGGCTAGCCCATTGTGTAATACACAATTTGTGTCAAAAGTGTTAAAAACTGTTATCCCAGTATGTCACATCACAACCAATTGGCCACCTAGATTCATTACGAGCATCACGCATGCGCACATGTTCGAAAAAGTACTTTTTGTATCATAATTATTGTATGTACTTAAATATGTTCCGTTGCTTAAACAACAAAATGCCATTTTTTGTGATCATCTCTATCGATTTAATTTTGCAGCCATAATAAGTATGCCATGTATCACTGTGATGTCTCAGCGTGTGCTAGATATGTTACTTGATTGTTGTTCCACATCATATGCAGTACAATAATGTCTGTAGATCTCTGGTTAAACCACAACATGGCCAGTTTTTCATGTATAACAAACATGCTAGAATCTATGATCCAGACACAAGTGGTGTGCTCTAAAAAATCGATCCATGTAATCCGCATCGTCGCATTTTGTGACACTATCCCCGTGACACATGCGCAGTCGCCGCATCACGTCTTCTGCCTGAGTCTGAATAAATACGGCTTCCCATAGTCACACATGTGCACATAAACCCGCAGTGACACAGCTTTCTTTTTCTAATCGGCAGAAGTAAGGAAATCGGCCGCGATAGAGCTCCATTTTCTATAATAGTCTCACTGCACTCCCAATCACCATTTCACTAAGCGCACGATCACCAACATGCAAGTGCCCTTTTTGTTTGTAAATTGCTATGGGATGTCACTCCACGCAGTTTTTCAGTAATGATGCCATTGTTTTTATGCTTCTCTCTGCACACTCGCGCCTTTCCCAATCTAACCATGTATATGGTTGCCACCATGTCACGGGGCACCTCGTATTCATACACAAATACTATGACCCCCTTGCACCGCATAGGCGCGGCAAAAAATGTCCTCCTGTGTCCTTTGAATAAATATCACCCTTGTCTAATCACTTCAGTCAACTATTGACTCCCTATTTATTAGATCCAGGCGCCTGACTTTTGCAGACAGCCTCCCCAGCCGCATAAAACAGCCGCTGGCAACTAAAGACCACAGCCATGGGGTCAACTTACCTAGACATGGTAGGTCCAGACTCCTTGCAGCCCTTTCGCCAATTGGCAATATGTCTTATCACCGTTCCCTAACGCAGCCTCCTTTCTTAACTATAGGATGACGCCCACCTTTAACAAAGTCTGCACGCGACCTTATGTCCTGACCACAGCCATGGCGTCAACTTACCTAGACATGGTAGGTCCAGACTCCTTGCAGCCCTTTCGCCAATTGGCAATATGTCTTATCACCGTTCCCTAACGCAGCCTCCTTTCTTAACTATAGGATGACGCCCACCTTTAACAAAGTCTGCACGCGACCTTATGTCCTGGAGACAGTTCGGTACAATTTTGCAGAGCTGCACCACCTTAGCCAGCCACTGCCCATTGCCATCAACTCACCGAACCAGAAACACCAATCTATATGTCGACAATGTTAATGTATTGCAATCATAAACAATACATGGAATAAACTGTCAATTTATGCACTAACCCACCAATATGTAGACCACAAATGTACTTCAGTATGCATATGCCTTGTGCTACGGCACATGTACTATCCTGTAAATATGTTCTTTGTTAAAATAAACCTCTTTGGTTATTGTACCTCACAGTGATTTTCTTTCAAGCTAGCAGCCAGCTAGCTCTCCTGCAAGGCCCTGTTGACCCCGTGTCACACCTTTGGCCAGGGAAGCCTTTGACTCTATCCTCCTCTGTTACTGTACTCCTCTACCCTCTAGAGTCAGGCCCCCAAAAAAAGAGGGTTCCGCCCATATCTCCTTCTTCGCCTATAGAGCGTACATAGAAAGAATTCTGAACTACAGCAATGACACTATGGACACACAGCTCACTGTGGGGCTTTTTTATAAGGACACGGCGGGGCATATGGCGTCTTATGCTCTAGATGGAAACAACAAGGGGTTTATAAAGAGAGCATCATATGTGCGCGGTAGCAGAACGTTTGATTTACTAGCCGTCTACACGCAGATCTATTTTTCCAGGAGAAACTTATGGTGAATGGTGTTCATCTGAAAATTAAACTCTCTCCAAATAAAGACTCCTTCTGTCTTAACAGTGATGAGGCAGAAGCATAAAAGCTGGTAATAGTATCAGCTAGCGTATTCATTAAAAGGGTCACCATGTCACCTACGGTCAGACTCGCTCATGCTGATGCTCTGCAGGTAGCTAACTTGAAATCCCCAGTGGAGAGGACACCTTGAAAATCATCAGTGTACCAGCGGGCAGTCATGTCGTCATTCAGGATAACTTATTCCTGGGACAGCTACCTAAAATAATCATCATTGGTTTTGTGAATAACACCACTTTTTCAGGGGATTACGAGAGAAATCCTTTTAATTTTAAACATTACAGCATGAACAACGCTGCTCTTTTTAAGGATGGGGTTGTCATACCTGCCAAAGCCTACAGCCCCAGTTTTGAACACAAAAATATGATTAGGGAGTATCTGGGACTAGTCGTCATCAGCGGCAAGCACATGCGCGATAAAGGATTTGTGATACCTCGTGACGACTACGACTGCGGTTCCACCTTGTTGGCTTTTGATTTGAGACTCGATAATGCATCATCAGGCCATTATAATCTGATTAGGAATGGTAATTTACACATTGAGGTCCGGTATGCAGCAAATGTACCAAACAATCTGAATATTATTATTATGTCTCTATTTGACTCGGTCTTAAAACTCAACAGTCAGCGGCAGGTGCTATATGATATGTAATGGTTACCTACCAGATCATGCGTTTACTACGTGAAGACAAACAGGCTAGGAAAACATTTTGGGGTATTATTTGTGTGATAACATTCCAAAGGATAAACCTGGTGAGCGGCCTGTCAGCTTTGTGGTGAACACCCATCTCCAGCATCAAGAAGGCACCCACTGGATAGCAATGGCACAATAACTGTTTCTGATAGTCTGGGGTACTTCCCATTCCCAAGCCACCCTATATTTGGCAGTGCTCTACTGGCCTATGTTAAACATATAGCACCCATAATACATTATAATAGAACACAGGTGCAACATTCTGAAGATATGACATGCGGGCAGCACGCTTGGTACTTTGTATCTAATATGTCAGAGAAACAGTTGTTGCGGGCCATTATACAGCCCTGTTCTCTTGCTCTCAGACAAGATGATCGGATGGTGACTGATTTTGTGAACAAGATCAAATATCGCCGGCCCCCTGTAAATGTAAATAGCTGTTGTCAGAAATGTACGCTTGTTACTAAACACTAGCAGTGTGTACATGTCTAAATAAAAAATAAAAAAAACATATTGTACTTTTAAACAACGGCCTCTTTTCTTGTCTAATTTTTTATTAATATTTTAAAATACAAAATGTTATGGTATACATGCTTGAAATAATTAGACACAAGAACCTTTGGTTGGTATATATAATCAGTGTATTTTATTACAAGCAGATCCTTTGTTTATACAGTTTGAAGGGGTATACATATAAAAGCATTTACATAAGGACATATTTTATTACAAACAGCGCCTTTGTTTAATCAATCTGGCTGGTTATACTTATAAAAAATCATTTACATGAACACACACACACATATATATATATATATATGTCACTGACAAAAAACCTTGTTAAAGGGAAGTTATGGGTAAGTTGCACTAGTAAAAACCTATGCCATTCACTCACAAAAAACATTGTTAAAGGGACGTTATGGGTAAGTTGAACTACTACAAAGCTATGTAATTCACTGACAAAAAACGTTGTTAAAAGGGCCAATTTGTTTCAGTTGCCCTAAGAAAAACCTATCAAATTCAGTGCAACAAGTACTTGAAAGGAACATTGCACTTACTTTGCACTAATAACAAACTATCCATCTTATGCTTGCAAGTAAAACCAAGAAACCCTACAAATTCGCCAGTTAGTATAACCTAAGCAACCATAACTCGTGCCACCACTTTGCACTGCTAAGACTAACACACAGGGCATCAAAAATGACATCACATTACAGTAACATTTGACAAGAGAATAAACTTAATTACATAAAATAAGACAAACACACATATAAAAGAAACAAGAAGGCCAGGTCACGGCTAGAAATATTAACTAATCAAAAAGAATTAAGATAAAGGACATAGGTCAAAGGACATAAGATACAATGAGCACAGCAAACTTACATAGCAGGAGGAATGTCGGGAGGAAGGGTACTCACCCCTACGTATATCCCTAAAATGCCTCCTCGAGTAGAGTACATATCTCTATCAGTCACTTTAGTCTTTGATGACATCATCATCCTTGCTTCAGCAATGATTGATTCTGGGGCTACAGGTAATTTTACTGATGTAGAATATGTGCAAGCTTTGATACCATTACAACTCAAGAAGCTAATTGAACCTGTGGAATCCATGGATTGGTCTTTGTTGCATTGGGACTGATCACCACTTGCACTAATAAGTGAGCATGAGTCCCTAATCATGAAGAAAGCATAGTGTTTGGTTTAATTGCAGCACCCCAGTTCATGATCATGCTAGGAATGTTCTGGTTAGTGTAGTGCAATCCCACTATAGACTGAACACTGAGGGTGGTGTATTTTTTGTTGTTTTTGTTTAGCTGAACATTAAGGTCATATTGATGAACTGGAGAGACTGTCAGTTATTGACTGAAGCAAGTCGCATTAAGAATAGGAGCATCATTTACTTAACTTTGTTTCGTATAACGTGCCAACACACCCGAAGGCCTCAGGGTGCACAAAAAACAAGGCAGGGAGGACAGATGTAGAAGACTGTTCTTAGTCAAGGAGGTAGTTCATTGGACTAATCTACTCCACTATTAAAAGACAAGGTTTTGGAAATGCTAAGAGACCAGGGTTTGAATTGTATCACTCAGTTTATGGCCGAAGTCAAAGAGCTACTCCAAATTACCATCTTGCGAACTTCTGTGTACCATCCTCAAACCAATGGTCTGGTAGAAAGATTCAATAAGACCCTAAAACTAATTTTACGGAAATTGGTAGACAAGGGCGGGAAAGGCTGGGATCGAATGATCGCATGGGCACTATTTGCAATGACAACCCCCCCCCCCCCAACACCCCGAGAGCCGAGAGATGTCTTGGACATGCTCTGGGAAACCTGGGAAGAACTGCCCCCATTCAATCTCTCAAACCGCCATTAGAATGCAAGAACACATGACGTTGGTTGGGGACTTGGTTTGTACTTATATAAAGGCCCAGAGCTAGCAAGATGCCAGTTATGATAAAAAAAAAATAGATTTAATATAGGACAAAGTACTGGCCCTCTTACCCACCTCAAAAAATAAACTTGTCTCCAAATGGCACGGTCCTTATGAGATAATAGAACGAACAGGAACAGGCACATATACAATAGCCCAACCAAACAGAAAACAGAAGGTTCCCTTATATCACAAACCTCTTGAAGGAGTGGAAAGAGAATGCCACCTATGCCAAAGTACTAGCCTGCCTGTTTCCTGAAGACATAGATCACTTTGACTTCATTTCTTCCACGTTATCTATCCAACAACAAGAAGATCTAAAAGATGTAGTCGTCTCATTTCCTGATCTCAGAATACCAGGAAGCGTAAAAGGTACATACCATTTATATTCAAACACCTAAAGATAAAGTGGTTCACTTAAAACCCCATCGTCTACCAGAAGCCCTTAAACAGATGGTGATCGAGGAAGTCAACAAAATGTTGAGCCAATATTATTGAGCCCTCCTCGTTCATGGTCCTCTGCTATCATGCTGGTCAATAAACATGACAGTTCCTGGAGATTCTGCACATACCTCCATCCGTTTAATGCCATATCGAACTTCAATGCATATCCCATGCCACACATCGATTGCCTAATTGATAACCTCAGAACAGCCTCCTTTCTATCCACCCTAGATTTGACCAAGGGGTACTGGCAGGTTCCTGTATATGGGCCAGATAAGGGAAAAAACTGTGTTCTCAACGCCCCTAGGATTATTTCAGTTTAAAGTCCCCCCTTTTGGACTACAATGTGCACCAGCTGTGTTCCAACGCCCCATGGATAAAATCCTACAGCCCTGTTCTCATTTCTCTGGAGCTTATATTGATGATATTGTCATTTATAGTAAGACCTGCAAGGCCCATCTCTTCATCGTTATACCATCGGGAAAGTCTTTGCTTCTTCATAGGGAAATGGGAATGTACAGCCCCAAGGTAAAAGCCGTCTTAGATACACCAACTCCCAAGACCAAAAGACACCTTGGAGCTTTCCTTGGGTTGATAGGATATTACCATACATTTATCCCCATCTTTTCAGACAAAATAGCCCAGCTCACATACTTAAAAATGCTGTACCCCCAGAAACTTTATTGGAACGGCAACAATGAAGTATCCTATTACCTCCTAAAGCAAACTCTATGCCAGAACCCACTCCTGAAGGTAGTCTACTTCTCAAAGGAATTTGTGTTACAGATGGATGCCTCCCTCACAGGGTTAGGAGCCGCCCTGTCCCAAATTTGCGATGGTCTTGAACATCCCATACTATATACCAGTGGTAAGTTGTTCCCATGTGAAAAAGATGACTCTGTGGTGGAATTAGGGGCCCCAGCCATCAAGTGGGCCATTATCCATCTTAGGTACTACCCATTGGGAGGAAAGTTCACACTTGTTACAGACCACTCACCCCTTGTTTGGATTAGCCAACGCAAAGAGTCCAATCCTCGGGTCGTGC
The DNA here is from genome assembly GCF_040938575.1 of Ambystoma mexicanum. Taxonomy (NCBI): domain Eukaryota; kingdom Metazoa; phylum Chordata; class Amphibia; order Caudata; family Ambystomatidae; genus Ambystoma; species Ambystoma mexicanum. Next base: position 610,994 of record NW_027182446.1, read on the forward strand.
AATGGTTTGTAGATCTACAACCCTATTGTTTCACAGTGGAACACCGGAAGGGAAAAGACCAGGGAAATGTGGATTTTCTTTCCCATTTTCCCCTGTGAACAAATGTGGCTACATCGCATGGAGGAAGGGTATGTGAGAAACCTGACGGTGTCTCCCTAGCTAGTCCCCGGGGATCTGTCATCCAGGTGGCCAAGGACATGGCCATCGCTATTGGATCCAGTTCCTGGGGGTCGACCAGTGAGGGAGGATCAACTGAATGGGGGCTGGGGGGGAGTTCTCGGGGAGTGGGACACCGGATGAGATGCGGTATCCCCCCATTCTTTCAACACCTTTTCCCTATCCTTTTCCGACACAAGCACACACCACAAAAGACAACAGACTAACACCAGAGCAATTTACCTAATTGTTAGGCAGAAACCTGTGCAGTTCCCTCTGGGACCACTGCAAAAAGATTTAGGACTACAGGTGTTTGGCAGTAGACCCACTTGGTAGCAGTCTGTACCACACAGATTCACTTGGTAGCTGTGGCTGAGCAGTTAGACTTCCCTCAAGAAGAGTTAGGCAGTATACAGAGTATTCACAATAGGTCAAAAGAACACAGTAGAACAATTACACACTGACCAGAGCTTGGTGTAAAAGAGATATAATTATTTATTTAAAACCACATCTAGAAAAGCACACAGGCACTAATAGTAAGCAATTCAAAAACACGGTCACTAAAAGATATACACTCCCTTAGAAGAATATTAGACAAGTCTTAAGTAAAGCTCCACTTATTTTCAGACAGCGGTGAGCGCTTAACGTAGATGGCACTCTAATAATTCGTTTTTTAAAAAGGGAGAAAATAGCAGAGAATCAAATGTAACAGATCCCAACACTTTTTCACAAACACAACAAGAGAGGAAGGCAAAGTAACACAGTGAATTCAGAGTCAGTAGGCCGGACCTGCTTTAAGAGGGTCAAAATGAAAGGTGTCCAAGGTCACACGGTTGCAGTGCACAAAAGTCTTGTAACGGTTCAAAAAGGAGTTGGACCAAAGAAAGGGACCAGTTGGAGGGTCAAGGCAGCCAGCCCAGTCCAGAAGGTTAAGCAGTTATTATTACCTTGTAGCAATCTTTAGAAAGGGAGGCCTGGCGGACACGGTACCTTAAAGTGGTGAGAATACTCCAGCGGGGGCAGTTGTTCCTGGCAGCGGATGCAAGTCGGTGCTTCGTCCGGGGGAAGAGACGATCTTGTCGGGGAGGAAGACAGGAGTCCGTTGCACTGCCAGGGAAGAAACCAGCCGCAGAGTTTCTCAGGTACAAGGAGCCGTCCGTTGGTTCGCGGTCCAGTGGTAAGTGGCTATCCGGCTGCCGGGGTGCTTGGCATGGGCAATTCGACCACAGACCGGTCTGGGGTGCGAAGAGAAGAAGGTAAACTGGTTGTGCCCACCAGTCAGGGGAAGAAGCCTCTCCAGCCGGGAGATCTTCTCTGTCATCGGGAAGTGGTGAGTCGGTTCTGCAGGGCTCCACCGGTGGTGTCGTCGTGGTAGGTCGGCTCAGCTTCTCCCTCGTCGGATTCTCAGGTCCTGTGGCGACGCTTTTATGCAGAATACCCCCATTCACTCAGCCTAGCTGTCAATCAAACATGCTAAGTGGTGAGCCGGCCGGCCGGCCGGCTCACCACTTGGGCCAATCACACAAGAGTGCGAATTGAGTTACCAGGGTAACTCAATCCAGGGTGCCTAAACCCCCTCCCACACCCCCTGTGGTACCCAGACAAAGTGGCACCACTTTTGGAGGCTTCTGTGGAGAAACCCTCCAAAAAGTGGAACAAAGGACTCGACTTGGGTTGGAGTCACAGAAGAGAGCACAAACGCCATTTTAGAATCGAGTCCTGGCAAAAAATACCAACCGGCGAATGAATATTAATTAAATAAACCGGCGGTATGTTCGAGGCTATGAGAATTAAATAATTAAAGTGGTAGCCTCGAACAATGGGAAAATCCCATAGGAATATATTCGCGGTTGAATATAAAAGGTAGTATCCACTGCCACCAGCCAAAACTCGATCAGGGGGGACGGAGACTAACAGACCCCGGGGCAATCAAATTGCCCCGACCAGTACGTCCACAATATGATGGTTTGTACTGGTGTCTGTTAATAATTTGGGACTAGTAAAGCCAATGGTGACTTTACATGCCCTGGGAGACAGTAGTCAGTCCTAGGGTATGGAGTCTATGGTGGGGGGTAACTATCATACCCCTGTGTTACTGCACGGAGGGTGCTGTGTAACACACATAGTAAAAACACATGCGACCCTATGGAGTAAAGGACCCCATAGCCCATAAAACACATTAACAGTCAAAGGAATACCATAAATCATGTCCAAGAGTGGGAGAAAGAGTCTCACTCTTGGCAGGAGAAAAAAAAACAAACTCCAGAAATCCAGCAAGGCTGCTGGGGAACTCACTAGGTTAGGAAATTCAGCCTAAAGAGAGAATTCTCCCTAACTCTCGCCCCCACCCTCCCAAGACTAAGGGACAGGAGGATTTAATCCACTCCTGGATGAATCTCATACCTCTAGTCGATGACATGCATCCTAGAGAGACCATCAGCATTTTGGTGGTGACACCCTGACCTTTGCTCAATGGTGAAATCAAACCCTTGCAGGCAGATTGACCATCTCAATAGTTTTGGGTTTTCCCCTTTCATTTGCATTAACCATCTCAAGGGTTGGTGGTCAGTCTGAATGACAAAAGTAGAACCATACAAGTATGGCCTACACTTCTTCAGAGCCCATACAATAGCAAAACACTCTCGTTCAATGGTTGCCCACCTTGTTTCAGGATCCTTCAGTTTTCTACTGATGAAGCTAATGGGGTGCTCCCTACCTTTCCCATCCAGTTGACTGAGAACTGCACCTATTCCTACATTTGAAGCATCTGTTTGCACAATGAAAGTTTGGTGATAGTCAGGAGCTCTGAGTACTGGGGCTTGGCAAAGAGCCTTTTTTCAGGGTTTCAAAGGCCTGATTGCATTCATCATTCCACCTAACCTTTTTAGGGAATTTAGGAGAGGAGATGACATTCAGTGGAGAAGCTATGGACCCATAGTTCACAATGAAATTCCTTTAGTACCCAGTGAGGCCTAAGAAGGCTCTCACCTGGGTCTGAGTAGTAGGTGTTGTCCAATTTTGCACAGCTTCAATCTTACTGGGCAAAGGCCTGATTTCTCCACCTCCTACCTCATGTCCAAGGTAGACCACTTTACTCTGTCCAATCTGGCATTTACTTGCCTTTATGGTCAGATTGGCCTTTCCAAGAGCCTGCAAAATATATCTCAGGAGGTCCACATGTTCTTCCCAGGAATTGCTGAACACTGCCATGTCATCCAAGTATGCCATGCAGAAGTCCTCCACCCCATTCAGAACCTGGTTTACCATCCTTTGAAAAGTAGCAGGTGCATTTTTCAATCCAAAAGGCATAACCTTAAACTGGTATAAGCCAACTGGGGTAGAAAATACAGTTTTCTCCTTGGCATGGTCTGTCAGGGCTATTTGCCAATAACCTGACGTCAAGTCAAATGTGCTGAGGAACTTGGCTGCACCAAGTCTATCCACCAACTCATCGGTCCTTGGCAAAGGGTGGGCATCAGTCTTAGTGACTGCACTAAGAGCTCTGTAATCCACACAGAATCTAAGTTCTTTAGATCCTGCCTTTGGTACTAACACAACTGGGCTAGACCATGGACTAGTAGAGGGCTCTCTGTTACCCCGAGATCAAGCATATTGTTCACCTCACCTTTGATGTGGGTTATTACATTTTCTGACATTCGATATCCTCTGCTTTTGACTGGCAGTCACCAGTGAGTATGTCATGCTGTCCCCAAGGGGTCAAGCCTGGTGAAAGTGAGAACAGAGAGGCAAACTGATTTAACATAGACTTGCACTCTTCCTGTTGCTCAGGTGTCAGATTTGAAGAGAGATTTACTCCTTCAATATTTTTGTCTAAAGGTAAGCCTCTGAGGAGATCAGGAAGAGCTTCACTCTCTTCTTCTTCCTCCGATGATGCTAGAAGCAAAGCTCCTACATCAGGCCTGGAGACATACGCTTTTAGTCTGTTGGTGTGGAAGACGGTTGAAGCTTCCTTGGGATTGCCCAAGTCCACCAGATAGTTGACCTCTCCAAGTTTACCCACAACTTTGAAGGGTCCCATCCATTTGTCTTGCAAGGCCCTCTGCCTTGTGGGGATCATAACGAGAACTAGCTGGTCCTGAGTAAAGTCAACCATGTTAGACTTTTGGTCACGCCAGTGCTTGACCAATGCTTGTCCAGCTTTCAAGTTATCACTTGCTTCTGCCATCATTTGTGACATTCTCCTTCGGAGACCTATCACGTAGTCAGTCACTCTGACTGGCTTGGAGGAAGGAGCACTCTCCAACCTCTCCTTGATCAGGGCCAATGGACCTCTGACAGGATGACCATAAAGAAGTTCAAAGGGAGAATAACCTACTCCCTCCTGAGGGACTTCTCTATAAGCAAAGAGAAGGCATGGCAGTAGAAGGTCCCACTTTCTTTTAAAGGGGGTCCTCTAAAGCACCTATCATGCTCTACATGGTTCTGTTGAACCTTTCAACCAGCCCATTTGTCTGTGGGTGGTATGTGGTTGAGAACTTGTAAGTAACTCTGCAGGTTTTCCACATGGCTTTCATGTAGTGGGACATAAAATTCGCCCCCTGTCAGAGATTACTTAGCCACAGCCGGAGCTGTAACAGTCCTCATAGGAATTGCCTCAGGGTACCTAGTAGCATGGTCTACTACAACAAGGATAAACCCGTTGCCTGAGGAAGTTGGAGGATCAAGGGGACCAACTATGTCAATCCCTACTCTCTCAAATGGGACACCCACTACAGGGAGAGGCACTAAAGGTGCCACATTCTTGGCGCCAACCTTACCAGAAGTCTGGCAGGTGTGGCAGCTCCTTCAGTATTTATCTACTTCAGCCCCCATCTTTGGCCAATAAAAATAGAGTTAGAGCCTTTCTTTAGTCTTCTTGAAACTCAAGTGACCAGCCAAAGGAATCTCATGGGCTAACTGCAAGAACTGTGGTCTGTTCTCTTGGGGTACTACTAGTCGTTTGTTGTCCCCAGGTGCAGACTCTGTTGGTTCACTGTAGAAGAGGCCATCTTTCCAGTGCAACCTATACTTCCCAGGCTCTTGCCCTTCAGTCTGAGCATCTGCCTGGTAGCAAAGACCTTCCAGAGTTGGACATTCTCTCTGTCCCTTACTTAAGTCTGCCCCGTTGGGTCCACCTTCTGCCAGTAAAGACTGCAGCTCAGGATGGTCAACAGGATCCAGATCTCCAATGAGTTCCTGGCCTTCCACTAGCTCTTCTTCAGAGTCTAGTTCAACCACACAGGGTTGTACCTCCCTCTCAGCCTCAGCTGGAGGGGGAGTTACTGGTGTAACTTTGGACAACCTAGGGGAAGTCCTTGTTGGCTGCACTGGAGTGCTGTCTGTGAGGTTCTTTTTAGAAGTTGTAGGTTTCCCTTTTTCTTCTATTTTCTTAGAGACAGCAGCTGACATCTCCAGTGGAGCAGGAGTGATCTCTTTCTTCATCATCTCCTTGGGAGTACCTCTCATGGTTCTCTCCCTTGCAGGTCTGGTGATCTCCTGTAACCTTTTACTATGAGGTCTGGGGGTGTGTGACACTACTCCAAGAGTTTTCAAGACATTACCCAGCAGAACCCTTCCTGGCACCTCACTTTGTATGCTGACAGGTATCTTCACAGTCATGTCATTACACTGGATGAGAACTAGTAATTGGGGAAGCCTCTGCACCGGCCCTCCAGCTAACTTGGTGAGGCGTTTGGGTGCCTTAGCAACATCCTCAGCCTGAAAAAACGATTTGTCCACCACAGTTATGCTTGCCCCAGTGTCCCTGATGGCAGGAGTCTCCTGACCATTCACCTGGACACTGTCCTTATAATACTCTTTAGTATTATCTGGGATAGAATTATAGACATCTAAGTTCTGTTGTTCCCACAGACCCAGAGACACTAAAGAAACACTGGCTGAGACTCCAATGGGTTCATCAGCCAGTAATAGAAAGTTTCCACTTGCCATAGTGAATTCCTCCTCTGGAGCGAAGGCTAAGGAGACAAGCTGGACCCCTGAAGGTTTACCCTTACATCTGGGATCTCCTTTCACATGGTCAGTAGAGCCACAAACAAAGCATTTACCAAATGCTTTTTGAAATGGTGGCTTGTTCTGACCTCCTTCTGGTTTGGCACCAGGAGGTACACTAGCCTGATTTGGTTTCCCTGGTGGCTTACCGTTTTGGTTCTGTTTAGGGCCCTCTTTGGAATTGGAATTATTAGAGTTCTCTTTGGAGTCCTTTTTCGGCTGTTTTCCCTCATCCTTTTTCTGAGTTGCCCCAGAATCCTTGTGAGTGGCCCTGTGAGCAACCCACAAGTCAGCAGCCTTAGCTAACTTCCTGGAATCTAATTCCTTTGAATCAGCCAAGTGCTGTCTGAGCTCAGGAGAGCAGGCATCATAAATTGACTCCAACGTTACAAGATTCTTCATTCCTTCATAAGTGTTAACTCTGTAACCCTTAATCCATCCCTCTAAGTTTTTCAAACTTTCACTCACCCAGGTAGCCCAGGGGGTACCATCATGCTTTTTGAGGGTCCTAAACCTCTTAAGGTACTGGAAAGGGGTCTTCCCAAATCTAGCTATCAAAGCTAGTTTCACACATTCATAATCCTTCTTATCCACCTCCCCCAACTCCATTACCACATCAGTTGCAACAGGGGGAAGCCTAGAGAACAACCAGGAAGTAACTCATTCCCTGTGATGTCCTGGAGCCCATGATTATATTCAAACATGTTCAACCAATCCAGCACATCCAACTTAGGTTCATACATACCCACTAATTCCTTAGGCATCCGGGGTCTTTTGGGACTGGAACTCCTAGAGGAACCAGAGGGGAGAGAAGCATTTTCCACAGACAACTTTTTCATTTGTAATTCATGATTAAGCTCTATTTCTCTGAGTCTTCACTCAGCTTGCTTCTGCTCAGCCTGGGCATTCATTCTTCTGAACTCTAGCTCTTGGTTTCTTTCAGATTGAGCAATAAAACGTTTGTACTCTAATTCAAGCTTCATTGTTTCAAGTTCAAAATAAGCAGGGTTACATGTAGGACCTGGGATAGGCCCAGTAGGTACAGTAGGTAAGGCAGACAGAGGCTCAGAGTGGCTAACTTCATTAGGTTCACTTTCCTCTTCTGACTCATTATCAAGACTTTGATTCAGATCAATACCATCACTGTTTTCTACATTTGCTGGGGAGGTAGATTCCTCTGTACCACCCAGACTTTGGTTTTCTAATAATCTTTCTATAAGTTCCATTTTCTTGCCCTTCTCAGAGAGATTCTTATGTCTACACAATACTTTCAAGCAATCAGCAGTTTTGGCAGACAATGATTCTAGGGTATAACTCTCCATAGCAGACATAGTTAGAAAATCAGCTTTTTAGTGCTAAACTCTGTGGTTAGTTGTCCTAAAGTGTTCAATACAAATCCCACCTCTGTACACCAGTGTTAGGCAGAAACCTGTGCAGTTCCCTCTGGGACCACTGCAAAATGTTTAGTACTACAGGTGTTTGGCAGTAAACACACTTGGTAGCATTCTGTACCACACAGATTCACTTGGTAGCTGTGGCTGAGCAGTCAGACTTCCCTCAAGAAGAGTTAGGCAGTATACAGAGTATTCACAATAGGTCAAAAGAACACAGTAGAACAAGTACACACTGACCAGAGCTTGGTGTAAAAGAGATATAATTATTTATTTAAAACCACATCTAGAAAAACACACAGGCACTAATGGTAAGCAATTCAAAAACACGGTCACTAAAAGATATACACTCCCTTAAAAGAATATTTAGACAAGTCTAAGTAAAGCCCCACTTATTTTCAGACAGCGGTGAGCGCTTAACGTAGATGGCACTCTAATAATTTGTTTTTAAAAAGGGAGAGAAAAGCAGAGAATCAAATGTAACAGATCCCAACACTTTTTCACGAACACAACAAGAGAGTAAGGCAAAGTAACACCGTGAATTCAGAGTCAGTCGGCCGGACCCGCTTTAAGATGATCAAAACGAAAGGTGTCCAAGGTCACACGGTTGCAGTGCACAAAAGTCTTGTAACGGTTCAAAAAGGAGTTGGACCAAAGAAAGGGACCAGTTAGAGGGTCAAGGCGGCCAGCCCAGTCCAGAAGGTTAAGGAGTTATTATTACCTTGTAGCAATCTTTAGAAAGGGAGGCCTGGCGGACACGGTACCTTAAAGTGGTGAGAATACTCCAGCGGGGGCAGTTGTTCCTGGCAGCGGATGCAAGTCGGTGCTTCGTCTGGGGGAAGAGAGGATTGCGTTGGGGAGGAAGACGGGAGTCCATTGCACTGCCAGGGAAGAAACCAGCTGCAGAGTTTCTCAGGTACAAGGAGCGGTCCGTTGGTTCGCGGTCCAGTGGTAAGTGGCTATCCGGCTGCCGGGGTGCTTGGCACGAGCAATTCGACCACAGACCGATCTGGGGTGCGAAGAGAAGAAGGTAAACTGGTTGTGCCCACCAGTCAGGGGAAGAAGCCTCTCCAGCCGGGAGATTTTCTCTGTCGTCGGGAAGTGGTGAGTCGGTTCCACAGGGCTCCACCGGTGGTGTCGTCGTGGTAGGTCAGCTCAGCTTCTCCCTCGTCGGATTCTCATGTCCTGTGGCGACTTCTGAAGTTCCAGTCCCCAAAGCCCTGCTTTTATGCAGCATACCCCCATTCACTCAGCCTAGCTGTCAATCAAACATGCTAAGTGGTGAGCCGGGCCTGCTCACCACTTGGGCCAATCACACAAGAGTGCGACTTGAGTTCCCAAGGTAACTAGGTCCAGGGTGCCTAAACCCCCTCCCACACCCCCTGTGGTACCCAGACAGAGTGGCACCACTTTTGGAGGCTTCTGTGGAGAAGTCCGCCAAAAAGTGGAACAAAGGGCTCGACTTGGGTTGGAGTCACAGAAGAGAACACAAACGCCATTTTAGAATCGAGTCCTAGCAAAAAATACCAACCGTCAAATTAATATTAATTAAATAAACCGGCGGTATGTTCAAGTCTGAGAATTAAATAATTAAAGTTGGTAGCCTCGAACAATGGGAAAATCCCATAGGAATATATTCGCGGCTGAATATAAAAAGTAGTATCCACTGCCACCAGCCAAAACTCGATCAGGGGGGACAGAGACGTGCCCCCTCGACTAACAGACCCCGGGGCAATCGAATTGCCCCGACCAGTACGTCCACAATATGATGGTTTGTACTGGTGTCTGTTAATAATTTGGGACTAGTAAAGCCAATGGTGACTTTACATGCCCTGGGAGACAGTAGTCAGTCCCAGGGTATGGAGTCTATGGTGGGGGGTAACTATCATACCCCTGTGTTACTGCACGGAGGGTGCTGTGTAACACACATAGTAAAAACACATGCGACCCTATGGAGTAAAGGACCCCATAGCCCATAAAACACATTGGGCCTCATTACGACCCAGGCGGTAAGTTACCGCCTGGGTCGTACCTTTACCACCATGGTGTAAACTACGTTTACGCCATGGTGGTTGGCGGACTTACCGCCCCATTCCGAGGTGAGTGGGGCGGTAAGTCCCCATTAACCCATTTACCCTTCCCCATTCCCATTTTTGCCCCATAGGGCATAATGGGAGTGGGGAAGGCGTTAATTACGCCACCGTAAATTACGGTGGCGTAATTAACAACAAGGTCCCTTAGCGCCATGGATTTTAACACCTGCTAAAAGCAGGTGTTAAAACCTCCATGGCGCTAAGGGACCTCGGAATCAGGCGGTAAGGGTCTGCGCTGTTTACGCCGCCGCCGTAAACTCCTTACTGCCTGGGTCCTAATGAGGCCCAATAACAGTCAAAGGAACACCATAAATCATGTCCAAGAGTGGGAGAAAAAGAGTCTCACTCTTGGCAGTAGAAAAAAAACAAATTCCAGAAATCCAGCAAAGCTGCTGGGGAACTCACTAGGTTAGGAAATTCAGCCTAAAGAGAGAATTCTCCCTAACACTAATATGTCCCAATATGAGGGTCAGGCAATTGACCAAAACCATGCACACCCAACAGCCCTTCCCCCACCCCCGTGATAAAAGGTGAAGCAAGAGAGCACACTATGAGCAAGGACAACTGCACAACGAGATGGCTAACCCATCACGGCAATCCAAGAGGAGGCGAAAGGTGGCGAGAACCGAAGGGGCAAAAAGGAGAGATGCAACCTTGCCCTTTCTGATCCAGACCCGCGGAACCTCCCTGCAAGGAACTATAAGACCAAGGACGATAGCTAATGTGTGTAGCAGTAGATGTCAATGGAACACGGAGCATGCCTACGCTGATAAGCAGGACCGAGAGAGACACTTGCTACCATGGTACTGTCCTTGACTCCAGATACCAGAGAAACCAAACAGTTCATCACACTCAGTGAGTCGAGGGGAGAGCTGATACGAAAGCGAACTGTGAGTGAAACTTGCAAAGTAGCAAACGAAGGGAAGTTCAAAGAACTGTTTGCTTTAAGGGAAAACCAGCTTCAGAGGGGTCTGGCACCACGTGGGTGTGTACTTGAAATCACTCTGGTGAATTCCACATTTTGGAACTACCGATACCAGAAGGCCTTAAGAGGACCTTCACCAAAAGGTCCAAGTGGTCATACAGGGGTCATACAAAATCCTCTGTACAGTCAAAAGTCTTTGACCAACAAAATAGTGGGAACGAAAAAAGGTCTCTGTGTGATAGGGCATAGTGAACCTGATGGAGGGAGGCTGAAAATTGTCCACAGGAGTTGTTTAAAAAGACCTTGAGACTTGTGAATACAACAAGACCAAGTGTTGTTGTGAGACGCCGTAGTGAACCCGACGGAGGGAGGTGATCAGTCAAGAAGTGTCTGAGCGCATCAGAGGGGGATCTTAGGGTGAAAAGACATCACCCAAAGACTGGAGAAAGAAAAGGAGAAATCGTGTGAACAAGAGCGATAGTCAACCTGACTGAGGGAGGCTGAGAATTCAGAGGGGCTGTGCCCGGAATAGTGGGATCCAGGGGTGAACCACTATCACTGTAACTATTTTGTTGTGCAATACATTGGGTGCTCGAGGGAAAGAGACTTATTGTGTAAGGAGACTTAACCGTCGGGCAACCTGATAGCTGTCCGCTCGTGCTGGGAAAGCTTGAGTGTGTCCTGTACTCAGAAGTGCCACCTTGTCCTGTGCTCAAAACCTGGGGAAGGGAGAAACCTGGCTAGCACATCCTGACTTATTTGTGAACACTTCTTTTCTTTATGGTACACCTTATCCCACACTCTTTCTATATTAGTTGTAAGGACTGGCAATTGTTTTTTTTTAGTATAGGCCCTTTTACTTTGACCAGGTGCCTCAAGGACAGCCTTATTTTTCATTTGATGGTCGAAGCTTGCACCCATCTTAGATTTAGGTTAGATTTGGCGTTTTTCCAACCTGCATACTGTTTAAATAAACACCATTGAATCATATTCACTTGTGTTTGTCTTTACTGTTGCCACCAAGAGTTCCTTACACCCGTCGGGCCTAGCGTCAGGTCTATGTACCATCTTATCTCAAAATCTTGATGGCCTAGAACATCCCATCCCGTACATCAGTAGGAAGTTGTTCCTCAGGCAAAAAATATATACAGTTATTGAACTGGAAGCACTACCCATAACATGGGTGATATTACATCTTAAATACTACTTACTGGGATCAAGATTCAGACTTATTACAGACCACTCTCCATTAGTCTGGATTCACCAGAGAGGGGAATCGAACCCTAGGGTTATATGGTGTTTTTGGGACCACCAACCATACTGCCTCTCAGTGGAACACTGGGAAGGAAAAGTGCAAGGGAATGTGGACTTCCTCTCCCTGTTCCCCTGTTAAGCATGACTGTCCCCCCTGCATAGGGGAAGGGTATGTGAGAAAGCTGAAGGTACTCATGAGGATAGCTCAATGGCAACGTGCTCACCTTGGAAGCAAGACGACACAGAGCAACACAGTTTCGATCCCCAGGTCCGCGATTAGAAACCTTATTAAGCGCGTTATAAATAACCTATCATACTCTCTCAAACACTCCCTGGGATTTTCTATTCAGATGGCCAGGGAATGGCTATCACTTTTGGATCCTTGTCCTGATCCTGGCAGCGGACAAGCGAGGGAGGATTATCTGGGTGGAGGGTCCTTGGGATAGACTGGGGATAGACTTGACCTACCCTACCTCAACCTTTATGGGTGTTATGCAATCCCAACCCATACCTCCACATTGACCCCTACCTAGTACTGAGATGATGAAGAAGGGGACTGGAGTAATGCACACTTCCTATATGAAACTCCACTCTAGTACTGGGCCGAAGAAGAGGACAGGCATCCACTATTGAAGGATAGGCATGTCCCAGAGTTCCAGCCAACAATACACACCAAATCTGTTGGTCATAAATCCTACCTGTGACTCATAAATCAATGTTCCAATACATGTTTCTAATCTATTTGCCATAATGTTAGCAAATGATTTTCACGTTCACATTCAGTAATGAAATGGGTCTGTACTTCAATTTTTACAATCTCTTCCATCTTTTGGTATCAAAGGTATTATTGCTCCACTCATCGATTGGCATATTTCCACTTCCTGTATAAAAAGATTGACTATTTTACACAAAATAGGTGCTAAAAGTCTTAAATCTCCTATAAAATTCCAGCGGCAGACCATCCATTCCTGGGGATTTTCCTACGCTAAGTTGTTCAATTGCCAGCAGGATCTCGTTAGCCTCCACTTCCGCTTCCAGACATGCCTTTTCCTCTAATGTTAGCTTAGGGATATCTAAATTTGCAAATAAATACTCCAATGGAAATACTTCTTCTGTATACAATTTCTCTTAGAATCTCTTGAAGCATTTACATATGTCTGTATTTTATAACATACAACCTTGTTCAATCTCAACGCTCTGAATAAGCAACCTCTCTGCTATCCCATTTATTCTGTTAGCTAGCAACTTTCCACTCTTATCCCCGCATTCCCAGAATTTCTGTCTCGTAAAGAAAATACCTCGTTCTGCTACAACGTCCATTTTACTCAGCTGCATTCTTTGGGTCTGGGCCATCTCCAATCTATCTTCAACATTTAACTTAATGTTGGCATTCTCCTGTATTTTGGTAACCCAAATCTGGATGTTTCTAATTCTGCTAACCTTTTTTAAATATTGGCATCTTTCCTGCATCTACGAAATTCCAAACCTGGATGTTTTTTAAATCTGCTTCCCTTGTTCAAATTCCCTGCACCTGATTCACTTGTTGCTGTTAAGCCGCCTGGTGCCTTCTTTCATGCATTGTGCAGTTCTCTCGCTCCCTCTCCTTTTGGTATGCCTCTAGAGCCCCGGCCCCCCATGGTGCTCTCCATCTCCCCTGTCTATTCTAATTGCTACTCTATTGCCTATCCTCCCTCTCTCATGAAGCCTGGAAGGAAAACGTTTAAGAAAGGTGTCCTGGTCTCTAACCCAGGCCTTCCCATTGCTGTCACCTATGTCCATGTTTCCTCCAGGCAGACTATTACTGACATCCTCTTTGTCGTTCTCTTACTGGACCTATGGACTCCCCATATGGTCTCAGTCCTCTCCCCTTTCTCTTCTTCGATCATTAATGGTGGAACCAGATGGGAAGTGCTTTTGGCTCACTTCTCATCTAAGTACCAATCTGGTACACATGATAAATGCATAATCATGGTCATGGTCCAAGGCTATCAGCCCAACCTCCTCCTTCTTGACAGGCTCCTCCCATCTTTCAATAACTTCTTCCCTTCTCCTGCCACTCCTCCGTCTGCCACCCTGCTGGCCTCTTCGCCCCCACCGACGGGTGTACTTCGTCCCTGTACCCCTCCTCGGAAGACCTTTAAATTAAAGGTAGCAACCAGCTTCACTTAGCTACCATCAACTCTTGATCTGCTGTTAAACATTCTTCTGTCATCCGTCAGCTCCTTGACGACTTTGGCCTTGACCTCCTCGCCCTCACTGAACAGTGGTTCAATGCTGTCACTGCTTTGACAGTCTCCTTCCTGAGGGCTACAAGATCCTCTCCAAGCCCAGGCCTAACCGGTCGGGTGGCGGAAGGCCACTTGTTTTCCGTGAATGGGCCTCTGCTTCCATTATAGCCACACAATCCTTCTCTTCCTTTGATTGCCTTGTAATCAAGCATTGTGTCTCCCCCACACTTGCCACCATCTACAGGACCCCTGGGCTGGTCTCCCTCTTCCTCGCGGCGTGTGTCAACCTGGCCTCTTCTCTCCTGACCTCTAAGCTTCTCTTCCTCACCTCTAAGCTTCTCTTCCTCAGAGACATTAATATTCATCTTGATTCTTCTGAAGCGGCCACATTAATCTTCTGCAACCTGACTATGCCCTCACCATTCTTTCATCTAGCCCGACTCACTCAGCCATGCACACCCTGAATGTGCTCATCTCTACGAACTTCCGTAGAGATGAGAGGGGGTGGGGGGAAGCTGGTGCCCTGTATGACTCTGAAGGAACCAGGCTGCCAGTCCAGGGCAGCTGGGTAAAACTGCAGGGGAGAGGGAAGGAAAAGGAGAAAAAGGAAGGTCTTGAGTCACTGTGGCATGGGAATGGGAATGGGAATGGGAGTGGGAGTGGGAGTGGGAGAGGGAGAGGGAGGGAAGAACAGGAGGGTCTGAGAAGCTTCCGGAACTTAAGGAGATCTGGCTCACTCATGAGTGTAAGGCACCTGCAGAGGAGATCTTTACATCCCTAGTGGGGTCCCAGGCCCCAGAAAACCTTGTGGATGATGCAGGGGGGCTTGAATTTAATCCTTGCAGCAACCGAGAGCCAGTGGAGAGATTTTAGGGCTGTAGAGATGCGTTCTATAGACTTGAGGCCAAGGATCAGTCTTGCAATCCTGTTCTCGATTAGTTGAAGGGGCGGAGGGTGCAGATTCAGAAAGAGGCTGTTACAGTAGTCCAGCCTGGAAGGAACCAGAGCTCTGGAGACATTGAGTTTCTGGGGGAAGGTGAGGAAAGGGAGAATGCCTCTGAGAATGCGTCGTTGAAAGTGAGCCTTCTTGGCAAAGTCGGAGATAGAAAGGGAGGAGTTTAAGACCACACAAGGTTTTCAGCTTCACAGGAGGGTGAGGTGAGGGGACTGGGACCCATGGATGGTGGCCATAGTGTAGAAGAAATGAATGAATGAGGGCGAGTTAGGGGTGGGGGGGTAGAAGAGCATAGTTGGAAGGATAGCTGTGTCATCTGCAGAACACTGGATGTTAGCAGAGAAGGTGGAGATCAAATGGGATAGAGAAGCCAAGTAGATATTGAACAGCCAGGGGAGAGTATAGAGCCCTGTGGGACAGCACAGGTGGAGAGTGCGATGGAGGAGAGAAAGGAGCCCAGTTGAACTTGAGAAGGTCAGTCAGAGAGGAATGAGGTCAACCAGTCCAGAGCCAAGTCTGTGATGCCAAGGGTGTCATGGAGTCTATTTAGCAGGGTGGCATGACTGACTGTGGTAAAGGCAGAGGAAAGATCAAGAAGGATGAGAACGGAAGTCTTCACGGGTGTTCAGGAGAGCAGTTTCTAGAAGCTCAGATGGGAGGACATGGAGGCAACCAACAGATTCAGAGTGGTGGCTACGCTGAGAGATTGCCAGCTTCTCCTAGAGTTTCCTCAAAATGGGGGTAATGGAGATAGGGTGGTAATTATTAGCCGGATAGGACGGGTTGGCAGAATACGCTTTAAGGAGAAGGTGAAAAAAGGAGTGCTTGCTGAGTGAAAAATCAAAGGAGTGATTGTAGAAATTGTCCATAATTCTGGAGGACCTGGGGCGCAACCGTTTGGATGCGACTTAAGAGCGGAGTTGGTTAGAAACCTAATCAGTTGTTTTGGGAGGGGGTGGTGGGTCTCAAGGGAAGAGAGAGCGAGAGAGACAGAGACAGAGAGATATGAGGGTTAGTGAGGGCTCTGTCATGGTGAGAGTCGGAGGCAGAAGTAGTAGGCGGAGTGAAGGTGGTGGCAACTGACACGCCCTTTGAAATGAAGGAGAAGAAAGGCGGGGGGATCTTACCCATGTCTAGTACCATATGTCCCTATGTAGTTTCATGTAACGTTTGTATAGTCATAACACTCTAGTTCTGCTCAAGTCGGATGATTTATTACTTCGGTGTCATTCATCAAATCTTCACACAACTTTCCCTAAGACATGTAGCCCAAAATCAGAATTGGTTTTCAAACGTGTGTATGCCTTCATCAAAAGGGCAGAGGTATAAGACTGTCCAAAAGAGGTTTACTCATTAATTACTGCCCGAACCACTGGATTTGTGTGGTGTGTGTGTGTTTTGACTTGCATTCCTTCTGTGGTTGGGTGAAAATCCATCCCATAAGTGTTCTGTTACTGATCTCTTCTTCACCCGGTACAGATGCCAATGCAACCTAGAATGTTTGGGCTTTGCCCGAGTCCTTGTTACATATTCCAGTGGAGCCAGGACCCAGGCTGGGGGGGACTGACCAGATCTTGCTGCTTGACAAGGAGGCAATATTGTTAAAGGGGGTAGGGGGGGGTTTCATTGTTGCTTTAGAACTTAAATGTCTCATGGTAGCCCTCATGGGGGTTTCCTTAACCGTGACGTGTGTGAGGAGGGCAGGTATGATATGGGTAGAAAATACTGCAGGTACACTGTACACAATAAGGAATATACATGTAGACGATAAGGAATGTCTTAGCATTGCTTCAAGTGAACTATTATTTAATTTTGAAATGTGCGAAAACCCTCCCCAACTTCCTCCTCCCCAGACGGAGGACTGGTCTGACTCAGACCCCTGGATGCATTGCATTGTTGAGAGCATACTGGCCTGCATTGCCTCTACAAAAGCCGAGGCGCTCTGTCATCTTCCTCACCCTCTGTGCGATGACAGTCAGGGAGGCAGATGTTACAGCTAACTGTTGCCTGTCCTGGTCCTTTGCAATTGCTATCCTCCATGAGGTGCCCTGAACACATACACGGATGGCCTGAAGGTGTTGGACCTGTGTGTCCGCATGGGTCTTCAAGCGCACCTGGTGCTGCTCATAGCCACGGCCTCCTCCATATGGCATCCTGAGATGCTTGGGTTGAGGGCTATGGGGTGTGCTGGGGCGTATGCAGCTTGAGCCGTATGACCTGCCATTGCTGTCACTTGGCCACAGTGACAATGCAGCTGGGTGCCACACTTGGGTGACGAGGGGGTATCGTGGGCCAAGTGGGTGGGTGTGTGTGTGCACGGGTGCGTGCACAGTGACTTCTGTGTGACTGCCAGCCTCTGGCTCCCCTGTCATGACCGCAGTGGCTGTCTGTTGGTGTGGGATTGGGGGGCGGGTGGTTGCAGGAGTTCTCGCGAGAAACAAAGAATTGCTTATTCCTGCCACCTCAGGGCCATCCTATTCTCGCATCGTGCCCCGCCTCTCAGCACTGGTGAACATGACTAGGTAAAGGGTGAGTGGAGTCCAAACGTGTTAATGAGTTTCAAGGCACCAGCGGGGAAAACGAATGCCAAATTGAGAGAGAAAAAATAAAAAACACACGATGGATACCACTTGACCAGCTCTCTCCTCTTAAGAAGATCTCATTAGTGTCCTCAAATGTGTCTGATGCACACATAGGTTCCCATGGTATTTGAAGGATATTGTTGAAAATTTGTATTTATACATTGTTTTGTTTTAAATAAAATATGTATTTTTGTAATCAAGGTGTGCTGACATAGTCGTCATTATTTGATTAGCCTTAAGTGTGTGTGTGTGTGTGTGTGTGTGTGTTTGAGAAAGTTAGGGTTGATCTAGCTCATCCCAGAATTATGGATTAAGGGAGTCTTTTGGGCCTGCTCTATTAAAGAAGGGTCATGGAATAATTTCGGTGAAAATGCAGGTGTCTTGACTTTGTGTTTTACAAGTGGTTGGACCTGTGGCGTTGAGGTTCTTCATTATCTTTGTTCCGAGTTTACCTTTTCTAGTGTGTATCAATTAGCATGGATGATTTAGGCAAAACACAGAGGTAATGTGGGTTTTTGGGTTATAGGAAATATGTGTATTAGTTATCTTGCATACTTCTTACGTAAACACACAACAGTAATAGATTGTAAGTAATTACCATACAAATTGAGCTTAACAGAGCCAACAATTAGCCAATGGAGAAAGTATGGGGTCCATATAACTTTCATAAGAATACATACATTTGAGAACAACATTAATAAGTTTTGCTTATTGGTTTTTAGTTAACGTTAGTGCTTGCCACTTTGTGTATACTATGATAGGGTCGCCCCTACGGAGCCCTGATGAAGGCGGACGCTACATTAATGCACTTCCGCCGAAACGTGTCCACCCGGGAACTGCTACATTCATCTGTTCCCGTCTGAATCAGACCCGGTTTATTCAGTCTCTGTCACGTTGGCCACCAAGATATCTTATTCTCCATAGGACCCTGGAAAGACAATATGCTGGAAAGTAATATCCGATTAAGCAACTTTCCATTTACTAGGTTACCCATAAAGGAATTTCTAACCTTGGATTTTTTCACAAAGGACCTGTGTGTCCACTTCAATTGGTTTACAAGTATTGCAAGAAAATAGAAAAGAAATTTCTGCTTAAGACTGACCTGTATATAGACAATACAGTACTCCTTGTTCACCTTGTTGTAAATACTGTAATTTTGTTTTTTGTTAAGAATTTTTATTGATTGTATTATATGTTGTCTTAACCTGTCATTTACGTATGTTGCACATTTTTCAACATTTGTTCTCAACTTTTATGTATTAAATACTTGTCTATACAACTAGCAAATAAAACTTTTGCTTTCTACTCTCTGGTTTGCTTTAGCTTAGCGAGAAGGCAATACACCTTTGACCTTAGGTTTGGATCTATCATTCAAAAGACCAACCTATATATCAATCTGTGGGCAGGACCACCCTCCTGCACCTGTGAAGTTCTATAGCCTTGATCTTGTCCACTAGGAAGGGTACCACCCCCCTCTTTTTCACATACTATGATAGTTTCTGCATATACCCCGTCTCTTAAACTATATGCTTGCCAAAATGTCAGCTCCTGTGAGCCTGCGAAGACTCCCACCTCTTCCAACACTACACTACAGATGAATGTCAGAAAGGGAAGTGGACATGGATCATCTGGACTCGAGGAGTATGCCTCGTTCCTCACGCATACCCCATGCAGAGGAGGGTGTGTGGAAGGCAACAGCACAATACAACACCTTCAAGGCAGAGGAGAAGAAGCAATCCATATCTAGGCTTCCCAGAGTCCTCCCACCAACCAGTTGCTTGGGCCTCCTGCAGGTTCAGCCCTACCATGGTGGGATGGTCAGTTGGGCAGACCTCCTGGGAAAGGGAAGCATTGAGGATGATAGCCAGGTACTAGAGTACAGAGAGATGGGCATGGCTGAAGGCAGCAGCAAGGTGTGGTTTAATAGACCAAGCACTGGCAGGCAAAGTCATTCACAGGATCACGGCAGGCTGATGTGATATTAATGATGCAGGGAGGCAGAGGGCCTGGGCCATAAACAGCCTTTACTCCTGCTAGAATTACATTGCCAACTTGTGGTAGTGTTCAGCTGTAGGTTCCTGATCACCCAGCTGAAAGCAGTTCATCAACGTGTGAAACAATGCAAGGATCTGGAAAAACATGTGCATTACATTTTTGGTACAGGAAGATGATAAAGATATGTCTCGTGAATGATTCGGTGGACTTTGCTATGTCGGGAGGGGTACTGGTCAGGGGCAGGACTCTGGCTCATTCTGCTTCTTAGTAAAGAACCTCAATGATGGAGTTTTTAATTAGTTTCCACTCAGCGAGTTCAGAAACAGGGATGTAGAGACTAGGATTGCGGGTGTTGAGGTACGGCGGGGCATTCAACGTTTTACTGCAATCGCTTATTGTAGCAAAATAAATGGATCAACTTTTGGGGAGCACAGAATTGGATTCAAAGGGGACTCTAGATTGATGTTCGCCACACAGGGATATGGTTAGACCAATATTGTTAAATATTGTGGACCTTGACATCCTAAAAAAGAGTAATTGCTTCTGGAGGGTGGTTAAGCTCACAAAGCCTAAGGTGGTGGCTGCACAGACGACGCACCTGAGAACAGATGAGGGGGAGCTTGTTTTCTAAGGATTATCCACTGGGAACATGGAGCACACCAAAAAAATGTGTTCATTGTGTCACCTAAAACTGGTGTTTGTCCCCCATACTGGACAGTCAAAGGTTCTCGCATATATTGTTGTGATAGCTACCCACACAATAAATGTAGGACTGACAGACAAACAGGTGGACACATGTAAATGCATCTTATTCCAGGGTCGCTGCCATATGGGTTGCAAGAGATGCTGGCAATGAAATTCTCACCCTTTCATATCGTGGATCCGTGGGATTATGCTGAGCGGATTCCCCTGGAGTAGGGCGAGTAGAATCTCCACAGTAGATCAATAGCAATTATGTGTCTAATCACTAAATGGTGGCATCAATTCTTGGATGTTAGCAGTGATGGGGCAGAATCCCCATTGGTTACTAGGGATGTGATGAAAGCAGTTCTTGGTCACAGCACACAGGGGCGCGCTGAGGTTCAACCTAAGGTGCATAGATCAGAATCCACAAAAAGGGGTCTTGTTGTGGGAGCTTTGGTAAGTAACAGACCCATTTACACCCACTCCTTAACAGTAAAACCAAGTGTGTACCACCTCATGAAAACTACACTGTGGTATTTTGAACATGGAAAGAGACGTGGGTTCCTTCTGGCCAATTAAATTTAATACCTGGCAATGGGAAATTTATTTGAACAATTAGGAAGGCAAATGGGATGATATTTTGGAGTCTTTCATAAACTTTATTCTTTTCGTCTCTGTCACAAACTCAAAACCATCCCTCATCTCCAGAAAAACAAGCTTATCAAGGTTTAAAGTCAATGTTTAAAGTCAATGTTTGAATGTAGTGGCAGCACGGCCTGTGCTGTTCTCACCAGGGGAAGACATTGTTGCCTTCCCTTTAAATCCCAATCCCAGTCTCCTCGATGGTGCTGTTGGTTACATTATTCATGTTTTGGCCAATACACAAGTCATCAGTTATTACACAGTGGACTGGTCAAGCCGACGTCCGATTGGTGGCAAACTCCTTTATCATTTGTGTGTGGAAATTGGGATCTTCCATGTGATAATGTAGTCATTTCTGAATAAATATATTGTTAGAACATATACATGTTCTTGATAATATGCATTTAAAATGTTTGTTCACCCAGGCTGTTTTTTTTCCCCCTAGTGTTTTGGATGCAAAACATTTCTAAATAAAAATGAAACACATTATTCCTGCTGCATGTTACCTCTGTTCCACTAAGTGTTCCCATTGGAGCACCACTTCTCTGCCACCTATTAGGGTGCCTTTCCCCAATAGATGGCACTTCAAAGTCAAATAAGTTACTACGTGAGGAGTTACTACTGAGTAGTCTTATTACGTGTGCTGCCTGTGATTGTGAACATGTTGAAACTAATAATGTGTGTCTCCTTTTATCTTAATAGGTGACTGATGCCCCAGAAATGCAACATTGATTTTGATTCTCTGGACTATCGCAGTGAAAAGCTTCATTGTTAGAAAATGCAATTTCCAAGCATGTTAGAAGAGTGAACGTTTGGGGTCCAGTTGCCTTTTCAGAGTATTCAGGAACTGGGATTGCGAAGCCTGGTGATACATGATGGCTTCTGTCCATGCAATCACTTCGTAGTAGCAACCAGTAACCAAGTGTGTTGATTCTGTAAATCCTGGGGGAGGGGGGAGGGCGGGGAGAGGGATATCTAGCACAGCCATGACAATGTGATATGTGCAGTAAGAAAAGCATTTCTCATTTGTGCTCTGAATTTGGAAAAGGTAAATTGAAAAGGCTCCTCTTAAATCTAGGCACCTGACAAAATAAACTGGCAAGACACTTTACACGTGCACAAAATGTGGGAACAATTGCCATTTCAAGAACATACTTATTGCCCACATGAGGACATAGGTGAAAAACCTTATCAGTGCACTGAATATGAGAATAGTGTACATTTGCATGATACACTTATCAGCCACCACCAAATGAATACAGGTGACAAACCTTATGAGTGCACTGAGTGTGGGAAAGGGTTTGCTACAAAGCGAGTGCTTACTGTCCACCAGAGAGCACATACAGGTGAGAAGCCTCATGAGTGCAGTGAATGTGGGAAAGGGTTTGCTTGGAAGGGAAAGCTTACTATCCACCAGAGAACACATACAGGTGAGAAGCCTTATGAGTGCATTGAATGTGGGAAAGGGTTTGCTACCACGGGAGAGCTTACTAGCCACCAGAGAACACATACAGGTGAGAAACCTTATAGGTGCAGTGAATGTGGGAAAAGGTTTGCTTCTAAGGGAGAGCTTACTGTCCACCAGAGAACACATACAGGTGAGAAACCTTATGTGTGCATTGAATGTGGGAAAGGGTTTGCTCTGAAAGGAAAACTTACTGACCACCAGAGAACACATACAGGAGAGAAACCTTATGTGTGCATTGAATGTGGGAAAGGGTTTGCTCTGAAAGGACGTCTTATTAACCACCAAAGAACACATACAGGTGAGAAACCGTATGAGTGCACTGAATGTGGGAAAGGGTTTGCTACAAAGAGAGAGCTTACTATCCACCAGAGAACACATACAGGAGAGAAACCTTATGTGTGCATTGAATGTGGGAAAGGGTTTGCTCTGAAAGGAAGTCTTACTAGCCACCAGAGAACACATACAGGTGTGAAACCTTATGAGTGCATTGAATGTGGGAAAGGGTTTGCTAGAAAGGAAGTTCTTACTCTCCACCAGAGAACACATACAGGAGAGAAACCTTATGTGTGCATTGAATGTGGGAAAGGGTTTGCTCTGAAAGGACGTCTTATTAACCACCAAAGAACACATACAGGTGAGAAACCTTATGAGTGCACTGAATGTGGGAAAGGGTTTGCTACAAAGGGAGAGCTTACTAGCCACCAGAGAACACATACAGGTGAGAAACCGTATGAGTGCACTGAATGTGGGAAAGGGTTTGCTACAAAGAGAGAGCTTACTATCCACCAGAGAACACATACAGGTGAGAAACCTTATGAGTGCACTGAATGTGGGAATTGGTTTGCTCAGAAGGGACGTCTTACTAGCCACCAGAGAACACATACAGGTGTGAAACCTTATGAGTGCATTGAATGTGGGAAAGGGTTTGCTAGAAAGGAAGTTCTTACTCTCCACCAGAGAACACATACAGGAGCGAAACCTTATGTGTGCATTGAATGTGGGAAAGGGTTTGCTCTGAAAGGAAATCTTAATAACCACCAAAGAACACATACAGGTGAGAAACCTTATGAGTGCACTGAATGTGGGAATTGGTTTGCTCAGAAGGGACGTCTTACTAGCCACCAGAGAACACATACAGGTGTGAAACCTTATGAGTGCATTGAATGTGGGAAAGGGTTTGCTACAAAGGAAGTTCTTACTCTCCACCAGAGAACACATACAGGAGAGAAACCTTATGTGTGCATTGAATGTGGGAAAGGGTTTGCTCTGAAAGGAAATCTTATTAACCACCAAAGAACACATACAGGTGAGAAACCTTATGAGTGCACTGAATGTGGGAAAGGGTTTGCTACAAAGGGAGAGCTTACTAGCCACCAGAGAACACATAAAGGTGTGAAACCTTATGAGTGCATTGAATGTGGGAAAGGGTTTGCTACAAAGGGAGAGCTTACTATCCACCAGAGAACACATACAGGTGTGAAACCTTATGAGTGCATTGAATGTGGGAAAGGGTTTGCTACAAAGGGAGAGCTTACTATCCACCAGAGAACACATACAGGTGTGAAACGTTATGAGTGCATTGAATGTGGGAAAGGGTTTGCTACAAAGGGAGAGCTTACTATCCACCAGAGAACACATACAGGTGTGAAACCTTATGAGTGCATTGAATGTGGGAAAGGGTTTGCTACAAAGGGAGAGCTTACTAGCCACCAGAGAACACATACAGGAGAGAAACCTTATGTGTGCATTGAATGTGGGAAAGGGTTTGCTCTGAAAGGAAATCTTATTAACCACCAAAGAACACATACAGGTGAGAAACCTTATGAGTGCACTGAATGTGGGAAAGGGTTTGCTACAAAGGGAGAGCTTACTAGCCACCAGAGAACACATACAGGTGAGAAACCTTATGTGTGCATTGAATGTGGCAAAGGGTTTGCTCTGAAAGGAAATCTTATTAACCACCAAAGAACACATACAGGTGAGAAACCTTATTGGTGCACTGAATGTGGAAAATGCTTCAGTCAGAAAAGTCACCTTATTAGGCACCAGACAAAACATGCATGCCACGGTCCATTTCAGTTTAGTGATATGGCGAATACTTGAGTACACAGGATGTTCTTATCTGCCATGAGACAGGACATGGAAGTGGTGACATCTCTTCTGCAATTGAAGGTGCTGCTGATAGAAGGAGGTGCTTCTACAATTCTACTGAGTTTGGCATTGCTGACTAATACTGTGAAGAACCTGCCTCCACAGTGGTTCTCGGTTTCCTTTGGCACACGAATGATGGCTGATTATGATTGTGGTATCACTGCTGTTTGGAATGCATCCCTTCTGGAATATTCAGAAGGGAGACTGTACCTTCTGTATTACGGTAACAATCCTATGAAACACTTTGCCTAAGGACCTCATGCAAATTTATGGGCACCAACATTTTGGAAAAGCTTAAAGAGTCATTGGTTGAATCAATAACTATAGACTCATAGGATATATGAGGTGTCCCTTGGTACCCTGGCAGCTAGTAAGGGCTCTGACTTTAAGGTGAGGATCCCCCTCCCCCATCTCTCGGCTTAGCTAAGGTCTAGCACCCTCCTCATGCAACAGGGAAGCTCCCATCTACTGAAATGGAACCCAGACGGCATCTTGTCTTTTTCAGGACTGATATTATCCTCTTGCTACATAGATTCTAAAAGTGGATTTGGAGGGGCTCAGAGTGCATTTCCCTTTCCAACTCCATTGCACAGCTCTATCAACGTACAACCCTTGGAACTTACTGCTAGGTTCTCTGGTTCTTTAACACATCCACGGTAGTTCCTGTTGCATCTCATGCACATATATAGGGATAGAGAAGGTTTTCACAAAACAGAAAGGCTTCTGGGAGAGAAGCATAGTATGCATTACATAACCGTGTTATCAGTTAGCATTTCACTGTACCAACGTCTTAGAGCGCAGAATGTAAAAAGGAAGTATTTGTTTACACATATACAAATCCTCCCATACTTTCCCTCTAGAATAACACAATATTCTAACTTTCCACGTTCACATAGAACGTGTACACATTTGTTTGTCTGATAAAATGTCTCATCTTCTCTAATCAAATCAATTTACATCACTTCTTTAGTGAAGGACATTCAAATTGACAAAGACACTAACATAACATCCTGTCCAGCTTTATCCCTTCTGCTTCAGGAAAATCATAGTCCCAATAGACCTGCTCTATCACTGAATCAATATGTATAAAATGGCATTGCATTTCTAAGGGCAAATCACAAAGTTTAAACCTAAAGTAATAGCTTGTATAGGCTTGTCAAACCTATACAATGGCAAATCGCCATATATCAAGTAATACATTTCAATGTATATCATAATGTCCAATGCTTAGCGAAATTGGAGTGCATTATTCAGTCAAGCAAACCCCATTGCAATACTATCCCTAGCATGACTCAGAGGGGCAGCTTAAGGCGTGCACCCCCTGCTCCCTCTGACCGGATCTCAGCGTAGCATCACCTCAGCAAGTCAGCCAGCCCTTGCAGAGATGCTTCTCAACCTTCATACTCTGTCAGTTGTTATAACCCTAATTATTTCCACATTTGACTATGGCAGTGCCATTTCTTTTTTCCTGTGCTCCTAGGCATGTGTGAATAATGTCAGGTGGCACAAAGTGCCAACCTGCTTTTTTTCATCCATTAAGAAATGTGGCCATATAACTGTTTCATTACAATACACACTGGCTTCCTGTGATCCCCTCAGATTGGGTTTAAGGTGCTTTGTCTAACTCATTTAGCTTTTTATGGCAAATTCCCCTTTCTGCATTGGATCCTTCCACCCTTGTCCTCCCTGTATATTTAAATCCATTCCTCTAGATAGTATACTTTTTTTTTTTAACTTTTGCTCCCTATATCTGGAATGCCCAACTACTGTTAGAACACATTAACCTTTAGGTGAATAAGTGCCATAGAGAAATATTAAGGCAACTTTTAATGCCAACCCTACAGATAAGCGGTGTATTAAACATTTACTTCCCAAGAATTGGCAAACACTCCCTTAAAAAAAGTAGCCAAATTCCCTACTGTACATTTGGAAGCAATGGACAAATAGGTGCCAACCTTCCTGCTTCCTCCCACTAAGGTCCATGAATATGTTCAGCCCAGTGATGCCAGCCAGGCAGTACCAGTGGATGGTGGTTTATAGGGATTTCTGCTTGATATGTAGAGAAACTATAAAGTAATGTATATTGTATTTTACATGAATTGCTAGTCATAAAGAAGTGTGAATTAAAAAGTTGCAATTTCTTTCAACTTGAGTAAAAAGAACACATTACTTGCCTCTCTGTAATGTTTTTTTCTGATGGATTTACCTGCCATAGATGCCTCATCTATGATATCCATATCCTTGTGCAGCTGTTCTCCAAAAATGCTTCTGCCGATAGGGGGCGCTGCAGAAGCTCTGTATCGGTCCAACCCTCTTCGCACCTCGCACCAAAATGATGTCTGGGCCAGTATAAGTAGCCTGGCTGTGCCCCAGACCTCAGTTCCGCCCTTCTTTCCTAGTACTCTTTACACTGAGGGACTGTAGAACTGATGGTGTACTAGCTTCCCAGAAGAGGGGCAGGTAGGCAGTGCAATGAGGAATCCATGGCAGGAACATCCATCAGAAGGAACATTACTGAGAGGAAAGTCATTTTTTGTACTAATGGATTCCTTCCTGCCACGGATTCCTCATCTCTGATGGACTCCCAAAGCAGTACGTAATCTGGAGGAGGGAGGAAAGCAAGCACACCACCTAAACCACAAAACTCGGAAGGACTGCCCTATCAAAACAGGCATCCTGGCCCGCAAGGGGATCCAAGCAGTAATGCTTAGCGAGCGTGTGCAGAGATGCCCATGTTGCTGCCTGGCAAATGTCCAGGACAAGGGACCCCCCTCAGCAGGGCAAAGGTGGCAGCCCCTCCTGGTAGAATGAGAACCCAAGACCCTTGGCCAGATCCTTCACACCCAGATCATAGCATTCTGAGATGCAGAGAATGAACCACCTGGACAGGGTCTGTTTCGTCACAGCCCTGCCAGCACGAGCACCGGTGCAGCCAACAGAAATCTGGTCATCCTTCCTAGCCTCTCGAGTTTGAGAGACGTAGGCCCTCATTCCGAGTAGGGCGGTAAGTATAGGCGATTATCGGCATGGCGAAAGAGCATTTCCGTGCTGGCACAAGACCATAAACATCGGCCTATTCCGACTACGCGTGCACGCGCTTTGTGCCATGCCGGTAACGCACCCTCAGCGGCATGCCGTAAAAGGGCCCCAAAAGCCCTTACGGGCAACAAGCGCACATAATATTACCGACAGATGAATTAACTGTCACCGTTAAAAAACAGAACCGGAAAA
Organism: Ambystoma mexicanum; assembly: GCF_040938575.1. NCBI lineage: Eukaryota > Metazoa > Chordata > Amphibia > Caudata > Ambystomatidae > Ambystoma > Ambystoma mexicanum. The sequence goes on from NW_027182446.1 coordinate 638,758, forward strand.
AACGTCATCGCACAGTAACGGGAAGGAGCAAGGCGGCCATCTTTAAAATCACAATCCATTGCCATCCTCTCCATACAGGACCCGGAGCCATACAGTGATCAGAGAAATAGGCATTGGAGACCAGCATCATGCCCAAAGCATTAAAAAAGGGGTCTGCACGCATAAGAAAGGAGCGCTTTACCCAGGATGAGCTCCAGGTACTGGTCGACACTCTGCACAAACATGCAGACACTGTATTCAGCAGTGATATGCGGAGGCCCACCGTCGTCAGGAAGAAACAGATCTGGGCCTTGGTGGCACAGAGGGTGAGCACCACCAAGGACTGCAGGAAACGTTGGGATGACATCCGTCTCCGGGTGCGGGCCATCCTCTCGGCAAACCGAAGTCAGGCCCTGGAGACAGGAGGAGGGCCAGGGTCCCCCATCAAAATGATGCCGTGGGAGGAAACGTGCGCAGCCATGATGGGCACAGAAGCCATAGAAGGTGTTGGAGAAATGGAGTGTAGTGCAGCGTCATCTGCTGATGGAGGTGAGTGTCTTGAGTCAAGAGAGAACATGCATTCCTAACGTAAGTCACTGCCAAGGGCTGGGCAAGGTGTCACGTCATGGTTGGGCAACCCCCTCAGCCTCCAATGAAATCATGCTGTAACAAGTGGGACCCAGGCTGATGTCAGGTGCAAGGCTGTAACCCATATGGCCCATACCACACAAAGAGGCCGAATCTGTGAGGCACACGGGGCAGTGATTGTAAACATTGCGAATGTGAGTCATCACAGTACTCTGCCAACATGAGTAACCCAGACATCTGCATGCATTGACCATCCAAGCCCAGATCACTGTCTCACTCACCACCCAAATGTCAACAAACCGCTGCAATCCCATTGTGATACCATAGGCATGTAGAAATGCTGATCCCCAAATCATTGCTCATGCCGTCTCTCTCTTCCCCCCCCACAGGCAGCGAGCATGACAGCGAGGACCAGGAAAGCACCCGGGCCAGTACCTCCAGGGGCAGAGTTGGGGGCCGCCGCATACCTGCAAGCAGGAAGACAACACAGGCAACACCACCTGCTCCAGCAACCCCCATGGAGGGTGCACAACCCCCACCTGCACCCCTACCCATGCCTGCAGTGCCGCTGGACACATGTCCCATGCTGCACTCTGAGGAGTCCAGTGTGGCTGGTGAGAATACAGCCATGTGCCTCCTCGATGTGCCAGACAGCCCCCCATCAAAAAATCGGGAGCCAACATGGAGGATACCATTGACATTGGCCATACCCCTGACACACCATCATACAGCCAGGTGGCACACAGCGACTCCGGGAAGAGTGATACCCCAGGGCTCACAGGGCAAGGAGTACAACCTGCCTGTCCTGTATCCACTTCCCCTGCAGAATCTGCGGGAAGGCCTGCAGGCCCAATACCAAGCCTGCCAAGCACATCGGCCACATCGGCCATGGATTTAGTGCGCTCCCAGTATCTCACAGGCCTCATTGAGGAGTTCATCAGGGACAATCGCGAATCAAGGGTGGAGTGGCGCAATGACCTTCAGGCTCTGGGCGAGGTGATCACAGCGAACACAAACCGGCTCTGCGACGTCCTTGGCCGGATCGCAGATGCTCTGGAAGTAGCACACCCCACACCACAGCCCCAGCGGGAGGAGCCACCTTCACAAAGCTCCTCCACCCAGACCAGCCTGGTCCGTCGTTCACTGCGTACATTGCGCCGCCACGACATGGATCCCCCTGGCTCTGGGAGTGCACGTGGCCTATGTTGCCCTAATTGAACTATTGTGGGGTTGTTGTGGGGGGAGGTGGAGGGGGGGTGAGGGTGTGTGTGAGAGTTGTGGGGGAGGGGGGTGAGGGTGTGTGTGGGAGTTGAGGTGGAGGGCGAGTGGGCCGAGGGTGTGTGGGGGACTTGGGGGGGAGGGGGAGGGGGGTTGTGGTGGAGGTTTTGTTGTACACGTTAGAACTTTATTTTTCAATACACCGGTTGATCGTCCAAAAAAAACAGAGTGGACATTGATCATTGTTCATGTGTCTTTTAATGTTCCACAGTGCATGGTGTACATGCATCCCCACACCCAGTGCCTGATGTCCTGTCATCCTCACACCCTCAGCTGACTAGTGAGTCAGAAATATTGTCCAATCAATGATTGCCGCACGGCACGTCCCTCCTGTGCATCGGTACCGTGATGCTGTCCTGCCATTCCTTCCTCCTCCCCCTCATCATCATCTGGTGGTAGCAGTTCCACGTCAGGGGCAGTGGCACGTTCCGACGGATGCACATGTTGTGCAGCATTACACATGACATGGTGATCTTGGACACCTTCTCGTGGCTGTAGATGAGTGCCCCACCCGACCGGCTGAGGCAACGAAATCGTGCCTTCAACAGGCCGAAGGTCTGCTCTATCACCACCCGTGTACGGGTATGGGATCTATTGTAGTCCTCCTTGTGCCTGTTCTGTGGGTTACGGGCCGGGGTCATGAGCCACAGCTTCAAATGGTAGCCAGCATCCCCTGCATAAGAGTGGAATGAAGGTAAGTGTTTGTAAATTCATGGTGGAGAACTGTACTAGTCTTACATGGCAGCAGGTGATTACTGGCCATACACACATGTCCCAGGATGCATTCACCCCATTACTGGCCCGGCTATGTGTCCTGTGCAATGGAATGATGGAGGGGGTAGCTTCTTCATGATGGGTTATGGTGTGCACTCACGTCTTGTTGCATGTGCATCGTATATGCATGCAGCAGTGTTGGACTGCATTCATTGATGTGTTGTGCGAGTTTTGGTGACGGGGGGTTGGCTGTAGTTAGTAGCATCATTCTGCACTGATCTGTGCCATGGTGACTTGCAGCAATCCTATGGGTGTGCAGGACCAGTCGCACGCTGTGGGATCCCTCTTAGACTCACTTCTATGCACTCCCAGGGATGACTGTCCTGTGTGGTGAGATGCAGGAGTCTGAGACATGGTGCTATTGCACTGCATGGTGCATGATGCCCTTACGGTGTGTAAGGGCCGCTGATGAGTGGTGCATGTGTTGTGGTATTTGGGCAGGTTTCCTGTTAGTCATGTTGTGTTAGGTGTCGGCTCTAAATCATCACTGTGTGGTTAGGTAGTCATGTGCCGTGTCACTTGCCTTGGGGCATAGTGTTCTGTGAGGTGCACATCGTGCACTGGCGTGATCATTCCCACCCAGGTGAAGTAGGCATCTCCCCCCCACCCCCATTCCCACACAGGTGAAGTAGGCATCACCCCCCCTTTCCCACCCAGGTGAAGTAGGCATCCCCCCCTTTCCCACCCAGGTGCAGTAGGCATCCCCCCCTTTCCCACCCAGGTGAAGTAGGCAGCCAACATACTCACAGCCCCAATGCACTGCCATGGCCCATTCAGGTTACTCACCAAGCAGCCAGGCACGTCGTCCGGCATGTCGCTCCATGTAGCGTGGTAGTGTGGAGTTCCGCAGGACCAAGGAGTCATGAGTTGATCCGGGCTATCGGGCATTGCAATCTGTGATGGCTTTACTGGCATTACACACCAGCTGGTCGTTGATGGAGTGGTATTGCTTGCGGTTGCGATACGGCACCTCCATGGCATGCGGGACCACCAATTCAACGTGGGTGCAGTCGAGGGCACCTATGCAATTTGGCATGCCTGCCAGTGCATGGAAGGCAACTTTTGTATCATATATCTCCTGGGGAGTCAGGGGTAGGGATATGTAGTCTCTTGTGTGGTTGAGCAGGGCATCCAGCACTTGGTTGAGTATCCGGGAACATATGGGCTGTGAAATGCCATGCATGTGTCCGACTGTATGCTGGTAGGTGCCTGTGGCAAGGAAGTGGAGCACAGACACTACCTTCAGTAGAGGGGGGATGGCAGTGCTGATTTCTATGAGGCTCACTATATCGTCATGTATCAGGTCCACTATGGTAGTAATGGTGTTCCAGTCAAGCCGGTACAGGCTGTGGATCTGTTCTGGTGTGAGGTTGAAGGGGGTGGCTCTGATGCAGGAGATTGGGGGCTGGCGGCGTGGTAATGTTGGCTGCACCGGTAGGGCATGCTGGGCCTGTCTCACCCTCCTTCTCCTCCTGTGTATCCTCTGTGGGGGGGGGCTGTGGTTGTTGTTGTTGTTGTTGTTGTAGTTGCTGCCTTGCAAGCAGGGCATCCAGCTCCAGGAATGCTGCTACAATTTGTATCATCTTGGTGTGGGAGGGGGTGTGGTGTGTGGGTGTGCTCTTTTTGTGCTGTGCCAGACTCCATTGCCTCCACCTGTGCTGATTGAGTGCACCTGTGCCTCTTGGAAACACTGCTCATGGTTCTTAACACCTTCTCGGCGATGTCGTTATTTTACTCCATGCCGGTAAGGTACTTTGCGGCCTTGTGGCGGCCGGTTTTTGCATGTCCGCATTACTTGGGATCAGCTCCGGTTTACGCCATGCCGCTAATTTCGGCATGGAGTGTCGGGTGCGCTCCACTAGACAGCTATTTACGACCTCGTACTTTACGGCGCCGTAAATAACGGTCTGGTAGGGCAGAATAGTCCGTAACGGGAAACGATGACGGTAATCCTTTTCCGGCATCGTTTTCCCCTTACCTCCTAACTCGGAATAACCCCCATAGAAATTAAGGACCTGTATTGGGTCCAATCTATGAAATTTTTAATCTGCATTGGAAGGGTGAGGTGGAGGGAAGAACACAGAAAGATGGATCTGAGAGATGGAAATCCGAGATCCTCTTTGGCAGAAAGGAGGGCCACCTTCTCTTTGGGGAAAAAACAAATGCAGAGGTGAAACGAAGCATGGATCTCACTCGCCCATCTCGCGGACGTGATGGCAACCTGAAAAATCACCCATAAGGGTGATCAATCTAACAGGAATGAAAGGGTCCAAATGCAGCACACATAAGAAAAGTTGGAAATAAATTCAAATCCCATACTGCAACTACAAACTGGCAGGAAGGTAACTGGTTACACCAAACCCACAAGAACTGCATAACAGTGATGATTGTGAAAAACAAGCCCTTTTCTAGGGACCTATTGAACAAAGAAATAGTGGCAAGGTAACCTTCCAAGTGTCAATCTGCAGGCTTGCTTGGGCCAAGGAAAGCAGTCAATCCAACACATTGGGGCAGAGGACAGGATAAAGGATCCAGGGCCCTCTATGGCACCAAAGTGAAAATGTATGCTGCCTGCAGGCATAAATGGATTTTGTAGCTGGCCTCAGAGTTGAAAGGAGCACTCCTTTTATCATAGCACCTCAGTAGTCCAGCATGTATGTTAAGGCTGCTGAGGTTCAGGTGGAGAACCCGCCCCTCTGACTGGGAGAGCGAGTCTTCTCATTGGCACAAGGGAGGGCAGATGGACCTGTCCAACAACTCCAGATACCACGTTTTCTGGCCCAGTCCAGGGCAATCAGGATCAGTGTGCTTTTGAACAGACTGGATCTCCTGAGGGCCAGCGGGATGACTGGGATCAGTGGGCACTCCATAAATGAGATCAAAAGTCCACTCGATAGTCAATACGCCCCCCGATAGCTCCCTACTGAGGAAATTCCCTGCAGTGGAACTCCCTTCCGGTTGACACTGGACGCGAAGAGGTCCACTTGATGAGTCACCCCCGTAAAGAGAGATCTCCACCAGAACTTCTTGACGGAGCTCCCATTTGTGGTAGGCCGAGGTCTGTCTGCTCAATGCATCTGCTGTGATGTTCTCTTCCGTGTGGCCAGATGAGCTGCCGTGAGGGACACCTAGTTCTCCAGAACCACAGTCTCCTTGCTTCTCTGCCCTCTGGAGCATACTATGCCGCACCGACTAAAGCCGACCAGAGGTCAAAGGAGAAATTCACCATGGCACAAGATGCATTCATGGCTTTCACCACTAGGCTGCCTGACGCAAACACTTCCTTGCCCCATGCGTCCAGCCTTTTGCTTTACCTGTCCGGTGTAAGGGAGGGAAAAGGTAGAGGTTTTCAGGCTCACTGTAGTGACCTGTACCACCATGCTTTCAGGTAAGGTGTGGGCGGGTCAGAAAGTGCAGGACAGTGCTTCCATGCTAGATCCGTGTCCATTGGGGGCGACGGAGGCAGGTTTCTCCCATGCTTCCAACACTGGTGCCTCTACCACCACATTGCAGGGCAGGAGTGCCTCTTTGGTGCATGGTCCAGAATGTCGCAGAGATCGTATTGCACTCTGGACCTGGGCGGCACAGAGGAACCCAGGGTATCGCCCACCTTTGCCATCAGGCACTAAAAAGCAGCTTGAGTTTTACCTGGTGTTGGTGCTTGTAGAATGTCCAACTACAGGGAATTGTCAAGACCGCTTGCCCCTCCCATAAAACTCCTCGGGAAGTGTCTGCTCTCTAGAATCCATGGTGCAGTGACGTTGAGGCGTGAATGCTCTGAAAAAAGGAACTGAGGTCATGGGGCGTGGCTCCACTACTTCTACTGGCCTCAATGTTTTTTCTGGTGCAAAGCGCATAGAGGCTTTGGACAGACCCGACACAGAGCTGGGCCGAACCCCCTGACTGCATACATTTTTCTAGAGAACTGCTGTGTTAGGATATGGATATCATAGATTAAGAATCTGTGGAAGGAAGGAATCCATTAGAAATGCCTCTACTGGGAATTATTTTTGTACACCTTCATAAAGTAGTTTTACTTTAAACATCAACACATAGAGATTCTGGAGCCCTTATGTATACTAAAAATGGAGAAGTCCATATTCTCACATGGCAATTGGACTACACTTGGCACAACACATGTGCAAAGACTGTCTTGCAACGGTGAAAACATGGAGGGTGGCAGCCATAAAACTGCAATCTGCAATATTACTCCAGAAGTCCGTTTCCAAGAAATGCATGCCTCACCAGGAGTGCCATCCTCCCTGAATGCTGCAGTGTTTCCACTTTGTGTATCATGTTCTACAGCACTACAGTTTCCTTTTCTCCCCAGTATCGCCTCTAGTGTATTACGCTATTGCCTATCTCTGTTGGAGCATTTAGGATTAGTAGATGGTTCCCTAGCCTGGGATCGACAGGTGGAGGTGCAATTACACAAGCGAGGGTGCATGCCCACTATTAAAGCACTAACTCATAAAAAATTGGTTTGATGTGAAAAGCCCAGAGAAGATGTCAAGTGTTTGTTAAATTATACAGACTTTAGAAAAGTGACATTTTGTGAATAGAGTCGAACGAGCAGGTGGAATAGAAATATCCTCTGTGGTGTGAGACAATAAAAGTCGTGCACATTTGGAAATGAAATGGTGCCTTTCTGTCTGAAATGAGAGTTTTGGGTTTAATGATATCACAGCTGTTCTCTAAATTCCAAGAAGGAATAGTGGACATTAATGTTTACAAAATAAAGCTGGTCTTGGATAAACTGACATGTCTAATGTAAATGTCTCCAGCGGGATTCATACGCTGAGTGAAATGCTGATGAAATGAATATTGAGCTTCAGCCATTATGTCACTGTGTAAACATTAAAAATGAAGTGTTAGTAACTCCATTTGTGTAAAATCTTTTTCCCTGACCTTTTGTGTAAACTGCGTCCTGGAACAGAGGTGATTCATTTGTTTAAATTAGTGGGGTGAGCACCTCTATTCCAGTTTTATGCTGGAATGAATGTTATTGTCCACTTTTTAAACTTCCTTGTCCATGGAGGGGGAGTGGGTAGAGACAGAGGAGGTGGGGCAGGAGGGGTGGGAAAGACGTGACCATGGAGGGAGCTCGTCATGACCGAGGAGGTGGGGCTAAAGGGAAAGAAGTAGTGATGGGTTCAGTAGATGGGTGGGAAAGGGGTGAAGATGGTGGGAGGTGTTGGTGATGAAGGAGGTGGGGTAAAGAGAAGGAGGTTCTGGGGTTCAAATCTGCAAAGAGTTCCCTCCCATACCTTAAGATGTGTTCACAAATCAATGGATTGATACACAATTGAGTAATCGATCCAGTGAATTAAACCCACCTTCTACATTTCCTGTCTTTGTATAAACATTTGCTAGCATGACCTGTCACTTTTCTTACGACAAAAGCGATGGATGAGCTTTCTTTTCCATAGGATTTTAATAACTGAGGAGTCAGGAATGATACTGGGACAAAAGTTAGATAGGATTTGGCTGAAGACTATTGTTTTAACACCAACTAAGTTGGGGAAAAGGCCTCGCTGTCCCTGCACTAGTGGGGTTTTCCCTCCTAATCTCAGAACTAATGATCTGTCAGTGTCAGAAGTCCAAAACCAAACCATCCTGTGTCCAAAGTATTATTCTGACCCTTGCACTCTAAACAAATTAATTCTAAGGTGAAAAGGATAATGTGTTTGGCCTTGAGTGTTTTATAAATGTTCAAAAGAAAGGAAAAATGGTTAACTACCACAAAAAAGAAGTCTCAAGTATGGACATCCTTGCTCCAGAGGGTTCTTCCCTTCCCCTGGATTCTTCATCACTTTTTTTGGGTGACAGATCTAGCTTTTACACTTTGCCGCTGGGGCGGACGTGGTGTTTATGGCCCGCCAGCCCGAGCTTTGCAGGCCCAAACAATGGGCTGTTAAACCGGGGTACGGATAGCCTTTTTTTGTTTTTGTTTTTGCCTGACGGGAGATGCACTCTCCTGAAAGAGAAAATAAAAAATGGCAGCCGCCCTTAAAATGGAAGATAGATAAGGTCCATTTTTGGATGACGGCGGGCATTGGAAATATGTTCAAAAATGGCATTGAGGGCAGAATCTTTCCCGGGAAAGGTGGATTCTGATTGGTAAGACAGTCTTTCCCGGGTGCGAAGAACAGTTCTTGGCGTTCCCTTGGGTCAACAACAAAAGTTCTCTTCAAACTGTTTGTCTTCCTTTTTATGTGGTATGCGGATACCTGGTATACTCTCCTGCCAGGGCTTTTCATATGTGAACTCCTGCCCACTCTCCAACCTTTTGAAGGTTCTGCTTTTTAGCCTCCTTGGCTAATATAATTGGTTTCTTATATATGGTCTCTTTGTCTCTGATATAGCTTGCAGCATGCATTGACAAACTTGAAAGTCTCTCCTCTTAGAAAACTGCCTCTTCAGTCTTTCTCTGGTTTTAGAAACCGTCCCTTTTCCCTCTTTCTTGTTTTTGCTATCAGTAAAGTTTGATGCAGCCACCAATACACCCCATTTTTCTCTGTCCCTTTATGGACGCACCAGTTCTTGATGGCATCTCATTTCTTCTAAGGTCGCTGTTGATGGTGGTCTGCTGCTTTCTGGCGAGCAAAGTGATGTGCTCCAACGCCAGCAAGTGCCCAGTAGCCCTCCACTGGCTTTTGGCATTTTTTGCTGTGTCTCATCCGCTTCTAGTAGCCGTCTCCCTTCAGGCTCCTGAGCAGGTTAGCTTCACCAACTTCCTTCCAGACCTCACTTTGCACGGAGATGAGCAACACTCTCCTGCCAGCAGCCTGCTTGCGTTTCTTGCTTCAGTGATTCAAATGTCCCAGACTGAGAAAATCCTGAAGGTGTCTCACCCGCTAGTCCCCTAGTATCTGTCTTCCACAGCCATCGCTATTGGATCCAGTTCCTGGGGGTGGACCAGTGCTGGTGGATCAACTGGATGGTTGAGGGGTCTTCAGGGAGTGGAAGTGGGTCACTGAAAGGTGAGATGCGGTATCCCCTTATTACAACACCTTTTCCGCATCCTACCCCGTAGGATATGTAGAAGCTCTACCCCGCCCCCTCGTCCAACCCAAACACTTTTAAAAAATGTGAAAGAATACAAACTAACACCAGAGCTGTTTACCTGACCTGTCCCAACACAGGGGTCAGGCAATTGCTGATAACTACACACACCTGACTACCCTTTCCCTTCCCCACTGGGATAAAAGGCAGAGCATACTTGAGCAAGGTCGAACGCAGCTATTCCGGGACAGCAGTTAGAACAGAGGAGAAAGGCTTACAGATCTGAAAGGACGAGCAGGAGGGAATTACCCTTGCACTTTTCAACACAGACCTGCAAAGCCTCCGTGAAAGGAAACTTAAGACTGGGAATCACAGCTGGCGAGTGGTGTCTGATGTCAGTCGTAGGTGGAAACCTCCCGCACTGATTGCCACGGCGGGGAGAAGTGGTTGCCATCGTGGTACCGTCCTTGACTCCAGCGGTTAAGGAAATGCCAATGAGTACAGCACAGCCGGTGAGTCAGAAGATGCTGATAGTAGACAGACTGTGTTCGGCTCAAGGTTGCAGTGGCAACATTGTATCTGAAGATAATAGACAGATGTCTTTTCTGAGTCCAATTGGTACTTGCAATAGAGTTGTCTGGTGCCACGTAGGTGCTCATTTGAAATACTCAAGCTGGTACCCCTCTCCTAAAAGAAAGAGAACATTTTGAACTAAGAACTTTTTGGTTATTGAAACTACAGCGACCAGGTGGCCTAGGGGAGGCCAGCGTGAAGTGTCAAAGTGGTCATACGAGGGTCAAGCCAAATCCCTTGTACAGTCAAAAGTCTTTGACACGTTTTGAAAACTAAGTGATCTGTTATAATTGGCAAACGAGAACCCGACTGAGGGATGCCTGCAAATTGGGGTAAATAGTAAGATACCCGTGAACATTGTGATGACAAGCATCAACCCGACTGAGAGATGTCCACAGTGAGTTGATGGTCTGAGTCCGATCGAGGGAGGCTAACGTTGAGGAAAGGTTTTGAAGCTTGTGTGAGAGGGATCAGCGGGTGAAAAATAATCGCCCGACATGAAGATTAACAGAAGGAACTTTTGTTTTGTGTCTATAACTATCAGACCCTCTGAAGCAAGAGACTTTGCGTGAGCGAGACTTGGGTACAGAAGGCCCTGATATTGTGGAAATTAATTGTAAGCTTGTGCCGGAGAAACCCTAAAGGAGGAGACAAACTGACATTTCAATAGGTAGGTACCAATATAGGCTTGGTCACTGCCCTGCAAGCTGTGGTGCAACAGTCAAAAAGGAAGGTGGCAACAGTGCAGAAGGCATCAGAAAGCCAAGAGACTGGTGGGAGTGGTGAGGAGGTTTGAAGCGTGTCCGAGTGCTGTTTCATTGTGGAATTCAAATGGGATTTGGGCGTTAATGTGCTGCTGAGTCCATGCATCACAATTTATGACGATGCAGCTGAGCACCTTGTGCTCATGAAATCTGAAATAGTTGAGACGTGAGACACATGTTGAGCCGAGTTTATGGCATCAGCTGTTATATATTTACCCTTCCAACCCCCCCAAATAGACCCCCATCAGAAGTATTGACAGAATAGAACAGCAGGCAACCTATTTTAGGTTAGGAAGATAGCAGTGAACCAGAAGATGTTGAACATGTGAGAGCAGTAGGTGTAAGGCAGGAGTGTCGGCACCTTAACTGATCCTGGGTGACAAGGGATCAAAAGAAGCACAGGAAGTGTCAGCAGACCAAAGGACGAGTGTTGTTCCTGCTAAGGTAGCGGGGATAAAAAAGAGATTGGCAGAAATTAGAAGGGGGTGTGTAAGTGTGTTGTGCAGAGTGTCACTGATGTTTTAGTAGAGTAGTAGTAGACAGTAATCGAGGGGAGTAGAGCGCAGGCAATTGGGGTGGCAAGAATGGACTGGGGACCTTGGTAACTTGCAAGGCTGGGAGCAGAGGGTGTGAAACACTTGTGTATAGGCCCGTTATTATATCATATTTCATAATATGTGGCAGTGCCTAACATACAAGCAGCATTTATCATACTGACTACCATGGCTCTTCATAGCTGTGAAAAAAATGACTCCTGCTCTGCATGAGTACCGGCTAAACTGTCTACTCGGCCCAACATTGCTACTAAACCAGCAGTGATCCAAATGAAACGAGCACAGCCTTATAGGTATATGACCTTCACCTCTTTTGTTAACATGGCCTGAGGATGGGCTTAATCTTCAGGAGCGGTGTGAGCTGATAAATTTGCAACACAAACAATATTACGATGGTGTCAAAATAAAAGAATGTCAATCAAGGGTCTGAAAATAGGAACATTAGTAACAATGATCAATGGACACAACAAATTAAAACAGACCAGGGAGTGCTGTGAGTGTGTTTATTGTTACCGATACTGTAGCTCTACACTGACAGTCCAAACCGGAGTCTTTCTACAGTCGCCCTCTGTGTGAAGGCGGAGCAACCAAGCTAAAACCTGAAGCTACAGTGAAACGGATTGCTGCAAGTGTGTTACCTGCTGGTTTCCTGATGTTCCCAGCCCTGCTCTACGGAAAGGTTACATCACCCGAGGGTACGTTTAAGCCAGTGTTGTCAAAGAGGCAGTGACGGAAGCCAGGGGAGAGAAGGAGCGCTTGCTGGTGAGTAAAGTGAGTCACACGGGTACACTGTGCCTGAATATAAAGGTTGTAAACCAGAAGGGAGCATTCATTTCTGAGTTCTCCCTCTATACGGACTAGCTCAATCTGCCCAGCCTGTCACAAATGAGTATATACTCTTTGGAGCGGTGCAAAGATCTCCCACACCGAAAACCTGGCTGCACACACTGGGATAACCGATCAGGAGGCAGACTTTCAGAAACAAAGCCCCACTGTATCTCCAGTGCTTCCCCATTTTTTACAGACACTGCGTTCCTACAACTTTCTTGTATAATTACGAATAAAAATATGATAGAGACCCCCGCAGAGCCAGTGCAAGAAGTGATCATCTGGAGAAAACAATGCTTTGCTACATCAAATTGAGCCAATCTTTTTTCCAGGGCCTCAATTTGTGACAGATGAAAACGTATCCCAATCGCCAACGTTGTTTACGTCCGAGTCCTCGGACCCTAAGCAAATGCCTTCTCCTCTGGACCTTTCACTGCAGGATTCCTCTCAAAACGAAGAGCGATCCATCCACATGCATACTACCATACACGACATACCCAACACACTGGGCTCTGCCCGTTATGCTCTGAACGGTACCCTTTCCCGGATGGGGAATTCATATGACTCGATCTCAGAGGAATTTCACAAACAGCGCGTCCTCCTAACTACAGTCCAAATTGGCCTTTCTGGAGGGTTTAATCCATCGAAGGGTTCAATGCCAAGATGAACGTTACGGCAAAGTAGGGGTACCACAGTGAGGAGTGTGGATTAAGAAGCCTGTACTAGTTCTGCCCTTGTGCCCCTCTCTCCAAAAAAGAAAGAAACTGAAAGAACCGAGCAGCGAAAAATGGAGAACAAGGCAGTAAACACAGTGGGGATGGAAACAAAATGGTTCACTTTAAAACCAAAGCATCCCAAAAATCAGACGATTCTCCCAAACCGAGGGCGAATCGGCTCACTGAGTTTCATGAGGAATTTATGGCATAGTTGGTCTCCCCCTGCAATAGAGGAGGATGTTTTCAGACCAAACCAAAGCCAGTCCCTTACAATCAAGGAGGTTGGAACCAACAACCCACCAAATCAAACAGCTGCTGAACATGCAAGCAAAAAGCCAGCATGTGCCTCCTAAGAAGGCAAAGAAGTCAAGCAAACACAGGGCTAAAGGGCCCAATTGACAAGTTGGTAAAACCCACTGGAAAATCTGTCAAAAGTTCGGATCACAGCATCATGGAAGTGTATTCGGACATGGAGAGTGTGGGTGAACCAGCTGACCTAAGCTTGGCTTATATGGCATATTTTTTGCCAACCTCTGCATTGGTAAACAAATTGACCACCACAGGGCAGCAGCAATTGCAACACCCAGTGGAAAGCCTGTACAGATTACAGAAGAGGGCTCAGCAACTGGTGCCAATTTTCCAAATATGGGAGCTGGGGCCCAAATTGCAACTGGAACCAAGCTCTGGTTAGTTGAGACAGCCTACATGCAATTTTCAGTCTCCTAAACGCCACCGCTCTGATGTTCAAAGAGCGGAATCGAGATGCCCAGGAAATCAAATGAGCGCACCGGCCTACTTGGGGAAACGAATGGGCTCTCAAAGAAATCAAAAACAGAGCCCCTTCTTGACATTAGAATAGAGGGGCCTCAAATCGTACCATAACAACAAGGAGGACTCAATTTGTGCTATATCCCGGATAGGGGACAGACTATGCTGGAGTCCACTTCTAAAGGAAATTGGGCTTCTGTAGATTCTCTGCATCGCCCCCTTGAGCACCTGAGCCGCTTGGGTTCTGTAAACCCCGAACAAAAAGGAGTGAAAGGGGAAGAGGAATACCAGCATGTACGATCAGGGTTGACACCTAAACTAAATCTCATTGAAAAAGGCAAAAAAAGAGACTTGGGGCCTCATTACACGGTAGGCGGAGGACCAAGGTGCTATTAGCACCTTGTTCCATGCCGGTAAAATACTGGCACCGCCTTGGAGGAAAGAGGAATTACCGCCCTATTCCAAGGTTGGCGGGGCGGTAATTCCCCCTTCCCCCATTGCCCTTCCCCATTCCCATTTTCTCTATGGGAATGGGGAAGGCGCTAATTACGGTGCCGCAAATTGCGGTACCGTAATTAGCACCCTGGTCCCTTTGCGGGTTGGTTTTTAACGCCTGCTAAACAGCAGGCGTTAAAGTACCAACCCGCAAAGGGACCTCGTAGTAAGGCGGTAAGGGTTTACCGGTACCGGTGCACTTACCGGTACCGGTAACCCCTTACCGCACTACGTGTAATGAGGCCCTAAGTACTTGGAGAAAATCTGCGGGAAGAACATATATTAATCCTCTCCGAGGTGTTCCGAAATGGAGTCTCACTGCCATTAAAACAACTTCAAATCCTGGCCTTGTTTTGGGAGATTCCTAACTTGAGACTGATCGCCTCCTGCGACATATCGTGGGTCCAATTTCCAGTAAGCGGTAGTTTAAATCTGGCTAAACTCCACCTGTCGTCAGAAATGACCAAGGCACTGTTTTTTTTCAGAACTAGAATTGGTTTTATCCTTGGGATATGATATGGTGCAGTCCTTGATGGACCCAAAACCAGCCCCCAATGAACCTGTGCTATCTCAACCCTCTGACCATCAATGCTCATTCAAGAATTGACTGTCTTAAATCCACTCTCAGTAGTCAAACACGCAAACACATGAGAAGAGAAGAACCATTAAGGAACCTCCCAGACAGTCCATCGCCTGAGTATGATTGTTCCACCGTCTTATCTGTGTTACATGGAGGGGGAAATCCCAACCCTTCAGTAGGTGATGGGTGGTCCTTAGCTTTGGCCCGTGGAACTTTAGAGGCAATGCATTCTTGGAATCAGATTGTTCCTCACTGCCAGATTGTGCCTTGTTATGTCTACAGGAGTCATGGTTGACAATATGCTCCATAATAGACGACTATGTTGTTTTAACAGTAGACGCTACTCGGGGAGCCCAGGGTCGCCCAGCAGAGTTCTTTGTGCTGTGTAAAGTGGCATAGGTCTAAAAATGGTTAATATAGAGTCACATAGCAGGGACATAAATATTGTAAAAATGGTTGGAGATTGTGGTTCTTTGTCAAAATGATGCTGCTATGTTTGTAACATATATTGCAACCCAAAATCTGTAGCAATTGACTCATTTTTGGAAGCGCTTTCAGCCCTCGTTGCAAATGCCCAGGAAGAGTAAGGGGAGAGAGTAGAGATGAGATGGGAAGCCCATAGGTCTGGGGATGGGACAGAGAAATTGATGTCAGTGAAGATTTCTCTGGAGGATGCATTGATATATAGGTACCTGCAACTGGGAGACCAGGATTTGCAGCAAGGATGTCTTTATGCTTTTTCCGTCCAGTTTTTGTGAGCGAGGGGGTATAGGTGATAATCTAGCAGTTGGGGTAGATTGGAGAGATGGAGAGTGCCTTCTCGGAGCAAGAGGAGGGAAGTGAAAGGCAGAGAGATAAAGCGAGAGGGGGATGCCGCAGTGCACAGTCCTGACCTTAACGCACAGACTCTCAGATGATAAGAGTAACAGCCTGAGAACAATGCAGAATGTGAGCACACCTAAATACTATTTTTAACTAACCGACCAAAAACAATGCAGGATGTGCGCACACCTAAATTCAATTTTAAGACGCATGCATTGCAGGACAGCAGTACAGGATTGGAAGCAGTGGGAGTGAGAGATCAGGAAGGGAAGACCATGTAGGAGTTTTTGACCAGGAAGTAAAGAGCAGTGCCAGCTGAGATCCAGTGATGAGAATGTCAGGGGTGGCACAGGCACAGAGTCAAGGAGGGAAAAGGCAGGCAGCGGAGTAAAGTCAGTATTCACGTAATAGCAGAACTGGGGGAGCACCCTGGTTCATTCACACATGTGTGGGATGCTGCAATGTCCTGTGCTGCCTTTGAGCCTGCGCGACACCGGTGAGCACTACACCTGGTCTTTCCTCTGTGTCTGGAGCATCTCTCCTGTGACTCTACAAGCAAGTTTTCATTAATCTTTTTCCCCAGGGTCTCCTCTCCACAACCCCAGCATTAGAAGCCCCCTTCTGTGCCAGAGGATGAGCGCAGATGTTCTGGATTTCCACTCCTGTGGCCGGGACCCTGGACCTGGGTATCTCAGTATTGAATAATCCCTCTTAAAGTGCCCGGGATCCACCCTGCACCAATTTATCTTTGCTGGAGCCTAAGGAAGTTCCAAAACAACATGCGCAGCAACAGCCTCCGGGAAACACCATCTGCTCTACTGACTCCCTGGCCTCTTATTTCTCATCAATTGGTTCCTATGGCTTGAGTGGTCAAAACACCTCCCCCAGCCCTGCTCACTGGCACTCCAGAAATGCTCTTTTAAAACAATTTTGCAAAAGGTAGCCCTGTCTTGCCAAAGACTGTCCCTATTCGCACAATTGACCTTCCTTGTCCTCCCTAAGAAATGCTTGTTAGGGAGAATTCTCTGTTTAGGCTGAATTTCCTAACCTAGTGAGTCCCCCAGTAGCTTTGCTGGATTTCTGGAGTTTGTTTTTTTCTCCTGCCAAGAGTGAGACTCTTTTCCTCACACTCTTGGACATGATTTGAGGTATTCCTTTGTTGATCTATGTGTTTTATGGGCTATGGGGTCTTTTACTCCATAGGTTCTCATGTGTTTTTACTATGTGTGTTACACAGCACCCTGCATGCAGTAACACGGGGGTGTCACAGTGACCCCCAAACATAGGCTCCATACCCTGGGACTGACTACTGTCTCCCAGGGCATGTAAAGTCACCATTGGCTTTACTAGTCTAAATTACTAACAGAACCAGTACAAACCATCATATTGTGGACGTACTGGTAGGGGTCATTCGATTGCCCCTGGGTCTGTTGTTCGAGGGGGCACTGTCCCGTCCCCCCTCCTCGAGTTTTGGCTGGTGGCAGTGGATACTACTTGTTATATTCGACCGCGAATATATCCCTATGGGATTTTCCCATCGTTCGAGGCTAATACTTTTTAACATAGCCTCAGACATACCGCCGGTTTATTAAATTAATATAAATTCACCGGTTGGTATATTTTGCCAGAAGAAGGTTTTAAAATGGTGTTTGTGTTCTCCTCTGTAACTCCAAACCAAAGGTCGAGCCCTTTGTTCCACTTTTGGCGGGCTTCTACACAGAGGCCCTCCAAAGTGGTGCCACTCTGTCTGGGTACCACAGGGGGTGTAGGAGGGGGTTTAGGCACCTTGGACTAAGTTGCCTTGCCAACCCAAGTCGCACTCTTGCGTGATTGGCCCAAGTGGTGAGCCGCCCCGCTCACCACTTAGCATGTTTGATTGACAGCTAGGCTGAATGAATGGGGGTTGCTTGCATAAAAGCAGGGCTTTTGGGACTGGAACTTCAGAAGTCGCCACAGGATCTGAAAATCCGAAGAGGGAAAAGCTGAGCCAACCTGCTACGACGACATCACCGGTGGAGCCCTGCTGAACCGACTCACCACTTCCCAACGACAGAGGAGATCTCACTGCTGGAGAGTCTTCTTCTCTTGACTGGTGGGAACAACCAGTTTTACCTTCTTTTCGCTTTAAGGACGTCCAAGTGGTCAAATTGCCCGTGCCAAGCACCCCGGCAACCGGATAGCCACTTACCACTGGACCGCGAATAAAAGGACCGCTCCTTTTAATTGAGAACTCCGCCGCTGGTTTCTTCCCTGGCAGTGCAACAACCCTCTGCTTTCCTCCACGACGAGATCCTCTCTTCCCATGAACGAAGCACTGACTTGCACCCGCTGCCAGGAACAACTGCCCCCGCTGGAGCGTTCTCACCATTTTAAGGTACCGTGTCCGCCAGGCCCCCCTTTCTATAGATTGCTACAAGGTGACAGTAAATCCTTAACCTTCTGGACTGGGCTGGCCGCCTGACCATCTAACTGGTCCCTTTCCTTTGGTCCAACTCCTTTCTGAACCTTTTTCGAGACTTTTGTGCACTTTTCAACCGTGTGACCTTGGACACATTTCGCCCTGATCCTCTCAAAGTGGGTCCGGTTTTCTGAACTTTAACTTCACGGTTGTATCCTGCCTTCTTCTCTTGCTGTGGTCTTCTGAAAGTGTTGGGACCTGTTTCAATCTATGCTTTGCCTTTCTCTCCCTTTTAAACCAAGTTATTAGAGTGCCATCTCCGGTAAGCGCTCACCGCTGTCTGAAAATAAGTGTTGCTTTACTTAAGACTTGTCTATTAACCGTTTAAGGGAGTGTATATACTTTAGTAACTGTGTTTTTGAACTGCTTGATATTAGTGCCAGTGTGTTTAACTAGATGTGTTTTTAAATAAATAATGATATCTCTTTTACACCAAGCTCTGGTCAGTGTTTGCTTGTTCTACTGTGTTCTTTTGACCTATTGTGTATGCTCTGTATACTGCCTAACTCTTCTTGAGAGAAGTCTGACTGCTCAGCCACAGCTACCAGGTAAATCTGGGTGGTGCAGACTGCTAGCAGTTGGGTTTACTGCCAAACACCTGTAGTTTTAAATCTTTTGCAGTGGTCCCTAAGGGAACTGCACAGGTTTCTGCCTAACAATGCTGACCTCGGTATGCCCTTTGTTTTACGTATTATCACATTGTTCCTTCTGGTAAAGGAACTTTTCTCGAACTGAATCGCTCTTCTTGAATTTATCTGTGTGCCTGATACATTGTGGCACCTTATTTCTCAAAGTTTACTTACCTGTAAGTGTGATGTGTTTTTAGATAAAGATTATTTTTAATAAGCGTGTGTTGGTGCTCTGTCATGGTGGTAATTTTGAAAAGTGTGCACTGCACTTGTAAACCACGCACTCACCTCCTGATAGCCAATCCTGGGCTTCTCTGTCGCCACCCCCACTTAGAGAGCTTGGTGAGCTTGAGGGAGTCCCCAGTAGTACCCACGTCAGAAAGATGCCCCTAAAAATCCAGGCCACATAGGCTGCAAGGGAAATCGGTCTAACACAAGGTCCTTGGGGATGGTTTTGATTGTGTCGATATGTTCTAAGGAAAGGCATGTTTTTGATCACCACCTCCAGAAAAGACTGAGGAAGGCTTTTTCAGCATTAAGATTATGGAGCAGCGTTTTTCCTAGCAGATTGGACCTATGTGTAAAATGTCAAGTTGCTGGTGGTGTGCACCTGATGAATGCTATTAGAGGTTTAAAGCAGTTCTCTCAACCGTGATAACGCAGTAGGCTGACAATTTGTTTTCATTTTATTTTTAAAAAACTATCCCTCAAGCTTAATTAAGATCTGCCTTAATTCATGATCTCACTTTGAGTGCTATTGGTGACATTTCTTTAGTACACATTTTATTAAACTGAAGACTGCAGAAGCTTTATTAATGGCCGCTGCCTTCCTGCCTCAGTGCTTTCTGGAAGTGTCTAGGTGTGTGTTCTCAGGGGCCTTTAGGTATTGGTTTACATTTCCAAGCAATGCTGCAATTATTACAAAGCACATGAGCACATGTGACACACCTGTTGTCCTCTCCATATACCATTTATTGCTCTGCTGAGCTTAGAATGGTTGAGGGTTTCAGTAATCAGCATACTCTGGCTTGCAACCGAAGGATCAGCCAGAGGAGCAAGACTGACATCTGGCAGGCCCTGACAGACAGGGACACAGCTGTGGGGACTGTCCCACGCACACCACAGGACTGCCATAAGCAGTGAGACGAATTGTGGCAGAGGGTCCAAAACCTCCTGGCCTCCCCCAGGAGGGAATCTTCTGCCACAGGAGGAGGGACCCACATTCCCTGGGAGGAGACATGCAGCTCCATCACGCACATGCAGGGCATAGAGGGAGTTGGGACGACCAAGGTAGGAGCTGGCACCCAAGGCAAAGGTGGTAAGTATAACAAACACCATGTAAATGCAAATGTTGAGTCAAAATACATGCATCCACAGGTAGAGAAACACCATGTGGGCCAGGGAACCGGTCCAACACGTGTGAGTCACAGCAAACTCGCACACACATGCAGATATAGCCATGCACAAGCAGCATAGCCAAAATGTACAGCCTCACACATGGACATAAGGCAAGCGTCCATGTGTGCCAAGGGAGAACAGGACGGGAATCATAGGCCCATCGCACATGCAACAACAAGCTATCTCGGCAGACCACCAGTGTGCACTCCCGCCAACCACATGTAGAAGCACACATCAGAGCAAACCGATGGAAGAGGGCTATCTCTTCTAATCTCATCAATATCGCCAATACCATAGCACCATTCAAGAAAAAGACACCGAAGGCAGAGCACAAGCGGAATGCATGGTTCTCACCAGAATTACAATGCATGAAAGCCCTTACTCTGAAGTATTTCCATACTTGGAAAATTCACAGAACGATGGATTCCCTTGGAACTTATAAGAGTGCTGCAAAAAATGACAAACTGCCAATTCTGGAAGCAAAGAAAACTTTCTTTAATACCAGGCTTAGAAATGCCCAGTCGGATACTAAAGAGCTTTTTAGCATCCTTAAGGAGCAGGAACTAACTAACTACACCACTCCTGAAAAATTGATTAAAAATAACACCGTCTGGTGTGACTTGATGCAACAAGCGTTGCAGGATAAACTGAAGAAAATCATAAACACAATTACTGAGAAAAACAATAACCAGAGTCACGAAAATGCAACACCAAAGTGGGTTTATGAGAAATCCTCTACCATTCCTGTTTTTAACTTTACGACAATCTCACTAAAGGAACTGGATACTATCATTAAACAGCTCAAACCCACCAAATGCAAAAATGATATGTTTGTTTATTTATAGGCACGCCACACCCCAAGGTATCTGGGCGCAGTACAAGAATATGCATCTTCATGGTTACAGAGTAGGCAGTACATACAATAATATATACAAAAAGGCATGGTACATACATAGCGATACACAACTTGAACTGAGGCAAGGTATGCACATACGAAAAACTACATTACTGACAATGGATATATACAA
The DNA here is from genome assembly GCF_040938575.1 of Ambystoma mexicanum. NCBI lineage: Eukaryota > Metazoa > Chordata > Amphibia > Caudata > Ambystomatidae > Ambystoma > Ambystoma mexicanum. The sequence continues at coordinate 659,995 of NW_027182446.1, forward strand.
GTACATACAAGTGTAAAGATGGGAATGGGGTATAGGAAAAGAGGGTGTAAGCTTCCCTTGTCATATAGCGCACAGGTGAGTGCACAGTCGGTCCCTGCTTGCAGGTGTGGAAGTAACCGGGTATAGTGTGACTATACATGGACAGAGCTAGGGGTCTGTTGTGGGGTGTCTTTGGGGATCAGCCATTGTTTGGTGGTGTTTCTGAATTTGTAAAAGGATTGGTCTGTTTGTAATGTGTGGAGGGGGGAGTTCCATAGTTGTGCAGCCATAACTGGGAAGCTGCTACCCCCTGCTCTTTTATATTTGTACCTCGGCACCCTTAGGCAGCTGGAATTGGACGACCTTGTGGGTCTAATGGGGTTGTGTTTGGAGAATTTATCTGCTAGGTATTGAGGGGCACCGAAGTTAAGACATTCATAAGTCAGGGACGCTGTTTTGAGCTGGATTCTTTCGTGGATGGAAAGCCAATTGTTATTGTGTCTAGTGGTTGAGATATGTTGCCGTCTGGAGATACCCAGGGCCATTCTAAGGGCATTATTCTGCAGGATATGTAGTGTGTTGGTGATGTACTTGCTGGCACCTAGGTAAGTGCATTGCAGTAATCCATTTTTGATCAGACAAGCGCTCGAGCTAGGGTGATGCAACTTTTCGAGGAGAGAAAGCGTTTGCAAGAATGAATAAGCTTGCAAGTGTATGATGTTATCGAGGCTGTTGCACTAACCTGTTTACGCAGACTCAGGGAGGAGTCTAGGTAAAAACCCAAGGTTTTAACCGCATTAGCCACATTTATGTCATTACCATCAATGTTAAAAGATAGGTACTGGTTACTCACTTTCTCCATGTTGGCAGGAGAGGCTAAAAGGGGTAATTCAGTCTTCTCATAATTCAGGCACAGGCCGTGAGTGGCCATCCAGGCCTGAATGATGAGGTAGATGTTATTGACCAGAGCAAGGTCCTTGTCGTACTCTCCTGTTAGGGGAAGGAGGATCTGGTTGTCATCTGCATAGTTGGTGTAGGTGACACCCAGATGGTCCAGATCATCAAACAATGGTTTGGTGAACACGTTATACATGGTCGGTGAAACGCATGAACCTTGTGGGACACCGCACGAGGTGGGGATAGGATCCGCTGAGGCTGAGAAGACTCATGGATCTATAGTTTAGGAAGGATTGGATCCACGCTGTTGCCTCTGTTGAAAAGTGGGCCACAGTGGATAAGTGTCTGCAAAGCACCTTGTGATCTTCCAGATCAAAGGTGGCCAACAGATCCAACAGAAGCTAGAGAGCAGGTTTCCCTTTGTCCTTCAGGTCATTGATTTGGATCTTCAAATCGATCAGGGCCGTTTCTGTCCCATGTTTGGGTCTGAATCCAGATTGTCTAAGTCCAAGTAGTTTATGGGTCTCTAGGTAATTTGAATCTGGTTGTAGGCAGCCTTATCAATGATTTTAAGAAAAAAGGGGGCAGTGGTGATGGGTCTAAAATTAGTGAGGATGCTAGGGGCTAATGTGTTTTTTTTTGTTTTTAAGAGTGGGAGTACCCATGAGTTCTTCATGTTAGCTGGAATGGTGCCTGTGCGAAAGGAGGCATTAATGAGAGTGGATAAATGGGGCAAGTTCTTTGGACGCATCTTTGATGACGGATGCTGGGCAGGAATCTCCTTGGCAGTTGCAGGGTTTAAGTGAGGCAATAATGTTAATTACTTCCTGGGTGGACACTGATGTGAAATTGAATCGTTGTTGTGGTTTCGGGAGGGTATGGGTAGGTGTAGGTTTAGGTGTAGCAAGCTGAGGTATCAGGTTCTCTTTTTTGGCTGCTATTTTCCTTTGAAGCAGAGTGATTTGATTGGTTAGAGCTTCTTGAATGTGATGCAATTGTCAATGGTAGGGATGGGGGATTCAAGTTCTCTTAGAATAGTAAATAGTTCTCTAGAACTTGAACTTGCCATTTCAATCCTATTGTTATAAGTATCCCTTTTTGCTAGCAGAATTTCTTCTTTGTAGCTGGCTGAGATTTTGAGCAGGATGTCTTTATTGGCTATGGAGGGGTTGTTTCTCCAGGATGTCTTACATTTCCTTTTTTCATTTCTTAAAGCGTTGCGTTTGGGGGTGAACCACAAGTTCAGGTGTGCTTTAAATTTGTTTTTGTGCATTTCAAAAGGGGCAATGCTATCTAGCGCTGTAGTCAAGGTTTTGTTATAAAGGTCCACCAATTCTAATGGGTCAGAGGAGGCTAAGGAGGGCATAAGTAGGGGATAGAGGAAAGGCAAAAGTTTATGTGCTGTAATATTTTTTTTATTCCTGGTTGGCATGGAAGGGGCAATAAGATTTTCTTTATTCAGTAGGGTACAGTCTTGAAGGTTAAGGGCCAGTAGGGAGTGGTCGGCCAGGGTTGTGGTTCAATAGAAGTTATGGTTGTGATACAGTTACGGTCTGCTATCCAATCAAGGATTCTTCCTTTGTTGTGGGTAGTGAGTAAGGCTCTTTGAGTGAGGCCAAGTTCAGCTAAGGAATTGGCTACTGACACTGCAAGTTGGTCTGAGGGGGTCATTGAGACCTAAATTAAAATCGCCTCGTGTCAGGATTTGAGATGTAGGTTTTGTGTTTGTAGAAAGAAGTGTATTGATTTCTTCTTCGAAGGAGCCCAAGGGTCGAGGGGGGGTCTGTAAATTAGATGCATTTTTATGGTTCGAGAGTTTGTGAGGGGGGGGGTTCAAAAATGATTATTAAATCATGCCTGCCCACATTGTTAGGAGCAATATGTAAATGTATCAATACCTCTTTGACAACCGGTATGGTTCCCCAGGATCTAAAAAAAGGCATGGGTAATGCCAATTCTGAAAAAAACCCGGATTGTAACCTGATTTGCCTAGTAGTTATTGGCCTATTACTAATACCGCCTTTCTACTGAAAATCCTAGATCGTGTGGGGTACAAACAAATCTCAGCCCATCTTAAAACCCATCCCTTCCTTAATGACCACCAATCTGGCATTCGAGTGGGGTTTGGTACTGAGACTGCACTCTGTGAGCTTAAATCTAAGCTACTTACTGTATGGACAGGAATGAAGCTTACTAATGTTGCTGGACCTATCGGCTGCTTTTGACCTGGTGGACTATTCAATCATGTCCACCAGGTTAAAGGAAGTTGCAAACTTTTCACCACTTGCTACTCAATGGGTGTCCTCTTTTCTTGGCAATCGCGAATGTAGGGTTTGCCTTTGAGAAGCAGAATCAGTACCATTTAATGTTGGTTGCGGGGTCCCTCAAGGTGCATGCACCTCACTGTGTTTTTATAATATTTTCACTGTCCCACTGTTCGATAGGCTGGCGCATTAGGGCAAATTTTTTACGAATTACGCTGACGACACACAATGTGTCGTCCCGCTTACCGGGAATCATGAATTGGATGAAACGGAAATTAACTAAGTATTTGACCTCATTGAGTCATGGATGATTCACAATAAATTAGACTCAATAAGGACAAAACCGATCTGATGGTAATTGGATCTACACAGCATTTAGTGCCGTTCATTCCAGCACTCGTGTGGAGTGGTGAGACGGCTCCTATGAGCCTGTTATTATAAAGCCTCCTTGTTGTGATTTGCTGCTAAACATTTTTTATTGTGTTTTGCATGACAGTAATGACTGAAGCAACGCTAGGATATCTTTTTTTAATTGCTACCCCTACGCTCGTGTGTTTGGGTTCCTGCCTTGAGCAGTCTCCTTTCTACTTCATGCAGGGGGCGGGCTTAGCTTCACCTCACCTTCGCCACTGGCATTTATGTGCCTTCTTTAACCGAGGCGCAGCGGACGGTGCAGCGGATGGGGCGCAGCAGGCACGCCTGCAGCGCACCAAAGGTGCGCTTAAGGCAAGCCCGTCTGTGCCCGTCCGCGTCGTGGCTGGGAAGAGCCGCCATGGTATCACTTGGAGCAGTGCTGCTCTAATTAATCTAGCACCGAAAGACACTGCTTTCCCTATAGGATGGGTTGGGAACTCTTCTAGTATTGATCATTTCTGCCCAATACCTCCAGCCAGCAAAATACCTGAGCATTTTTCAGTATTTCTGTTAAATACTCGCTCTCTTCCAGCTCATGCTGAGGAACTTCATATTCTGCTAGAGGATCGATGCCCTACTATGCTGTTTCTTGCAGAGACATGGCTCCAGGCCAGCTCGGGTCCCCATCTCCTTCAAGCTATCCCCCCTGGATATTGCATACATGCCAACCCTCCTGATTTAGGCGGGAGACTCCTGACTTTTCGTGAAAAAATATTGCTATTTTTCACGTGCTCCCGCCTAAAATACTCCTAGCCCCAATGCATCCCAATGCATCCCTATGGGAAAATGTGACACTCCCAATTTCTCTGATTAAATCTCCCTCCCAGGTGAGTCGGAATGTTGGCATGTCTGATATTGCATCTTGCATGTCAATCGCAAGCCATCTCAGATTGGAGGAGGAATTGCTGTTATGTTCAGGGAAGAGGTTACTCTTACTCAAATAGACTGCTCCCACAACATCCCGATGGAGGTCCTATTATTTCATTGTGTGAGTCAATCCACTGACATCTGTCACTTTTTGCTCATATACCGCCCTCCTGCCCTTTCACAAGGCAGCTTTCTTGAGAAATGTCCTGATCTTGTAGCCAATCTGCAAATTCAATACACTCATCTGGTGGTTCTAGGGGACTTTAATTTAAAATACTGTCCTCCCACGCCCCTGTTCTCGACCTATTTGTTGAAAGTATGGATGATCTCCAACTCCATCAACATGTTGATAACCTAACTCATAAATTGGGCAACATACTGGATTTGGTATTTGCGCATAAATCCCTTCTTACTCACCAGTTTATCGAACCCATTCCCTGGTCTGACCATTTCCTGGTCTCTTGTAGACTGGAAATTATAGGCAAACCTGTCAAAACGCTGACATAGAAAATCTGGCAGCACTCCTGGCGTGCTGTGGACACCTCAAATGTGGGCACTTTGATCCAAGCCAAATGCAGCAGTGAGTCAGCAGTGTCACTGTCCTCTATGTCTGAAGCTGTCAGGGGTTTTGACCCATGTTCGAGTTGTTATGCTGCAACATTTGGGGCTGTGGGCTCAGAAAATCCAAGATGGCCGAAAAAGCCCACATTGCGCCAGAATCCAGGAAAACCGTGGAGTTTTTGCGCACACCAAAATGGTTGCCTAACCTGCCACCCACCAGTGCGAGCATGGTGGGCCAGAAGCGCCATGAGTGAAACGTGGTGCAAAAGGAAAAACAGCAGTGCCTGTTAGCTCAAAAAGCGCTTTGAAATCACCTTTGTTTCTCTGAAATGCAAGCTAAAAATGCCTATTTTAAACATTGCAAGATATTCAAAAATCTCACTGAACACCAGAGGACATTTGGCAGAATGTAGTCTTGTGTGCATACAAAATCTGGAAAGATGAAGTGCCCAAAACAATGTTTATAACAAAACTGGCAGAGCTGTGGATGTCAACAGCTGAAGTGAAATTGGACTTCAAGCCACTAAAATCGAAATGTTTAAAATAAATGAGTGACCTACTTTGAGTGTCACATAGGTTGCAACTGTTTACATGTCATAGTTTTGAACTTAGACTCAGCGTTCTAGCTGCATGTGTAGAAATTGTACGTTTGTTTTGAATGAAGAAAAACTGGGAACAAAAGTAACATTTGGCTGAAGCCTGGCTTGAAGAGATTGAATTCTGCCCGGCAACTACCCCCCGACAGGAGTTGAAACTTGCCCAGCCACTGCATTTTCAGGCCTGGCTACCTTCTGCTGTTCCCACCAAAAGGAGGTTACACCTCTCTGATTGAATCCGGGGAGTAGCACCTGGGAGCAGGGAAACAGAACAATGAGCCTTCCTTGGCTCAGGCAAATGTTAAATTAGGGGGGGGGGTCGTAAATGGCTTCCTCTTGAGAGAAACTGGGAGGGGCAGTGCCTCTGTGAGCAACTTGAGTTGGAGGAAGTGGACAAACCAGAAATTCCACCATGTGCTTTGGGAAACCACACCCCTCTGGCCCAGAGCATAATTTTAAAAAGATGGATAATTCATAGTACGGACTTGTCAAAATTATATAATTAATATCATTATTCTTGTGATTTTTCTGTGCACATTTTAAGAGGTGTTAGGACTCTGTGGTATGTTCTGGGGGGGTAGTAGCGGAACATAAGGTATTACTCCGAAATTCTGTATGTTAAAAATCTGACACTTTATCATCTGATGCCCATATTCCTTGTGCATGTTTGTGTAAATTCTGGAAAAGTTTAGAGGTTGTGTTCTTGATGAAAAGGGCAGAATTCTGTCATAAGTGGACACGACATCTTACAAAGACAGGGATCGGATGGTTTGGTGCTACAGAAAATATGTTAACTGGAAATATAATATTAGGAAAATGGTACATAGATAAATGTGTATTTGGATCAAATATAGATTTGTGTGCAATTTGACAAGGGGAGGGATTTCAGCCAGCCATAAAAATAGCATCACTCTGACTCATCCTGACTCACAACTCAGTCCCCCAATCAAGGGAGAGAGGAAAACTTGGCCAATGATAAGTTGTGAGGGGCAGGCTTAGTTATGCCACGCACACACCCATTTTCTAAAGACATAAAAGGAACACCAAAACCCAGGTAGAGACATTCATTTTCCATTTTCTTGCAGAGCATTTTGCCGGACCACACAACATCTAGAAGGAACATCCAGAACTTATACTCCAGATAGACTACAGAACTTAAATCAAAGGCCTAACCCACAAGCTGAGAACTCTTCTCAGCAGGCCTTCAGAATCCAGCAATCCAACCAAACTATTCTACAGCCGGGCGAGCTGTTGAATTCTTTGCCAAGAACTTTTGCCAGAACCGGTAGCAGATCCAGAAAGCAGTGCTGTATCCAGAGAGACCAGAACCAGAGATACCCAGACCAGACCGCTATGAAGTGCAGAGCAGAGCTGACCCAGAGAGATGTGACTTCAGAACCACCCGCCAGGAGTCCAGTCTAAACCTGATCAGACCTTGATGACCTATTTCAACTTTAGAGTGTGAGTACTCAGCTAGAACTGTGCCAGAACCAATCTCTTAGTCTAAAATAATCTGATCCAAACCATTTTAAACTGTCCAGAACTGCATCATAGAATTATTTGTCCCTTCTCCGATTTTAAACCTGTAAAAGTCATTTTGCCATTTTGAATCATTATTTCATTTCTGAAAAACTACCTTCATAACATATCTTTGGAATCGTAGGTGCTAGTAACGTGGTTTGACTTTCATCTTAAAGCTAAGATTCTAAGCTTTCCACCAAGCCTAACACTGACTTGCTACTCCTTATAGTTCCTCTGTAATTGCGATCGACGCACTCGAAAAAAGTGCCGCGAATTGACAGTTTGCTTCATTTCAGCCACGTGTAAAATATCTGTCTTTTGCTTCCATCACTGAATCCCGTTTTCAACCTGATAACCATCCCTGAATCATTGGTAGGGCTGACCTGAACTGATTTAAAGTATCTCTCACTCACCCTGAACCTCTAGAGAGAATTAAAAGCATTTTCAGCATATTTTTCACTTCATTGCCACCACATTTAAAAAGGATCTTGCCTGCTTTAAAATCATACCTGTTTTCCTCTAAGCTCGCTGGGGGAACTGGAAATTTGTATTGCATTTTGTATTTCCTGAGAATTGTGTTCTCTCCTTCCATCTCCTTATCTTGCATGGGGGGGGGGATTGTCAAAGAAAGAGTGATCATATTATCTTTTGTTGAAATCAAGTTTATTTCTGTGCTGCAATTTTTCCCTCATTGCTTTTCCTTGAAACCATAAAAGTATTTTATGCTACCTTTTCCTTCCTATACTAATTCCTCATTGATTGTAAAGAGGTGTGCAAGTGTCAGATTATCTATTGTTGATCAACATAATATTCATAAGGGTGCTATCAAATATTAATTTATTATAAAAGTGTGATATATATCTTTCCGACTTATACCGACGAAACCGTCCTAATGGCTATTGGAAAAATCAAGTCATGCTCTCCCTCGGATGCTATTCCTTTATGGGTCATGTAAGACATTGCCCCTGATCTGCTATCCGAGATTACCAATGCTATTAATGACTCCTTTCAAACAGGATCTGTCCCTCAGGAGTTGAAGTCTGCTAGGGTGATCCCTCTTTTGAAAAAAACGACCTTGGACCCTCCTACTCCATCTAATTTCCATCCTATTTTACTTCTCCCTTTTCTGGCTAAACTTTTAGAATCATTGGTGACCCCCCTACTATCCACTTTTCTAGAATCTTCTAATTTTCTGGACCCCGTTCAGTCCAGGACCCGTCCCGGTCGTGGCACGGAGAGTGTCTTGGTCGCCGTCTTGGACGATATGACCAGGCTGGTGGATGCAGGTGGAGTGGGGGCCCTGATTTTGTTAGACCTATCAGCGGCTTTCGACACTGTCGACCACTCCATCCTGCTATCTCGCCTCTCCCAGTTTGGTATATCTGGACAGGTACTAGCTTGGTTCAGTTTGTTCCTTGCGGATCGTACTCAGACCCTCTCGATGCCTCCCTTTCTCTCTGCTCCTTGTCGCCTCAGTTGTGGAGTGCCCCAAGGCTCCTCTTTGTCACCTATTTTGTTTAACATCTACATATGGGCCCTTTTGTGTCTCATCCGCTCCTTCGGCTTCAGGTGCTACTCCTATGCCGACGACACCCAGATACTGATCAGATAAGACCTTGATCAGACTGAGGTGTCGTCGTGCTTGCGGGGGTGCCTTACTGCTGTTGGAGATTGGATGAACCGCAACAGGCTCAAACTGAACTGGGACAAGAATGAGGTGATGGTGGTGGGCTATCCCCTGATCCTACACTCTGGGTGTCCTCCTTCTGGCCCTCCTCCCTGGGACCCTTACCGACTTCGGTTAAGAAAGTGAAAAACTTGGGTGTGGTCCTATCTGCATCCTTGTCTATGGACCAACAAGTCTCTGCGGTCTGTCAGGCTGGCCATTTTCAGCTGTAAATTCTGAGAAGAGTATTACTCCTGATCCCGGCCCCACTGCACCCTCCTGTGGTTGCTGCGTTGGTTCTATCACGAATAGACTATTGCAACTCTTTGTATCTAGCCCAACCCAGGGGCCTAATTAAACAGCTGCAGTGGCTGCAAATTTTGGCTGCAAGGGTAGCCACACGTTCCCCTTTTGGAGTGCACATCTTCCCTGTGTGGCTCAGCGGGTTGAATTTAAGATCTTGTGTGTTTTACACCGTGCCCTTCATGGTCGGGGAGCAGAATGCCTTCAAGCCAAGTTTATGCGCTATCATCCTACTCGTCACCTTTGCTCAGCCACTTCCGAACAGCTGGTTGTTCAAAAGTCCAACAGAGACCGGGTTGGCGGCCGGGCCTTCTCTATTGCTGCAGCGGTTCTGTGGAATAATCTCCCACTTATCATAAAGAAAACCCCTAACGATCTGGAGTTTTAGAAGGCGGGTTAAAACCTACCTATTTTGAATTTTCATGGGGCTGTCTCCATCTCTTAGCTCCATGATGTCTTAGGGCGACCGTGCGCTTTATTAGAATCACTTACATAACATAACATATGCTACAGAAACTAGGCATGGCATATGAAGTTTTCACACAGGGACAGAAATGATTGCTCCGCTGAAGAAAGTGAAAACTCTTGGCGTAGTACTTGATCAGCATCCTACCATGAGACCATATGTCAGCAGCATGGTGTCAACATGCGCATATTATATAAAGTTGCTGGCTCACTTAAGACCTTTGATCTCCCAAGAGAATGCAGACACGATTGCTAGAGCAATCATCAGGGCAAAAATTGATTACTGCTCCTGTTTACTCATAGGTATTGATATAACTAGCCAGAATAAACTCTAGGTTTGTCAGAATGGAACTGTCAGAGTAGTGACTGGGGTCAAACGCAGGGACCATGTCACATCGGCCAGACGCTCTGTGTTCTGTTGTGTTTTCCACGCAGGAGTTCATGTGAGACTCCTGGCGGTGCAGTTCTCTCTTTTGGTTTGGTGTACAGACCCATGGGATACCCTTATGGCACCCATGGGTCTGGGTACAACCCTGTGCCCCTAGTGTATGTTTTTGGGCACCTGTGTGTGGCCGGCAGAGCAGGGTACGGGCTGGTGGCAGCTCCATGCTGAAATGACTGGTGCCCTGTGCGCCCTCCATTTTGGGATGCCCAGGCCCTGTCGTTGGAATCGGTAGATTCCTGATGGAGAAAAGATGACCCCGTGGCCTCTTGCCATCCATCGCCTGTTACCTTGATCCTCCCGAAGTCCTGGGAAGCCCTGACTCTGTCCGTTCCCCCTGGCTGGCTGTTGGGTGGAAGTTCCAAATATGGTAGTATGGGGAAGTGCCGACCAGACTGGCTGGAGCCTTCCCAACGAACGTATGTTGTGGGTACACCTGTGTGTGGGACCTGGGTGAATGGAGTGTGTGACGAATGAACACTTCTTGTTGTGGATGTCTGGTATCTGGTGTTTGACACAATGACTGAGACAGCCCTGCCCGAAACCGGTATGAATGCAGTGTGTAGTGTTGAATGGTGTGGTACTTGTCCGAATCCACATTCTGTGTTATGAGTGTCTGGATGGAGATGAATGGCCTGAATGCACTGTGCGCCTGATTGGTTGACTGACTGCTGAATGCCCTTCTGAGTGGTTGGGTGCCTGAGTGTGACCCAGCAGAATGAATGGAAGATCAACTAGTATATCTGGGGGCCTTTCACTGCTAGAAATCGTTCATAATCTGAAGAGAAACTGGAGTTGAAAGTGAAGCTTGACCTTGAAGCCCTGCTGGAAGAGAAGAATTGCTGTTGCTCTACTTCACCGATCTGAAAGCGGTTGTGTCTCCAAGAACTCATCCAAGAGAGGACCTGGTAAGGAGACCTCTTCCCGAGCTAAGCGGGACCATCCTGCACCAGCTGATCTTTGCCAAAGATCCCTGGTAGACAGACCTATGAAAGGCTGCCGACCGGAGACGGGGATTGGCGCGGAATCCCAAGGAGAAGCAATCGGACTGTTGTCCGCCAACGTCACCGACAGCCGTCACCGACCAGAGCCGCAGTGCTCCCGTTGCCTAAGAACATTTGATCCAAGGACGCTCTCGTCTGCACCGTCGATCACTTTGTCCCGCTGGAGAAAATCAAGGACGCTGAAGTGCCGAGGAGCATCTGCCAGTGGGGTTCCTGCCACCTATAGACCACGGAGACTCTGCGACTCGATGCCCTTGCTGGGCCACAGTTCTTCAACTCTTTGTGGTCCTGAACTATCGACATCGAGGTTCCCCGCACGCCTCTTCCTTGCAGGACGTCTACACCAGTCGTCGACAAGCACTGCTAGGAACAAAGCTGCCACTTCACCACCGTAGTTCACCCTGTACATCGCCGGACGTTCGACGACCCGTGGCTCCTGCCTTAAAGGGAGTGCACTCAAGAAGTGCTGTTGATTTCCTGACGAGGAACTCTACAACACCAGGTACTTTGGGGTTTCCAAACTATTAGAAAGACTTTTGTGAACAATACATGGACTGGGCTTGTGATATATCTTTATTCTACAGGTAGCCCAGGTGGGGGGTCTCCACACAGAACTGTGCCTAGTGGTAGGGGCCAGTATTCTGCCAATTGTTCTAAACAACTGCTTTCCTCTTATATCTATTGTTGGTTTCCTTTACAAACTGATTTGTGTGACAATTAACCGTACAGTCGATGCACTTTAAAGAGATCGAATAGTGATTGTGGTAACACGTAGAACTGTATAGATTTGCCATTGTAGATAACCGAGTACAAAGTGAGTTATCGTGATATTGTACATAACCGTGAAGATTAATTATATAAAGACTGTGTTTTAACTAATACAGTGTGTGGACATTCTTTTGTGGGTGCTTAGGGACTACATTGTACTTAAGAACCAGCCTGCATCACCTCCTGAGAAGCTAGGCTCTGATTGCTCGTCCATTGCTACCAAAAATAGAGAATCTTAGCTGGGGTCCTCTGTGCCTCAGACACCCCCCACCTCCAGTCTTTACAATGACCACCATACCCCCGACCCAACCCAGTCTTTCAGCCTGGCAACACTGCACAGCCACCTCCTCCATCCATGCCCAGCATCCAGGACATGGATGCGCGACTATGTGCAATGGAGGACAGGCATGGGGCAATGACTACTCTCGCCCAGCAGCAGCTCACTGAGTTGAGGCTGCTGTGTGAGTGCATCCAGGCCTCCAGCCACAGGAGTGCACGGGCACAAGGCTGTACAACCACTGCCCTAATCATCCTGCCCCAGAGGGTCCATGAGGTTAATGAGGGGATTTCAGCTGTGTCTGACTCCCTCGTGCACTGCCTGCAAGTTACTCTTGCGCACTTGCGGGCCCAGGAGTTTGACCCGCCATTGACCACCACTCCCCCGGGAGCTTGGAGCAGGGAAGCCCAGGGCACCACTCCCATCGGCTTTCATCGACATCTGGGCCAGCCAAGAACCATGTGCCGAAGAGGCAGCGCAAATGACACTTGGCTGAACACTCAAATTTACATTGTGCCTTTGGGTGTTTGGGGAGGGTGTGTGGGTGAACCCCCGATCACCTTGCTCAAAATAGACCCACCTCATAAGAAGCAAGTGCACATTTGTCTGTAAAGCAAGCTTATTGTAAAAACGGCTGGGAGGGGCTAGATGACGCTGTAGTCAAACTAACCCGATTCTCTCTGAACCACACTAAGGTTGCACATTATATACATTTTGCAACATTTAACACACTCTCACATATTTTATTACAAAGTCATCCCTCCAAACATGATTGTTCAAACCTATACAAAGAAATCTAATACCCCGGCAAGTTCCCATATTCCCATATGATACATTCAACTCTTTTCAACACATATTTGCATGAACTCATGTTAACAGCACATCCCTTTTTGGGATCTTTATTTAGTCAGCAGGGACATCATTACATAGTTAGATATTCACGCACAACAAACCTAATTTATTTCAAGTTCAATCTGGTTGGGAACCTCTAACCCCGGTCATAATGCACATGGCTTGACAAGGACACTTCTAAAGGCTGGGAGAGACAAACATGTTCCCTTTGAACTGATGATAGCCATCTCATCTGTCCAGACTTTCTGGTGTCTCTGGGATCTCCTATTTCACGCTCATCTATTATGACTACCATTTCAGCACCCATGGCCTCTGGTCACATCTTAGTAATTTCTGAGAACCTGATTGCCACCCATAAATCATTGACCAACTCTGCCCTTAATCACCCCTTGCACCGAGTTTATTACCTGGCCTCAAGACGACCCTACCAGGTGGCCCGAGTTCCATTGTCAATGAATGATGAGATATGATATGGCATTTATACCGCGCCTATACACAAGTGTTTCAAGGCGCGACGAGGCAAGGGAGGGGAAACAAAGGGAAGACAGAGGAGTTCATTACAACCCAGGCGGTAAATTCCCTACTTTAGCACCATGGTGTAAACTCTGTTTACACCATGGTGGATGGCGGATTTACCGCCCCATTCCAAGGTGAGTGGGGCGATAAATCCCCATTCCCCATTTACCCTTCCCCATTTTTGCCCCATAGGGCATAATGGGAGTGGGGAAGGCGCTAATCACGGCACCGTAAATTACGGTGCCGTAATTAGCACCAAGGTGGGTTAGCCCTTTGCTTTTAAATGCCTGCTAAAAGCAGGCGTTAAAATGGTAATCAGGCATTAACCCTTAACGCCTGGGTTGTAATGAGGCCCAGAGACAACAATCCTACTAGGCCAGGTGACATTGAGATTGCGCAAGTGCAGGGGAGGGTGGAGGGGGCAATGCAGTGCATAGTATAACAGTAAAAACTAAATACAATAAATAATAAAGTGCAGCCAGCTGATGACAAGTGCAAGGGTAAGTGCAAACATCAGGGGAAAGTGCTGGTAGGAGCTGTAGGGATACAGAAAGAGTCCCTGAGTGCAAGGGTTGCCTGGGGGGGCAGTGCATGTGTGCAACTGGTGGGGAGGGGACCTCGGCCCGAGTTCAGAGGGTAGCCAGGTAACCATTGCAATTTCAGATTAAGCCAGTACATCAACAGGGGAGAGGAGGAGAGGAAGCAGAAGCAAAGGGGAAGGTCTTGAGTATACAAACTACACAAGACCAAAACACATCAAGGAGTGCCAATGTACCTCGAGCCAGATCAGTGTTGCAAAGCATGGGGCTGCAGTTCCCATTTTTAAAACAGACGTTTTATTGTGCATTAGTCACATGAGATGCCTTTTTACACATTCTTAAAATAAAACCAAGCAAAAAACAAAAGATAAAATATAGACAATTACGATCTTGTATGGCAAATGAAATCAAATCCAACAGAATAGGTTCACAAACAAGTTCAAGTTCCAACTTTCAATCACACAGACATACTGATGACATTCTGTTCATTAAGGAATTTTACTAAAGCAATAGATAATGGAATCTTTTTCCCAGATGCTATCCTGTACCAAAAAGCTTGAGTAATAAGCCAGGTCAGGTCATGGACGAATTGTGCAAAGGTTTCAAAAAAGGTAACATGGCACTCCTCTCCAGAAAGAACATGGCATGATAACCAGTTCTGAGATGAGAGTTTGCAGCACACGCTTTTTGCTCATTGTGCCTTTCACAGATGGGAAATATCCATTTGCATATCAGTCTTTGTCCCACCCACATGGGCAGTCCAGCACCGAAATGCTATGGCAATTCCTCTCTGAACGAGAGTACCAACAGCAACCCCATACACGTGTTTCAGCCTTGTTGAGCCTCAAATTGTGCAAAGTATTTTACTCTCAGGGGGTAGATGGCAGAGCAAGATATTGACAAATGTCGAGAATCCTATATCAACCCCTCAGAGCAGAGAGTGCATTCTGCAGCAGAAGGATCTAATTTTTGCCAAATACATTGCATTTCGTTGGTCTTAATCAAATTGAATCGAAAACGTAATAATTCGACTCACCAAGCCGGATTTGGAAAGCGTCTGATGTACCTACTAATTAAGATGAGTCTATAAAGAGCGAGAACCTTCCAATGGTAATATGATTGCAGGGAGTGAAGACCCAACTCATATCTTAATTTTGCAATTGGTAAAGACATCAGTAGCAATAAAGAGTTCTTCAATATAGGGCCTTCTAGCCGATGCCAATTGATTTGATTGGCACAGGGATTACATTCCATGCTGTTTAACATCGAGGGGAGGACTTTGCCCTTGTAGAATCTAATAAGAGGCATTAAGGTGAATCTACAGAAGGATTTAAATAATTTCTTCATCTGACAAGTGAATTGTAAAAGCTTACTCTCAAGTTCTCTAGAGAGGTCCAGCACAGAATGATTAGCTTGAATGTTAAATCCCAAAAACTTAATGTGCTTCTCTATCGAGATTGTCTGGTGAATTAATGACCAGGGTAACTTGGGTGTCTTCTTATGAGCTTTGTCAAACACAAGTATGGCAGATTTGTTTGGATTAACAACAAGCTTGTTTTTAGTTACATACTCCTTGAGTGCATTAAGAAGGTGTTTCAGCCATACAGGAGTATTACCAATGAGGGCAATATCATCGGCAAATGCCCAGAAATGGATTTTGCATTTGACTATGATGGGCAACACAAAGGTAAAGTTTTGTAGAAAAGTAGCCAGATCAGATTGGTATATATTGAAAAGAAGATCAGCCAAAAGACAGCCTTGCCTTACCCCTTTGGCTATGGGGATAGAGGAAGATAAATTGACCTGTTTTGATTTAGTAAGATCTTAATTGTGGTGTTCTCATGAAGGGCGCTTATGATTTGTAATAGGTCATCAGGAATGTCCCAAGATCGTGATTTTTGCCAATGTTTTGACCTATTGACCAGATCAAAGGCTTTCGATAAATCAGTGCGATGGATGTTGGTCATGCATTTTTCGTTTGGGACTGAGCTTTTAAGGTATTAGTTATTGTACCATTAAACAGTGTGGAGAGGCCTTTGCGAAAACCGACTTGGTGTTTAGACAATATTCAGGCAATCGGTCGGTAGTTTGCAGGATCTGTTCTAAGGCCCTTCGTATAGATAGGGATAATTATAGCTTGTTTCCAAGAAGTCAGGAATCGCTGGGTCTCAACTATCTGTCTAAAAAAGATGACTAAGAATGACTGCCCAAATGGTTGGATCGGCTCGAAAGGTGACATTTGTGAGTCCGTTGGGATGCGCAGCGCGGGATTGAGATGAATGTATAATTATGCTCCTGTCTCCTTCTACAATCTTTAAGGACCGCAGTGTTTTATGCTCATGGGTGATTTAGAGGAGGAATCTGTGTATTATCAGTGAAATATGTCTCCCACATCTATGAAGAAATTATCGTTGTTTGGCGTGATCTTTGGAGCTCATTTTTAGTATTAATCAGAGCCCAGAAATTCCTTGCATGCATGGGCAAAAGAGAAGTTAACAAATTTTGCCTATCTTGGATATTACGTAATATTCTGTGGCCACGTGACCAATGTTTGTAGTAGTTAGATTATTTAGACTTCTCAGAAAAGTAGATATTTTTATCATGCTGTGCAATTATTAGGTGACACAGATTATTTTTCAAAGCTTTTTTTATATGGGTCATTTCATCAAATGTGTGTATATGAGTTTTTACATCAGTCACTGCAATACATCTAAGTGGATTCAGGTGCCAAATGAAGTTCACAAAATCATCTGAGGAACACAACCTTTTCAAATCACATTCTTGGCTGTAATTTACAATAGAATCCAATTTGTCAATCAGCAACCGACCACATTTTATAAGACAAGCAACCCGATTCCCTTGCATATTCAGATACTTTAGTATCATAAGATGTTATAGGCTCATAAGGGTCAATCGAAAAAGCAGATTGCAAATAAAAATGTTCACTGTGTGACATAGAAACAACATTTAACTATTGGCAATGCTGAAACAGGTCATTGCAAACAATGATATCATCTATTGTGGAGGAACTTTTAAAATTGGACCAAGTCCAAGCAGGAGGGCAATCAGAAGGAATGTTGCCATTAACAATGATTAAATCCCATTCCTTAAACAAGTGGTCCCACATTTCTCCATTACTATTACTGAGCTTAGATTTAGATACACACCTTACAGAAGGAACACAACCGGTATTAAAGTCTACCCCCAAATAAATAAAGGTTGGCAGGGAAACAGATTTTCAGGTCGGTCAAAATGGCCAAAAATTATTCCATGAAAGAGGAAAGATCACAGATTACAGGATTCCCGTTTATATTTCATAAAAGTAAGCCGCGAGTAACTGAACCCCATGCAACCATACATCTCCGGACTAAGATACCACGGATGTCATTACTCAAGCACAGAACGTTAGATCCTAGAGAATTGCGAACAGCGATCATAAGGCCACCTGAAGGGGGACCACTATTAGCACAGATTGCTAATGGAGAAAAAATAGTAAAACCATCCAGGTATATCTCAGTTATAAGCCAGGTCTCCTGAAAGAAAACTAAATCGAAGTCTGCAAAGACCAGCTCCCTTGTGGCCCCATGTCTGAATGACAGGGGGCCGAGAGTGTTCCAACTGAAGAACTTTATCTGGTCTTTTGCCTAGAGTATATTGTCAGAAACAATAAGACGTTGGAAAACCTCAGTAATAATGTCCGGTAACGAGGACATTAACTTGGACTTATCGTTCTTTTCTGCCACTTTGTCTTTGACTTGAGGACAAGTTGTATCTATAACAGGAATCTGACTACCGGGTCATCAAGCAAAGTTGTTGTGCCATGGAGATTTCCATTATGCGGCAAGTGAGGAAGAGTTGGATATACCTCGATTCCTATTTTTTTCAGATCCTTTGCTGCAGAAACTCGTGCTTGCACACCGACATTCGGTTTTAAGTTCAGTTCCACAATTTGTGTATAGTTCTCATTGTGGAATGACAGTCTGTCAATGTCATTTGAAGAGAACAAGTAAAAATCTGACATCTGTTTGGTATGTGAAAGAATAGCACTTTGATTTAGTGCAGTCTGCCATTTTTTCTGCTTACATTGTTTGAGCCATAATTTTGGGGCAGCAGATGGCGTTTCACACATTGATAGATCAGTGGGTTTAGGAGTTTGTATGGGAGACGGTTGTGAGCTATTATTAGATACTTCAGGCAGAGAACAGATGAACGGTATTGCAGTGGACTCAGTTATTGAATCAGATTTAACAAATATGTCTGTTGACTTCAAATGTTTTTTTCTACAAATAAATTGAGCTACTTTCACAGGTTTAACAGGAGCTGGATCTTGAGGTGGGATTACATCAGTCTGGGAAGCTGTTGTGGGTTTCGCTCTTACGTTACTTGAATCAGATGCTGTAGGAAGGCTAATATCCAGGTCAGACAACACAGGGGACTGTGCTTCCTTCGCCACTTGCTGGCTAACTTTCTTTACAGTCTCTTTTGAACCTTTAGACTTTTTGATCTTTTGACGGCTTCTTGAGAAATGTTATCAAGAGCTATACAAAAGTTATTTTTTGCAGCTTTCTTTTGTTTGCTATTTTTGAACTGACTTTAGGGATTTTGTTTAGGATCCAAATCATCATGAATAGCTGATAATGGCTTGAGATTATTCTTTTTCTTTTTAAATAATGGCTGTGAGAAGAGAAGGCTGATCATCAATAAGTGCCAAATCAGATTGCAGGTTGGGAACAGAATTTGATAAATCTGTACTTAACTGCCTGATTTTATCTTTCGGTAGAGAAGAAGAATTCAAAATCTCTGACTTCATCACAGTATCAGGACATGCCTCATCAGATAAAGCTTGCTCATCAACCGTCTGTGCTAAACGAATAAACTCTTCCATCACAGATGCAGATAACGGTGTGTCATCATTGAAAGATGCCACCTGAGGAGGATATGTCGAATGGACTCAAGAGCTGATGTTACAATTATTTTGGGCAAGAATTGTAGATTTAATTTCTGCCCATATAAGATCAGTGTTTAATTTGTAGGAATTGAAATCATTTGGCAGGTTGTTCATGCATTCTGTGTGCACCTTTTCATTCGCACAGACTTGTGACTCAATTTGCTGGAACGGTGTGAAAATAGCTCCTGAGCTCTTGACATGGCTCCACTCATGCTGAGCCCTCCAGGAACTCTCTCGGCTCCCTGCTGGCCCCCCCCCGCTCCACGTCGGCTTCTGGACAGGATGCAGATCTTCTGCATTGGAGATCACGTACGCCTGCTGCCTCCTTTGGCTGGATTTGACAACTGGTCTAGTCCCTTGTCAACTTTATACCAAGATTGAAGTATTTATTTGGCTTAAAGGGCAAGTCCTTCTTCTGTCTCGTGGCTGTGATCTTCATGGTTCCGCGTGGCCAACTCATCTCTAGATGCACTTAAGTCTGGTATGTTCTTTTTCATCCCAGTACATTTAAGATAGACAAGGTCTTGAGTACTACAATCTCTTTACTAGGTACAGATTTCTCAGGCGATAGAGAGGAGAGTGATAGTGTTTGGGTGTGTTGTGTTGTACCGTGCCATACCCTAGATGGTTGTCCCTGTTCCCACGGGGGGGTGCCCCTTCCCATGAAATCCTCCCTCATTATACCACCCCCAGGAGTACTATTGGGTAGTGACCTCACTACCCTGGCATCATGGGAAAGGAGTTCCAGTGACAACATTTAGGGATGCACGCAGAAATCCATGACATTGCTGACATTGCATTGAACTTATAACACGGAGCTGCCAGGTGAGACTAATACTGCAATTTACCATTGAAGAGAAGTTGCTGGTTACATGTTTTGGGGGTCAGTTAAGGGAAACCATGGAAATTGCCCAGCCAAAGTAAATGACACAACACCCTGGCAGTCTCAGCCTATCAGAAGGGGCAACACAATACATGCATGGCTGAAACATTATGAAATAGGTTGGGTGATACTAGCAGTGGCAGCAGTAAACCAGGAAGGGGCAGCTGACACCTGGTGAGTTAGAGACATGCTCCCATGGTACAAGGAGGCCACTTTGCTGGAGATCAAACTCGCATCCTGGGCCCTGAAACAAGGGTGTGACTACTGCCAGTGGTCTAGAAGAGACCCGACAAGTGAATGCTGACAAAGATGATGTCTAGAGGAGACCTGCAAACTAAATACTTGGAAACCAGCGGGATGGGAGAGACCCGAATACTAAATTCTGAGAAACCAGAGGCCATCCCTAAATGCTGATGATCCTGATATCTAAATAAAGACCCATATGCTATTCTGGTATTGTGAAGTGCAAGATGTTTGGGGAGTCCCAACAGTGCAACAAGAAGTGCTAGATGAATGCCCACTTGTCACAGATGCTGAAAGAGCACTCTACCTCCCAGAGAAGGTTCTAGGGTTTTTATTAAATGTTCAGGCACAGCACTAGGGCCATCACTCACTCTCATCATGATGAAGCCATTTCCACCCTCGCCCAGACGTCCTTTCCCCCCAGGTTAGTATATAGAGTGTATTTCCCCCCCTACTGTCTAATTTCTACAGTAAAGGCCAAAAAGCCGTCACCTCTTCTATATAAGCCCCCTCTCGGGGGCCCTATTCCATCCACGTAGCTAGTTGGATCTATCAGAATCCTCATAGTGAACTCTTCAAGGGGGCAATGATAATCCTCACAGGTATACCACCCTGGGTGCAATCAGAATCTTCATAGTGTTCCCTTTCAGGGGGGAATGATAATCCTCACAGGTGCCCCACCATTGGTGCAATCACAATCGTCTCTTCTCAGCGGGCAATCCTACTCTTCACAGGGAGCCTTCCTAGTGGGAGCAATCAGAATTCTCACAGTGATCATTTCAACAGGGCAATGATAATCCTCACAGATATACCACCTTGGGTGCAATCAGAATCCTCATTGTGATACTATTGAGGGGTAATGATAATTCTCACAGGGATCCCTAGATCTGCTATGCAGGGTAAATCACCAGCCCAGCCTTATCAAGGCAAGCCCATCCTAATCACAGCAAGCCCATCCTAATCACAGCAAGCCCATCCCATTCACGGCAACCCCATCCCAATCATGGCAAGCTCGGCCCAATCAAGGCAAGCTCAGCCGTATCAAGGCAAGTCCAGGCTTATCAAGAAGAGCTTATCACTATTAAGGAAAGCACAACCCAATTACGGTAAGTCTATGCCTATCAAGGCAAGCTCAGCCCTATCAAGACAAGCTCAACCCTATCAAGGCAAGTCCACCCCTATCAAGGCAAGCCCAAACTAATCAAGATAAACCCAGCCCTATCAAGGCATGCCAGCCCTCTCAAGGCAACGTCATTAGAAGAAGACACTGAATGTGCAGAGGGCTGAAGTCTGTAGGGGAAGGAAACCCCTAGAAACAAAACCAGTTAAAGGATAGTTCCGGGAGTTTTTTTTTATTGTCCCTACGGTTCAGCCATGTGTTTTTAAGCATAAATCGGTAGATCGTAGAAAACTTTCCTATGGACCTTACCCGACTTTTCGTCCATTATCGCACTCGAAATCAGCCTCCATTTTGTGATAATCCTATCATTTCCCCCCATCGACCTGGCTCACCTGCCTTTGCGGCACTAAATCAAATCCCCCGCCCCTGAGCCTGACATCAGCAGACGCGTACCGCCCATTTCCCAACGCCAAAGCACGTCTCGTGTCAACAATCGCTGCGCCTCAGCTAATGAAGTGTCGCCATGGAAATGGCAGGACGCCTCTTTCCTCAATGAGTATAAACAAACCGTTTCACAACACACAGCAGCAGATTTTCGATTCCATTCCTCTCTCTGTGTTACTTTGAATATTCTGTGACTCGTTTCTGTGCTCTGGTAGCTACCTTCGCCGCTTCTAGGCCTTGTGAACACCTGTACCTTCTCTGTAAATTATTTTACTTTCTTTACCACACAATGGCTACAATAATGCTGTATATGTACGAGCCCGAGTACACCGAGGAGGAACTACTGGAAAGGCAAGCACGCGAAAACGATGGGGATTCGGACGGCAGTTGGGAGGACCAGTCAACGGATGAAGAGCCTGGACCATGTCGCATGGACGGCGTCTCCACCTGGTGCACGTGTAATCAGTGCGAGCTAATGCCAACTGAGGAGGAGAACTGCTGCTGCCGTGAAAATTCCGGGTGCTTGGCCTACATTTCGGAAGGCGAGCAAAGTCCGCAGGAAGGCGAGCAAAGTCCGCAATGCATCACCGAGCTGCCAGAGTTCAGGGAAGCCTGCCTCTCACGGACCGTGTTGAGGATGATGATGGTGCTTATGCACGAACTTCGCGGCACTGTTCGTCCGCGTAATCCGAGTAACGAGTAAGTATACTCTGGTTGTGATGTCAGTGATGCCACTACTATTTCATGGTCGTCTCCCACATATAAAATTACATCTACATATCATTCGAACGCATGTAAATTGGTTCCATATTGTGCATTTTCTAGAATGACATTTTTTACCTGAATCGACATTGATAAGAAAGTTTTGTCATTTTAATACAGTTTGCATCTTTCTTTTTCACAGGTGGTACAGGCTGGTGGCCTATCGTTGCTTCACTTGGTGGCTTCACGGGAGGCTCGGACACCGCGTTCGGAGAGTAATACCTGCCTGTGCGGTACTTGCCATTAGACAACATTTCCCCAGCGACAGTGGACAATACCGCGGGTTTTCCCTGGATGTGCTGCAACCGGAACTTTACAATGTGTAATGCAGCAGTCATACATATATTATTTTGCGGGTTGGCATCAAGCCTCCCGGCCTTGCCTCCTCCCCCGAAAATACTTACCACACCACTTTGTTCAAACGTTGGCAATAAAAGGCCGTTGGATTTTATTGATACAAAACATGGTTATAGGTAAAGAATCAATATGGTTGATCATAATAAATCATCCTTTTGGGCACCGGGTACAGAGATGACCCCCTCTGGCCCGTGCCGCCTTGCCACCACAGGCCAGCCTGCTGCTGACTAACTGCCTAGGCATCCATGGTCTCCAGGGAGAACTGCACCCATATATTCTCCTGGGAGGGTGAGGTATTTATAAACTCACCCCCCTGCCTTCCATGTACTAGATCCTGCAGCCTGCCTCTTACATGCAGTTAGAAGGCCTCTCCTTGGTGAGGCCCTGCGGCAAACGGGTCTTGTCTGCACGACCACCGCCCCAATCCACCCCCCGCCCTATCAAAGGCAGTTCGCACCGGGGTACTTGCGCTGGCAAGTGGAGCTGTCAGGGAGCGATAAAGGCCAAGAGGTGCCAAAGACCATGTACACTTCAAAGTGGTCTATAGAGCATGGGTTGTTGTTCCCATGTCTACCTCCAGACCCCGTGTCTCCTGCCAAGCATCCCCCTCACGCTGGACGCCCCCCTGCAATCCACATAAGTGTGTCTCCATTCACGAGTCTTCCTGTGTCTTGTCTGCACGACCACCGCCCCAATCCACCCCCCGCCCTATCAAAGGCAGTTTGCACCGGGGTACTTGCGCTGGCAAGTGGAGCTTTCAGGGAGCGATCAAGGCCAAGAGGTGCCAAAGACCATGTACACTTCAAAGTGGTCTATAGAGCATGGGTTGTTGTTCCCATGTCTACCTCCAGACCCCGTGTCTCCTGCCAAGCATCCCCCCTCACGCTGGACGCCCCCCTGCAATCCACATAAGTGTGTCTCCATTCACGAGTCTTCCTGTGTCTTGTCTGCACGACCACCGCCCCAATCCACCCCCCGCCCTATCAAAGGCAGTTCGCACCGGGGTACTTGCGCTGGCAAGTGGAGCTGTCAGGGAGCGATAAAGGCCAAGAGGTGCCAAAGACCATGTACACTTCAAAGTGGTCTATAGAGCATGGGTTGTTGTTCCCATGTCTACCTCCAGACCCCGTGTCTCCTGCCAAGCATCCCCCCTCACGCTGGATGCCCCCCTGCAAACCGCATAATGCCACGACATATACACGTCATTCATTCACAAACACACCCCTGTTTCGAATTCTTTATAACCCACTTCATATTTCTAATGAGAACTTCTTTGCGCTTTGCTAGTCAACCCGTGAAGGTGCTGGTTATCTGCACCTCGTCTCTGTGAACTTCCGTGACCACTTCGAGCAAACTCGTCAGTTTGCAACCTGTGAACTGCTCCCTGTTCTACGACAAGAAACTACTCTGATCCCTGCATCTAACTGTTTGATCGTCAAGGTAAGGCCATGTACCATAATCATTTTGCGTCCAATTTTTTAATTTATATCTATTTGCTAGTAGTCATCAAATTGCATCCATGTTTTCTTTTCGTTCACGACAGTACATGCAAGGAACTATTCACATGTTCTGAGTTTAGTCAAATTATTTTTCTATTTTTTTAAAGTTATTCAAATACTTAATCGCATGTGAATAACGTGTATAGTTCCAAGAACCAAAACGAACCTTGCATTGAACCTTTTATGTGTCATTTAACTTTTTTAACACATTGGTATTCATAGAGAATTGTTGATCTTTACTTTTCAGAACTTTCCACAATGCCTGCCTGTTCCATTGGCGGTTGCCCTTCGAAGACCCATAACAAATCTGAAGGTACTATAATGCATGTTTTCCCTAAGACAATAGATCAGATAAGAGAATGGGTCCGATATTGCGGATATCCACCGTCTGAGCTTGAAAGTAGAGTCCTAGAAGTCTTTGCGGACAAGAGGGGTGATCGATACCGCATCTGCAGCAGGCACTTTAGCTCAGACATGTACTCCACATCATTGCTAATAAAGAAGAAAACACCGCGAGCGAAGCGAAAATTGCTCTCAACCGCTTTTCCCACTCTATTCGTCCACATCCCTCCACTGGTGAGTCAAGTTTACGGATTTAGCTCTCGGCCTTGCGGTAGTGTGTAGCATTAGCTAACAATAATTTCCCCATTTATGTATCCACTCAATATGAAGGCGGAAGATTCTCCATCCGTGTCGTTATTGCAGTCATCAGCCACTTCAAGCGCCTATCGGGTAATCTTACTTAGCTATTCTGACACTGACTTGTTTTAGGCATGTAAATCAATAGTTTTAATTTATCGTGTAATTATTTTACCTAATGGTACACCATAGTACTCGTCCTCTAGTCTTTGTTTTCAGTTATAATTATTGTTATCCAAAATAATGCAAGTACTGTCTTTCAGGGAGATGCTGAGGAGTCCAACGCATTGACGACAACCGTTGATGTCACTCAGATGCTCGAGGTACGTTTCCGGACAGTTCCATCGATGGAGATCATCAGATCTTGCATTCTTGTAGCGTGACTGTTACACACAATGTTTCTTTCGTTTTTAGCCATTGATATGTCCTTCTGTCGTCGCCCTCCTATGTGTCTTCTTTTTTCAATATTGTGTTCATTACTAATGAAAGTCCTATGTTTCAGGGAGTCGATGGAGCATTAGTCCAAGAAGAAGGGGGAGCATGCAGTTACGGGTCGGCGCAACAGCTTGCAGAAGTGTGCACCGCAGTTACAGCGTCCCTTGATGTTCTTATGCATTTCGAGGTATGGATACTGACAGTTCGATCAAGCGAGATCATATGACGTGATTACATCCGCTATACTTCCTTCTTTATTAACGCAAGTACTATGTTTCAGGGAGATGACGGAGCTTCTTCTACAAGAACATCACCCCTAGTAGTTGATGCAGATCTCTGGGTGGTGACACTTCCAACGATGGAGCAAATCGAATCATATTTAGATATCCATTATTTATTTTAGACAACTGATCATTTGTGCAGGTCTATTCAGATGAGCCGTTGACGCCTGCACAAAGTTTATGTTCTTTTTAACAAAATAGAAAACCATACTAATGCAATTACTGTGTTTCAGGGAGTTGCTGAAGCGTCATCTTCAAAAATATCATCAATGGAAGTCTATGCGGAGCCCGAGGTATGGATCTTGACAGTTCCATCTAACTAGATCAACAATGCGTGAATAATTGTCGTTTGAATGTTCTACACAATGCGTTCATTCGTGTTTTGCTATTGAGATGTACGTATGGGTATTGGTCCCCAAGTACATTTTGTGTTTTCAATATTATTATACATACTAATGAAAGTTCTATGTTTCAGGGAGTCGATGGAGCGTCAGTGCGTGATGGATGTGCTTATCATGAAAATATAGTCGTTGCAGCGCGAGAGGAAGTGGAGACATGCACACACGAGTCGGAGCAACAGCGTCCAGATGTTGAAGTTCGAGGCAAGAAAGTTTCAAAGAAAAGAAAGCAAAAGAAGGTTAGTGTCCTGGTCACTATATTATGTTGTTTTTCACTGTTAATAGTTCAATACTGTAAGTTGTGTTTAAACTGAACATCCCTTTTCCAATCTGTCCTCTAGTTGCAAGTGGGTGTACGAACTAGATCTACACAGACAGTGAAGCGAACGAGAGATGTTGCTTGTCAAACCTTTTGGCAGGGACTTGAGACTGGAGATGCATCGTGCCAATGGGAAGAATATGAAGTGATTGACAACGGAGCTATACCACCACCAGCCATTGATAGTGAATGTCCTCCTGGTAGTTCGGATGCAGTCAGAGATCAATTCACAGAATCCACACCCGCAAAAACTAAGAGCGCGAGAAAGTTGAAGAAATTGTTTTATTCTCCCATCGTCGGAGAAGGAACAGATGTTGCAATGGAAGAGAATGAAATGGACGACAATGAAACACCATCAATATCACTGAACATAGCGGAAGACGATATCAGAGATTGTACCTTTCATGTGAGTGACATGTCCTCAACGTTACAGGCCGAACCAGCTGGGATGCAGAGTGACAGTATAAGGAAAGAGGCCAAATTCATTGTATTCGATAGTTGTTTGATGGATATTATTATGATGATGAAATGTGGGCATTGGGTTGGTGGGGAAGTATGTGGGGAGCCATTGATTAATGTGACTCGTGCAATTCGAGGCACTAACCTTAAAATACATGCCACCTGTACACAATATCATCCGTTCTCATGGTCTGCACAACCCATGCTGGGGCAACTGCCAGCAGGCAATCTACTTTGTGCAGCGGCCGCACTTTTTAGTGGTTCAAGTTTTAAAAAGTTACAGTATTTCTTTCAGTTTGTGGGAATCCATTTCATTGCGAAAACTCAGTTGTACAAATACCAAACCGATTATCTATTTCCAGCCATTAGCGAAGCTTGGAGAATGGAAAAAATGTCTATTGAAAGTACATTCGCGGGCAAACGGTTCAGGCTAGCCGGTGATGGACAGTGCGACAGCCCAGGATTTTCAGCCAAGTACTGCACCTACCACTTTCAGGATATGGAAAGTAAGAAAATTGTGAGTTCGGTGGTCGTGCAGGTGTCACAAAGTACATCCTCAGTGGCCATGGAGAAAGTTGGCTTTGTAGCATCATTGCAAGAACTACAATCGCGGAGAATGGTGATTGACCTGATAGCCACGGACAGACACGTTTCAATTGCCAAGACAATGAGAGAAGAGTACAAAAATATAAATCACCAATTTGACGTATGGCATCTTGCAAAAACAATCAATAAAAAAATGTCGGCTGCAGGTAAAAAAAAAGATATGCAAGGTATTTCACAGTGGTCCAAGTCAATCAGCAACCATCTTTGGTGGAGCTCAAAAACATGTGAAGGGTCGTTGGAAATTCTACTGGAAAAATGGCGGTCAGTAATGCTACACTGTAGCAACGTTCACCGCTGGTCCACAAACCAACATTTCCACAATTGTGAACATGGCCATTTGTCCACAGAGGAGGCACGGAAGAAGAAGTGGTTGATTCGTTCATCACCCACTCACAAAGCCATTGAAAAGATTGTATTTGATAAAACTATAACAAGTGATTTGAGGGGACTCACGGAATTCTGCCACACAGGAGATTTGGAGGTGTTCCACAATATGTGCCTAAAGTACAGGCCAAAACGATTGCATTTTGGCATGGAGGGCATGATAAATCGGACTCTTCTAGCGGTCTTGGCACATAACCATAATGTTGGCCGTCAACAAAGTAGGACGACCGGAACTTTAGGGACACTTCGCTACAATAAGGCCTTCACTAAAAGAAGTAAACAATGGGTGATCAAACCAGTGTTTGAGGATATGCAATATGAGTTTATTGAGAGACTTATCGTTGATGTCATAGATAGGCACATACATGGAGTTGTGAACGAACCTATGCAGGGGACAACTGCATTGCCACCCAACATTGCCTCTGTTCCATGTCCACCTAAAGCAGAGCTCATTGAGAAATACACATCACGGTTTAAATGATTGTAATTTGATTGTCTGTTCTCTCGAGTCTCCTCATGTCGCAGGCCCATTGAATATGTATATCTATGTAATGTGTAAATAAAAGTGATTGCTCAGTGTACATGCAATGTGTCTCTCCACCCTTGCCACTCCCTTCACCGTGCAGTAGTCCGAACCACCCGGGTGTCACCTGTGACTTTGCTCTCGAGTCTCCTCATGTCGCAGGCCCATTGAATATGTGTATCTATGTAATGTGTAAATAAAAGTGATTGCTCAGTGTACATGCAATGTGTCTATCCAACCTTGTTCATTTGCGCATTAAATTAAACCAAACAGTAATATAAATCATTTTTCAAAAAATATAGAATGTCTCCGTATTTATGGTTCTCTGGGGCTGCAAAGCACGCAGACAAAATGCAAAGATGGAGTGGAAATTTCAAGTCCTGTGAGATGGCCTTACACTGAATGTAGCTAACTAGGAATGTGTGCTCGTTCAAAGTGAAGGTCAGCTGCTTTGATTTTTTGCTCGGGTGCCGGAATGGCCCACGACTCAGTATAAGGTTCCATTGTTATTTGACCTTGACAGGCCGGGACCATCCCGAAAGACTTCTTTTTGGGGGTGTGGTGCAATAACGTAAGAAACGATAATGAATAAAATTTCAGAAACGATAGCCACGTTCATTAGAAGAAATAACGTCGGCATAGAAGGAGTGGTATTTCGGGGCTGCCCTACGCACAGACACAATGGAAAATGCAAATATAATGTAAGTAACTCTTTAGATGAGTTTATACCGCAATTTAATTACTATACAGTGGCTTTAAAGACGGGTTAAGTTGTACTTGTTCGTTCTATGTGGCATATTGTTTTGTACCGCACACTATCTATCTTTTACGGAAGCACCTCAAAACCTTCCTCTTTGCTTCTGCTTTCTCTCTCCCTCTCCCCTGCTACAACTGGTCCACTGTATGCGACCTCGGTCCTGGGCCCTTCCACTCTCCACCTGCACTGCCTCCCTGTCAACCCCTGCACTGGGGGACTGTCTCAGTATCCTACAGCCCCCCCTTCCCAGCACTTGTTCTGCACTTACCTTGCACTTGCCACCAGCTGGCCCTATGTATTTATTATTTTATGCTACTTACCTTGTACTCCACTTCCCCCTCCCCTTCCCCTTGCACTTTTACCTTCCCCCTACCCCTGCACTTGCGCGATCTGAATGACACCTGGCCTAGTAGGATCGTTGTCTGTCTCCCCTCCCTGCCTCGCCACGCCTTCAAACACTTGTGTATAGGCGCGTTGGAAATGCCATATTATATCATATCAGTGACGAAGTGGTCCACTGGCGCTCAGGTGGCTCTGAAAAAGGCGATCGCCAAGTAGAAGTATGCCCTTACGCGGTACTAACGGCTAGATGCAACATACATACCATTGTGGTGGCCTAGTGCCTCTTTGTTGGAACAGCCATGCGATTAACAGTGCGACCGAAGAGCTTATTTTATTGTAAACCAACACCCTGTGTACTGCACACGAACATCGCTTGCCTCAAGAAGAACTATTTTGGATCGAGAGCAAAGAAAAATGCAAATCGCTGAATATTCTCTAAACATTTGATGTCCAATAAATGTACTTTACCAAATGTACAATCTTGCGATTTGATTTAAAAGTACAGTTTCATATTCCGAATTGTGGCGCGCTGTGTTGTGAGCTGATCTGTGTTGGTTTCCGGGTTCTGTGTGGAGTCACGTAGAAGACGCCTGGGCGCGTTTGCCTACGCAGCACAGTCACGTCACGGATAGAGGCGGGGAATATGAATGTTTTGATAAAGTCTGTTTCAGGGGCTGAGGATATGATTTAGTGCCGCAAACGCAGGTGAGCCAGGTCGATGGGGGGAAATGATAGGATTATCACAAAATGGAGGCTGATTTTGAGTGCGATAATGGACGAAAAGTCGGGTAAGGTCCATAGGAAAGTTTTCTACGATCTACCGATTTATGCTTAAAAACACATGGCCGACCCGTAGGGACAATAAAAAAAAACTCCCGGAACTATCCTTTAAGAGAGGTGGCATGACCTGTTAATGATAGATTTGACAGTCTGTTAACAATGCCAAGACGGTTGTATCGTTCATCCCGCTGAGATGCGGTTAAGAAGAAGAAACCGAAACGCAAGCAGAAGCAATCCTGATGAGGAGTAAAGCCCTGATCCTGAAAGCAGGCCCAGTGACGCCAACCTGTAGGAACAAAGGTAACAGTGATGGCAGAAGACCCGGGAGGAAGCCAGAGAATAAAGAATACTATCAGCCTACCAGTCCCAGGGATGGGGCAGTGATTAAGAAGGGTGGTGAGCCCTCTGACCCTCAACCTACTCATCCCAGTGGAAAGAACACAATCCAAGAGAGTGGTCAGCATTTCAAACCTCAGCCCACTCGTCCTAGTGGAAATGTCAGATCTGGGTGGTCAACACTCTGGCACTCAGCCTACTCATCATAGTGGAGAGATCTGGATGGTCAACATTCTTGGATTCAGCCTACCCATCCTAGTGGAAAGAACAAGTTCCAAGAGAGTGGTCAGAGCTCTGGGACTCTGCCTACACGTTCCAGTGAAAAGGTTGAAATTCAGAAGGCCATAAACACTCTGGGACTCACCCTACTCGTCCCAGTAGAAAGTCTGAAAACTGAGAGAGTGATAAATGCTTGTGGAATCAGTCTATTCATCACAGTAATAAGAAAGAAAGCCAAGACAGACATAGGTATTGGGAATTAAGATAAGAAGAGAAGGGGAGAACAAGAGAACCCCTTTTGTCTACAGTAATAGTCCCGAGCAGAAAAACAGTGGAGAAAAGAAGATCTATATGGAATTGGGTCTTCTGTCGTGAACTCAAAAACCAAAAGAATAAAGAGAAGAAAGATTCAATATCTGTAAGGAAATTCGATACAGAGAGATTTTCAGAGACACAGTGAAAAGATTGCGAGAAGGATTACAAATACTAGAACCTGGAGGAGAAGAGGTTCATCAACATACTTAAAAGGGGAGCCAACATTGTGGGAAAATCCCCTAAATGAACTAAACCAACGGGCCCTAAATATAGCAGAAAACAATCTCAAGATTGTAAACTGAGCCTGGGGAAGCCTATCCAGAAGAAGCAAGTCATTCTACTGGACTTTATTTTATTCTATCTTAGTGGTAGGGTCAGGATAGATTAGTTTTCTTGGATGGAGGACAGACTATTTATTTGGGCTTTCACCAGATGACGAGCACACTAGTGAATTTTGGTTAGTTAGGGAAACCCATAGATTTGGTTAGTTAGGGAAACCCATAGATCAGGGATAGGTTTTGAATAAAACCTTTGTATGGATCAAGCATACTGGCATGTCTCCTTCTGACCTACCACACAAGACAAGCTCAGCCCAATCAAGGCAACCTTAGCCCTATCAAGACAAGCTAAACCATATTATGGCAGGTCAATCCCTATCAAGGCATTCCCAGCCCTATCAAGGCGAGCCCAGCTCATTCAAGGTGAGCCCAGTACTATTAAGCCAAGCCCAGCATTATCCAGGTGAGCCTAGCACTACTAAGGTAAGCCCAGCCCTATCAAGGCAAGCCCAGCCCTATCAAGGCAGGCCCAGCCATATCAAGGCAAGCCTAGCCATATAAAGGTGAACCCATCCCTATTAAGGCAAGGTCTGATCTATTATGGCATGTCAAGTCCTATCAAGGCAAGGCCATCCCTATCAATCTCAGCCAAGCCCTATCAAGGTGAGCCCAACCCCATTAAGTCAAGCCAATCTGTACATTCCTTCCAGAAAAGCCCATCCCTATCAGGAAAAGCACAGCCCTATCAAGGGAAGCCCAGCCCTATTAATGGCAGCTCAGACCTATGAAAGCAAGCCCAATCTTATTAATGTAATCCAAGCTCATCCCTATCAAGAAAAGCACATCCTAATCAGGGAAAGTCCATGCCTCCATCCCTAACAATGCAAGCCCAGCCCCATTAAGTCAAGCTGAGTTCTATTAAGTCAAGCTCTGCACTATCAAGGAAACCCAGCCTTATCAAGGAAATCCCAGCCTTATCAAGGAAATCCCAGCCTTATCAAGGCAAGCTCAGCCCTATTAAGGCAAGCCCAGCCCTAACAAGGCACATCCAGTCCTATTAAGTCAAGGGCAGCTCTATTAAGGGAAGCTCAGGCCTGTTAAGGCAAGCTAAGACACATTAAGGCAAGCCCAACCCTACCAAGGCAAGCCTGGGCCTACCAATGGCACCTTTTATCCCTCCAAAAGTATTTTTTGTGTCCTCCACAAGTGGAAAATGCCCGGCTCTTCTTGAAATCTTCAGCATGCCACGTATTCAGCAATGATGGAAGTTCTCGATGGAGAAGTAAGGGGACTGAAATAATTGATCACATTTTTGACTGGTCAATTCCTTGGCATTCTCTGTTTCTCTTAAGGAAAATAATGGATTTATTTCCTATCCTAGGAGCGCACAGTATTTAAAAATGCTCTGGGCCAGAAATGGACCCCACTGGAACCATCCCAGTCCACCTGTTCTGGCGAGGCAATGAGCAACCTGCAAATAACAAGGATGTTAATTCAGGAGAGAGGCCACAAACTCAAATAAGGCAATGTACACCAGAGGGGAGTTCTGGTGCCCTTAAAGGCTTTTATATAAAACACGCCACTTCCCATCTTTCCTTCCCCATGTGAGTATGCCTCTTTCATTTTCCCATTCAACTCGCTAGAAGATAGCATGCGAATCAGCCCTGCAACATATGAACTTTGACCAGGTTCCTAATTATACATACCCTGGGTCTCACACCTCCGTGCCAACCCTTCCATTAGCCCCTTGCCAACATTTCATGCATTTCCCCTTTTTTCACAAATCTGGCAGCTGCAGACTGCCATCACTTACATGTAAATCCCAGTCTTCTTGTCAGTCTGTATTAGTCAGTCACATAATGTAACAGCTTAATAATGCACAGTACCTTCTTGCAGCAGCATCCGTGCTGGGGTGCCTCTGAGGTTTATCTCCAACCCCCGCTGCAGGTGGCTGTTATGGCACACGTGTCTGCAATTCGTGGGCTTTAGGAGTCCCGTGCCCCCATAGTGCTTTGGGAGCCCTGAGTCCCTATAGGGCTTCTGGAGCTCTGATTTTCTCTGTGGTGGCGGTGTTGCTTCAAGGGCTTTGAAAGCCCCTCATTCTGCTCCCCTCTGTGGTGGTGGCTTTAGATTGTTGCTTCCAGGGCTTTGAAAGCCCCACAGTATGCTCCCCTCTGTAGTGGTGGCTTTAGACTGTTGCTTCCAGGGCTTTGAAAGACCCTGATTCTGCTTCCCTCTGTGGTGGTGGCTTTAGATTGTTGCTTCCAGGGCTTTGAAAGCCCCTCAACCTGCTCCCCTCTGTGGTGGTGGCTTTAGACGGTTGCTTCCAGGTCTTTGAAAGACCCTGATTCTGCTTCCCTCTGTGGTGGTGGTTTTAAACTGTTGCTTCCAGTGCTTTAAAAGCCCCTCATTCTGCTCCCCTATGTGGTGGTGGCTTTAGACGGTTGCTTCCAGGGCTTTGAAAGACCCTGATTCTGCTTCCCTCTGTGGTGGTGGCTTTAGATTGTTGCTTCCAGGGCTTTGAAAGCCCCTCAACCTGCTCCCCTCTGTGGTGGTGGCTTTAGACGGTTGCTTCCAGGGCTTTGAAAGACCCTGATTCTGCTTCCCTCTGTGGTGGTGGCTTTAGATTGTTGCTTCCAGGGCTTTGAAAGCCCCTCAACCTGCTCCCCTCTGTGGTGGTGGCTTTAGACGGTTGCTTCCAGGGCTTTGAAAGACCCTGATTCTGCTTCCCTCTGTGGTGGTGGTTTTAAACTGTTGCTTCCAGTGCTTTAAAAGCCCCTCATTCTGCTCCCCTATGTGTGGGTGGCTTTAAACTGTTGTTTCAAGGGCTTTAAAAGCCCCTCATTCTGCTCCCCTCTGTGGGGGTGGTGGTGTTTCTTCCAGGGCTTTGAAAGCCGCTCATTCTGCTCCCCTCCATGGTGGTGGTTTTAAACTGTTGTTTCAAGGACTTTGAAAGCCCCTCATTCTGCTCCCCTCTGTGGTGGTGTTGCTTACAGGGCTTTGAAAGCCCCTCATTCTGCGTCCCTCTGTGGTGGTGGTTTTATAACTAAAGGGGCTTGATGTGCCCTTTCCTTCCTTTGGTGGCACCCTGCCACTTAATGCTGGCAGGGACATTGCTTTCAGGCCCCTGGTAGCCAAGCACGAGCCGTTGGGAGGATCCCTTGCTGCCATTTGTTCACCCAGGCACACAGCACATGAGGCTCGGGGCTTTCACCTTCTCTGGTGTGCCCGGATTGGCCACTGTGTAGCCCATTCCCCACAGGCCACGCTGCGGGTCGGGTCACAGTGACCCGTGGCCCCAGACTGGGGCATTATCTTCACCCACGGCCCCAGGCCCAGGCGTTACTCTTCACCCAGGCTGCACCGCACACACAGCCCAGGGCTTTCACCTTCTCTGCTCTGGCCCAGCCCACAGCCCAGCTCGACCCCTTCAGGAGTCCCAGGGGTAGGGGTTCTCAAGGTTCTGACCCCCTAGGGATACAGCTCTTTCCTTTCTTTCTGTCCTTTTTACATTCGCATTTGGTTTCTCTGCCTTTCAACTGTCACCTTCTAACGGTTCTTCCCTCTTCCGGTAATTCTAGTCCATGTCTCTGTCTGTTGGCGGGGAGGCCTGCCGATTATCCCTCAGCCTCAAGGTTCCATGTGTCTCCCCTTGTGGGGGCCGTGGTACAGTCGGGTAAGTTCATGTTACACACATACACATTTAATAAAAGCTGTTTGTAGAGGTCAGAGCTTAGAGTGAAGCTTTGCATGCATGTTGTATGATGTTACAGTTTTACAGTTTCTCTGCAGTATGTGATGCCTGTACAGATGGGAACTAGGACAGAAGCCTTTCTTGCACTGGTATGGTTTCACCCATGTGATAACAGTGGAGAGCTCGGTGCAGCTTCTCTCACCCTTCATACACTGTACGGTCACTCTCCAGTCTGCAGCTTTTGATGCCTGGATAGATTAGAGCTGTAATTGAAGCTTTTCCTGCACTTTGTGCATTGATATAGCCTCTATGGATCCTCTGATGTAATAACAGATTAGAGCTGCAAATGAAGCTTTTCTCACATACTGTGCACTGGTGTGGTTCCCCCCACACCCCTATTATGCAACATACGAGTCCTAGACAGAGAAAAGCTCTGAGTGAAGGGTTTTTTCGCACCCCTGTGGGGGCAAACCCCTAATTGCCTCAGTCAAAACTGAGTCCACCTGAGGAATAAGAGCACATTTTGTACGTAAAGCAAGGTTTATTGTACAAATATCCAGGGAGCACTTAGATGGTACGGTAGGACCAAACTAACCCAAGTCTCAAAAAATTACATCAGTTGATACATTTGTTTATATTTTAGCAACAGTTGAAACACTCCAAGATATTTTATGACCACCCACCCCTCAAACATGATTGGACAAAACATTTACAAAGAAGTACCATCTTTTGCCCAGATCATTCTTTCTCATTGATCATTGACAATCTTTACTACCATCTTTTGATCGTGTTTGAAATCTGCCTTTACTGGGGACTGGTCTGTGGTAGGTCGTGACATCATGGCACAATGAAACATTCACATATAACATTATTCATTACTTGGTAATAACTGGCCTATAGCCCTTTAACCTTAAGTGTGATTGCACATGGTCCACTCGGATATCTTAGCAATACGAGGAAGGGCTCAACAAAGAGGTTCTCTTTGAACTACTGAATGCGATCCCATCTGCCCCAGCATCCCTGTTCCTCTTTAGACATTCTAATTTATGCAACTAATACTCCAACATGTACACCCGCTAGTCTCACCCTGAGAAAACAATTGAACACCGGACACCCTGGCCTCAGGCTCTATCTTTATTGCTGGCCCAAACTCCTCTGCACGACTTCAATGCAATGGGCAAGATTGCATTTTTTACTTGCGGAACTGTTAAGCCATAAACCATTACTTCCTGCTTGATGGTTGACCTTCTACTGGATTACTTATTCTTCCTCCGTCAACCCCCAAGCAGAAGAAATTCAGCTGTGAGTCTTCATCCCAACTCCCCAGTCCTTCAGGGAACTGGGGACTTCCTTCACACTGACCGCAAGTGTAGCCCATTCTAATCCAGTACCAGTTACAGCCGCTGCCCGGGATTATCTGTTCTAAGAGGAATCACTGCTGCTGGGAATGCACAAAACATCTTCCTGCAACACGCAGTCCCGCCCGTGCCTCATAGCAATAATTAACAGCACCTGACACGGCAGGACGGCTTCCTTTTGAAAATCGATATGTGCACAAGCTGCATGCGCACGTTCTTCCCACAGCATTAAGGGGATTGTAGTTTCTTGCCACCAGAGCAGTCTGGGCCCCAGAGCAAGACACCTCCAGGGCTTGTCAGCCTGCGCTTGGTGGCTCTAGCCACAGGAGACCCTAGATGTGGCCCCAAGTGCCGCCATCCACCCAACAATGGACCAAAATTAGATGTTCCTCAGGTGTTACGAGAAAGGGCACATAAAGGGTAGAGGAACTGTACACACCTCGCCAGGCTGGAGGCAACTGCCTGTATGCGTTTTGTCCACAGGTCTAGAAGTTATCTAGATGAGCAGCCACACCTCCAGCCAGATCTGCAATGTGACATGAGCAGCTGCAGTTCTCATTTGTGCCAACGAGCACCGTGCTATTGCCCTTAAAACATGATCCCGTTGGGCTGTGGGTGGTAAATCGAGAACAACCTTTGCTTGATCCCTTTGAGAAAAGTCATTTCTATGAACGAAACATTAAAGAAGTGGGTTCCATTGGTGGATTTTAAGACCTCACAAATTCTCCACTGCGGAAACGCCTCTCTCACCACAAAACTCGCTGCAGATTTAGCATCAGGATGTACACAGGGATCAGCCTCCAGGAGAATGGACAAGCTACCATGATTAAATATCTGAAATGACAGCACCTCATGATCATGTCCACGATATTGATGTGGAGCACCTTGAATGGACCAGATAGCCTGGGCAAGGCCCCCCATCTTTGACCCTATGGTATTTCTGCGATTGAACTCCTTGTACACTACACAATTCCCTATGAATCTAATTACCTGTTCATGTAAGTTTGGGATAAACCAGTCCTACTGGATCACTACTGCAATGTGTTGCTGAGAAGTATGCAAAGGGTAGTGCAGAGCCAAAAGAGGCAGCTCTACAGGCATTACTACCTTCCCCGCCACCCCCTGTCTCCACAGCAAATCCGTGGGTGAGAGAACACATCTTTCCTTTTTCCAGAACTCCTGTTTTTCTATAGGGGCTTTTCCTTACATTTCTATAATCTAAATCACCGGGACTGCAGTATATGGGGCTGGTAACCAAATGTGTTGGCACACAGATTCCATGTACTGGAAAAGGTAAATATGCTGCTTCCTTCATGGCCTTGTCTGTGACATCATTCCCAAGAGCTATTCAACTAGTGCGGTTAGTATGGGCAGTGTATTTAACTAAACCTATCTCTACTGGCAAAGTTATTGCTTCAATTAATCAGGATAGCAGCGCAGCATGCTGGACAGGGAAGGTGTCACACCTCCTAAACCCTCTTCTCTGCAATCTTGATAACTGAGAATGGACAGTGGACGTGGCCTACTCGGAGTCAGGATTAACAGTGACTGCCTTCCCCTTACTAATTTCTAGTGCCTCTATGATGCCACTAATTCCGCCGCTTGCATAGAGTATGAGAAGGCAACCATCTCTTCAATCTGACCATGTGTTCCCCATCCACAAGACACATGACAGCTGCACCCATAAGCCTCTCACCCATCTCCTGGTTCATGAGTGAAGACCCAGCAACAAAAATCGAATCATGCCCCTCCAGGAAATGCTCTTTCACGTTCACCCTCTCTTCCTCTTCTCCCTCATACATGGCACAACCATGAACAATGTCTTCAGGCTGCACTGGCTTGGCTAAAAATGTTGCAGGATTCGGGATGAATCGATGCATTTGACAAATTACCTCATATCCTGAAACATGTTAAAGACGTTTACGTGGATTTAGACTTTTCAAAAATCACAAAAACTGCATGTTCCACGTACAATGTCACCGGCAACCATAGTAATGGTTGAAGACATTTGAATCGCAAAAGCTGCCGCTGCTTCAGCTTGCTCACAATGGAACTGTCCCTGCATTACTGGATCTAGGAGTCCGCTGTAGTATGCTAAAGGTTTGTGGCTTAGCAATGTTTGCTGGGCCAGGACCACTTTTATCACCTGCCTGTTCGAATGCGAAAATATATCAAATGGCTTCTTGTAATTCAGGGTCACTAAAACCAGAGCATTGCAGATTGCAGCCTTGAGTTCCCAAAAACAAGTCCCCGTTTCTTCTGACCACTCTATCGGACCATTCTTTTTTTTTTGTATTATGTATGGTTCATTTCAAACTTTTCATACATTATCCATACACTTTAAAACTATTTTCATCATCTTCACAACCAAGAATTTCCATGTTACTATTCTTTAACATCCACCCAAATAATGATACATTCTTTTTCAAACAAACAATCCATACAAAAAAGAAGAGGGACAAACACAGGGGTGATTACATAATCAGCCTACGGATATCCTAAAGCAGATGTTGCAGATCCTCCAGCCAGTCCCTTTTAATGGAGGATCTGTGGCACCTTTTCCACAAATGTCATTACCCCTATGATAGTTGATTTATTCTCCCCTATTAAAAACATAATCCACCATTCCTTAGGTGACAATCGGCCTCATTGCGAGTTTAGAGATAGCCATGCCGTTTTTAGAGGCATGGCTACCCCCAAACTCTGGTCTGGGTCCCGCGAAATGGGAATTGACGGGCCATTCGACCTTGGAGGGCCCAGTAAATTCCCATTCGCGGGACCCAGACCCAGTACGTCCCCATTCCCATTTGAGCCCTCCTAGGGCTCAATGGGAATGGGGAGGATGCTAACAACAGTCCTGTTAATAACGGGGTCGTTGTTAGTGTCCTGTTCTGCTAGCGGGTGCTGCTCTGCACATCTGGTCTGACCAGGTGTACAGAGCGGGACCCGCTGCAGAACTCGTAATATGGCGGCCCGGTATGAATGGTGCCGGTCCCTTACCGGCACCGTTCATACCATGGCCGCCACAGTCGTAATGCGGCCCAATGACTTGCAGCCCTTGGTAATATCGCACATATTCTTCCTCATCATTTTTAGAGCATTATATTCAGAGACCACATGCTCTAGAGATTCAATCATGGTCACATGGCCACAAAATCTACATTCTGGCCCCAGGCAACCTTCTAGCGCCAAGAACTTCGCTTGTTGGTAAAATGTTGAATCTAAATCGTAGTGTAGTATTAGGTTCTACTCATATAGAGAGTGACTTGTCTTTGAAACAAGGTGCTACCAACCTTCTTTCTGTTTGGCTTCCATCTTCCATATTTTTATTCTTTAGTATTGGCGCCAGAGATAATTTGTTGTTGACCTCACTAAGTCTTCTCTGCACTTCCATTGTTGTTTGGATATCTGCGATATCACGCGAATGTCTGGCAGCGATAGCAGAGTGTTGCCTCTCCAGGCTACATCGACTTGCACTTATAGATAACCCTACTCCTTGCATTACTGGATTTGCAGGAGAGTACATTCATGCATAATCTGGGGAGTCGGGACGTGTAAACACCTTCTCCAGAAATGTATAATCGTCCTCATAACCAGAAACCTCCTGCCACAGTGGGAATGCTTGTTCGTTGTCTTCATTGTTTTCTTCATCTTCACGTTCATTAGAGCCCTCATTGGTGCCCTTGTTATCAGTGCGTATCTTCATCTGCTCTGAGGTAGGCAGAAATGACTGAGGATGCCTTGTCATTCCCATGGGAGTTTCTTCAAAAGCCGTTGAGGTATAGCAAACCCTTATCCTCCCACATATCTCAGGATCATTTGTCTCAAGTTCGAGTCTCCCATCACTGGGCGAGTTCAAATCAGGATGTAGGGTTCTATCTGTGGCACCCATTGTGTCAGGCGCCTCATGGGGGGGCCATAGGGTTCCGTGGCATTGTTAGTGACCGACTCTATTGAGTCACTGGGCATATTCCCTGCGCCCTCAAGAACAGTCAAATCAGCCAGGCCAGGACTACCGAGGGAGGGGGACGGGTGAAGTCTGGGCAGTAGGGTTTAAAGCTCTGAGGTAGTAGATGGCGCTTCCTCACGTTTTCTTCCCTGCCTGCGAGTGCACAGACCTTTCGGTGACATTTAAGTGTGAAATATCTATGGTAGTGGAATATAGATAAAGGGAGATCGTATCCAGGTCGTACCCAGGGCTACAGAGACACAGATGGCACCAATGAGCTTCCCACTCACACAAATGGGCTTCGGCTCCATTGGGTTTTGGAACCTGGTTAGACAGCTCACCATGGCCCACAGAGAGTACTGACAGTACTGGGCTTACCAGCGATAGTTTTTAGTGTCCTGGGATATATATCGTCAAAATCCCACCCTGAATGGAAGATTCTTAAACAGCCACTTCCAGACTGCTCCACTCAGCAGCACTCTGCGGCTCACTCCGTGAGGGGAATGCTTTTTTGAACACTTGCTCTGCCTCCAAAGGATTAGAGAGCTTAGACAGACTCTCAAACAGCCACTGTCAGACTGCTCCACTCAGCACTTTTCACCTTCTGCGCTTCCTTGAGTACTTGCAGTAAGAGCCTCAGATAACAAGAGTAATTGAAGATCCATGACCTACAATAGTTACAGAGCCACAAAAACTGCTGCATCTGTTTCACTGTGACTGGCTGAGACGTTTTCTGAACTGCGGTGGCCTTCTCTGGCATTACGTTCCTTCCTGCAGGTGATATTACTTGCTACAAATATACTACCTCTGTCTATCAGTACTGCAATTTATCTTTGCCCACTTTGTACCCCTTACCCATGAGCAGGGTGAAGGGCGTTATTGAGTGTCTGCACTTCCGGGGAGGAATGGGGATCCTGCCGGGGCTCCCTGAATCTGCTGCTCTGCTTAGGGGACGGTACAGCCACATGGTAAATGGATGTCCAAGGCCGGGGACTTCACCTCCAACCGTCCTGGAGTTGTGGCTGGGCTGCATTACAGCTTTTCCCTTCGACATAAAAGAAGAGTAAAATCTTTGACGTAAAGAAATGGCAAGAGTGAACCCGTGGGAGGGATGCAACAGATGGAGCTATCACCCAAGTACTAACCGTCAAGAGGGGTCCAAGCCAGAACGAGGGAGATCCAGGAGGGCTGGAGCTAGCATCCAAACTTCAAGTGAGAAAGAAACTGAAATATATAAAATCGAAGAAAACAATACGTGAAGCGTCAGCCCAGGAGAGGGGGACCCTACGTGTGAAGTCGTCACCCTATCTGAACTGTGGATTACAATTGAGAAGGGGCAGCCCATAGGAGGGGACCCGAAGGGTGAATCAATATCACCCTGCAGAACTTTCATTTGGTTAAAGGAACTTTTGTTTTATTGTTTGAACACCTCAGGCCCGAATGCAGGAGAATTTCTAAGGAAATGAGACTTGGCCATCGACGTTCCTGAGAACTGCCA
This sequence comes from Ambystoma mexicanum, assembly GCF_040938575.1. Lineage (NCBI taxonomy): Eukaryota > Metazoa > Chordata > Amphibia > Caudata > Ambystomatidae > Ambystoma > Ambystoma mexicanum. The sequence continues at coordinate 701,752 of NW_027182446.1, forward strand.
TTAAACTGTCTCGTGCTAGAGAAGCCCGAGACTGTACTGTGCTCCATGCTCCCATACTACCCCGTGATAAAACGTGGGGAAGGGAAACCCAGGCTACCTCATTTGAGAACACTTCTTTCTTTCTTAAAACTCGTCCCACACCCTTTGTATTTAGCGTAAGAAATTGGCAATAGGTTTTTCTTAGTATAGGCCTTCTTGTTTGACACAACACCAGTAGGACTGCCTTATTTTTCATTTGATGGTCAACACCTGTCCCCATCTTAGATTTAGGTTTAGATTAGGCATTTTTCCAACCTGCACACCATTTTCTATCATCATTTGTATCTGTCTTACTTGTTGTCACCACGATTTCCTTACGTAGTCCTACCAGGTAAAATGCTCTGCTCTGGTGTACTCTCCTGTAAGAACAGATCCAAAATTCTACAATGTTTTCCGACCTGATGTATTTGCCTGCCAGGCCAGAATAAACTACTACTTGCAAGTACTTCTGTGGTAAAGGTTAAGCTTAAACAGGTTAGCAATGTGCTTTTGCTCGACAACATCAAATACAAGAAACTATTCAAGGCAAACAAGAACCACACTGGTGCTGTTTGTAATACCTTTGTGATTCTCACACTCTCTGCAGGTTATGCTCCACTCCCTCTGAATGTGCTCTTCCAGAAGGGCAGCCGTCCTGCCACTGTGGTTTCTCCCCTTCCACACTAATCAATTGCTGATCAGGGTTCTGTTTCGCTTTCACACTTCTCCGGCTTTGGCTATGTGGGGGTTTAGGACCTCCTTTTCATCATTTTTACTAACATTGAAATTCTCAAAGGCCTTCCTTTGGGTTGGGCACTTCAGATTATTTCTAAATTGCCTAGTTTGCATTTTCCTCTATGGATATTGCCCTTTTTTCTGTTGCTCGTTCTCATTATGCCTCACAATGCCATAATCCCACTCTTCTCATTTGATGATCAAGTTCTTGTTCTGCCCTCTGTGCCTTGGGTCAGAACAGAAGAATGCTTTACATTATTGCATTATTCAAAATGATTCTTCCTCTTTAATGCTACTGTGTTTATCTTGTTTCTGTGCTTCAAATCACTGGACTTGGCCAGCGGGCAGTCACAGAGCGCTCTGGGGTCACAATGTAACAGTGAACTCGCCGGGTCTGGCATGCACATCCTTTCACCTCGCTGCCTCCAGGTCTTCTGCTTTAGATTCCCTGCACGGCCCAGCAATATCTCCTTTGCAGTTTCTTCCGCTCCGCGTCTGCCAACCTCAGAGCTCTCCTGGCTCCCACTGCATGTCGGCACGCGTCTGCCAACGGTGCTAAGCTGACAGAGGGAAAAACTGCTAAATGGAGCGCTTTCCACTACACACTCTCTGCAGTTGAAAACTCGAGCATAGGAGACCCTCTCAGGACCAGCATTCAAATTACACATCATGGTGGTCCCGGCATCTCGACTCACATACGACTTCTGCTGGTAGATGGAGGTGGGAAAACTACCCCACCTTCTGCTACTGCTGTTCTCCACCTTCTTCCTTATGGCCTGCACCTGAGGGGGTTTTTATGCCTCCCAGTCTCACTCAGGTCTGGGTCATTTTTCCTAATTGACTGCAACTTACAATCTTATGCCTCTGCGGTCCTCTTCTTCGTCCCAGCATTGTGGGAATTAAAAGGCTTAAAGCCCACAACATCAAATTCAGCTTTTGCAATGAATTCATCTTCACCAGGTTCATTACTCTCCTTATATATATACTCCCCAAAGAAGTACCATAAGGATTCCATTAAGCATTACTCTCCTTATATATGTATACTCTCCAAAGGAGCACCATAATGATCCCATTAAGCATTACTCTCCTTATATATGTATACTCCCCGAAGGAGTATCATAAGGATCCGATTAAGTATTACTCTCCTTATATATGTATACTCCCCAAAGAAGCACCATAAGGATCCCATTAAGTATCACTCTCCTTATATATGTACACTCCCCAAACAAAAACCATAATGATCCCATTAAGCATTACTCTCCTTAAAGATGTATACTCCCCAAAGAAGTACCATAAGGACCCCTTTAAGTATTACTCTCCTTATATATGTATACTCCCCTAAGAAGTACCATAAGGATCCCATTAAGCATTACTCTCCTTATATATGTATACTCCCCAAAGAAGTAGCATAAGGATCCCATTAAGCATTACTCTCCTTATATATGTATACTCCCCGAAGAAGTACCATAAGGATTCCCTTAAGAATTACTCTCCTTGTATATCTATACTCCCCAAAGAAGTACCATAAGGATCCCATTAAACATTACTGTCCTTATATATGTATACTCCTCAAAGAAGTACCATAAGGATCCCATTAAGTATCACTCTCCTTATATATGTATACTCCCCAAAGAAGCACCATAAGGTTCCCATTAAGCATTACTCTCCTTATAGATGTATACTCCCCAAAGAAGTAACATAAGGATCCCATTAAGTATTATTCTCCTTATATATGTATTTACCCCAAAGATGTACCATAAGGATCCCATTAAGCATTACTCTTCTTCTATATGTATACTCCCCCAAAGAAGTACCATAAGGATTCCAAATAGTTTTACTCTCCTTATATATGTATATTCCCAAAAGACGTACCATAAGGATCCCATTAAGCATTACTCTCCTTATGTATGTATACTCCCCGAAGAAGTACCATGAGTATCCCATTAAGCACTACTCTCCTTAAATATGTATACTCCCCAAAGAGTACCATAAGTATCCCATTAAGCATTACTCTCCTTATATATGTATACTCCCTGAAGAAGTACCATAAGGATCCCATTAAGCATTACTCTCCTTATATATGTATACTCTCCGAAGGAGTACCATAAGGATTCCTTTAAGAATTACTCTCCTTGTATATGTATACTCCACAAAGGAGTACCATAAGGATCACATTAAGCATTACTCTCCTTGTATATGTATACTCCCCAAAGAAGTACCATAAGGATCCCATTAAGCATTACTCTCCTTATATATGTATACTCCCCGAAGAAGTACCAAAGGATCCCATTAAGCAATACTCTCCTTATATATGTATACTCCCCGAAGAAGTACCATAAGGATTCCATAAAGTATTACTCTCCTTATATATGTATACACCCCGAAGGAGTACCATAAGGATCCCATTAAGCATTACTCTCCTTATATATGTATACTCCCCAAAGACGCACCATAAGGATCCCATTAAGTATTACTCTCCTTATATATGTACACTCCCCAAAGGAGTACCATAAGGATCACATTAAGTATTACTCTCCGTATATATGTATACTCCCTGAAGAAGTACCATAAGGATCCCATTAAGCATTACTCTCCTTATATATGTATACTCCCTGAAGAAGTACCATAAGGATCATATTAAGCAATACTCTCCTTATATATGTATACTCCCCGAAGAAGTACCATAAGGATCCCATTAAGCAATACTCTCCTTATATATGTATACTCCCCGAAGAAGTACCACAAGGATCACATTAAGTATTACTCTCCTTATATATGTATACTCCCCAAAGAAGCACAATAAGGATCCCATTATGTATTACTCCCCTTATATATGTACACTCCCCAAAGGAGTACCATAAGGATCTCTTTAAGAATGGCTCTCCTTATATATGTATACTCCCCGAAGAAGTACCATAAGGATCCCTTTAAGCATTACTCTCCTTATAGATGTATACTCCCCAAAGAAGTACCATAAGGATCCATTTAAGTATTACTCTCCTTATATATGTATACTTCCCAAATAAGTACCATAAAGATCCCATTAAGCATTACTCTCCTTATATGTTTACAATCCCCAAAGAAGTAGCATAAGGATCCCATTAAGCATTACTCTCCTTATATATGTATACTCCCCGAAGAAGTACCATAAGGATCCCATTAAGCATTACTATCCTTATATATGTATACTCCCTGAAGGAGTACCATAAGGATCCCATTAAACATTACTCTCCTTATATATGTATACTTCCCAAAGAAGTAACACAAGGATCCCATTAAGCATTACTCTCCTTATATATGCATACTCCCCGAAGAAGTACCATAAGGATCCCATTAAGCATTACACTCCTTATATATGTATACTCCCCGAAGGAGTACCAGAAGGATCCAATTAAGTATTACTCTCCTTATATATGTATACTGCCCGAAGAAGTACCATAAGGATCCCATTAAGCATTGTTCTCCTTATATATGTATACTCCCGGAAGAAGTACCATAAGGATCCCATTAAGCATTACTCTCCTTATATATGTATACTCCCCGAAGAAGTACCATAAGGATCCCATTAAGCATTACTCTCCTCATATATGTATACTCCCCGAAGAAGTACCATAAGGATCCCATTAAGCATTACTCTCCTTATATATGTATACTCCCCGAAGAAGTACCATAAGGATCCCATTAAGCATTACTCTCCTTATATAGGTATACTACCTGAAGAAGTACCATAAGGATCCCATTAGGCATTACTCTCCTTATATATGTATGCTCCCCGAAGAAGTACCATAAGGATCCCATTAAGCATTACTATCCTTATATATGTATACTCCCTGAAGGAGTACCATAAGGATCCCATTAAACATTACTCTCCTTATATATGTATACTCCCCAAAGAAGTAACACAAGGATCCCATTAAGCATTACTCTCCTTATATATGCATACTCCCCGAAGAAGTACCATAAGGATCCCATTAAGCATTACACTCCTTATATATGTATACTCCCCGAAGGAGTACCAGAAGGATCCCATTAAGTATTACTCTCCTTATATATGTATACTGCCCGAAGAAGTACCATAAGGATCCCATTAAGTATTACTCTCCTTATATATGTATACTCCCGGAAGAAGTACCATAAGGATCCCATTAAGCAATACTCTCCTTATATATGTATACTCCCTGAAGAAGTACCATAAGGATCCCATTAAGCATTACTCTCCTTATATATGTATACTCCCCGAAGAAGTACCATAAGGATCCCATTAAGCATTACTCTCCTTATATAGGTATACTACCTGAAGAAGTACCATAAGGATCCCATTAAGCATTACTCTCCTTATATATGTATACTCCCCGAAGAAGTACCATAAGGATCCCATTAAGCATTACTCTCCTTATATATGTATGCTCCCCGAAGAAGTACCATTAGGATCCCATTAAGCATTACTCTCCTTCTATATGTATTTTCCCTGAAGAAGTACCATAAGGATCCCATTAAGCATTACTCTCCTTATATATGTATACTCCCCAAAGAAGTACCATAAGGATTCCATTAAACATTACTCTTCTTATATATGTATACACCCCAAAGGAGTACCATAAGGATCCCATTAAGTATTACTCTCCTTATATATGTATACACCACAAAAATGTACAATAAGGATCCCATTAAGCATTACTCTCCTTATATAGGTATACTCAACAAAGAAGCACCATAAGGATCCCATTAAGCATTACTCTCCTTATATATGTATACTCCCCAAAGAAGCACCATAAGGATCGCATTAAGTATTACTCTCCTTATATATATATATATATATATACTCCCCAAAGAAGCACCATAAGGATCCCATTAAGTATTACTCCCCTTATATATGTAAACTCCCCAAAGGAGTACCATAAGGATCCCATTAAGAATGACTCTCCTTATATATGTATACTCCCCAAAGAAGTACCATAACGATCCCTTTAAGCATTACTCTCCTTATAGATGTATACTCCCCAAAGAAGTACCATAAGGATCCCTTTAAGTATTACTCTCCTTATATATGTATACTCCCCAAAGAAGTACCATAAGGATCCCATTAAGCATTACTCTCCTTATAGATGTATTCTCCCCAAAGAAGTACCATAAGGATATCTTTATGTATTACTCTCCTTATATATGTATACTCCCCAAAGAAGCACCATAAGGATCACATTAAGTATCACTCTCCTTATATATGTATACTCCCCAAAGAAGCACCATCATGTTCCCATTTACTATTACTCTCCTTATATATGTATACTCCCCAAAGAAGCACCATAAGGATCCCATTAAGTATTACTCCCCTTATATATGTACACTCCCCAAAGGAGTACCATAAGGATCCCATTAAGAATGACTCTCCTTATATATGTACACTCCCCAAAGAAGTACCATAAAGATCCCTTTAAGCATTACTCTCCTTATAGATGTATACTCCCCAAAGAAGTACCATAAGGATCCCTTTAAGTATTACTCTCCTTATATATGTATACTCCCCAAACAAAAACCATAATGATCCCATTAAGCATTACTCTCCTTAAAGATGTATACTCCCCAAAGAAGTACCATAAGGATCCCTTTAAGTATTACTCTCCTTATATATGTATACTCCCCAAAGAAGTACCATAAGGATCCCATTAAGCATTACTCTCCTTATATATGTATACTCCCCAAAGAAGTAGCATAAGGATCCCATTAAGCATTACTCTCCTTATATATGTATACTCCCCGAAGAAGTACCATAAGGATTCCCTTAAGAATTACTCTCCTTGTATATCTATACTCCACAAAGAAGTACCATAAGGATCCCATTAAACATTACTCTCCTTATATATGTATACTCCTCAAAGAAGTACCATAAGGATCCCATTAAGTATCACGCTCCTTATATATGTATACTCCCCAAAGAAGCACCATAAGGTTCCCATTAAGCATTACTCTCCTTATAGATGTATACTCCCCAAAGAAGTAACATAAGGATCCCATTAAGTATTACTCTCCTTCTATATGTATACTCCCCCAAAGAAGTACCATAAGGAACCCGTTAAGCATTACTCTCCTTCTATATGTATACTCCCCCAAAGAAGTACCATAAGGATTCCAAATAGTTTTACTCTCCTTATATATGTATACTCCCCAAAGACGTACCATAAGGATCCCATTAAGCATTACTCTCCTTATATATGTATACTCCCCGAAGAAGTACCATAAGTATCCCATTAAGCACTACTCTCCTTAAATATGTATACTCCCCAAAGACTACCATAAGGATCCCATTAAGCATTACTCTCCTTATATATGTATACTCTCCGAAGGAGTACCATAAGGATTCCTTTAAGAATTACTCTCCTTGTATATGTATACTCCACAAAGGAGTACCATAAGGATCACATTAAGCATTACTCTCCTTGTATATGTATACTCCCCAAAGAAGTACTATAAGGATCCCATTAAGCATTACTCTCCTTATATATGTATACTCCCCGAAGGAGTAACATAAGGTTCCCATTAAGTATTACTCTCCTTATATATGTATACTCCCCGAAGAAGTACCATAAGGATCCCATTAAGCATTACTCTCCTTATATATGTATACTCCCCGAAGGAGTAACATAAGGTTCCCATTAAGTATTACTCTCCTTATATATGTATACTCCCCGAAGAAGTACCATAAGGATCCCATTAAGCTTTACTCTCCTTATATATGTATACTCCCCGAAGAAGTACCAAAGGATCCCATTAAGCAATACTCTCCTTATATATGTATACTCCCCGAAGAAGTACCATAAGGATTCCATTAAGTATTACTCTCCTTATATATGTATACACCCCAAAGGAGTACCATAAGGATCCCATTAAGAATGACTCTCCTTATATATGTACACTCCCCAAAGAAGTACCATAAAGATCCCTTTAAGCATTACTCTCCTTATAGATGTATACTCCCCGAAGAAGTACCAAAGGATCCCATTAAGCAATACTCTCCTTATATATGTATACTCCCCGAAGAAGTACCATAAGGATTCCATTAAGTATTACTCTCCTTATATATGTATACTCCCCAAAGACGTACCATAAGGATCCCATTAAGCATTACTCTCCTTATATATGTATACTCCCCGAAGAAGTACCATAAGTATCCCATTAAGCACTACTCTCCTTAAATATGTATACTCCCCAAAGACTACCATAAGGATCCCATTAAGCATTACTCTCCTTATATATGTATACTCTCCGAAGGAGTACCATAAGGATTCCTTTAAGAATTACTCTCCTTGTATATGTATACTCCACAAAGGAGTACCATAAGGATCACATTAAGCATTACTCTCCTTGTATATGTATACTCCCCAAAGAAGTACCATAAGGATCCCATTAAGCATTACTCTCCTTATATATGTATACTCCCCGAAGGAGTAACATAAGGTTCCCATTAAGTATTACTCTCCTTATATATGTATACTCCCCGAAGAAGTACCATAAGGATCCCATTAAGCATTACTCTCCTTATATATGTATACTCCCCGAAGAAGTACCAAAGGATCCCATTAAGCAATACTCTCCTTATATATGTATACTCCCCGAAGAAGTACCATAAGGATTCCATTAAGTATTACTCTCCTTATATATGTATACACCCCGAAGAAGTACCATAAGAATCCCATTAAGCAATACTCTCCTTATATATGTATACTCCCCGAAGAAGTACCACAAGGATCACTTTAAGTATTACTCTCCTTATATATTTATACTCCCCAAAGAAGCACAATAAGGATCCCATTATGTATTACTCCCCTTATATATGTACACTCCCCAAAGGAGTACCATAAGGATCTCTTTAAGAATGGCTCTCCTTATATATGTATACACCCCGAAGAAGTACCATAAGGATCCCTTTAAGCATTACTCTTCTTATAGATGTATACTCCCAAAGAAGTACCATAAGGATCCATTTAAGTATTACTCTCCTTATATATGTATACTCCCCAAATAAGTACCATAAAGATCCCATTAAGCATTACTCTCCTTATATAGGTATACTACCTGAAGAAGTACCATAAGGATCCCATTAAGCATTACTCTCCTTATATATGTATACTGCCCGAAGAAGTACCATAAGGATCCCATTAAGCATTACTCTCCTTATATATGTATACTCCCCGAAGAAGTACCATAAGGATTCCATTAAGTATTACTCTCCTTATATATGTATACACCCCGAAGGAGTACCATAAGGATCCCATTAAGCATTACTCTCCTTATATATGTATACTCCCCAAAGGAGTACCATAAGGATCCAATTAAGCATTACTCTCCTTATATATGTACACTCCCCAAAGACGCACCATAAGGATCCCATTAAGTATTACTCTCCTTATATATGTACACTCCCCAAAGGAGTACCATAAGGATCACATTAAGTATTACTCTCCTTATATATGTATACACCCCAAAGGAGTACCATAAGGATCCCATTAAGCATTACTCTCCTTATATATGTATACTCCCCGAAGAAGTACCATAAGGATCCCATTAAGCATTACTATCCTTATATATGTATACTCCCTGAAGGAGTACCATAATGATCCCATTAAACATTACTCTCCTTATATATGTATACTCCCCGAAGAAGTAACACAAGGATCCCATTAAGCATTACTCTCCTTATATATGTATACTGCCCGAAGAAGTACCATAAGTATCCCATTAAGCATTGTTCTCCTTATATATGTATACTCCTGGAAGAAGTACCATAAGGATCACATTAAGCATTACTCTCCTTATATATGTATACTCCCCGAAGAAGTACCATAAGGATCCCATTAAGCATTACTCACCTCATATATGTATACTCCCCGAAGAAGTACCATAAGGATCCCATTAAGCATTACTCTCCTTATATATGTATACTCCCCAAAGAAGTACCATAAGGATCCCATTAAGCATTACTCTCCTTATATAGGTATACTACCTGAAGAAGTACCATAAGGATCCCATTAAGCATTACTCTCCTTCTATATGTATTTTCCCTGAAGAAGTACCATAAGGATCCCATTAAGCATTACTCTCCTTATATATGTATACTCCCCAAAGAAGTACCATATGGATTCCATTAAACATTACTCTTCTTATATATGTATACACCCCCAAAGGAGTACCATAAGGATCCCATTAAGTATTACTCTCCTTATATATGTAGACACCCCAAAGATGTACCATAAGGATCCCATTAAGCATTACTCTCCTTATATAGGTATACTCAACAAAGAAGCACCATAAGGATCCCATTAAGCATTACTCTCCTTATATATGTATACTCCCCAAAGAAGCACCATAAGGATCCCATTAAGTATTACTCTCCTTATATATATATACTCCCCAAAGAAGCAGCATAAGGATCCCATTAAATATCACTCCCCCTATATATGTACAATCCCCAAAGGAGTACCATAAGGATCCCATTAAGAATGACTCTCCTTATATATGTATACTCCCCAAAGAAGTACCATAAGGATCCCTTTAAGTATTACTCTCCTTATATATGTATACTCCCCAAAGAAGTACCATAAGGATCCCATTAAGCATTACTCTCCTTATAGATGTATTCTCCCCAAAGAAGTACCATAAGGATCTCTTTATGTATTACTCTCCTTATATATGTATACTCCCCAAAGAAGTACCGTAAGGATCCCATTAAGCATTATTCTCCTTATATATGTATACTCCCAAAAGAAGTAACACAAGGATCCCATTAAGTATTACTCACCTTTATATATGTATACACCCCAAAGATGTACCATAAGGATTCCATTAAGCATTATTCTCCTTATATATGTATACTCCCCGAAGGAGTACCTTAAGGATCCCTTTAAGCATTACTCTCCTTATATATGTATACTCCCCAAAGAAGTACCATAAGGATCCCATTAAGCATTACTCTCATTATATATGTATACTCCCCAAAGAAGTACCATAAGGATCCCATTAAGCATTACTCTCCTTATATATGTATACTCCCCGAAGAAGTACCATAAGGATCCCATAAGCTTTACTCTCCTTATATATATATACACCCCGAAGGAGTACCATAAGGATCCCATTAAGCATTACTTTCCTTATATATGTATACTCCCCGAAGAAGTACCTTAAGGATCCCATTAAGCATTACTATCCTTATATATGTATACTCCCCAAAGAAGTACCATAAGGATACCATTAAGCATTACTCTCCTTATATATGTATCCTCCCCGAAGAAGTACCATGAGGATCCCATTAAGCATTACTCTCCTTATATATGTATACTCACAGAAGAAGTACCAAAAGGATCCCATTAAGCATTACTATCCTTATATATGTATACTCCCCAAAGAAGTACCATAAGGATACCATTAAGCATTACTCTCCTTATATATGTATACTCCCCAAAGAAGCACCATAAGGATCCCATTAAGTATTACTCCCCTTATATATGTACACTCCCCAAACGAGTACCATAAGGATCCCATTAAGAATGACTCTCCTTATATATGTATACTCCCCAAAGAAGTACCATAAGGATCCCTTTAAGCATTACTCTCCTTATAGATGTATACTCCCCGAAGAAGTACCATAAGGATCCCATTAAACAATACTCTCCTTATATATGTATACTCCCCGAAGAAGTACCATAAGGATCCCATTAAGCAATACTCTCCTTATATATGTAAACTCCCCAAAAGAGTACCATAAGGATCTCTTTAAGAATGGCTCTCCTTATATATGTATACTCCCCGAAGAAGTACCATAAGTATCCCATTAAGCACTACTCTCCTTAAATATGTATACTCCCCAAAGACTACCATAAGGATCCCATTAAGCATTACTCTCCTTATATATGTATACTCTCCGAAGGAGTACCATAAGGATCCCATTAAGCATTACTCTCCTTATATATGTATACTCCCCGAAGAAGTACCAAAGGATCCCATTAAGCAATACTCTCCTTATATATGTATACTCCCCGAAGAAGTACCATAAGGATTCCATTAAGTATTACTCTCCTTGTATATGTATACTCCACAAAGGAGTACCATAAGGATCACATTAAGCATTACTCTCCTTGTATATGTATACTCCCCAAAGAAGTACCATAAGGATCCCATTAAGCATTACTCTCCTTATATATGTATACTCCCCGAAGGAGTAACATAAGGTTCCCATTAAGTATTACTCTCCTTATATATGTATACTCCCCGAAGAAGTACCATAAGGATCCCATTAAGCATTACTCTCCTTATATATGTATACTCCCCGAAGAAGTACCAAAGGATCCCATTAAGCAATACTCTCCTTATATATGTATACTCCCCGAAGAAGTACCATAAGGATTCCATTAAGTATTACTCTCCTTATATATGTATACACCCCGAAGGAGTACCATAAGGATCCCATTAAGCATTACTCTCCTTATATATGTATACTCCCCAAAGGAGTACCATAAGGATCCAATTAAGCATTACTCTCCTTATATATGTATACTCCCCAAAGACGCACCATAAGGATCCCATTAAGTATTACTCTCCTTATATATGTACACTCCCCAAAGGAGTACCATAAGGATCACATTAAGTATTACTCTCCTTATATATGTATACATCCCAAAGGAGTACCATAAGGATCCCATTAAGCATTACTCTCCTTATATAGGTATACTCAACAAAGAAGCACCATAAGGATCCCATTAAGCATTACTCTCCTTATATATATATACTCCCCGAAGAAGTACCATAAGGATCCCATTAAGCAATACTCTCCTTATATATGTATACTCCCCGAAGAAGTACCATAAGGATCCCATTAAGCAATACTCTCCTTATATATGTATACTCCCCGAAGAAGTACCACAAGAATCCCATTAAGCAATACTCTCCTTATATATGTATACTCCGCGAAGAAGTACCACAAGGATCACTTTAAGTATTACTCTCCTTATATATTTATACTCCCCAAAGAAGCACAATAAGGATCCCATTATGTATTACTCCCCTTATATATGTACACTCCCCAAAGGAGTACCATAAGGATCTCTTTAAGAATGGCTCTCCTTATATATGTATACACCCCGAAGAAGTACCATAAGGATCCCTTTAAGCATTACTCTTCTTATAGATGTATACTCCCCAAAGAAGTACCATAAGGATCCATTTAAGTATTACTCTCCTTATATATGTATACTCCCCAAATAAGTACCATAAAGATCCCATTAAGCATTACTCTCCTTATATAGGTATACTACCTGAAGAAGTACCATAAGGATCCCATTAAGCATTACTCTCCTTATATATGTATACTGCCCGAAGAAGTACCATAAGGATCCCATTAAGCATTACTCTCCTTATATATGTATACTCCCCGAAGAAGTACCATAAGGATTCCATTAAGTATTACTCTCCTTATATATGTATACACCCCGAAGGAGTACCATAAGGATCCCATTAAGCATTACTCTCCTTATATATGTATACTCCCCAAAGGAGTACCATAAGGATCCAATTAAGCATTACTCTCCTTATATATGTATACTCCCCAAAGACGCACCATAAGGATCCCATTAAGTATTACTCTCCTTATATATGTACACTCCCCAAAGGAGTACCATAAGGATCACATTAAGTATTACTCTCCTTATATATGTATACACCCCAAAGGAGTACCATAAGGATCCCATTAAGCATTACTCTCCTTATATATGTATACTCCCCGAAGAAGTACCATAAGGATCCCATTAAGCATTACTATCCTTATATATGTATACTCCCTGAAGGAGTACCATAATGATCCCATTAAACATTACTCTCCTTATATATGAATACTCCCCGAAGAAGTAACACAAGGATCCCATTAAGCATTACTCTCCTTATATATGTATACTGCCCGAAGAAGTACCATAAGGATCCCATTAAGCATTGTTCTCCTTATATATGTATACTCCTGGAAGAAGTACCATAAGGATCCCATTAAGCATTACTCTCCTTATATATGTATACTCCCCGAAGAAGTACCATAAGGATCCCATTAAGCATTACTCACCTCATATATGTATACTCCCCGAAGAAGTACCATAAGGATCCCATTAAGCATTACTCTCCTTATATATGTATACTCCCCAAAGAAGTACCATAAGGATCCCATTAAGCATTACTCTCCTTATATAGGTATACTACCTGAAGAAGTACCATAAGGATCCCATTAAGCATTACTCTCCTTCTATATGTATTTTCCCTGAAGAAGTACCATAAGGATCCCATTAAGCATTACTCTCCTTATATATGTATACTCCCCAAAGAAGTACCATATGGATTCCATTAAACATTACTCTTCTTATATATGTATACACCCCCAAAGGAGTACCATAAGGATCCCATTAAGTATTACTCTCCTTATATATGTAGACACCCCAAAGATGTACCATAAGGATCCCATTAAGCATTACTCTCCTTATATAGGTATTCTCAACAAAGAAGCACCATAAGGATCCCATTAAGCATTACTCTCCTTATATATGTATACTCCCCAAAGAAGCACCATAAGGATCCCATTAAGTATTACTCTCCTTATATATATATACTCCCCAAAGAAGCAGCATAAGGATCCCATTAAGTATCACTCCCCCTATATATGTACAATCCCCAAAGGAGTACCATAAGGATCCCATTAAGAATGACTCTCCTTATATATGTATACTCCCCAAAGAAGTACCATAAGGATCCCTTTAAGTATTACTCTCCTTATATATGTATACTCCCCAAAGAAGTACCATAAGGATCCCATTAAGCATTACTCTCCTTATAGATGTATTCTCCCCAAAGAAGTACCATAAGGATCTCTTTATGTATTACTCTCCTTATATATGTATACTCCCCAAAGAAGTACCGTAAGGATCCCATTAAGCATTATTCTCCTTATATATGTATACTCCCAAAAGAAGTAACACAAGGATCCCATTAAGTATTACTCACCTTTATATATGTATACACCCCAAAGATGTACCATAAGGATTCCATTAAGCATTATTCTCCTTATATATGTATACTCCCCGAAGGAGTACCTTAAGGATCCCTTTAAGCATTACTCTCCTTATATATGTATACTCCCCAAAGAAGTACCATAAGGATCCCATTAAGCATTACTCTCATTATATATGTATACTCCCCAAAGAAGTACCATAAGGATCCCATTAAGCATTACTCTCCTTATATATGTATACTCCCCGAAGAAGTACCATAAGGATCCCATAAGCTTTACTCTCCTTATATATATATACACCCCGAAGGAGTACCATAAGGATCCCATTAAGCATTACTTTCCTTATATATGTATACTCCCCGAAGAAGTACCTTAAGGATCCCATTAAGCATTACTATCCTTATATATGTATACTCCCCAAAGAAGTACCATAAGGATACCATTAAGCATTACTCTCCTTATATATGTATCCTCCCCGAAGAAGTACCATGAGGATCCCATTAAGCATTACTCTCCTTATATATGTATACTCACCGAAGAAGTACCAAAAGGATCCCATTAAGCATTACTATCCTTATATATGTATACTCCCCAAAGAAGTACCATAAGGATACCATTAAGCATTACTCTCCTTATATATGTATACTCCCCAAAGAAGCACCATAAGGATCCCATTAAGTATTACTCCCCTTATATATGTACACTCCCCAAACGAGTACCATAAGGATCCCATTAAGAATGACTCTCCTTATATATGTATACTCCCCAAAGAAGTACCATAAGGATCCCTTTAAGCATTACTCTCCTTATAGATGTATACTCCCCGAAGAAGTACCATAAGGATCCCATTAAACAATACTCTCCTTATATATGTATACTCCCCGAAGAAGTACCATAAGGATCCCATTAAGCAATACTCTCCTTATATATGTAAACTCCCCAAAAGAGTACCATAAGGATCTCTTTAAGAATGGCTCTCCTTATATATGTATACTCCCCGAAGAAGTACCATAAGTATCCCATTAAGCACTACTCTCCTTAAATATGTATACTCCCCAAAGACTACCATAAGGATCCCATTAAGCATTACTCTCCTTATATATGTATACTCTCCGAAGGAGTACCATAAGGATCCCATTAAGCATTACTCTCCTTATATATGTATACTCCCCGAAGAAGTACCAAAGGATCCCATTAAGCAATACTCTCCTTATATATGTATACTCCCCGAAGAAGTACCATAAGGATTCCATTAAGTATTACTCTCCTTGTATATGTATACTCCACAAAGGAGTACCATAAGGATCACATTAAGCATTACTCTCCTTGTATATGTATACTCCCCAAAGAAGTACCATAAGGATCCCATTAAGCATTACTCTCCTTATATATGTATACTCCCCGAAGGAGTAACATAAGGTTCCCATTAAGTATTACTCTCCTTATATATGTATACTCCCCGAAGAAGTACCATAAGGATCCCATTAAGCATTACTCTCCTTATATATGTATACTCCCCGAAGAAGTACCAAAGGATCCCATTAAGCAATACTCTCCTTATATATGTATACTCCCCGAAGAAGTACCATAAGGATTCCATTAAGTATTACTCTCCTTATATATGTATACACCCCGAAGGAGTACCATAAGGATCCCATTAAGCATTACTCTCCTTATATATGTATACTCCCCAAAGGAGTACCATAAGGATCCAATTAAGCATTACTCTCCTTAGATATGTATACTCCCCAAAGACGCACCATAAGGATCCCATTAAGTATTACTCTCCTTATATATGTACACTCCCCAAAGGAGTACCATAAGGATCACATTAAGTATTACTCTCCTTATATATGTATACACCCCAAAGGAGTACCATAAGGATCCCATTAAGCATTACTCTCCTTATATAGGTATACTCAACAAAGAAGCACCATAAGGATCCCATTAAGCATTACTCTCCTTATATATATATACTCCCCGAAGAAGTACCATAAGGATCCCATTAGGCAATACTCTCCTTATATATGTATACTCCCCGAAGAAGTACCATAAGGATCCCATTAAGCAATACTCTCCTTATATATGTATACTCCCCGAAGAAGTACCATAAGAATCCCATTAAGCAATACTCTCCTTATATATGTATACTCCCCGAAGAAGTACCACAAGGATCCCATTATGTATTACTCCCCTTATATATGTACACTCCCCAAAGGAGTACCATAAGGATCTCTTTAAGAATGGCTCTCCTTATATATGTATACACCCCGAAGAAGTACCATAAGGATCCCTTTAAGCATTACTCTCCTTATAGATGCATACTCCCCAAAAAAGTACCATAAGGATCCATTTAAGTATTACTCTCCTTATATATGTATACTCCCCGAAGAAGTACCATAAGGATCCCATTAAGCATTACTATCCTTATATGTTTACACTCCCCAAAGAAGTAGCATAAGGATCCCATTAAGCATTACTCTCCTTATATATGTATACACCCCCAAAGGAGTACCATAAGGATCCCATTAAGTATTACTCTCCTTATATAAGTATACACCCCAAAGATGTACCATAAGGATCCCATTAAGAATTACTCTCCTTATATAGGTATACTCAACAAAGAAGCACCATAAGGATCCCATTAAGCATTACTCTCCTTATATATGTATACTCCCCAAAGAAGCACCATAAGGATCCCATTAAGTATCACTCCCCCTATATATGTACACTCCCCAAAGGAGTACCATAAGGATCCCATTAAGAATGACTCTCCTTATATATGTATACTCCCCAAAGAAGTACCATAAGGATCCCTTTAAGTATTACTCTCCTTATATATGTATACTCCCCAAAGAAGTACCATAAGGATCCCATTAAGAATTACTCTCCTTATAGATGTATTCTCCCCAAAGAAGTACCATAAGGATCTCTTTATGTATTACTCTCCTTATATATGTATACTCCCCAAAGAAGTACCGTAAGGATCCCATTAAGCATTACTCTCCTTGTATATGTATACTCCCCAAAGAAGTACCATAAGGATCCCATTAAGCATTACTCTCCTTATATATGTATACTCCCCGAAGAAGTACCAAAGGATCCCATTAAGCAATACTCTCCTTATATATGTATACTCCCCGAAGAAGTACCATAAGGATTCCATAAAGTATTACTCTCCTTGTATATGTATACACCCCGAAGGAGTACCATAAGGATCCCATTAAGCATTACTCTCCTTATATATGTATATTCCCCGAAGGAGTACCATAAGGATCCAATTAAGCATTACTCTCCTTATATATGTATACTCCCCAAAGACGCACCATAGGGATCCCATTAAGTATTACTCTCCTTATATATGTAGACACCCCAAAGATGTACCATAAGGATCCCATTAAGCATTACTCTCCTTATATAGGTATACTCAACAAAGAAGCACCATAAGGATCCCATTAAGCATTACTCTCCTTATATATGTATACTCCCCAAAGAAGCACCATAAGGATCCCATTAAGTATTACTCTCCTTATATATATATACTCCCCAAAGAAGCAGCATAAGGATCCCATTAAGTATCACTCCCCCTATATATGTACACTCCCCAAAGGAGTACCATAAGGATCCCATTAAGAATGACTCTCCTTATATATGTATACTCCCCAAAGAAGTACCATAAGGATCCCTTTAAGTATTACTCTCCTTATATATGTATACTCCCCAAAGAAGTACCATAAGGATCCCATTAAGCATTACTCTCCTTATAGATGTATTCTCCCCAAAGAAGTACCATAAGGATCTCTTTATGTATTACTCTCCTTATATATGTATACTCCCCAAAGAAGTACCGTAAGGATCCCATTAAGCATTATTCTCCTTATATATGTATACTCCCAAAAGAAGTAACACAAGGATCCCATTAAGTATTACTCACCTTTATATATGTATACACCCCAAAGATGTACCATAAGGATTCCATTAAGCATTATTCTCCTTATATATGTACACTCCCCGAAGTAGTACCTTAAGGATCCCTTTAAGCATTACTCTCCTTATATATGTATACTCCCCAAAGAAGTACCATAAGGATCCCATTAAGCATTACTCTCATTATATATGTATACTCCCCAAAGAAGTACCATAAGGATCCCATTAAGCATTCCTCTCCTTATATATGTATACTCCCCGAAGAAGTACCATAAGGATCCCATAAGCTTTACTCTCCTTATATATATATATATACACCCCGAAGGAGTACCATAAGGATCCCATTAAGCATTACTTTCCTTATATATGTATACTCCCCGAAGAAGTACCTTAAGGATCCCATTAAGCATTACTATCCTTATATATGTATACTCCCCAAAGAAGTACCATAAGGATACCATTAAGCATTACTCTCCTTATATATGTATCCTCCCCGAAGAAGTACCATGAGGATCCCATTAAGCATTACTCTCCTTATATATGTATACTCACCGAAGAAGTACCAAAAGGATCCCATTAAGCATTACTATCCTTATATATGTATACTCCCCAAAGAAGTACCATAAGGATACCATTAAGCATTACTCTCCTTATATATGTATACTCCCCAAAGAAGCACCATAAGGATCCCATTAAGTATTACTCCCCTTATATATGTACACTCCCCAAACGAGTACCATAAGGATCCCATTAAGAATGACTCTCCTTATATATGTATACTCCCCAAAGAAGTACCATAAGGATCCCTTTAAGCATTACTCGCCTTATAGATGTATACTCCCCGAAGAAGTACCATAAGGATCCCATTAAACAATACTCTCCTTATATATGTATACTCCCCGAAGAAGTACCATAAGGATCCCATTAAGCAATACTCTCCTTATATATGTAAGCTCCCCAAAAGAGTACCATAAGGATCTCTTTAAGAATGGCTCTCCTTATATATGTATACTCCCCGAAGAAGTACCATAAGTATCCCATTAAGCACTACTCTCCTTAAATATGTATACTCCCCAAAGACTACCATAAGGATCCCATTAAGCATTACTCTCCTTATATATGTATACTCTCCGAAGGAGTACCATAAGGATTCCTTTAAGAATTACTCTCCTTGTATATGTATACTCCACAAAGGAGTACCATAAGGATCACATTAAGCATTACTCTCCTTGTATATGTATACTCCCCAAAGAAGTACCATAAGGATCCCATTAAGCATTACTCTCCTTATATATGTATACTCCCCGAAGGAGTAACATAAGGTTCCCATTAAGTATTACTCTCCTTATATATGTATACTCCCCGAAGAAGTACCATAAGGATCCCATTAAGCATTACTCTCCTTATATATGTATACTCCCCGAAGAAGTACCAAAGGATCCCATTAAGCAATACTCTCCTTATATATGTATACTCCCCGAAGAAGTACCATAAGGATTCCATAAAGTATTACTCTCCTTATATATGTATACACCCCGAAGGAGTACCATAAGGATCCCATTAAGCATTACTCTCCTTATATATGTATATTCCCCGAAGGAGTACCATAAGGATCCAATTAAGCATTACTCTCCTTATATATGTATACTCCCCAAAGACGCACCATAGGGATCCCATTAAGTATTACTCTCCTTATATATGTAGACACCCCAAAGATGTACCATAAGGATCCCATTAAGCATTACTCTCCTTATATAGGTATACTCAACAAAGAAGCACCATAAGGATCCCATTAAGCATTACTCTCCTTATATATGTATACTCCCCAAAGAAGCACCATAAGGATCCCATTAAGTATTACTCTCCTTATATATATATACTCCCCAAAGAAGCAGCATAAGGATCCCATTAAGTATCACTCCCCCTATATATGTACACTCCCCAAAGGAGTACCATAAGGATCCCATTAAGAATGACTCTCCTTATATATGTATACTCCCCAAAGAAGTACCATAAGGATCCCTTTAAGTATTACTCTCCTTATATATGTATACTCCCCAAAGAAGTACCATAAGGATCCCATTAAGCATTACTCTCCTTATAGATGTATTCTCCCCAAAGAAGTACCATAAGGATCTCTTTATGTATTACTCTCCTTATATATGTATACTCCCCAAAGAAGTACCGTAAGGATCCCATTAAGCATTATTCTCCTTATATATGTATACTCCCAAAAGAAGTAACACAAGGATCCCATTAAGTATTACTCACCTTTATATATGTATACACCCCAAAGATGTACCATAAGGATTCCATTAAGCATTATTCTCCTTATATATGTACACTCCCCGAAGGAGTACCTTAAGGATCCCTTTAAGCATTACTCTCCTTATATATGTATACTCCCCAAAGAAGTACCATAAGGATCCCATTAAGCATTACTCTCATTATATATGTATACTCCCCAAAGAAGTACCATAAGGATCCCATTAAGCATTCCTCTCCTTATATATGTATACTCCCCGAAGAAGTACCATAAGGATCCCATAAGCTTTACTCTCCTTATATATATATATACACCCCGAAGGAGTACCATAAGGATCCCATTAAGCATTACTTTCCTTATATATGTATACTCCCCGAAGAAGTACCTTAAGGATCCCATTAAGCATTACTTTCCTTATATATGTATACTCCCCGAAGAAGTACCTTAAGGATCCCATTAAGCATTACTATCCTTATATATGTATACTCCCCAAAGAAGTACCATGAGGATCCCATTAAGCATTACTCTCCTTATATATGTATACTCACCGAAGAAGTACCAAAAGGATCCCATTAAGCATTACTATCCTTATATATGTATACTCCCCAAAGAAGTACCATAAGGATACCATTAAGCATTACTCTCCTTATATATGTATACTCCCCAAAGAAGCACCATAAGGATCCCATTAAGTATTACTCCCCTTATATATGTACACTCCCCAAACGAGTACCATAAGGATCCCATTAAGAATGACTCTCCTTATATATGTATACTCCCCAAAGAAGTACCATAAGGATCCCTTTAAGCATTACTCGCCTTATAGATGTATACTCCCCGAAGAAGTACCATAAGGATCCCATTAAACAATACTCTCCTTATATATGTATACTCCCCGAAGAAGTACCATAAGGATCCCATTAAGCAATACTCTCCTTATATATGTAAGCTCCCCAAAAGAGTACCATAAGGATCTCTTTAAGAATGGCTCTCCTTATATATGTATACTCCCCGAAGAAGTACCATAAGTATCCCATTAAGCACTACTCTCCTTAAATATGTATACTCCCCAAAGACTACCATAAGGATCCCATTAAGCATTACTCTCCTTATATATGTATACTCTCCGAAGGAGTACCATAAGGATTCCTTTAAGAATTACTCTCCTTGTATATGTATACTCCACAAAGGAGTACCATAAGGATCACATTAAGCATTACTCTCCTTGTATATGTATACTCCCCAAAGAAGTACCATAAGGATCCCATTAAGCATTACTCTCCTTATATATGTATACTCCCCGAAGGAGTAACATAAGGTTCCCATTAAGTATTACTCTCCTTATTTATGTATACTCCCCGAAGAAGTACCATAAGGATCCCATTAAGCATTACTCTCCTTATATATGTATACTCCCCGAAGAAGTACCAAAGGATCCCATTAAGCAATACTCTCCTTATATATGTATACTCCCCAAAGGAGTACCATAAGGATCCAATTAAGCATTACTCTCCTTATATATGTATACTCCCCAAAGACGCACCATAAGGATCCCATTAAGTATTACTCTCCTTATATATGTACACTCCCCAAAGGAGTACCATAAGGATTCCATTAAGTATTACTCTCCTTATATATGTATACACCCCGAAGGAGTACCATAAGGATGCCATTAAGCATTACTCTCCTTATATATGTATACTCCCCAAAGGAGTACCATAAGGATCCAATTAAGCATTACTCTCCTTATATATGTATACTCCCCAAAGACGCACCATAAGGATCCCATTAAGTATTACTCTCCTTATATATGTACACTCCCCAAAGGAGTACCATAAGGATCACATTAAGTATTACTCTCCTTATATATGTATACACCCCAAAGGAGTACCATAAGGATCCCATTAAGCATTACTCTCCTTATATAGGTATACTCAACAAAGAAGCACCATAAGGATCCCATTAAGCATTACTCTCCTTATATATATATACTCCCCGAAGAAGTACCATAAGGATCCCATTAAGCAATACTCTCCTTATATATGTATACTCCCCGAAGAAGTACCATAAGGATCCCATTAAGCAATACTCTCCTTATATATGTATACTCCCCGAAGAAGTACCATAAGAATCCCATTAAGCAATACTCTCCTTATATATGTTTACTCCCTGAAGAAGTACCACAAGGATCACTTTAAGTATTACTCTCCTTATATATGTATACTCCCCAAAGAAGCACAATAAGGATCCCATTATGTATTACTCCCCTTATATATGTACACTCCCCAAAGGAGTACCATAAGGATCTCTTTAAGAATGGCTCTCCTTATATATGTATACACCCCGAAGAAGTACCATAAGGATCCCTTTAAGCATTACTCTCCTTATAGATGTATACTCCCCAAAGAAGTACCATAAGGATCCATTTAAGTATTACTCTCCTTATATATGTATACTCCCCAAATAAGTACCAAAAAGATCCCATTAAGCATTACTCTCCTTATATGTTTACACTCCCCAAAGAAGTAGCATAAGGATCCCATTAAGCATTACTCTCCTTATATATGTATACTCCCCGAAGAAGTACCATAAGGATCCCATTAAGCATTACTATCCTTATATATGTATACTCCCTGAAGGAGTACCATAAGGATCCCATTAAACATTACTCTCCTTATATATGTATACTCCCCGAAGAAGTAACACAAGGATCCCATTAAGCATTACTCTCCTTATATATGCATACTCCCCGAAGAAGTACCATAAGGATCCCATTAAGCATTACACTCCTTATATATGTATACTTCCCGAAGGAGTACCAGAAGGATCCCATTAAGTATTACTCTCCTTATATATGTATACTGCCCGAAGAAGTACCATAAGGATCCCATTAAGCATTGTTCTCCTTATATATGTATACTCCCGGAAGAAGTACCATAAGGATCCCATTAAGCATTACTCTCCTTATATATGTATACTCCCCGAAGAAGTACCATAAGGATCCCATTAAGCATTACTCACCTCATATATGTATACTCCCCGAAGAAGTACCATAAGGATCCCATTAAGCATTACTCTCCTTATATATGTATACTCCCCAAAGAAGTACCATAAGGATCCCATTAAGCATTACTCTCCTTATATAGGTATACTACCTGAAGAAGTACCATAAGGATCCCATTAAGCATTACTCTCCTTATATATGTATACTGCCCGAAGAAGTACCATAAGGATTCCATTAAGCATTACTCTCCTTATATATGTATGCTCCCCGAAGAAGTACCATTAGGATCCCATTAAGCATTACTCTCCTTATATATGTATACTCCCCAAAGAAGTACCATATGGATTCCATTAAACATTACTCTTCTTATATATGTATACACCCCCAAAGGAGTACCATAAGGATCCCATTAAGTATTACTCTCCTTATATAAGTATACACCCCAAAGATGTACCATAAGGATCCCATTAAGAATTACTCTCCTTATATAGGTATACTCAACAAAGAAGCACCATAAGGATCCCATTAAGCATTACTCTCCTTATATATGTATACTCCCCAAAGAAGCACCATAAGGATCCCATTAAGTATTACTCTCCTTATATATATATACTCCCCAAAGAAGCAGCATAAGGATCCCGTTAAGTATCACTCCCCCTATATATGTACACTCCCCAAAGGAGTACCATAAGGATCCCATTAAGAATGACTCTCCTTATATATGTATACTCCCTGAAGGAGTACCATAAGGATCCCATTAAACATTACTCTCCTTATATATGTATACTCCCCGAAGAAGTAACACAAGGATCCCATTAAGCATTACTCTCCTTATATATGCATACTCCCCGAAGAAGTACCATAAGGATCCCATTAAGCATTACACTCCTTATATATGTATACTTCCCGAAGGAGTACCAGAAGGATCCCATTAAGTATTACTCTCCTTATATATGTATACTGCCCGAAGAAGTACCATAAGGATCCCATTAAGCATTGTTCTCCTTATATATGTATACTCCCGGAAGAAGTACCATAAGGATCCCATTAAGCATTACTCTCCTTATATATGTATACTCCCCGAAGAAGTACCATAAGGATCCCATTAAGCATTACTCACCTCATATATGTATACTCCCCGAAGAAGTACCATAAGGATCCCATTAAGCATTACTCTCCTTATATATGTATACTCCCCAAAGAAGTACCATAAGGATCCCATTAAGCATTACTCTCCTTATATAGGTATACTACCTGAAGAAGTACCATAAGGATCCCATTAAGCATTACTCTCCTTATATATGTATACTGCCCGAAGAAGTACCATAAGGATTCCATTAAGCATTACTCTCCTTATATATGTATGCTCCCCGAAGAAGTACCATTAGGATCCCATTAAGCATTACTCTCCTTATATATGTATACTCCCCAAAGAAGTACCATATGGATTCCATTAAACATTACTCTTCTTATATATGTATACACCCCCAAAGGAGTACCATAAGGATCCCATTAAGTATTACTCTCCTTATATAAGTATACACCCCAAAGATGTACCATAAGGATCCCATTAAGAATTACTCTCCTTATATAGGTATACTCAACAAAGAAGCACCATAAGGATCCCATTAAGCATTACTCTCCTTATATATGTATACTCCCCAAAGAAGCACCATAAGGATCCCATTAAGTATTACTCTCCTTATATATATATATATATACTCCCCAAAGAAGCACCATAAGGATCCCATTAAGTATTACTCCCCTTATATATGTAAACTCCCCAAAGGAGTACCATAAGGATCCCATTAAGAATGACTCTCCTTATATATGTATACTCCCCAAAGAAGTACCATAACGATCCCTTTAAGCATTACTCTCCTTATAGATGTATACTCCCCAAAGAAGTACCATAAGGATCCCTTTAAGTATTACTCTCCTTATATATGTATACTCCCCAAAGAAGTACCATAAGGATCCCATTAAGCATTACTCTCCTTATAGATGTATTCTCCCCAAAGAAGTACCATAAGGATATCTTTATGTATTACTCTCCTTATATATGTATACTCCCCAAAGAAGCACCATAAGGATCACATTAAGTATCACTCTCCTTATATATGTATACTCCCCAAAGAAGCACCATCATGTTCCCATTTACTATTACTCTCCTTATATATGTATACTCCCCAAAGAAGCACCATAAGGATCCCATTAAGTATTACTCCCCTTATATATGTACACTCCCCAAAGGAGTACCATAAGGATCCCATTAAGAATGACTCTCCTTATATATGTACACTCCCCAAAGAAGTACCATAAAGATCCCTTTAAGCATTACTCTCCTTATAGATGTATACTCCCCAAAGAAGTACCATAAGGATCCCTTTAAGTATTACTCTCCTTATATATGTATACTCCCCAAACAAAAACCATAATGATCCCATTAAGCATTACTCTCCTTAAAGATGTATACTCCCCAAAGAAGTACCATAAGGATCCCTTTAAGTATTACTCTCCTTATATATGTATACTCCCCAAAGAAGTACCATAAGGATCCCATTAAGCATTACTCTCCTTATATATGTATACTCCCCAAAGAAGTAGCATAAGGATCCCATTAAGCATTACTCTCCTTATATATGTATACTCCCCGAAGAAGTACCATAAGGATTCCCTTAAGAATTACTCTCCTTGTATATCTATACTCCACAAAGAAGTACCATAAGGATCCCATTAAACATTACTCTCCTTATATATGTATACTCCTCAAAGAAGTACCATAAGGATCCCATTAAGTATCACGCTCCTTATATATGTATACTCCCCAAAGAAGCACCATAAGGTTCCCATTAAGCATTACTCTCCTTATAGATGTATACTCCCCAAAGAAGTAACATAAGGATCCCATTAAGTATTACTCTCCTTCTATATGTATACTCCCCCAAAGAAGTACCATAAGGAACCCGTTAAGCATTACTCTCCTTCTATATGTATACTCCCCCAAAGAAGTACCATAAGGATTCCAAATAGTTTTACTCTCCTTATATATGTATACTCCCCAAAGACGTACCATAAGGATCCCATTAAGCATTACTCTCCTTATATATGTATACTCCCCGAAGAAGTACCATAAGTATCCCATTAAGCACTACTCTCCTTAAATATGTATACTCCCCAAAGACTACCATAAGGATCCCATTAAGCATTACTCTCCTTATATATGTATACTCTCCGAAGGAGTACCATAAGGATTCCTTTAAGAATTACTCTCCTTGTATATGTATACTCCACAAAGGAGTACCATAAGGATCACATTAAGCATTACTCTCCTTGTATATGTATACTCCCCAAAGAAGTACTATAAGGATCCCATTAAGCATTACTCTCCTTATATATGTATACTCCCCGAAGGAGTAACATAAGGTTCCCATTAAGTATTACTCTCCTTATATATGTATACTCCCCGAAGAAGTACCATAAGGATCCCATTAAGCATTACTCTCCTTATATATGTATACTCCCCGAAGGAGTAACATAAGGTTCCCATTAAGTATTACTCTCCTTATATATGTATACTCCCCGAAGAAGTACCATAAGGATCCCATTAAGCTTTACTCTCCTTATATATGTATACTCCCCGAAGAAGTACCAAAGGATCCCATTAAGCAATACTCTCCTTATATATGTATACTCCCCGAAGAAGTACCATAAGGATTCCATTAAGTATTACTCTCCTTATATATGTATACACCCCAAAGGAGTACCATAAGGATCCCATTAAGAATGACTCTCCTTATATATGTACACTCCCCAAAGAAGTACCATAAAGATCCCTTTAAGCATTACTCTCCTTATAGATGTATACTCCCCGAAGAAGTACCAAAGGATCCCATTAAGCAATACTCTCCTTATATATGTATACTCCCCGAAGAAGTACCATAAGGATTCCATTAAGTATTACTCTCCTTATATATGTATACTCCCCAAAGACGTACCATAAGGATCCCATTAAGCATTACTCTCCTTATATATGTATACTCCCCGAAGAAGTACCATAAGTATCCCATTAAGCACTACTCTCCTTAAATATGTATACTCCCCAAAGACTACCATAAGGATCCCATTAAGCATTACTCTCCTTATATATGTATACTCTCCGAAGGAGTACCATAAGGATTCCTTTAAGAATTACTCTCCTTGTATATGTATACTCCACAAAGGAGTACCATAAGGATCACATTAAGCATTACTCTCCTTGTATATGTATACTCCCCAAAGAAGTACCATAAGGATCCCATTAAGCATTACTCTCCTTATATATGTATACTCCCCGAAGGAGTAACATAAGGTTCCCATTAAGTATTACTCTCCTTATATATGTATACTCCCCGAAGAAGTACCATAAGGATCCCATTAAGCATTACTCTCCTTATATATGTATACTCCCCGAAGAAGTACCAAAGGATCCCATTAAGCAATACTCTCCTTATATATGTATACTCCCCGAAGAAGTACCATAAGGATTCCATTAAGTATTACTCTCCTTATATATGTATACACCCCGAAGAAGTACCATAAGAATCCCATTAAGCAATACTCTCCTTATATATGTATACTCCCCGAAGAAGTACCACAAGGATCACTTTAAGTATTACTCTCCTTATATATTTATACTCCCCAAAGAAGCACAATAAGGATCCCATTATGTATTACTCCCCTTATATATGTACACTCCCCAAAGGAGTACCATAAGGATCTCTTTAAGAATGGCTCTCCTTATATATGTATACACCCCGAAGAAGTACCATAAGGATCCCTTTAAGCATTACTCTTCTTATAGATGTATACTCCCAAAGAAGTACCATAAGGATCCATTTAAGTATTACTCTCCTTATATATGTATACTCCCCAAATAAGTACCATAAAGATCCCATTAAGCATTACTCTCCTTATATAGGTATACTACCTGAAGAAGTACCATAAGGATCCCATTAAGCATTACTCTCCTTATATATGTATACTGCCCGAAGAAGTACCATAAGGATCCCATTAAGCATTACTCTCCTTATATATGTATACTCCCCGAAGAAGTACCATAAGGATTCCATTAAGTATTACTCTCCTTATATATGTATACACCCCGAAGGAGTACCATAAGGATCCCATTAAGCATTACTCTCCTTATATATGTATACTCCCCAAAGGAGTACCATAAGGATCCAATTAAGCATTACTCTCCTTATATATGTATACTCCCCAAAGACGCACCATAAGGATCCCATTAAGTATTACTCTCCTTATATATGTACACTCCCCAAAGGAGTACCATAAGGATCACATTAAGTATTACTCTCCTTATATATGTATACACCCCAAAGGAGTACCATAAGGATCCCATTAAGCATTACTCTCCTTATATATGTATACTGCCCGAAGAAGTACCATAAGGATCCCATTAAGCATTGTTCTCCTTATATATGTATACTCCTGGAAGAAGTACCATAAGGATCACATTAAGCATTACTCTCCTTATATATGTATACTCCCCGAAGAAGTACCATAAGGATCCCATTAAGCATTACTCACCTCATATATGTATACTCCCCGAAGAAGTACCATAAGGATCCCATTAAGCATTACTCTCCTTATATATGTATACTCCCCAAAGAAGTACCATAAGGATCCCATTAAGCATTACTCTCCTTATATAGGTATACTACCTGAAGAAGTACCATAAGGATCCCATTAAGCATTACTCTCCTTCTATATGTATTTTCCCTGAAGAAGTACCATAAGGATCCCATTAAGCATTACTCTCCTTATATATGTATACTCCCCAAAGAAGTACCATATGGATTCCATTAAACATTACTCTTCTTATATATGTATACACCCCCAAAGGAGTACCATAAGGATCCCATTAAGTATTACTCTCCTTATATATGTAGACACCCCAAAGATGTACCATAAGGATCCCATTAAGCATTACTCTCCTTATATAGGTATACTCAACAAAGAAGCACCATAAGGATCCCATTAAGCATTACTCTCCTTATATATGTATACTCCCCAAAGAAGCACCATAAGGATCCCATTAAGTATTACTCTCCTTATATATATATACTCCCCAAAGAAGCAGCATAAGGATCCCATTAAGTATCACTCCCCCTATATATGTACAATCCCCAAAGGAGTACCATAAGGATCCCATTAAGAATGACTCTCCTTATATATGTATACTCCCCAAAGAAGTACCATAAGGATCCCTTTAAGTATTACTCTCCTTATATATGTATACTCCCCAAAGAAGTACCATAAGGATCCCATTAAGCATTACTCTCCTTATAGATGTATTCTCCCCAAAGAAGTACCATAAGGATCTCTTTATGTATTACTCTCCTTATATATGTATACTCCCCAAAGAAGTACCGTAAGGATCCCATTAAGCATTATTCTCCTTATATATGTATACTCCCAAAAGAAGTAACACAAGGATCCCATTAAGTATTACTCACCTTTATATATGTATACACCCCAAAGATGTACCATAAGGATTCCATTAAGCATTATTCTCCTTATATATGTATACTCCCCGAAGGAGTACCTTAAGGATCCCTTTAAGCATTACTCTCCTTATATATGTATACTCCCCAAAGAAGTACCATAAGGATCCCATTAAGCATTACTCTCATTATATATGTATACTCCCCAAAGAAGTACCATAAGGATCCCATTAAGCATTACTCTCCTTATATATGTATACTCCCCGAAGAAGTACCATAAGGATCCCATAAGCTTTACTCTCCTTATATATATATACACCCCGAAGGAGTACCATAAGGATCCCATTAAGCATTACTTTCCTTATATATGTATACTCCCCGAAGAAGTACCTTAAGGATCCCATTAAGCATTACTATCCTTATATATGTATACTCCCCAAAGAAGTACCATAAGGATACCATTAAGCATTACTCTCCTTATATATGTATCCTCCCCGAAGAAGTACCATGAGGATCCCATTAAGCATTACTCTCCTTATATATGTATACTCACAGAAGAAGTACCAAAAGGATCCCATTAAGCATTACTATCCTTATATATGTATACTCCCCAAAGAAGTACCATAAGGATACCATTAAGCATTACTCTCCTTATATATGTATACTCCCCAAAGAAGCACCATAAGGATCCCATTAAGTATTACTCCCCTTATATATGTACACTCCCCAAACGAGTACCATAAGGATCCCATTAAGAATGACTCTCCTTATATATGTATACTCCCCAAAGAAGTACCATAAGGATCCCTTTAAGCATTACTCTCCTTATAGATGTATACTCCCCGAAGAAGTACCATAAGGATCCCATTAAACAATACTCTCCTTATATATGTATACTCCCCGAAGAAGTACCATAAGGATCCCATTAAGCAATACTCTCCTTATATATGTAAACTCCCCAAAAGAGTACCATAAGGATCTCTTTAAGAATGGCTCTCCTTATATATGTATACTCCCCGAAGAAGTACCATAAGTATCCCATTAAGCACTACTCTCCTTAAATATGTATACTCCCCAAAGACTACCATAAGGATCCCATTAAGCATTACTCTCCTTATATATGTATACTCTCCGAAGGAGTACCATAAGGATCCCATTAAGCATTACTCTCCTTATATATGTATACTCCCCGAAGAAGTACCAAAGGATCCCATTAAGCAATACTCTCCTTATATATGTATACTCCCCGAAGAAGTACCATAAGGATTCCATTAAGTATTACTCTCCTTGTATATGTATACTCCACAAAGGAGTACCATAAGGATCACATTAAGCATTACTCTCCTTGTATATGTATACTCCCCAAAGAAGTACCATAAGGATCCCATTAAGCATTACTCTCCTTATATATGTATACTCCCCGAAGGAGTAACATAAGGTTCCCATTAAGTATTACTCTCCTTATATATGTATACTCCCCGAAGAAGTACCATAAGGATCCCATTAAGCATTACTCTCCTTATATATGTATACTCCCCGAAGAAGTACCAAAGGATCCCATTAAGCAATACTCTCCTTATATATGTATACTCCCCGAAGAAGTACACTAAGGATTCCATTAAGTATTACTCTCCTTATATATGTATACACCCCGAAGGAGTACCATAAGGATCCCATTAAGCATTACTCTCCTTATATATGTATACTCCCCAAAGGAGTACCATAAGGATCCAATTAAGCATTACTCTCCTTATATATGTATACTCCCCAAAGACGCACCATAAGGATCCCATTAAGTATTACTCTCCTTATATATGTACACTCCCCAAAGGAGTACCATAAGGATCACATTAAGTATTACTCTCCTTATATATGTATACACCCCAAAGGAGTACCATAAGGATCCCATTAAGCATTACTCTCCTTATATAGGTATACTCAACAAAGAAGCACCATAAGGATCCCATTAAGCATTACTCTCCTTA
This sequence comes from Ambystoma mexicanum, assembly GCF_040938575.1. NCBI lineage: Eukaryota > Metazoa > Chordata > Amphibia > Caudata > Ambystomatidae > Ambystoma > Ambystoma mexicanum. Next base: position 734,225 of record NW_027182446.1, read on the forward strand.
TATATATATACTCCCCGAAGAAGTACCATAAGGATCCCATTAAGCAATACTCTCCTTATATATGTATACTCCCCGAAGAAGTACCATAAGGATCCCATTAAGCAATACTCTCCTTATATATGTATACTCCCCGAAGAAGTACCACAAGAATCCCATTAAGCAATACTCTCCTTATATATGTATACTCCGCGAAGAAGTACCACAAGGATCACTTTAAGTATTACTCTCCTTATATATTTATACTCCCCAAAGAAGCACAATAAGGATCCCATTATGTATTACTCCCCTTATATATGTACACTCCCCAAAGGAGTACCATAAGGATCTCTTTAAGAATGGCTCTCCTTATATATGTATACACCCCGAAGAAGTACCATAAGGATCCCTTTAAGCATTACTCTTCTTATAGATGTATACTCCCCAAAGAAGTACCATAAGGATCCATTTAAGTATTACTCTCCTTATATATGTATACTCCCCAAATAAGTACCATAAAGATCCCATTAAGCATTACTCTCCTTATATAGGTATACTACCTGAAGAAGTACCATAAGGATCCCATTAAGCATTACTCTCCTTATATATGTATACTGCCCGAAGAAGTACCATAAGGATCCCATTAAGCATTACTCTCCTTATATATGTATACTCCCCGAAGAAGTACCATAAGGATTCCATTAAGTATTACTCTCCTTATATATGTATACACCCCGAAGGAGTACCATAAGGATCCCATTAAGCATTACTCTCCTTATATATGTATACTCCCCAAAGGAGTACCATAAGGATCCAATTAAGCATTACTCTCCTTATATATGTATACTCCCCAAAGACGCACCATAAGGATCCCATTAAGTATTACTCTCCTTATATATGTACACTCCCCAAAGGAGTACCATAAGGATCACATTAAGTATTACTCTCCTTATATATGTATACACCCCAAAGGAGTACCATAAGGATCCCATTAAGCATTACTCTCCTTATATATGTATACTCCCCGAAGAAGTACCATAAGGATCCCATTAAGCATTACTATCCTTATATATGTATACTCCCTGAAGGAGTACCATAATGATCCCATTAAACATTACTCTCCTTATATATGAATACTCCCCGAAGAAGTAACACAAGGATCCCATTAAGCATTACTCTCCTTATATATGTATACTGCCCGAAGAAGTACCATAAGGATCCCATTAAGCATTGTTCTCCTTATATATGTATACTCCTGGAAGAAGTACCATAAGGATCCCATTAAGCATTACTCTCCTTATATATGTATACTCCCCGAAGAAGTACCATAAGGATCCCATTAAGCATTACTCACCTCATATATGTATACTCCCCGAAGAAGTACCATAAGGATCCCATTAAGCATTACTCTCCTTATATATGTATACTCCCCAAAGAAGTACCATAAGGATCCCATTAAGCATTACTCTCCTTATATAGGTATACTACCTGAAGAAGTACCATAAGGATCCCATTAAGCATTACTCTCCTTCTATATGTATTTTCCCTGAAGAAGTACCATAAGGATCCCATTAAGCATTACTCTCCTTATATATGTATACTCCCCAAAGAAGTACCATATGGATTCCATTAAACATTACTCTTCTTATATATGTATACACCCCCAAAGGAGTACCATAAGGATCCCATTAAGTATTACTCTCCTTATATATGTAGACACCCCAAAGATGTACCATAAGGATCCCATTAAGCATTACTCTCCTTATATAGGTATTCTCAACAAAGAAGCACCATAAGGATCCCATTAAGCATTACTCTCCTTATATATGTATACTCCCCAAAGAAGCACCATAAGGATCCCATTAAGTATTACTCTCCTTATATATATATACTCCCCAAAGAAGCAGCATAAGGATCCCATTAAGTATCACTCCCCCTATATATGTACAATCCCCAAAGGAGTACCATAAGGATCCCATTAAGAATGACTCTCCTTATATATGTATACTCCCCAAAGAAGTACCATAAGGATCCCTTTAAGTATTACTCTCCTTATATATGTATACTCCCCAAAGAAGTACCATAAGGATCCCATTAAGCATTACTCTCCTTATAGATGTATTCTCCCCAAAGAAGTACCATAAGGATCTCTTTATGTATTACTCTCCTTATATATGTATACTCCCCAAAGAAGTACCGTAAGGATCCCATTAAGCATTATTCTCCTTATATATGTATACTCCCAAAAGAAGTAACACAAGGATCCCATTAAGTATTACTCACCTTTATATATGTATACACCCCAAAGATGTACCATAAGGATTCCATTAAGCATTATTCTCCTTATATATGTATACTCCCCGAAGGAGTACCTTAAGGATCCCTTTAAGCATTACTCTCCTTATATATGTATACTCCCCAAAGAAGTACCATAAGGATCCCATTAAGCATTACTCTCATTATATATGTATACTCCCCAAAGAAGTACCATAAGGATCCCATTAAGCATTACTCTCCTTATATATGTATACTCCCCGAAGAAGTACCATAAGGATCCCATAAGCTTTACTCTCCTTATATATATATACACCCCGAAGGAGTACCATAAGGATCCCATTAAGCATTACTTTCCTTATATATGTATACTCCCCGAAGAAGTACCTTAAGGATCCCATTAAGCATTACTATCCTTATATATGTATACTCCCCAAAGAAGTACCATAAGGATACCATTAAGCATTACTCTCCTTATATATGTATCCTCCCCGAAGAAGTACCATGAGGATCCCATTAAGCATTACTCTCCTTATATATGTATACTCACCGAAGAAGTACCAAAAGGATCCCATTAAGCATTACTATCCTTATATATGTATACTCCCCAAAGAAGTACCATAAGGATACCATTAAGCATTACTCTCCTTATATATGTATACTCCCCAAAGAAGCACCATAAGGATCCCATTAAGTATTACTCCCCTTATATATGTACACTCCCCAAACGAGTACCATAAGGATCCCATTAAGAATGACTCTCCTTATATATGTATACTCCCCAAAGAAGTACCATAAGGATCCCTTTAAGCATTACTCTCCTTATAGATGTATACTCCCCGAAGAAGTACCATAAGGATCCCATTAAACAATACTCTCCTTATATATGTATACTCCCCGAAGAAGTACCATAAGGATCCCATTAAGCAATACTCTCCTTATATATGTAAACTCCCCAAAAGAGTACCATAAGGATCTCTTTAAGAATGGCTCTCCTTATATATGTATACTCCCCGAAGAAGTACCATAAGTATCCCATTAAGCACTACTCTCCTTAAATATGTATACTCCCCAAAGACTACCATAAGGATCCCATTAAGCATTACTCTCCTTATATATGTATACTCTCCGAAGGAGTACCATAAGGATCCCATTAAGCATTACTCTCCTTATATATGTATACTCCCCGAAGAAGTACCAAAGGATCCCATTAAGCAATACTCTCCTTATATATGTATACTCCCCGAAGAAGTACCATAAGGATTCCATTAAGTATTACTCTCCTTGTATATGTATACTCCACAAAGGAGTACCATAAGGATCACATTAAGCATTACTCTCCTTGTATATGTATACTCCCCAAAGAAGTACCATAAGGATCCCATTAAGCATTACTCTCCTTATATATGTATACTCCCCGAAGGAGTAACATAAGGTTCCCATTAAGTATTACTCTCCTTATATATGTATACTCCCCGAAGAAGTACCATAAGGATCCCATTAAGCATTACTCTCCTTATATATGTATACTCCCCGAAGAAGTACCAAAGGATCCCATTAAGCAATACTCTCCTTATATATGTATACTCCCCGAAGAAGTACCATAAGGATTCCATTAAGTATTACTCTCCTTATATATGTATACACCCCGAAGGAGTACCATAAGGATCCCATTAAGCATTACTCTCCTTATATATGTATACTCCCCAAAGGAGTACCATAAGGATCCAATTAAGCATTACTCTCCTTAGATATGTATACTCCCCAAAGACGCACCATAAGGATCCCATTAAGTATTACTCTCCTTATATATGTACACTCCCCAAAGGAGTACCATAAGGATCACATTAAGTATTACTCTCCTTATATATGTATACACCCCAAAGGAGTACCATAAGGATCCCATTAAGCATTACTCTCCTTATATAGGTATACTCAACAAAGAAGCACCATAAGGATCCCATTAAGCATTACTCTCCTTATATATATATACTCCCCGAAGAAGTACCATAAGGATCCCATTAGGCAATACTCTCCTTATATATGTATACTCCCCGAAGAAGTACCATAAGGATCCCATTAAGCAATACTCTCCTTATATATGTATACTCCCCGAAGAAGTACCATAAGAATCCCATTAAGCAATACTCTCCTTATATATGTATACTCCCCGAAGAAGTACCACAAGGATCACTTTAAGTATTACTCTCCTTATATATGTATACTCCCCAAAGAAGCACAATAAGGATCCCATTATGTATTACTCCCCTTATATATGTACACTCCCCAAAGGAGTACCATAAGGATCTCTTTAAGAATGGCTCTCCTTATATATGTATACACCCCGAAGAAGTACCATAAGGATCCCTTTAAGCATTACTCTCCTTATAGATGCATACTCCCCAAAAAAGTACCATAAGGATCCATTTAAGTATTACTCTCCTTATATATGTATACTCCCCGAAGAAGTACCATAAGGATCCCATTAAGCATTACTATCCTTATATGTTTACACTCCCCAAAGAAGTAGCATAAGGATCCCATTAAGCATTACTCTCCTTATATATGTATACACCCCCAAAGGAGTACCATAAGGATCCCATTAAGTATTACTCTCCTTATATAAGTATACACCCCAAAGATGTACCATAAGGATCCCATTAAGAATTACTCTCCTTATATAGGTATACTCAACAAAGAAGCACCATAAGGATCCCATTAAGCATTACTCTCCTTATATATGTATACTCCCCAAAGAAGCACCATAAGGATCCCATTAAGTATTACTCTCCTTATATATATATACTCCCCAAAGAAGCAGCATAAGGATCCCATTAAGTATCACTCCCCCTATATATGTACACTCCCCAAAGGAGTACCATAAGGATCCCATTAAGAATGACTCTCCTTATATATGTATACTCCCCAAAGAAGTACCATAAGGATCCCTTTAAGTATTACTCTCCTTATATATGTATACTCCCCAAAGAAGTACCATAAGGATCCCATTAAGAATTACTCTCCTTATAGATGTATTCTCCCCAAAGAAGTACCATAAGGATCTCTTTATGTATTACTCTCCTTATATATGTATACTCCCCAAAGAAGTACCGTAAGGATCCCATTAAGCATTACTCTCCTTGTATATGTATACTCCCCAAAGAAGTACCATAAGGATCCCATTAAGCATTACTCTCCTTATATATGTATACTCCCCGAAGAAGTACCAAAGGATCCCATTAAGCAATACTCTCCTTATATATGTATACTCCCCGAAGAAGTACCATAAGGATTCCATAAAGTATTACTCTCCTTATATATGTATACACCCCGAAGGAGTACCATAAGGATCCCATTAAGCATTACTCTCCTTATATATGTATATTCCCCGAAGGAGTACCATAAGGATCCAATTAAGCATTACTCTCCTTATATATGTATACTCCCCAAAGACGCATCATAGGGATCCCATTAAGTATTACTCTCCTTATATATGTAGACACCCCAAAGATGTACCATGAGGATCCCATTAAGCATTACTCTCCTTATATAGGTATACTCAACAAAGAAGCACCATAAGGATCCCATTAAGCATTACTCTCCTTATATATGTATACTCCCCAAAGAAGCACCATAAGGATCCCATTAAGTATTACTCTCCTTATATATATATACTCCCCAAAGAAGCAGCATAAGGATCCCATTAAGTATCACTCCCCCTATATATGTACACTCCCCAAAGGAGTACCATAAGGATCCCATTAAGAATGACTCTCCTTATATATGTATACTCCCCAAAGAAGTACCATAAGGATCCCTTTAAGTATTACTCTCCTTATATATGTATACTCCCCAAAGAAGTACCATAAGGATCCCATTAAGCATTACTCTCCTTATAGATGTATTCTCCCCAAAGAAGTACCATAAGGATCTCTTTATGTATTACTCTCCTTATATATGTATACTCCCCAAAGAAGTACCGTAAGGATCCCATTAAGCATTATTCTCCTTATATATGTATACTCCCAAAAGAAGTAACACAAGGATCCCATTAAGTATTACTCACCTTTATATATGTATACACCCCAAAGATGTACCATAAGGATTCCATTAAGCATTATTCTCCTTATATATGTACACTCCCCGAAGGAGTACCTTAAGGATCCCTTTAAGCATTACTCTCCTTATATATGTATACTCCCCAAAGAAGTACCATAAGGATCCCATTAAGCATTACTCTCATTATATATGTATACTCCCCAAAGAAGTACCATAAGGATCCCATTAAGCATTCCTCTCCTTATATATGTATACTCCCCGAAGAAGTACCATAAGGATCCCATAAGCTTTACTCTCCTTATATATATATATATACACCCCGAAGGAGTACCATAAGGATCCCATTAAGCATTACTTTCCTTATATATGTATACTCCCCGAAGAAGTACCTTAAGGATCCCATTAAGCATTACTATCCTTATATATGTATACTCCCCAAAGAAGTACCATAAGGATACCATTAAGCATTACTCTCCTTATATATGTATCCTCCCCGAAGAAGTACCATGAGGATCCCATTAAGCATTACTCTCCTTATATATGTATACTCACCGAAGAAGTACCAAAAGGATCCCATTAAGCATTACTATCCTTATATATGTATACTCCCCAAAGAAGTACCATAAGGATACCATTAAGCATTACTCTCCTTATATATGTATACTCCCCAAAGAAGCACCATAAGGATCCCATTAAGTATTACTCCCCTTATATATGTACACTCCCCAAACGAGTACCATAAGGATCCCATTAAGAATGACTCTCCTTATATATGTATACTCCCCAAAGAAGTACCATAAGGATCCCTTTAAGCATTACTCGCCTTATAGATGTATACTCCCCGAAGAAGTACCATAAGGATCCCATTAAACAATACTCTCCTTATATATGTATACTCCCCGAAGAAGTACCATAAGGATCCCATTAAGCAATACTCTCCTTATATATGTAAGCTCCCCAAAAGAGTACCATAAGGATCTCTTTAAGAATGGCTCTCCTTATATATGTATACTCCCCGAAGAAGTACCATAAGTATCCCATTAAGCACTACTCTCCTTAAATATGTATACTCCCCAAAGACTACCATAAGGATCCCATTAAGCATTACTCTCCTTATATATGTATACTCTCCGAAGGAGTACCATAAGGATTCCTTTAAGAATTACTCTCCTTGTATATGTATACTCCACAAAGGAGTACCATAAGGATCACATTAAGCATTACTCTCCTTGTATATGTATACTCCCCAAAGAAGTACCATAAGGATCCCATTAAGCATTACTCTCCTTATATATGTATACTCCCCGAAGGAGTAACATAAGGTTCCCATTAAGTATTACTCTCCTTATATATGTATACTCCCCGAAGAAGTACCATAAGGATCCCATTAAGCATTACTCTCCTTATATATGTATACTCCCCGAAGAAGTACCAAAGGATCCCATTAAGCAATACTCTCCTTATATATGTATACTCCCCGAAGAAGTACCATAAGGATTCCATAAAGTATTACTCTCCTTATATATGTATACACCCCGAAGGAGTACCATAAGGATCCCATTAAGCATTACTCTCCTTATATATGTATATTCCCCGAAGGAGTACCATAAGGATCCAATTAAGCATTACTCTCCTTATATATGTATACTCCCCAAAGACGCACCATAGGGATCCCATTAAGTATTACTCTCCTTATATATGTAGACACCCCAAAGATGTACCATAAGGATCCCATTAAGCATTACTCTCCTTATATAGGTATACTCAACAAAGAAGCACCATAAGGATCCCATTAAGCATTACTCTCCTTATATATGTATACTCCCCAAAGAAGCACCATAAGGATCCCATTAAGTATTACTCTCCTTATATATATATACTCCCCAAAGAAGCAGCATAAGGATCCCATTAAGTATCACTCCCCCTATATATGTACACTCCCCAAAGGAGTACCATAAGGATCCCATTAAGAATGACTCTCCTTATATATGTATACTCCCCAAAGAAGTACCATAAGGATCCCTTTAAGTATTACTCTCCTTATATATGTATACTCCCCAAAGAAGTACCATAAGGATCCCATTAAGCATTACTCTCCTTATAGATGTATTCTCCCCAAAGAAGTACCATAAGGATCTCTTTATGTATTACTCTCCTTATATATGTATACTCCCCAAAGAAGTACCGTAAGGATCCCATTAAGCATTATTCTCCTTATATATGTATACTCCCAAAAGAAGTAACACAAGGATCCCATTAAGTATTACTCACCTTTATATATGTATACACCCCAAAGATGTACCATAAGGATTCCATTAAGCATTATTCTCCTTATATATGTACACTCCCCGAAGGAGTACCTTAAGGATCCCTTTAAGCATTACTCTCCTTATATATGTATACTCCCCAAAGAAGTACCATAAGGATCCCATTAAGCATTACTCTCATTATATATGTATACTCCCCAAAGAAGTACCATAAGGATCCCATTAAGCATTCCTCTCCTTATATATGTATACTCCCCGAAGAAGTACCATAAGGATCCCATAAGCTTTACTCTCCTTATATATATATATACACCCCGAAGGAGTACCATAAGGATCCCATTAAGCATTACTTTCCTTATATATGTATACTCCCCGAAGAAGTACCTTAAGGATCCCATTAAGCATTACTATCCTTATATATGTATACTCCCCAAAGAAGTACCATAAGGATACCATTAAGCATTACTCTCCTTATATATGTATCCTCCCCGAAGAAGTACCATGAGGATCCCATTAAGCATTACTCTCCTTATATATGTATACTCACCGAAGAAGTACCAAAAGGATCCCATTAAGCATTACTATCCTTATATATGTATACTCCCCAAAGAAGTACCATAAGGATACCATTAAGCATTACTCTCCTTATATATGTATACTCCCCAAAGAAGCACCATAAGGATCCCATTAAGTATTACTCCCCTTATATATGTACACTCCCCAAACGAGTACCATAAGGATCCCATTAAGAATGACTCTCCTTATATATGTATACTCCCCAAAGAAGTACCATAAGGATCCCTTTAAGCATTACTCGCCTTATAGATGTATACTCCCCGAAGAAGTACCATAAGGATCCCATTAAACAATACTCTCCTTATATATGTATACTCCCCGAAGAAGTACCATAAGGATCCCATTAAGCAATACTCTCCTTATATATGTAAGCTCCCCAAAAGAGTACCATAAGGATCTCTTTAAGAATGGCTCTCCTTATATATGTATACTCCCCGAAGAAGTACCATAAGTATCCCATTAAGCACTACTCTCCTTAAATATGTATACTCCCCAAAGACTACCATAAGGATCCCATTAAGCATTACTCTCCTTATATATGTATACTCTCCGAAGGAGTACCATAAGGATTCCTTTAAGAATTACTCTCCTTGTATATGTATACTCCACAAAGGAGTACCATAAGGATCACATTAAGCATTACTCTCCTTGTATATGTATACTCCCCAAAGAAGTACCATAAGGATCCCATTAAGCATTACTCTCCTTATATATGTATACTCCCCGAAGGAGTAACATAAGGTTCCCATTAAGTATTACTCTCCTTATATATGTATACTCCCCGAAGAAGTACCATAAGGATCCCATTAAGCATTACTCTCCTTATATATGTATACTCCCCGAAGAAGTACCAAAGGATCCCATTAAGCAATACTCTCCTTATATATGTATACTCCCCAAAGGAGTACCATAAGGATCCAATTAAGCATTACTCTCCTTATATATGTATACTCCCCAAAGACGCACCATAAGGATCCCATTAAGTATTACTCTCCTTATATATGTACACTCCCCAAAGGAGTACCATAAGGATTCCATTAAGTATTACTCTCCTTATATATGTATACACCCCGAAGGAGTACCATAAGGATCCCATTAAGCATTACTCTCCTTATATATGTATACTCCCCAAAGGAGTACCATAAGGATCCAATTAAGCATTACTCTCCTTATATATGTATACTCCCCAAAGACGCACCATAAGGATCCCATTAAGTATTACTCTCCTTATATATGTACACTCCCCAAAGGAGTACCATAAGGATCACATTAAGTATTACTCTCCTTATATATGTATACACCCCAAAGGAGTACCATAAGGATCCCATTAAGCATTACTCTCCTTATATAGGTATACTCAACAAAGAAGCACCATAAGGATCCCATTAAGCATTACTCTCCTTATATATATATACTCCCCGAAGAAGTACCATAAGGATCCCATTAAGCAATACTCTCCTTATATATGTATACTCCCCGAAGAAGTACCATAAGGATCCCATTAAGCAATACTCTCCTTATATATGTATACTCCCCGAAGAAGTACCATAAGAATCCCATTAAGCAATACTCTCCTTATATATGTTTACTCCCTGAAGAAGTACCACAAGGATCACTTTAAGTATTACTCTCCTTATATATGTATACTCCCCAAAGAAGCACAATAAGGATCCCATTATGTATTACTCCCCTTATATATGTACACTCCCCAAAGGAGTACCATAAGGATCTCTTTAAGAATGGCTCTCCTTATATATGTATACACCCCGAAGAAGTACCATAAGGATCCCTTTAAGCATTACTCTCCTTATAGATGTATACTCCCCAAAGAAGTACCATAAGGATCCATTTAAGTATTACTCTCCTTATATATGTATACTCCCCAAATAAGTACCAAAAAGATCCCATTAAGCATTACTCTCCTTATATGTTTACACTCCCCAAAGAAGTAGCATAAGGATCCCATTAAGCATTACTCTCCTTATATATGTATACTCCCCGAAGAAGTACCATAAGGATCCCATTAAGCATTACTATCCTTATATATGTATACTCCCTGAAGGAGTACCATAAGGATCCCATTAAACATTACTCTCCTTATATATGTATACTCCCCGAAGAAGTAACACAAGGATCCCATTAAGCATTACTCTCCTTATATATGCATACTCCCCGAAGAAGTACCATAAGGATCCCATTAAGCATTACACTCCTTATATATGTATACTTCCCGAAGGAGTACCAGAAGGATCCCATTAAGTATTACTCTCCTTATATATGTATACTGCCCGAAGAAGTACCATAAGGATCCCATTAAGCATTGTTCTCCTTATATATGTATACTCCCGGAAGAAGTACCATAAGGATCCCATTAAGCATTACTCTCCTTATATATGTATACTCCCCGAAGAAGTACCATAAGGATCCCATTAAGCATTACTCACCTCATATATGTATACTCCCCGAAGAAGTACCATAAGGATCCCATTAAGCATTACTCTCCTTATATATGTATACTCCCCAAAGAAGTACCATAAGGATCCCATTAAGCATTACTCTCCTTATATAGGTATACTACCTGAAGAAGTACCATAAGGATCCCATTAAGCATTACTCTCCTTATATATGTATACTGCCCGAAGAAGTACCATAAGGATTCCATTAAGCATTACTCTCCTTATATATGTATGCTCCCCGAAGAAGTACCATTAGGATCCCATTAAGCATTACTCTCCTTATATATGTATACTCCCCAAAGAAGTACCATATGGATTCCATTAAACATTACTCTTCTTATATATGTATACACCCCCAAAGGAGTACCATAAGGATCCCATTAAGTATTACTCTCCTTATATAAGTATACACCCCAAAGATGTACCATAAGGATCCCATTAAGAATTACTCTCCTTATATAGGTATACTCAACAAAGAAGCACCATAAGGATCCCATTAAGCATTACTCTCCTTATATATGTATACTCCCCAAAGAAGCACCATAAGGATCCCATTAAGTATTACTCTCCTTATATATATATACTCCCCAAAGAAGCAGCATAAGGATCCCGTTAAGTATCACTCCCCCTATATATGTACACTCCCCAAAGGAGTACCATAAGGATCCCATTAAGAATGACTCTCCTTATATATGTATACTCCCTGAAGGAGTACCATAAGGATCCCATTAAACATTACTCTCCTTATATATGTATACTCCCCGAAGAAGTAACACAAGGATCCCATTAAGCATTACTCTCCTTATATATGCATACTCCCCGAAGAAGTACCATAAGGATCCCATTAAGCATTACACTCCTTATATATGTATACTTCCCGAAGGAGTACCAGAAGGATCCCATTAAGTATTACTCTCCTTATATATGTATACTGCCCGAAGAAGTACCATAAGGATCCCATTAAGCATTGTTCTCCTTATATATGTATACTCCCGGAAGAAGTACCATAAGGATCCCATTAAGCATTACTCTCCTTATATATGTATACTCCCCGAAGAAGTACCATAAGGATCCCATTAAGCATTACTCACCTCATATATGTATACTCCCCGAAGAAGTACCATAAGGATCCCATTAAGCATTACTCTCCTTATATATGTATACTCCCCAAAGAAGTACCATAAGGATCCCATTAAGCATTACTCTCCTTATATAGGTATACTACCTGAAGAAGTACCATAAGGATCCCATTAAGCATTACTCTCCTTATATATGTATACTGCCCGAAGAAGTACCATAAGGATTCCATTAAGCATTACTCTTCTTATATATGTATACACCCCCAAAGGAGTACCATAAGGATCCCATTAAGTATTACTCTCCTTATATAAGTATACACCCCAAAGATGTACCATAAGGATCCCATTAAGAATTACTCTCCTTATATAGGTATACTCAACAAAGAAGCACCATAAGGATCCCATTAAGCATTACTCTCCTTATATATGTATACTCCCCAAAGAAGCACCATAAGGATCCCATTAAGTATTACTCTCCTTATATATATATACTCCCCAAAGAAGCAGCATAAGGATCCCGTTAAGTATCACTCCCCCTATATATGTACACTCCCCAAAGGAGTACCATAAGGATCCCATTAAGAATGACTCTCCTTATATATGTATACTCCCCAAAGAAGTACCATAAGGATCCCTTTAAGTATTACTCTCCTTATATATGTATACTCCCTAAAGAAGTACCATAAGGATCCCATTAAGCATTACTCTCCTTATAGATGTATTCTCCCCAAAGAAGTACCATAAGGATCTCTTTATGTATTACTCTCCTTATATATGTATACTCCCCAAAGAAGTACCGTAAGGATTCCATTAAGCATTACTCTCCTTGTATATGTATACTCCCCAAAGAAGTACCATAAGGATCCCATTAAGCATTACTCTCCTTATATATGTATACTCCCCGAAGAAGTACCAAAGGATCCCATTAAGCAATACTCTCCTTATATATGTATACTCCCCGAAGAAGTACCATAAGGATTCCATAAAGTATTACTCTCCTTATATATGTATACACCCCGAAGGAGTACCATAAGGATCCCATTAAGCATTACTCTCCTTATATATGTATATTCCCCGAAGGAGTACCATAAGGATCCAATTAAGCATTACTCTCCTTATATATGTATACTCCCCAAAGACGCACCATAAGGATCCCATTAAGTATTACTCTCCGTATATATGTATACTCCCTGAAGAAGTACCATAAGGATCCCATTAAGCATTACTCTCCTTATATATGTATACTCCCCGAAGAAGTACCATAAGGATCATATTAAGCAATACTCTCCTTATATATGTATACTCCCCGAAGAAGTACCATAAGGATCCCATTAAGCAATACTCTCCTTATATATGTATACTCCCCGAAGAAGTACCACAAGGATCACATTAAGTATTACTCTCCTTATATATGTATACTCCCCAAAGAAGCACAATAAGGATCCCATTATGTATTACTCCCCTTATATATGTACACTCCCCAAAGGAGTACCATAAGGATCTCTTTAAGAATGGCTCTCCTTATATATGTATACTCCCCGAAGAAGTACCATAAGGATCCCTTTAAGCATTACTCTCCTTATAGATGTATACTCCCCAAAGAAGTACCATAAGGATCCATTTAAGTATTACTCTCCTTATATATGTATACTTCCCAAATAAGTACCATAAAGATCCCATTAAGCATTACTCTCCTTATATGTTTACAATCCCCAAAGAAGTAGCATAAGGATCCCATTAAGCATTACTCTCCTTATATATGTATACTCCCCGAAGAAGTACCATAAGGATCCCATTAAGCATTACTATCCTTATATATGTATACTCCCTGAAGGAGTTTCATAAGGATCCCATTAAACATTACTCTCCTTATATATGTATACTCCCAAAGAAGTAACACAAGGATCCCATTAAGCATTACTCTCCTTATATATGCATACTCCCCGAAGAAGTACCATAAGGATCCCATTAAGCATTACACTCCTTATATATGTATACTCCCCGAAGGAGTACCAGAAGGATCCCATTAAGTATTACTCTCCTTATATATGTATACTGCCCGAAGAAGTACCATAAGGATCCCATTAAGCATTGTTCTCCTTATATATGTATACTCCCGGAAGAAGTACCATAAGGATCCCATTAAGCATTACTCTCCTTATATATGTATACTCCCCGAAGAAGTACCATAAAGATCCCATTAAGCATTACTCTCCTCATATATGTATACTCCCCGAAGAAGTACCATAAGGATCCCATTAAGCATTACTCTCCTTATATATGTATACTCCCCGAAGAAGTACCATAAGGATCCCATTAAGCATTACTCTCCTTATATAGGTATACTACCTGAAGAAGTACCATAAGGATCCCATTAAGCATTACTCTCCTTATATATGTATGCTCCCCGAAGAAGTACCATAAGGATCCCATTAGGCATTACTCTCCTTATATATGTATGCTCCCCGAAGAAGTACCATAAGGATCCCATTAAGCATTACTATCCTTATATATGTATACTCCCTGAAGGAGTACCATAAGGATCCCATTAAACATTACTCTCCTTATATATGTATACTCCCCAACGAAGTAACACAAGGATCCCATTAAGCATTACTCTCCTTATATATGCATACTCCCCGAAGAAGTACCATAAGGATCCCATTAAGCATTACACTCCTTATATATGTATACTCCCCGAAGGAGTACCAGAAGGATCCCATTAAGTATTACTCTCCTTATATATGTATACTGCCCGAAGAAGTACCATAAGGATCCCATTAAGCATTGTTCTCCTTATATATGTATACTCCCGGAAGAAGTACCATAAGGATCCCATTAAGCATTACTCTCCTTATATATGTATACTCCCCGAAGAAGTACCATAAGGATCCCATTAAGCATTACTCTCCTTATATATGTATACTCCCCGAAGAAGTACCATAAGGATCCCATTAAGCATTACTCTCCTTATATAGGTATACTACCTGAAGAAGTACCATAAGGATCCCATTAAGCATTACTCTCCTTATATATGTATACTCCCCGAAGAAATACCATAAGGATCCCATTAAGCATTACTCTCCTTATATATGTATGCTCCCCGAAGAAGTACCATTAGGATCCCATTAAGCATTACTCTCCTTCTATATGTATTTTCCCTGAAGAAGTACCATAAGGATCCCATTAAGCATTACTCTCCTTATATATGTATACTCCCCAAAGAAGTACCATAAGGATTCCATTAAACATTACTCTTCTTATATATGTATACACCCCAAAGGAGTACCATAAGGATCCCATTAAGTATTACTCTCCTTATATATGTATACACCACAAAGATGTACAATAAGGATCCCATTAAGCATTACTCTCCTTATATAGGTATACTCAACAAAGAAGCACCATAAGGATCCCATTAAGCATTACTCTCCTTATATATGTATACTCCCCAAAGAAGCACCATAAGGATCGCATTAAGTATTACTCTCCTTATATATATACTCCCCAAAGAAGCACCATAAGGATCCCATTAAGTATTACTCCCCTTATATATGTACACTCCCCAAAGGAGTGCCATAAGGATCCCATTAAGAATGACTCTCCTTATATAAGTATACTCCCCAAAGAAGTACCATAAGGATCCCTTTAAGCATTACTCTCCTTATAGATGTATACTCCCAAAAGAAGTACCATAAGGATCCCTTTAAGTATTACTCTCCTTATATATGTATACTCCCCAAAGAAGTACCATAAGGATCCCATTAAGCATTACTCTCCTTATAGATGTATTCTCCCCAAAGAAGTACCATAAGGATCTCTTTATGTATTACTCTCATAAATATATGTATACTCCCCAAAGAAGCACCATAAGGATCGCATTAAGTATCACTCTCCTTATATATGTATACTCCCCAAAGAAGCACCATAATGTTCCCATTTACTATTACTCTCCTTATATATGTATACTCCCCAAAGAAGCACCATAAGGATCCCATTAAGTATTACTCCCCTTATATATGTACACTCCCCAAAGGAGTACCATAAGGATCCCATTAAGAATGACTCTCCTTATATATGTACACTCCCCAAAGAAGTACCATAAGGATCCCTTTAAGCATTACTCTCCTTATAGATGTATACTCCCCAAAGAAGTACCATAAGGATCCCTTTAAGTATTACTCTCCTTATATATGTATACTCCCCAAACAAAAACCATAATGATCCCATTAAGCATTACTCTCCTTAAAGATGTATACTCCCCAAAGAAGTACCATAAGGATCCCTTTAAGTATTACTCTCCTTATATATGTATACTCCCCAAAGAAGTACCATAAGGATCCCATTAAGCATTACTCTCCTTATATATGTATACTCCCCAAAGAAGTACCATAAGGATCCCATTAAGCATTACTCTCCTTATATATGTATACTCCCCGAAGAAGTACCAAAGGATCCCATTAAGCAATACTCTCCTTATATATGTATACTCCCCGAAGAAGTACCATAAGGATTCCATAAAGTATTACTCTCCTTATATATGTATACACCCCGAAGGAGTACCATAAGGATCCCATTAAGCATTACTCTCCTTATATATGTATATTCCCCGAAGGAGTATCATAAGGATCCAATTAAGCATTACTCTCCTTATATATGTATACTCCCCAAAGACGCACCATAAGGATCCCATTAAGTATTACTCTCCTTATATATGTAGACACCCCAAAGATGTACCATAAGGATCCCATTAAGCATTACTCTCCTTATATAGGTATACTCAACAAAGAAGCACCATAAGGATCCCATTAAGCATTACTCTCCTTATATATGTATACTCCCCAAAGAAGCACCATAAGGATCCCATTAAGTATTACTCTCCTTATATATATATACTCCCCAAAGAAGCAGCATAAGGATCCCATTAAGTATCACTCCCCCTATATATGTACACTCCCCAAAGGAGTACCATAAGGATCCCATTAAGAATGACTCTCCTTATATATGTATACTCCCCAAAGAAGTACCATAAGGATCCCTTTAAGTATTACTCTCCTTATATATGTATACTCCCCAAAGAAGTACCATAAGGATCCCATTAAGCATTACTCTCCTTATAGATGTATTCTCCCCAAAGAAGTACCATAAGGATCTCTTTATGTATTACTCTCCTTATATATGTATACTCCCCAAAGAAGTACCGTAAGGATCCCATTAAGCATTATTCTCCTTATATATGTATACTCCCAAAAGAAGTAACACAAGGATCCCATTAAGTATTACTCACCTTTATATATGTATACACCCCAAAGATGTACCATAAGGATTCCATTAAGCATTATTCTCCTTATATATGTATACTCCCCGAAGGAGTACCTTAAGGATCCCTTTAAGCATTACTCTCCTTATATATGTATACTCCCCAAAGAACTACCATAAGGATCCCATTAAGCATTACTCTCATTATATATGTATACTCCCCAAAGAAGTACCATAAGGATCCCATTAAGCATTCCTCTCCTTATATATGTATACTCCCCGAAGAAGTACCATAAGGATCCCATAAGCTTTACTCTCCTTATATATATATACACCCCGAAGGAGTACCATAAGGATCCCATTAAGCATTACTTTCCTTATATATGTATACTCCCCGAAGAAGTACCTTAAGGATCCCATTAAGCATTACTATCCTTATATATGTATACTCCCCAAAGAAGTACCATAAGGATACCATTAAGCATTACTCTCCTTATATATGTATCCTCCCCGAAGAAGTACCATGAGGATCCCATTAAGCATTACTCTCCTTATATATGTATACTCACCGAAGAAGTACCAAAAGGATCCCATTAAGCATTACTATCCTTATATATGTATACTCCCCAAAGAAGTACCATAAGGATACCATTAAGCATTACTCTCCTTATATATGTATACTCCCCAAAGAAGCACCATAAGGATCCCATTAAGTATTACTCCCCTTATATATGTACACTCCCCAAACGAGTACCATAAGGATCCCATTAAGAATGACTCTCCTTATATATGTATACTCCCCAAAGAAGTACCATAAGGATCCCTTTAAGCATTACTCTCCTTATAGATGTATACTCCCCGAAGAAGTACCATAAGGATCCCATTAAACAATACTCTCCTTATATATGTATACTCCCCGAAGAAGTACCATAAGGATCCCATTAAGCAATACTCTCCTTATATATGTAAGCTCCCCAAAAGAGTACCATAAGGATCTCTTTAAGAATGGCTCTCCTTATATATGTATACTCCCCGAAGAAGTACCATAAGTATCCCATTAAGCACTACTCTCCTTAAATATGTATACTCCCCAAAGACTACCATAAGGATCCCATTAAGCATTACTCTCCTTATATATGTATACTCTCCGAAGGAGTACCATAAGGATTCCTTTAAGAATTACTCTCCTTGTATATGTATACTCCACAAAGGAGTACCATAAGGATCACATTAAGCATTACTCTCCTTGTATATGTATACTCCCCAAAGAAGTACCATAAGGATCCCATTAAGCATTACTCTCCTTATATATGTATACTTCCCGAAGGAGTAACATAAGGTTCCCATTAAGTATTACTCTCCTTATATATGTATACTCCCCGAAGAAGTACCATAAGGATCCCATTAAGCATTACTCTCCTTATATATGTATACTCCCCGAAGAAGTACCAAAGGATCCCATTAAGCAATACTCTCCTTATATATGTATACTCCCCGAAGAAGTACCATAAGGATTCCATTAAGTATTACTCTCCTTATATATGTATACACCCCGAAGGAGTACCATAAGGATCCCATTAAGCATTACTCTCCTTATATATGTATACTCCCCAAAGGAGTACCATAAGGATCCAATTAAGCATTACTCTCCTTATATATGTATACTCCCCAAAGACGCACCATAAGGATCCCATTAAGTATTACTCTCCTTATATATGTACACTCCCCAAAGGAGTACCATAAGGATTCCATTAAGTATTACTCTCCTTATATATGTATACACCCCGAAGGAGTACCATAAGGATCCCATTAAGCATTACTCTCCTTATATATGTATACTCCCCAAAGGAGTACCATAAGGATCCAATTAAGCATTACTCTCCTTATATATGTATACTCCCCAAAGACGCACCATAAGGATCCCATTAAGTATTACTCTCCTTATATATGTACACTCCCCAAAGGAGTACCATAAGGATCACATTAAGTATTACTCTCCTTATATATGTATACACCCCAAAGGAGTACCATAAGGATCCCATTAAGCATTACTCTCCTTATATAGGTATACTCAACAAAGAAGCACCATAAGGATCCCATTAAGCATTACTCTCCTTATATATATATACTCCCCGAAGAAGTACCATAAGGATCCCATTAAGCAATACTCTCCTTATATATGTATACTCCCCGAAGAAGTACCATAAGGATCCCATTAAGCAATACTCTCCTTATATATGTATACTCCCCGAAGAAGTACCATAAGAATCCCATTAAGCAATACTCTCCTTATATATGTTTACTCCCTGAAGAAGTACCACAAGGATCACTTTAAGTATTACTCTCCTTATATATGTATACTCCCCAAAGAAGCACAATAAGGATCCCATTATGTATTACTCCCCTTATATATGTACACTCCCCAAAGGAGTACCATAAGGATCTCTTTAAGAATGGCTCTCCTTATATATGTATACACCCCGAAGAAGTACCATAAGGATCCCTTTAAGCATTACTCTCCTTATAGATGTATACTCCCCAAAGAAGTACCATAAGGATCCATTTAAGTATTACTCTCCTTATATATGTATACTCCCCAAATAAGTACCATAAAGATCCCATTAAGCATTACTCTCCTTATATGTTTACACTCCCCAAAGAAGTAGCATAAGGATCCCATTAAGCATTACTCTCCTTATATATGTATACTCCCCGAAGAAGTACCATAAGGATCCCATTAAGCATTACTATCCTTATATATGTATACTCCCTGAAGGAGTACCATAAGGATCCCATTAAACATTACTCTCCTTATATATGTATACTCCCCGAAGAAGTAACACAAGGATCCCATTAAGCATTACTCTCCTTATATATGCATACTCCCCGAAGAAGTACCATAAGGATCCCATTAAGCATTACACTCCTTATATATGTATACTTCCCGAAGGAGTACCAGAAGGATCCCATTAAGTATTACTCTCCTTATATATGTATACTGCCCGAAGAAGTACCATAAGGATCCCATTCAGCATTGTTCTCCTTATATATGTATACTCCCGGAAGAAGTACCATAAGGATCCCATTAAGCATTACTCTCCTTATATATGTATACTCCCCGAAGAAGTACCATAAGGATCCCATTAAGCATTACTCACCTCATATATGTATACTCCCCGAAGAAGTACCATAAGGATCCCATTAAGCATTACTCTCCTTATATATGTATACTCCCCGAAGAAGTACCATAAGGATCCCATTAAGCATTACTCTCCTTATATAGGTATACTACCTGAAGAAGTACCATAAGGATCCCATTAAGCATTACTCTCCTTATATATGTATACTGCCCGAAGAAGTACCATAAGGATTCCATTAAGCATTACTCTCCTTATATATGTATGCTCCCCGAAGAAGTACCATTAGGATCCCATTAAGCATTACTCTCCTTATATATGTATACTCCCCAAAGAAGTACCATATGGATTCCATTAAACATTACTCTTCTTATATATGTATACACCCCCAAAGGAGTACCATAAGGATCCCATTAAGTATTACTCTCCTTATATAAGTATACACCCCAAAGATGTACCATAAGGATCCCATTAAGAATTACTCTCCTTATATAGGTATACTCAACAAAGAAGCACCATAAGGATCCCATTAAGCATTACTCTCCTTATATATGTATACTCCCCAAAGAAGCACCATAAGGATCCCATTAAGTATTACTCTCCTTATATATATATACTCCCCAAAGAAGCAGCATAAGGATCCCGTTAAGTATCACTCCCCCTATATATGTACACTCCCCAAAGGAGTACCATAAGGATCCCATTAAGAATGACTCTCCTTATATATGTATACTCCCCAAAGAAGTACCATAAGGATCCCTTTAAGTATTACTCTCCTTATATATGTATACTCCCTAAAGAAGTACCATAAGGATCCCATTAAGCATTACTCTCCTTATAGATGTATTCTCCCCAAAGAAGTACCATAAGGATCTCTTTATGTATTACTCTCCTTATATATGTATACTCCCCAAAGAAGTACCGTAAGGATCCCATTAAGCATTACTCTCCTTGTATATGTATACTCCCCAAAGAAGTACCATAAGGATCCCATTAAGCATTACTCTCCTTATATATGTATACTCCCCGAAGAAGTACCAAAGGATCCCATTAAGCAATACTCTCCTTATATATGTATACTCCCCGAAGAAGTACCATAAGGATTCCATAAAGTATTACTCTCCTTATATATGTATACACCCCGAAGGAGTACCATAAGGATCCCATTAAGCATTACTCTCCTTATATATGTATATTCCCTGAAGGAGTACCATAAGGATCCAATTAAGCATTACTCTCCTTATATATGTATACTCCCCAAAGACGCACCATAAGGATCCCATTAAGTATTACTCTCCGTATATATGTATACTCCCTGAAGAAGTACCATAAGGATCCCATTAAGCATTACTCTCCTTATATATGTATACTCCCCGAAGAAGTACCATAAGGATCATATTAAGCAATACTCTCCCTATATATGTATACTCCCCAAAGAAGTACCATAAGGATCCCTTTAAGTATTACTCTCCTTATATATGTATACTCCCTAAAGAAGTACCATAAGGATCCCATTAAGCATTACTCTCCTTATAGATGTATTCTCCCCAAAGAAGTACCATAAGGATCTCTTTATGTATTACTCTCCTTATATATGTATACTCCCCAAAGAAGTACCGTAAGGATTCCATTAAGCATTACTCTCCTTGTATATGTATACTCCCCAAAGAAGTACCATAAGGATCCCATTAAGCATTACTCTCCTTATATATGTATACTCCCCGAAGAAGTACCAAAGGATCCCATTAAGCAATACTCTCCTTATATATGTATACTCCCCGAAGAAGTACCATAAGGATTCCATAAAGTATTACTCTCCTTATATATGTATACACCCCGAAGGAGTACCATAAGGATCCCATTAAGCATTACTCTCCTTATATATGTATATTCCCCGAAGGAGTACCATAAGGATCCAATTAAGCATTACTCTCCTTATATATGTATACTCCCCAAAGACGCACCATAAGGATCCCATTAAGTATTACTCTCCGTATATATGTATACTCCCTGAAGAAGTACCATAAGGATCCCATTAAGCATTACTCTCCTTATATATGTATACTCCCCGAAGAAGTACCATAAGGATCATATTAAGCAATACTCTCCTTATATATGTATACTCCCCGAAGAAGTACCATAAGGATCCCATTAAGCAATACTCTCCTTATATATGTATACTCCCCGAAGAAGTACCACAAGGATCACATTAAGTATTACTCTCCTTATATATGTATACTCCCCAAAGAAGCACAATAAGGATCCCATTATGTATTACTCCCCTTATATATGTACACTCCCCAAAGGAGTACCATAAGGATCTCTTTAAGAATGGCTCTCCTTATATATGTATACTCCCCGAAGAAGTACCATAAGGATCCCTTTAAGCATTACTCTCCTTATAGATGTATACTCCCCAAAGAAGTACCATAAGGATCCATTTAAGTATTACTCTCCTTATATATGTATACTTCCCAAATAAGTACCATAAAGATCCCATTAAGCATTACTCTCCTTATATGTTTACAATCCCCAAAGAAGTAGCATAAGGATCCCATTAAGCATTACTCTCCTTATATATGTATACTCCCCGAAGAAGTACCATAAGGATCCCATTAAGCATTACTATCCTTATATATGTATACTCCCTGAAGGAGTTTCATAAGGATCCCATTAAACATTACTCTCCTTATATATGTATACTCCCAAAGAAGTAACACAAGGATCCCATTAAGCATTACTCTCCTTATATATGCATACTCCCCGAAGAAGTACCATAAGGATCCCATTAAGCATTACACTCCTTATATATGTATACTCCCCGAAGGAGTACCAGAAGGATCCCATTAAGTATTACTCTCCTTATATATGTATACTGCCCGAAGAAGTACCATAAGGATCCCATTAAGCATTGTTCTCCTTATATATGTATACTCCCGGAAGAAGTACCATAAGGATCCCATTAAGCATTACTCTCCTTATATATGTATACTCCCCGAAGAAGTACCATAAAGATCCCATTAAGCATTACTCTCCTCATATATGTATACTCCCCGAAGAAGTACCATAAGGATCCCATTAAGCATTACTCTCCTTATATATGTATACTCCCCGAAGAAGTACCATAAGGATCCCATTAAGCATTACTCTCCTTATATAGGTATACTACCTGAAGAAGTACCATAAGGATCCCATTAAGCATTACTCTCCTTATATATGTATGCTCCCCGAAGAAGTACCATAAGGATCCCATTAGGCATTACTCTCCTTATATATGTATGCTCCCCGAAGAAGTACCATAAGGATCCCATTAAGCATTACTATCCTTATATATGTATACTCCCTGAAGGAGTACCATAAGGATCCCATTAAACATTACTCTCCTTATATATGTATACTCCCCAACGAAGTAACACAAGGATCCCATTAAGCATTACTCTCCTTATATATGCATACTCCCCGAAGAAGTACCATAAGGATCCCATTAAGCATTACACTCCTTATATATGTATACTCCCCGAAGGAGTACCAGAAGGATCCCATTAAGTATTACTCTCCTTATATATGTATACTGCCCGAAGAAGTACCATAAGGATCCCATTAAGCATTGTTCTCCTTATATATGTATACTCCCGGAAGAAGTACCATAAGGATCCCATTAAGCATTACTCTCCTTATATATGTATACTCCCCGAAGAAGTACCATAAGGATCCCATTAAGCATTACTCTCCTTATATATGTATACTCCCCGAAGAAGTACCATAAGGATCCCATTAAGCATTACTCTCCTTATATAGGTATACTACCTGAAGAAGTACCATAAGGATCCCATTAAGCATTACTCTCCTTATATATGTATACTCCCCGAAGAAATACCATAAGGATCCCATTAAGCATTACTCTCCTTATATATGTATGCTCCCCGAAGAAGTACCATTAGGATCCCATTAAGCATTACTCTCCTTCTATATGTATTTTCCCTGAAGAAGTACCATAAGGATCCCATTAAGCATTACTCTCCTTATATATGTATACTCCCCAAAGAAGTACCATAAGGATTCCATTAAACATTACTCTTCTTATATATGTATACACCCCAAAGGAGTACCATAAGGATCCCATTAAGTATTACTCTCCTTATATATGTATACACCACAAAGATGTACAATAAGGATCCCATTAAGCATTACTCTCCTTATATAGGTATACTCAACAAAGAAGCACCATAAGGATCCCATTAAGCATTACTCTCCTTATATATGTATACTCCCCAAAGAAGCACCATAAGGATCGCATTAAGTATTACTCTCCTTATATATATACTCCCCAAAGAAGCACCATAAGGATCCCATTAAGTATTACTCCCCTTATATATGTACACTCCCCAAAGGAGTGCCATAAGGATCCCATTAAGAATGACTCTCCTTATATAAGTATACTCCCCAAAGAAGTACCATAAGGATCCCTTTAAGCATTACTCTCCTTATAGATGTATACTCCCAAAAGAAGTACCATAAGGATCCCTTTAAGTATTACTCTCCTTATATATGTATACTCCCCAAAGAAGTACCATAAGGATCCCATTAAGCATTACTCTCCTTATAGATGTATTCTCCCCAAAGAAGTACCATAAGGATCTCTTTATGTATTACTCTCATAAATATATGTATACTCCCCAAAGAAGCACCATAAGGATCGCATTAAGTATCACTCTCCTTATATATGTATACTCCCCAAAGAAGCACCATAATGTTCCCATTTACTATTACTCTCCTTATATATGTATACTCCCCAAAGAAGCACCATAAGGATCCCATTAAGTATTACTCCCCTTATATATGTACACTCCCCAAAGGAGTACCATAAGGATCCCATTAAGAATGACTCTCCTTATATATGTACACTCCCCAAAGAAGTACCATAAGGATCCCTTTAAGCATTACTCTCCTTATAGATGTATACTCCCCAAAGAAGTACCATAAGGATCCCTTTAAGTATTACTCTCCTTATATATGTATACTCCCCAAACAAAAACCATAATGATCCCATTAAGCATTACTCTCCTTAAAGATGTATACTCCCCAAAGAAGTACCATAAGGATCCCTTTAAGTATTACTCTCCTTATATATGTATACTCCCCAAAGAAGTACCATAAGGATCCCATTAAGCATTACTCTCCTTATATATGTATACTCCCCAAAGAAGTACCATAAGGATCCCATTAAGCATTACTCTCCTTATATATGTATACTCCCCGAAGAAGTACCAAAGGATCCCATTAAGCAATACTCTCCTTATATATGTATACTCCCCGAAGAAGTACCATAAGGATTCCATAAAGTATTACTCTCCTTATATATGTATACACCCCGAAGGAGTACCATAAGGATCCCATTAAGCATTACTCTCCTTATATATGTATATTCCCCGAAGGAGTATCATAAGGATCCAATTAAGCATTACTCTCCTTATATATGTATACTCCCCAAAGACGCACCATAAGGATCCCATTAAGTATTACTCTCCTTATATATGTAGACACCCCAAAGATGTACCATAAGGATCCCATTAAGCATTACTCTCCTTATATAGGTATACTCAACAAAGAAGCACCATAAGGATCCCATTAAGCATTACTCTCCTTATATATGTATACTCCCCAAAGAAGCACCATAAGGATCCCATTAAGTATTACTCTCCTTATATATATATACTCCCCAAAGAAGCAGCATAAGGATCCCATTAAGTATCACTCCCCCTATATATGTACACTCCCCAAAGGAGTACCATAAGGATCCCATTAAGAATGACTCTCCTTATATATGTATACTCCCCAAAGAAGTACCATAAGGATCCCTTTAAGTATTACTCTCCTTATATATGTATACTCCCCAAAGAAGTACCATAAGGATCCCATTAAGCATTACTCTCCTTATAGATGTATTCTCCCCAAAGAAGTACCATAAGGATCTCTTTATGTATTACTCTCCTTATATATGTATACTCCCCAAAGAAGTACCGTAAGGATCCCATTAAGCATTATTCTCCTTATATATGTATACTCCCAAAAGAAGTAACACAAGGATCCCATTAAGTATTACTCACCTTTATATATGTATACACCCCAAAGATGTACCATAAGGATTCCATTAAGCATTATTCTCCTTATATATGTATACTCCCCGAAGGAGTACCTTAAGGATCCCTTTAAGCATTACTCTCCTTATATATGTATACTCCCCAAAGAACTACCATAAGGATCCCATTAAGCATTACTCTCATTATATATGTATACTCCCCAAAGAAGTACCATAAGGATCCCATTAAGCATTCCTCTCCTTATATATGTATACTCCCCGAAGAAGTACCATAAGGATCCCATAAGCTTTACTCTCCTTATATATATATACACCCCGAAGGAGTACCATAAGGATCCCATTAAGCATTACTTTCCTTATATATGTATACTCCCCGAAGAAGTACCTTAAGGATCCCATTAAGCATTACTATCCTTATATATGTATACTCCCCAAAGAAGTACCATAAGGATACCATTAAGCATTACTCTCCTTATATATGTATCCTCCCCGAAGAAGTACCATGAGGATCCCATTAAGCATTACTCTCCTTATATATGTATACTCACCGAAGAAGTACCAAAAGGATCCCATTAAGCATTACTATCCTTATATATGTATACTCCCCAAAGAAGTACCATAAGGATACCATTAAGCATTACTCTCCTTATATATGTATACTCCCCAAAGAAGCACCATAAGGATCCCATTAAGTATTACTCCCCTTATATATGTACACTCCCCAAACGAGTACCATAAGGATCCCATTAAGAATGACTCTCCTTATATATGTATACTCCCCAAAGAAGTACCATAAGGATCCCTTTAAGCATTACTCTCCTTATAGATGTATACTCCCCGAAGAAGTACCATAAGGATCCCATTAAACAATACTCTCCTTATATATGTATACTCCCCGAAGAAGTACCATAAGGATCCCATTAAGCAATACTCTCCTTATATATGTAAGCTCCCCAAAAGAGTACCATAAGGATCTCTTTAAGAATGGCTCTCCTTATATATGTATACTCCCCGAAGAAGTACCATAAGTATCCCATTAAGCACTACTCTCCTTAAATATGTATACTCCCCAAAGACTACCATAAGGATCCCATTAAGCATTACTCTCCTTATATATGTATACTCTCCGAAGGAGTACCATAAGGATTCCTTTAAGAATTACTCTCCTTGTATATGTATACTCCACAAAGGAGTACCATAAGGATCACATTAAGCATTACTCTCCTTGTATATGTATACTCCCCAAAGAAGTACCATAAGGATCCCATTAAGCATTACTCTCCTTATATATGTATACTTCCCGAAGGAGTAACATAAGGTTCCCATTAAGTATTACTCTCCTTATATATGTATACTCCCCGAAGAAGTACCATAAGGATCCCATTAAGCATTACTCTCCTTATATATGTATACTCCCCGAAGAAGTACCAAAGGATCCCATTAAGCAATACTCTCCTTATATATGTATACTCCCCGAAGAAGTACCATAAGGATTCCATTAAGTATTACTCTCCTTATATATGTATACACCCCGAAGGAGTACCATAAGGATCCCATTAAGCATTACTCTCCTTATATATGTATACTCCCCAAAGGAGTACCATAAGGATCCAATTAAGCATTACTCTCCTTATATATGTATACTCCCCAAAGACGCACCATAAGGATCCCATTAAGTATTACTCTCCTTATATATGTACACTCCCCAAAGGAGTACCATAAGGATTCCATTAAGTATTACTCTCCTTATATATGTATACACCCCGAAGGAGTACCATAAGGATCCCATTAAGCATTACTCTCCTTATATATGTATACTCCCCAAAGGAGTACCATAAGGATCCAATTAAGCATTACTCTCCTTATATATGTATACTCCCCAAAGACGCACCATAAGGATCCCATTAAGTATTACTCTCCTTATATATGTACACTCCCCAAAGGAGTACCATAAGGATCACATTAAGTATTACTCTCCTTATATATGTATACACCCCAAAGGAGTACCATAAGGATCCCATTAAGCATTACTCTCCTTATATAGGTATACTCAACAAAGAAGCACCATAAGGATCCCATTAAGCATTACTCTCCTTATATATATATACTCCCCGAAGAAGTACCATAAGGATCCCATTAAGCAATACTCTCCTTATATATGTATACTCCCCGAAGAAGTACCATAAGGATCCCATTAAGCAATACTCTCCTTATATATGTATACTCCCCGAAGAAGTACCATAAGAATCCCATTAAGCAATACTCTCCTTATATATGTTTACTCCCTGAAGAAGTACCACAAGGATCACTTTAAGTATTACTCTCCTTATATATGTATACTCCCCAAAGAAGCACAATAAGGATCCCATTATGTATTACTCCCCTTATATATGTACACTCCCCAAAGGAGTACCATAAGGATCTCTTTAAGAATGGCTCTCCTTATATATGTATACACCCCGAAGAAGTACCATAAGGATCCCTTTAAGCATTACTCTCCTTATAGATGTATACTCCCCAAAGAAGTACCATAAGGATCCATTTAAGTATTACTCTCCTTATATATGTATACTCCCCAAATAAGTACCATAAAGATCCCATTAAGCATTACTCTCCTTATATGTTTACACTCCCCAAAGAAGTAGCATAAGGATCCCATTAAGCATTACTCTCCTTATATATGTATACTCCCCGAAGAAGTACCATAAGGATCCCATTAAGCATTACTATCCTTATATATGTATACTCCCTGAAGGAGTACCATAAGGATCCCATTAAACATTACTCTCCTTATATATGTATACTCCCCGAAGAAGTAACACAAGGATCCCATTAAGCATTACTCTCCTTATATATGCATACTCCCCGAAGAAGTACCATAAGGATCCCATTAAGCATTACACTCCTTATATATGTATACTTCCCGAAGGAGTACCAGAAGGATCCCATTAAGTATTACTCTCCTTATATATGTATACTGCCCGAAGAAGTACCATAAGGATCCCATTCAGCATTGTTCTCCTTATATATGTATACTCCCGGAAGAAGTACCATAAGGATCCCATTAAGCATTACTCTCCTTATATATGTATACTCCCCGAAGAAGTACCATAAGGATCCCATTAAGCATTACTCACCTCATATATGTATACTCCCCGAAGAAGTACCATAAGGATCCCATTAAGCATTACTCTCCTTATATATGTATACTCCCCGAAGAAGTACCATAAGGATCCCATTAAGCATTACTCTCCTTATATAGGTATACTACCTGAAGAAGTACCATAAGGATCCCATTAAGCATTACTCTCCTTATATATGTATACTGCCCGAAGAAGTACCATAAGGATTCCATTAAGCATTACTCTCCTTATATATGTATGCTCCCCGAAGAAGTACCATTAGGATCCCATTAAGCATTACTCTCCTTATATATGTATACTCCCCAAAGAAGTACCATATGGATTCCATTAAACATTACTCTTCTTATATATGTATACACCCCCAAAGGAGTACCATAAGGATCCCATTAAGTATTACTCTCCTTATATAAGTATACACCCCAAAGATGTACCATAAGGATCCCATTAAGAATTACTCTCCTTATATAGGTATACTCAACAAAGAAGCACCATAAGGATCCCATTAAGCATTACTCTCCTTATATATGTATACTCCCCAAAGAAGCACCATATGGATCCCATTAAGTATTACTCTCCTTATATATATATACTCCCCAAAGAAGCAGCATAAGGATCCCGTTAAGTATCACTCCCCCTATATATGTACACTCCCCAAAGGAGTACCATAAGGATCCCATTAAGAATGACTCTCCTTATATATGTATACTCCCCAAAGAAGTACCATAAGGATCCCTTTAAGTATTACTCTCCTTATATATGTATACTCCCTAAAGAAGTACCATAAGGATCCCATTAAGCATTACTCTCCTTATAGATGTATTCTCCCCAAAGAAGTACCATAAGGATCTCTTTATGTATTACTCTCCTTATATATGTATACTCCCCAAAGAAGTACCGTAAGGATCCCATTAAGCATTACTCTCCTTGTATATGTATACTCCCCAAAGAAGTACCATAAGGATCCCATTAAGCATTACTCTCCTTATATATGTATACTCCCCGAAGAAGTACCAAAGGATCCCATTAAGCAATACTCTCCTTATATATGTATACTCCCCGAAGAAGTACCATAAGGATTCCATAAAGTATTACTCTCCTTATATATGTATACACCCCGAAGGAGTACCATAAGGATCCCATTAAGCATTACTCTCCTTATATATGTATATTCCCTGAAGGAGTACCATAAGGATCCAATTAAGCATTACTCTCCTTATATATGTATACTCCCCAAAGACGCACCATAAGGATCCCATTAAGTATTACTCTCCGTATATATGTATACTCCCTGAAGAAGTACCATAAGGATCCCATTAAGCATTACTCTCCTTATATATGTATACTCCCCGAAGAAGTACCATAAGGATCATATTAAGCAATACTCTCCCTATATATGTATACTCCCCGAAGAAGTACCATAAGGATCCCATTAAGCAATACTCTCCTTATATATGTATACTCCCCGAAGAAGTACCACAAGGATCACATTAAGTATTACTCTCCTTATATATGTATACTCCCCAAAGAAGCACAATAAGGATCCCATTATGTATTACTCCCCTTATATATGTACACTCCCCAAAGGAGTACCATAAGGATCTCTTTAAGAATGGCTCTCCTTATATATGTATACTCCCCGAAGAAGTACCATAAGGATCCCTTTAAGCATTACTCTCCTTATAGATGTATACTCCCCAAAGAAGTACCATAAGGATCCATTTAAGTATTACTCTCCTTATATATGTATACTTCCCAAATAAGTACCATAAAGATCCCATTAAGCATTACTCTCCTTATATGTTTACAATCCCCAAAGAAGTAGCATAAGGATCCCATTAAGCATTACTCTCCTTATATATGTATACTCCCCGAAGAAGTACCATAAGGATCCCATTAAGCATTACTATCCTTATATATGTATACTCCCTGAAGGAGTTTCATAAGGATCCCATTAAACATTACTCTCCTTATATATGTATACTCCCAAAGAAGTAACACAAGGATCCCATTAAGCATTACTCTCCTTATATATGCATACTCCCCGAAGAAGTACCATAAGGATCCCATTAAGCATTACACTCCTTATATATGTATACTCCCCGAAGGAGTACCAGAAGGATCCCATTAAGTATTACTCTCCTTATATATGTATACTGCCCGAAGAAGTACCATAAGGATCCCATTAAGCATTGTTCTCCTTATATATGTATACTCCCGGAAGAAGTACCATAAGGATCCCATTAAGCATTACTCTCCTTATATATGTATACTCCCCGAAGAAGTACCATAAAGATCCCATTAAGCATTACTCTCCTCATATATGTATACTCCCCGAAGAAGTACCATAAGGATCCCATTAAGCATTACTCTCCTTATATATGTATACTCCCCGAAGAAGTACCATAAGGATCCCATTAAGCATTACTCTCCTTATATAGGTATACTACCTGAAGAAGTACCATAAGGATCCCATTAAGCATTACTCTCCTTATATATGTATGCTCCCCGAAGAAGTACCATAAGGATCCCATTAGGCATTACTCTCCTTATATATGTATGCTCCCCGAAGAAGTACCATAAGGATCCCATTAAGCATTACTATCCTTATATATGTATACTCCCTGAAGGAGTACCATAAGGATCCCATTAAACATTACTCTCCTTATATATGTATACTCCCCAACGAAGTAACACAAGGATCCCATTAAGCATTACTCTCCTTATATATGCATACTCCCCGAAGAAGTACCATAAGGATCCCATTAAGCATTACACTCCTTATATATGTATACTCCCCGAAGGAGTACCAGAAGGATCCCATTAAGTATTACTCTCCTTATATATGTATACTGCCCGAAGAAGTACCATAAGGATCCCATTAAGCATTGTTCACCTTATATATGTATACTCCCGGAAGAAGTACCATAAGGATCCCATTAAGCATTACTCGCCTTATATATGTATACTCCCCGAAGAAGTACCATAAGGATCCCATTAAGCATTACTCTCCTTATATATGTATACTCCCCGAAGAAGTACCATAAGGATCCCATTAAGCATTACTCTCCTTATATAGGTATACTACCTGAAGAAGTACCATAAGGATCCCATTAAGCATTACTCTCCTTATATATGTATACTCCCCGAAGAAGTACCATAAGGATCCCATTAAGCATTACTCTCCTTATATATGTATGCTCCCCGAAGAAGTACCATTAGGATCCCATTAAGCATTACTCTCCTTCTATATGTATTTTCCCTGAAGAAGTACCATAAGGATCCCATTAAGCATTACTCTCCTTATATATGTATACTCCCCAAAGAAGTACCATAAGGATTCCATTAAACATTACTCTTCTTATATATGTATACACCCCAAAGGAGTACCATAAGGATCCCATTAAGTATTACTCTCCTTATATATGTATACACCACAAAGATGTACAATAAGGATCCCATTAAGCATTACTCTCCTTATATAGGTATACTCAACAAAGAAGCACCATAAGGATCCCATTAAGCATTACTCTCCTTATATATGTATACTCCCCAAAGAAGCACCATAAGGATCGCATTAAGTATTACTCTCCTTATATATATATATATATACTCCCCAAAGAAGCACCATAAGGATCCCATTAAGTATTACTCCCCTTATATATGTACACTCCCCAAAGGAGTGCCATAAGGATCCCATTAAGAATGACTCTCCTTATATAAGTATACTCCCCAAAGAAGTACCATAACGATCCCTTTAAGCATTACTCTCCTTATAGATGTATACTCCCAAAAGAAGTACCATAAGGATCCCTTTAAGTATTACTCTCCTTATATATGTATACTCCCCAAAGAAGTACCATAAGGATCCCATTAAGCATTACTCTCCTTATAGATGTATTCTCCCCAAAGAAGTACCATAAGGATCTCTTTATGTATTACTCTCATAAATATATGTATACTCCCCAAAGAAGCACCATAAGGATCGCATTAAGTATCACTCTCCTTATATATGTATACTCCCCAAAGAAGCACCATAATGTTCCCATTTACTATTACTCTCCTTATATATGTATACTCCCCAAAGAAGCACCATAAGGATCCCATTAAGTATTACTCCCCTTATATATGTACACTCCCCAAAGGAGTACCATAAGGATCCCATTAAGAATGACTCTCCTTATATATGTACACTCCCCAAAGAAGTACCATAAGGATCCCTTTAAGCATTACTCTCCTTATAGATGTATACTCCCCAAAGAAGTACCATAAGGATCCCTTTAAGTATTACTCTCCTTATATATGTATACTCCCCAAACAAAAACCATAATGATCCCATTAAGCATTACTCTCCTTAAAGATGTATACTCCCCAAAGAAGTACCATAAGGATCCCTTTAAGTATTACTCTCCTTATATATGTATACTCCCCAAAGAAGTACCATAAGGATCCCATTAAGCATTACTCTCCTTATATATGTATACTCCCCAAAGAAGTAGCATAAGGATCCCATTAAGCATTACTCTCCTTATATATGTATACTCCCCGAAGAAGTACCATAAGGATTCCCTTAAGAATTACTCTCCTTGTATATCTATACTCCCCAAAGAAGTACCATAAGGATCCCATTAAACGTTACTCTCCTTATATATGTATACTCCTCAAAGAAGTACCATAAGGATCCCATTAAGTATCACGCTCCTTATATATGTATACTCCCCAAAGAAGCACCATAAGGTTCCCATTAAGCATTACTCTCCTTATAGATGTATACTCCCCAAAGAAGTAACATAAGGATCCCATTAAGTATTACTCTCCTTCTATATGTATACTCCCCCAAAGAAGTACCATAAGGAACCCGTTAAGCATTACTCTCCTTCTATATGTATACTCCCCCAAAGAAGTACCATAAGGATTCCAAATAGTTTTACTCTCCTTATATATGTATACTCCCCAAAGACGTACCATAAGGATCCCATTAAGCATTACTCTCCTTATATATGTATACTCCCCGAAGAAGTACCATAAGTATCCCATTAAGCACTACTCTCCTTAAATATGTATACTCCCCAAAGACTACCATAAGGATCCCATTAAGCATTACTCTCCTTATATATGTATACTCTCCGAAGGAGTACCATAAGGATTCCTTTAAGAATTACTCTCCTTGTATATGTATACTCCACAAAGGAGTACCATAAGGATCACATTAAGCATTACTCTCCTTGTATATGTATACTCCCCAAAGAAGTACCATAAGGATCCCATTAAGCATTACTCTCCTTATATATGTATACTCCCCGAAGGAGTAACATAAGGTTCCCATTAAGTATTACTCTCCTTATATATGTATACTCCCCGAAGAAGTACCATAAGGATCCCATTAAGCATTACTCTCCTTATATATGTATACTCCCCGAAGAAGTACCATAAGGATTCCATTAAGTATTACTCTCCTTATATATGTATACACCCCGAAGGAGTACCATAAGGATCCCATTAAGCATTACTCTCCTTATATATGTATACTCCCCAAAGGAGTACCATAAGGATCCAATTAAGCATTACTCTCCTTATATATGTATACTCCCCAAAGACGCACCATAAGGATCCCATTAAGTATTACTCCACTTATATATGTACACTCCCCAAAGGAGTACAATAAGGATCACATTAAGTATTACTCTTCTTATATATGTATACACCCCAAAGGAGTACCATAAGGATCCCATTAAGCATTACTCTCCTTATATAGGTATACTCAACAAAGAAGCACCATAAGGATCCCATTAAGCATTACTCTCCTTATATATATATACTCCCCGAAGAAGTACCATAAGGATCCCATTAAGCAATACTCTCCTTATATATGTATACTCCCCGAAGAAGTACCATAAGGATCCCATTAAGCAATACTCTCCTTATATATGTATACTCCCCGAAGAAGTACCATAAGAATCCCATTAAGCAATACTCTCCTTATATATGTATACTCCCCGAAGAAGTACCACAAGGATCACTTTAAGTATTACTCTCCTTATATATGTATACTCCCCAAAGAAGCACAATAAGGATCCCATTATGTATTACTCCCCTTATATATGTACACTCCCCAAAGGAGTACCATAAGGATCTCTTTAAGAATGGCTCTCCTTATATATGTATACACCCCGAAGAAGTACCATAAGGATCCCTTTAAGCATTACTCTCCTTATAGATGTATACTCCCCAAAGAAGTACCATAAGGATCCATTTAAGTATTACTCTCCTTATATATGTATACTCCCCAAATAAGTACCATAAAGATCCCTTTAAGCATTACTCTCATTATATATGTATACTCCCCGAAGAAGTACCATAAGGATTCCATTAAGTATTACTCTCCTTATATATGTATACACCCCGAAGGAGTACCATAAGGATCCCATTAAGCATTACTCTCCTTATATATGTATACTCCCCAAAGGAGTACCATAAGGATCCAATTAAGCATTACTCTCCTTATATATGTATACTCCCCAAAGACGCACCATAAGGATCCCATTAAGTATTACTCTCCTTATATATGTACACTCCCCAAAGGAGTACCATAAGGATCACATTAAGTATTACTCTCCTTATATATGTATACACCCCAAAGGAGTACCATAAGGATCCCATTAAGCATTACTATCCTTATATATGTATACTCCCTGAAGGAGTACCATAATGATCCCATTAAACATTACTCTCCTTATATATGTATACTCCCCGAAGAAGTAACACAAGGATCCCATTAAGCATTACTCTCCTTATATATGCATACTCCCCGAAGAAGTACCATAAGGATCCCATTAAGCATTACACTCCTTATATATGTATGCTTCCCGAAGGAGTACCAGAAGGATCCCATTAAGTATTACTCTCCTTATATATGTATACTGCCCGAAGAAGTACCATAAGGATCCCATTAAGCATTGTTCTCCTTATATATGTATACTCCTGGAAGAAGTACCATAAGGATCCCATTAAGCATTACTCTCCTTATATATGTATACTCCCCGAAGAAGTACCATAAGGATCCCATTAAGCATTACTCACCTCATATATGTATACTCCCAGAAGAAGTACCATAAGGATCCCATTAAGCATTACTCTCCTTATATATGTATACTCCCCAAAGAAGTACCATAAGGATCCCATTAAGCATTACTCTCCTTATATAGGTATACTACCTGAAGAAGTACCATAAGGATCCCATTAAGCATTACTCTCCTTATATATGTATACTGGCCGAAGAAGTACCATAAGGATCCCATTAAGCATTACTCTCCTTATATATGTATGCTCCCCGAAGAAGTACCATTAGGATCCCATTAAGCATTACTCTCCTTCTATATGTATTTTCCCTGAAGAAGTACCATAAGGATCCCATTAAGCATTACTCTCCTTATATATGTATACTCCCCAAAGAAGTACCATATGGATTCCATTAAACATTACTCTTCTTATATATGTATACACCCCCAAAGGAGTACCATAAGGATCCCATTAAGTATTACTCTCCTTATATATGTATACACCCCAAAGATGTACCATAAGGATCCCATTAAACATTACTCTCCTTATATAGGTATACTCAACAAAGAAGCACCATAAGGATCCCATTAAGCATTACTCTCCTTATATATGTATACTCCCCAAAGAAGCACCATAAGGATCCCATTAAGTATTACTCTCCTTATATATATATACTCCCCAAAGAAGCAGCATAAGGATCCCATTAAGTATCACTCCCCCTATATATGTACACTCCCCAAAGGAGTACCATAAGGATCCCATTAAGAATGACTCTCCTTATATATGTATACTCCCCAAAGAAGTACCATAAGGATCCCTTTAAGTATTACTCTCCTTATATATGTATACTCCCCAAAGAAGTACCATAAGGATCCCATTAAGCATTACTCTCCTTATAGATGTATTCTCCCCAAAGAAGTACCATAAGGATCTCTTTATGTATTACTCCCCTTATATATGTACACTCCCCAAAGGAGTGCCATAAGGATCCCATTAAGAATGACTCTCCTTATATAAGTATACTCCCCAAAGAAGTACCATAACGATCCCTTTAAGCATTACTCTCCTTATAGATGTATACTCCCAAAAGAAGTACCATAAGGATCCCTTTAAGTATTACTCTCCTTATATATGTATACTCCCCAAAGAAGTACCATAAGGATCCCATTAAGCATTACTCTCCTTATAGATGTATTCTCCCCAAAGAAGTACCATAAGGATCTCTTTATGTATTACTCTCATAAATATATGTATACTCCCCAAAGAAGCACCATAAGGATCGCATTAAGTATCACTCTCCTTATATATGTATACTCCCCAAAGAAGCACCATAATGTTCCCATTTACTATTACTCTCCTTATATATGTATACTCCCCAAAGAAGCACCATAAGGATCCCATTAAGTATTACTCCCCTTATATATGTACACTCCCCAAAGGAGTACCATAAGGATCCCATTAAGAATGACTCTCCTTATATATGTACACTCCCCAAAGAAGTACCATAAGGATCCCTTTAAGCATTACTCTCCTTATAGATGTATACTCCCCAAAGAAGTACCATAAGGATCCCTTTAAGTATTACTCTCCTTATATATGTATACTCCCCAAACAAAAACCATAATGATCCCATTAAGCATTACTCTCCTTAAAGATGTATACTCCCCAAAGAAGTACCATAAGGATCCCTTTAAGTATTACTCTCCTTATATATGTATACTCCCCAAAGAAGTACCATAAGGATCCCATTAAGCATTACTCTCCTTATATATGTATACTCCCCAAAGAAGTAGCATAAGGATCCCATTAAGCATTACTCTCCTTATATATGTATACTCCCCGAAGAAGTACCATAAGGATTCCCTTAAGAATTACTCTCCTTGTATATCTATACTCCCCAAAGAAGTACCATAAGGATCCCATTAAACGTTACTCTCCTTATATATGTATACTCCTCAAAGAAGTACCATAAGGATCCCATTAAGTATCACGCTCCTTATATATGTATACTCCCCAAAGAAGCACCATAAGGTTCCCATTAAGCATTACTCTCCTTATAGATGTATACTCCCCAAAGAAGTAACATAAGGATCCCATTAAGTATTACTCTCCTTCTATATGTATACTCCCCCAAAGAAGTACCATAAGGAACCCGTTAAGCATTACTCTCCTTCTATATGTATACTCCCCCAAAGAAGTACCATAAGGATTCCAAATAGTTTTACTCTCCTTATATATGTATACTCCCCAAAGACGTACCATAAGGATCCCATTAAGCATTACTCTCCTTATATATGTATACTCCCCGAAGAAGTACCATAAGTATCCCATTAAGCACTACTCTCCTTAAATATGTATACTCCCCAAAGACTACCATAAGGATCCCATTAAGCATTACTCTCCTTATATATGTATACTCTCCGAAGGAGTACCATAAGGATTCCTTTAAGAATTACTCTCCTTGTATATGTATACTCCACAAAGGAGTACCATAAGGATCACATTAAGCATTACTCTCCTTGTATATGTATACTCCCCAAAGAAGTACCATAAGGATCCCATTAAGCATTACTCTCCTTATATATGTATACTCTCCGAAGGAGTAACATAAGGTTCCCATTAAGTATTACTCTCCTTATATATGTATACTCCCCGAAGAAGTACCATAAGGATCCCATTAAGCATTACTCTCCTTATATATGTATACTCCCCGAAGAAGTACCATAAGGATTCCATTAAGTATTACTCTCCTTATATATGTATACACCCCGAAGGAGTACCATAAGGATCCCATTAAGCATTACTCTCCTTATATATGTATACTCCCCAAAGGAGTACCATAAGGATCCAATTAAGCATTACTCTCCTTATATATGTATACTCCCCAAAGACGCACCATAAGGATCCCATTAAGTATTACTCTCCTTATATATGTACACTCCCCAAAGGAGTACAATAAGGATCACATTAAGTATTACTCTCCTTATATATGTATACACCCCAAAGGAGTACCATAAGGATCCCATTAAGCATTACTCTCCTTATATAGGTATACTCAACAAAGAAGCACCATAAGGATCCCATTAAGCATTACTCTCCTTATATATATATACTCCCCGAAGAAGTACCATAAGGATCCCATTAAGCAATACTCTCCTTATATATGTATACTCCCCGAAGAAGTACCATAAGGATCCCATTAAGCAATACTCTCCTTATATATGTATACTCCCCGAAGAAGTACCATAAGAATCCCATTAAGCAATACTCTCCTTATATATGTATACTCCCCGAAGAAGTACCACAAGGATCACTTTAAGTATTACTCTCCTTATATATGTATACTCCCCAAAGAAGCACAATAAGGATCCCATTATGTATTACTCCCCTTATATATGTACACTCCCCAAAGGAGTACCATAAGGATCTCTTTAAGAATGGCTCTCCTTATATATGTATACACCCCGAAGAAGTACCATAAGGATCCCTTTAAGCATTACTCTCCTTATAGATGTATACTCCCCAAAGAAGTACCATAAGGATCCATTTAAGTATTACTCTCCTTATATATGTATACTCCCCAAATAAGTACCATAAAGATCCCTTTAAGCATTACTCTCATTATATAGGTATACTACCTGAAGAAGTACCATAAGGATCCCATTAAGCATTACTCTCCTTATATATGTATACTCCTCAAAGAAGTACCATAAGGATCCCATTAAGTATCACGCTCCTTATATATGTATACTCCCCAAAGAAGCACCATAAGGTTCCCATTAAGCATTACTCTCCTTATAGATGTATACTCCCCAAAGAAGTAACATAAGGATCCCATTAAGTATTACTCTCCTTCTATATGTATACTCCCCCAAAGAAGTACCATAAGGAACCCGTTAAGCATTACTCTCCTTCTATATGTATACTCCCCCAAAGAAGTACCATAAGGATTCCAAATAGTTTTACTCTCCTTATATATGTATACTCCCCAAAGACGTACCATAAGGATCCCATTAAGCATTACTCTCCTTATATATGTATACTCCCCGAAGAAGTACCATAAGTATCCCATTAAGCACTACTCTCCTTAAATATGTATACTCCCCAAAGACTACCATAAGGATCCCATTAAGCATTACTCTCCTTATATATGTATACTCTCCGAAGGAGTACCATAAGGATTCCTTTAAGAATTACTCTCCTTGTATATGTATACTCCACAAAGGAGTACCATAAGGATCACATTAAGCATTACTCTCCTTGTATATGTATACTCCCCAAAGAAGTACCATAAGGATCCCATTAAGCATTACTCTCCTTATATATGTATACTCCCCGAAGGAGTAACATAAGGTTCCCATTAAGTATTACTCTCCTTATATATGTATACTCCCCGAAGAAGTACCATAAGGATCCCATTAAGCATTACTCTCCTTATATATGTATACTCCCCGAAGAAGTACCATAAGGATTCCATTAAGTATTACTCTCCTTATATATGTATA
This sequence comes from Ambystoma mexicanum, assembly GCF_040938575.1. Taxonomy (NCBI): domain Eukaryota; kingdom Metazoa; phylum Chordata; class Amphibia; order Caudata; family Ambystomatidae; genus Ambystoma; species Ambystoma mexicanum. The sequence continues at coordinate 776,112 of NW_027182446.1, forward strand.
CACCCCGAAGGAGTACCATAAGGATCCCATTAAGCATTACTCTCCTTATATATGTATACTCCCCAAAGGAGTACCATAAGGATCCAATTAAGCATTACTCTCCTTATATATGTATACTCCCCAAAGACGCACCATAAGGATCCCATTAAGTATTACTCCACTTATATATGTACACTCCCCAAAGGAGTACAATAAGGATCATATTAAGTATTACTCTTCTTATATATGTATACACCCCAAAGGAGTACCATAAGGATCCCATTAAGCATTACTCTCCTTATATAGGTATACTCAACAAAGAAGCACCATAAGGATCCCATTAAGCATTACTCTCCTTATATATATATACTCCCCGAAGAAGTACCATAAGGATCCCATTAAGCAATACTCTCCTTATATATGTATACTCCCCGAAGAAGTACCATAAGGATCCCATTAAGCAATACTCTCCTTATATATGTATACTCCCCGAAGAAGTACCATAAGAATCCCATTAAGCAATATTCTCCTTATATATGTATACTCCCCGAAGAAGTACCACAAGGATCACTTTAAGTATTACTCTCCTTATATATGTATACTCCCCAAAGAAGCACAATAAGGATCCCATTATGTATTACTCCCCTTATATATGTACACTCCCCAAAGGAGTACCATAAGGATCTCTTTAAGAATGGCTCTCCTTATATATGTATACACCCCGAAGAAGTACCATAAGGATCCCTTTAAGCATTACTCTCCTTATAGATGTATACTCCCCAAAGAAGTACCATAAGGATCCATTTAAGTATTACTCTCCTTATATATGTATACTCCCCAAATAAGTACCATAAAGATCCCTTTAAGCATTACTCTCATTATATAGGTATACTACCTGAAGAAGTACCATAAGGATCCCATTAAGCATTACTCTCCTTATATATGTATACTGCTCAAAGAAGTACCATAAGGATCCCATTAAGCATTACTCTCCTTATATATGTATACTCCCCGAAGAAGTACCATAAGGATTCCATTAAGTATTACTCTCCTTATATATGTATACACCCCGAAGGAGTACCATAAGGATCCCATTAAGCATTACTCTCCTTATATATGTATACTCCCCAAAGGAGTACCATAAGGATCCAATTAAGCATTACTCTCCTTATATATGTATACTCCCCAAAGACGCACCATAAGGATCCCATTAAGTATTACTCTCCTTATATATGTACACTCCCCAAAGGAGTACCATAAGGATCACATTAAGTATTACTCTCCTTATATATGTATACACCCCAAAGGAGTACCATAAGGATCCCATTAAGCATTACTATCCTTATATATGTATACTCCCTGAAGGAGTACCATAATGATCCCATTAAACATTACTCTCCTTATATATGTATACTCCCCGAAGAAGTAACACAAGGATCCCATTAAGCATTACTCTCCTTATATATGCATACTCCCCGAAGAAGTACCATAAGGATCCCATTAAGCATTACACTCCTTATATATGTATACTTCCCGAAGGAGTACCAGAAGGATCCCATTAAGTATTACTCTCCTTATATATGTATACTGCCCGAAGAAGTACCATAAGGATCCCATTAAGCATTGTTCTCCTTATATATGTATACTCCTGGAAGAAGTACCATAAGGATCCCATTAAGCATTACTCTCCTTATATATGTATACTCCCCGAAGAAGTACCATAAGGATCCCATTAAGCATTACTCACCTCATATATGTATACTCCCAGAAGAAGTACCATAAGGATCCCATTAAGCATTACTCTCCTTATATATGTATACTCCCCAAAAAAGTACCATAAGGATCCCATTAAGCATTACTCTCCTTATATAGGTATACTACCTGAAGAAGTACCATAAGGATCCCATTAAGCATTACTCTCCTTATATATGTATACTGCCCGAAGAAGTACCATAAGGATCCCATTAAGCATTACTCTCCTTATATATGTATGCTCCCCGAAGAAGTACCATTAGGATCCCATTAAGCATTACTCTCCTTCTATATGTATTTTCCCTGAAGAAGTACCATAAGGATCCCATTAAGCATTACTCTCCTTATATATGTATACTCCCCAAAGAAGTACCATATGGATTCCATTAAACATTACTCTTCTTATATATGTATACACCCCCAAAGGAGTACCATAAGGATCCCATTAAGTATTACTCTCCTTATATATGTATACACCCCAAAGATGTACCATAAGGATCCCATTAAGCATTACTCTCCTTATATAGGTTTACTCAACAAAGAAGCACCATAAGGATCCCATTAAGCATTACTCTCCTTATATATGTATACTCCCCAAAGAAGCACCATAAGGATCCCATTAAGTATTACTCTCCTTATATATATATACTCCCCAAAGAAGCAGCATAAGGATCCCATTAAGTATCACTCCCCCTATATATGTACACTCCCCAAAGGAGTACCATAAGGATCCCATTAAGAATGACTCTCCTTATATATGTATACTCCCCAAAGAAGTACCATAAGGATCCCTTTAAGTATTACTCTCCTTATATATGTATACTCCCCAAAGAAGTACCATAAGGATCCCATTAAGCATTACTCTCCTTATAGATGTATTCTCCCCAAAGAAGTACCATAAGGATCTCTTTATGTATTACTCCCCTTATATATGTACACTCCCCAAAGGAGTGCCATAAGGATCCCATTAAGAATGACTCTCCTTATATAAGTATACTCCCCAAAGAAGTACCATAACGATCCCTTTAAGCATTACTCTCCTTATAGATGTATACTCCCAAAAGAAGTACCATAAGGATCCCTTTAAGTATTACTCTCCTTATATATGTATACTCCCCAAAGAAGTACCATAAGGATCCCATTAAGCATTACTCTCCTTATAGATGTATTCTCCCCAAAGAAGTACCATAAGGATCTCTTTATGTATTACTCTCATAAATATATGTATACTCCCCAAAGAAGCACCATAAGGATCGCATTAAGTATCACTCTCCTTATAATTTATACTCCCCAAAGAAGCACCATAATGTTCCCATTTACTATTACTCTCCTTATATATGTATACTCCCCAAAGAAGCACCATAAGGATCCCATTAAGTATTACTCCCCTTATATATGTACACTCCCCAAAGGAGTACCATAAGGATCCCATTAAGAATGACTCTCCTTATATATGTACACTCCCCAAAGAAGTACCATAAGGATCCCTTTAAGCATTACTCTCCTTATAGATGTATACTCCCCAAAGAAGTACCATAAGGATCCCTTTAAGTATTACTCTCCTTATATATGTATACTCCCCAAACAAAAACCATAATGATCCCATTAAGCATTACTCTCCTTAAAGATGTATACTCCCCAAAGAAGTACCATAAGGATCCCTTTAAGTATTACTCTCCTTATATATGTATACTCCCCAAAGAAGTACCATAAGGATCCCATTAAGCATTACTCTCCTTATATATGTATACTCCCCAAAGAAGTAGCATAAGGATCCCATTAAGCATTACTCTCCTTATATAGGTATACTCCCCGAAGAAGTACCATAAGGATTCCCTTAAGAATTACTCTCCTTGTATATCTATACTCCCCAAAGAAGTACCATAAGGATCCCATTAAACGTTACTCTCCTTATATATGTATACTCCTCAAAGAAGTACCATAAGGATCCCATTAAGTATCACGCTCCTTATATATGTATACTCCCCAAAGAAGCACCATAAGGTTCCCATTAAGCATTACTCTCCTTATAGATGTATACTCCCCAAAGAAGTAACATAAGGATCCCATTAAGTATTACTCTCCTTCTATATGTATACTCCCCCAAAGAAGTACCATAAGGAACCCGTTAAGCATTACTCTCCTTCTATATGTATACTCCCCCAAAGAAGTACCATAAGGATTCCAAATAGTTTTACTCTCCTTATATATGTATACTCCCCAAAGACGTACCATAAGGATCCCATTAAGCATTACTCTCCTTATATATGTATACTCCCCGAAGAAGTACCATAAGTATCCCATTAAGCACTACTCTCCTTAAATATGTATACTCCCCAAAGACTACCATAAGGATCCCATTAAGCATTACTCTCCTTATATATGTATACTCTCCGAAGGAGTACCATAAGGATTCCTTTAAGAATTACTCTCCTTGTATATGTATACTCCACAAAGGAGTACCATAAGGATCACATTAAGCATTACTCTCCTTGTATATGTATACTCCCCAAAGAAGTACCATAAGGATCCCATTAAGCATTACTCTCCTTATATATGTATACTCCCCGAAGGAGTAACATAAGGTTCCCATTAAGTATTACTCTCCTTATATATGTATACTCCCCGAAGAAGTACCATAAGGATCCCATTAAGCATTACTCTCCTTATATATGTATACTCCCCGAAGAAGTACCATAAGGATTCCATTAAGTATTACTCTCCTTATATATGTATACACCCCGAAGGAGTACCATAAGGATCCCATTAAGCATTACTCTCCTTATATATGTATACTCCCCAAAGGAGTACCATAAGGATCCAATTAAGCATTACTCTCCTTATATATGTATACTCCCCAAAGACGCACCATAAGGATCCCATTAAGTATTACTCTCCTTATATATGTACACTCCCCAAAGGAGTACAATAAGGATCACATTAAGTATTACTCTCCTTATATATGTATACACCCCAAAGGAGTACCATAAGGATCCCATTAAGCATTACTCTCCTTATATAGGTATACTCAACAAAGAAGCACCATAAGGATCCCATTAAGCATTACTCTCCTTATATATATATACTCCCCGAAGAAGTACCATAAGGATCCCATTAAGCAATACTCTCCTTATATATGTATACTCCCCGAAGAAGTACCATAAGGATCCCATTAAGCAATACTCTCCTTATATATGTATACTCCCCGAAGAAGTACCATAAGAATCCCATTAAGCAATACTCTCCTTATATATGTATACTCCCCGAAGAAGTACCACAAGGATCATTTTAAGTATTACTCTCCTTATATATGTATACTCCCCAAAGAAGCACAATAAGGATCCCATTATGTATTACTCCCCTTATATATGTACACTCCCCAAAGGAGTACCATAAGGATCTCTTTAAGAATGGCTCTCCTTATATATGTATACACCCCGAAGAAGTACCATAAGGATCCCTTTAAGCATTACTCTCCTTATAGATGTATACTCCCCAAAGAAGTACCATAAGGATCCATTTAAGTATTACTCTCCTTATATATGTATACTCCCCAAATAAGTACCATAAAGATCCCTTTAAGCATTACTCTCATTATATAGGAATACTACCTGAAGAAGTACCATAAGGATCCCATTAAGCATTACTCTCCTTATATATGTATACTGCTCAAAGAAGTACCATAAGGATCCCATTAAGCATTACTCTCCTTATATATGTATACTCCCCAAAGGAGTACCATAAGGATCCCATTAAGCATTACTATCCTTATATATGTATACTCCCTGAAGGAGTACCATAATGATCCCATTAAACATTACTCTCCTTATATATGTATACTCCCCAAAGGAGTACCATAAGGATCCCATTAAGCATTACTCTCCTTATATAGGTACACTCCCCAAAGGAGTACCATAAGGATCACATTAAGTATTACTCTCCTTATATATGTATACACCCCAAAGGAGTACCATAAGGATCCCATTAAGCATTACTATCCTTATATATGTATACTCCCTGAAGGAGTACCATAATGATCCCATTAAACATTACTCTCCTTATATATGTATACTCCCCGAAGAAGTAACACAAGGATCCCATTAAGCATTACTCTCCTTATATATGCATACTCCCCGAAGAAGTACCATAAGGATCCCATTAAGCATTACACTCCTTATATATGTATACTTCCCGAAGGAGTACCAGAAGGATCCCATTAAGTATTACTCTCCTTATATATGTATACTGCCCGAAGAAGTACCATAAGGATCCCATTAAGCATTGTTCTCCTTATATATGTATACTCCTGGAAGAAGTACCATAAGGATCCCATTAAGCATTACTCTCCTTATATATGTATACTCCCCGAAGAAGTACCATAAGGATCCCATTAAGCATTACTCACCTCATATATGTATACTCCCCGAAGAAGTACCATAAGGATCCCATTAAGCATTACTCTCCTTATATATGTATACTCCCCAAAGAAGTACCATAAGGATCCCATTAAGCATTACTCTCCTTATATAGGTATACTACCTGAAGAAGTACCATAAGGATCCCATTAAGCATTACTCTCCTTATATATGTATACTGCCCGAAGAAGTACCATAAGGATCCCATTAAGCATTACTCTCCTTATATATGTATGCTCCCCGAAGAAGTACCATTAGGATCCCATTAAGCATTACTCTCCTTCTATATGTATTTTCCCTGAAGAAGTACCATAAGGATCCCATTAAGCATTACTCTCCTTATATATGTATACTCCCCAAAGAAGTACCATATGGATTCCATTAAACATTACTCTTCTTATATATGTATACACCCCCAAAGGAGTACCATAAGGATCCCATTAAGTATTACTCTCCTTATATATGTATACACCCCAAAGATGTACCATAAGGATCCCATTAAGCATTACTCTCCTTATATAGGTATACTCAACAAAGAAGCACCATAAGGATCCCATTAAGCATTACTCTCCTTATATATGTATACTCCCCAAAGAAGCACCATAAGGATCCCATTAAGTATTACTCTCCTTATATATATATACTCCCCAAAGAAGCAGCATAAGGATCCCATTAAGTATCACTCCCCCTATATATGTACACTCCCCAAAGGAGTACCATAAGGATCCCATTAAGAATGACTCTCCTTATATATGTATACTCCCCAAAGAAGTACCATAAGGATCCCATTAAGCATTACTCTCCTTATAGATGTATTCTCCCCAAAGAAGTACCATAAGGATCTCTTTATGTATTACTCTCCTTATATATGTATACTCCCCAAAGAAGTACCGTAAGGATCCCATTAAGCATTATTCTCCTTATATATGTATACTCCCAAAAGAAGTAACACAAGGATCCCATTAAGTATTACTCACCTTTATATATGTATACACCCCAAAGATGTACCATAAGGATTCCATTAAGCATTATTCTCCTTATATATGTATACTCCCCGAAGAAGTACCATAAGGATCCCATAAGCTTTACTCTCCTTATATATATATACACCCCGAAGGAGTACCATAAGGATCCCATTAAGCATTACTCTCCTTATATATGTATCCTCCCCGAAGAAGTACCATAAGGATCCCATTAAGCATTACTTTCCTTATATATGTATACTCACCGAAGAAGTACCAAAAGGATCCCATTAAGCATTACTATCCTTATATATGTATACTCCCCAAAGAAGTACCATAAGGATACCATTAAGCATTACTCTCCTTATATATGTATACTCCCCAAAGAAGTACCATAAGGATCCCATTAAGCATTACTCTCATTATATATGTATACTCCCCGAAGGAGTACCATAAGGATCCCATTAAGCATAACTCTCCTTATATATGTATCCTCCCCGAAGAAGTACCATAAGGATCCCATTAAGCATTACTCTCCTTATATATGTATACTCACCGAAGAAGTACCAAAAGGATCCCATTAAGCATTACTATCCTTATATATGTATACTCCCCAAAGAAGTACCATAAGGATACCATTAAGCATTACTCTCCTTATATATGTATACTCCCCAAAGAAGCACCATAAGGATCCCATTAAGTATTACTCCCCTTATATATGTACACTCCCCAAACGAGTACCATAAGGATCCCATTAAGAATGACTCTCCTTATATATGTATACTCCCCAAAGAAGTACCATAAGGATCCCTTTAAGCATTACTCTCCTTATAGATGTATACTCCCCGAAGAAGTACCATAAGGATCCCATTAAACAATACTCTCCTTATATATGTATACTCCCCGAAGAAGTACCATAAGGATCCCATTAAGCAATACTCTCCTTATATATGTAAACTCCCCAAAAGAGTACCATAAGGATCTCTTTAAGAATGGCTCTCCTTATATATGTATACTCCCCGAAGAAGTACCATAAGTATCCCATTAAGCACTACTCTCCTTAAATATGTATACTCCCCAAAGACTACCATAAGGATCCCATTAAGCATTACTCTCCTTATATATGTATACTCTCCGAAGGAGTACCATAAGGATTCCTTTAAGAATTACTCTCCTTGTATATGTATACTCCACAAAGGAGTACCATAAGGATCACATTAAGCATTACTCTCCTTGTATATGTATACTCCCCAAAGAAGTACCATAAGGATGCCATTAAGCATTACTCTCCTTATATATGTATACTCCACGAAGGAGTAACATAAGGTTCCCATTAAGTATTACTCTCCTTATATATGTATACTCCCCGAAGAAGTACCATAAGGATCCCATTAAGCATTACTCTCCTTATATATGTATACTCCCCGAAGAAGTACCAAAGGATCCCATTAAGCAATATTCTCCTTATATATGTATACTCCCCGAAGAAGTACCATAAGGATTCCATTAAGTATTACTCTCCTTATATATGTATACTCCCCAAAGAAGTACCATAAGGATCTCTTTATGTATTACTCTCCTTATATATGTATACTCCCCAAAGAAGTACCGTAAGGATCCCATTAAGCAATACTCTCCTTATATATGTATACTCCCCGAAGAAGTACCACAAGGATCACTTTAAGTATTACTCTCCTTATATAGGTATACTACCTGAAGAAGTACCATAAGGATCCCATTAAGCATTACTCTCCTTATATATGTATACTGCCCGAAGAAGTACCATAAGGATCCCATTAAGCATTACTCTCCTTATATATGTATGCTCCCCGAAGAAGTACCATTAGGATCCCATTAAGCATTACTCTCCTTCTATATGTATTTTCCCTGAAGAAGTACCATAAGGATCCCATTAAGCATTACTCTCCTTATATATGTATACTCCCCAAAGAAGTACCATATGGATTCCATTAAACATTACTCTTCTTATATATGTATACACCCCCAAAGGAGTACCATAAGGATCCCATTAAGTATTACTCTCCTTATATATGTATACACCCCAAAGATGTACCATAAGGATCCCATTAAGCATTACTCTCCTTATATAGGTATACTCAACAAAGAAGCACCATAAGGATCCCATTAAGCATTACTCTCCTTATATATGTATACTCCCCAAAGAAGCACCATAAGGATCCCATTAAGTATTACTCTCCTTATATATATATACTCCCCAAAGAAGCAGCATAAGGATCCCATTAAGTATCACTCCCCCTATATATGTACACTCCCCAAAGGAGTACCATAAGGATCCCATTAAGAATGACTCTCCTTATATATGTATACTCCCCAAAGAAGTACCATAAGGATCCCATTAAGCATTACTCTCCTTATAGATGTATTCTCCCCAAAGAAGTACCATAAGGATCTCTTTATGTATTACTCTCCTTATATATGTATACTCCCCAAAGAAGTACCGTAAGGATCCCATTAAGCATTATTCTCCTTATATATGTATACTCCCAAAAGAAGTAACACAAGGATCCCATTAAGTATTACTCACCTTTATATATGTATACACCCCAAAGATGTACCATAAGGATTCCATTAAGCATTATTCTCCTTATATATGTATACTCCCCGAAGAAGTACCATAAGGATCCCATAAGCTTTACTCTCCTTATATATATATACACCCCGAAGGAGTACCATAAGGATCCCATTAAGCATTACTCTCCTTATATATGTATCCTCCCCGAAGAAGTACCATAAGGATCCCATTAAGCATTACTTTCCTTATATATGTATACTCACCGAAGAAGTACCAAAAGGATCCCATTAAGCATTACTATCCTTATATATGTATACTCCCCAAAGAAGTACCATAAGGATACCATTAAGCATTACTCTCCTTATATGTGTATACTCCCCAAAGAAGTACCATAAGGATCCCATTAAGCATTACTCTCATTATATATGTATACTCCCCGAAGGAGTACCATAAGGATCCCATTAAGCATAACTCTCCTTATATATGTATCCTCCCCGAAGAAGTACCATAAGGATCCCATTAAGCATTACTCTCCTTATATATGTATACTCACCGAAGAAGTACCAAAAGGATCCCATTAAGCATTACTATCCTTATATATGTATACTCCCCAAAGAAGTACCATAAGGATACCATTAAGCATTACTCTCCTTATATATGTATACTCCCCAAAGAAGCACCATAAGGATCCCATTAAGTATTACTCCCCTTATATATGTACACTCCCCAAACGAGTACCATAAGGATCCCATTAAGAATGACTCTCCTTATATATGTATACTCCCCAAAGAAGTACCATAAGGATCCCTTTAAGCATTACTCTCCTTATAGATGTATACTCCCCAAAGAAGTACCATAAGGATCCCATTAAACAATACTCTCCTTATATATGTATACTCCCCGAAGAAGTACCATAAGGATCCCATTAAGCAATACTCTCCTTATATATGTAAACTCCCCAAAAGAGTACCATAAGGATCTCTTTAAGAATGGCTCTCCTTATATATGTATACTCCCCGAAGAAGTACCATAAGTATCCCATTAAGCACTACTCTCCTTAAATATGCATACTCCCCAAAGACTACCATAAGGATCCCATTAAGCATTACTCTCCTTATATATGTATACTCTCCGAAGGAGTACCATAAGGATTCCTTTAAGAATTACTCTCCTTGTATATGTATACTCCACAAAGGAGTACCATAAGGATCACATTAAGCATTACTCTCCTTGTATATGTATACTCCCCAAAGAAGTACCATAAGGATGCCATTAAGCATTACTCTCCTTATATATGTATACTCCACGAAGGAGTAACATAAGGTTCCCATTAAGTATTACTCTCCTTATATATGTATACTCCCCGAAGAAGTACCATAAGGATCCCATTAAGCATTACTCTCCTTATATATGTATACTCCCCGAAGAAGTACCAAAGGATCCCATTAAGCAATATTCTCCTTATATATGTATACTCCCCGAAGAAGTACCATAAGGATTCCATTAAGTATTACTCTCCTTATATATGTATACACCCCGAAGGAGTACCATAAGGATCCCATTAAGCATTACTCTCCTTATATATGTATACTCCCCAAAGGAGTACCATAAGGATCCAATTAAGCATTACTCTCCTTATATATGTATACTCCCCAAAGACGCACCATAAGGATCCCATTAAGTATTACTCTCCTTATATATGTACACTCCCCAAAGGAGTACCATAAGGATCACATTAAGTATTACTCTCCTTATATATGTATACACCCCAAAGGAGTACCATAAGGATCCCATTAAGCATTACTCTCCTTATATAGGTATACTCAACAAAGAAGCACCATTAGGATCCCATTAAGCATTACTCTCCTTATATATATATACTCCCCGAAGAAGTACCATACGGATCCCATTAAGCAATACTCTCCTTATATATGTATACTCCCCAAAGAAGTACCATAAGGATCCCATTAAGCAATACTCTCCTTATATATGTATACTCCCCGAAGAAGTACCATAAGAATCCCATTAAGCAATACTCTCCTTATATATGTATACTCCCCGAAGAAGTACCACAAGGATCACTTTAAGTATTACTCTCCTTATATATGTATACTCCCCAAAGAAGCACAATAAGGATCCCATTATGTATTACTCCCCTTATATATGTACACTCCCCAAAGGAGTACCATAAGGATCTCTTTAAGAATGGCTCTCCTTATATATGTATACACCCCGAAGAAGTACCATAAGGATCCCTTTAAGCATTACTCTCCTTATAGATGTATACTCCCCAAAGAAGTACCATAAGGATCCATTTAAGTATTACTCTCCTTATATATGTATACTCCCCAAATAAGTACCATAAAGATCCCATTAAGCATTACTCTCCTTATATGTTTACACTCCCCAAAGAAGTAGCATAAGGATCCCATTAAGCATTACTCTCCTTATATATGTATACTCCCCGAAGAAGTACCATAAGGATCCCATTAAGCATTACACTCTTTATATATGTATACTTCCCGAAGGAGTACCAGAAGGATCCCATTAAGTATTACTCTCCTTATATATGTATACTGCCAGAAGAAGTACCATAAGGATCGCATTAAGCATTGTTCTCCTTATATATGTATACTCCCGGAAGAAGTACCATAAGGATCCCATTAAGCATTACTCTCCTTATATATGTATACTCCCCGAAGAAGTACCATAAGGATCCCATTAAGCATTACTCACCTCATATATGTATACTCCCCGAAGAAGTACCATAAGGATCCCATTAAGCATTACTCTCCTTATATATGTATACTCCCCAAAGAAGTACCATAAGGATCCCATTAAGCATTACTCTCCTTATATAGGTATACTACCTGAAGAAGTACCATAAGGATCCCATTAAGCATTACTCTCCTTATATATGTATACTGCCCGAAGAAGTACCATAAGGATTCCATTAAGCATTACTCTCCTTATATATGTATGCTCCCCGAAGAAGTACCATTAGGATCCCATTAAGCATTACTCTCCTTATATATGTATACTCCCCAAAGAAGTACCATATGGATTCCATTAAACATTACTCTTCTTATATATGTATACACCCCAAAGATGTACCATAAGGATCCCATTAAGCATTACTCTCCTTATATATGTATACTCCCCAAAGAAGCACCATAAGGATCCCATTAAGTATTACTCTCCTTATATATATATACTCCCCAAAGAAGCAGCATAAGGATCCCATTATGTATTACTCCCCTTATATATGTACACTCCCCAAAGGAGTACCATAAGGATCTCTTTAAGAATGGCTCTCCTTATATATGTATACACCCCGAAGAAGTACCATAAGGATCCCTTTAAGCATTACTCTCCTTATAGATGTATACTCCCCAAAGAAGTACCATAAGGATCCATTTAAGTATTACTCTCCTTATATATGTATACTCCCCAAATAAGTACCATAAAGATCCCATTAAGCATTACTCTCCTTATATATGTATACTCCCCGAAGAAGTACCACAAGGATCACTTTAAGTATTACTCTCCTTATATATGTATACTCCCCAAAGAAGCACAATAAGGATCCCATTATGTATTACTCCCCTTATATATGTACACTCCCCAAAGGAGTACCATAAGGATCTCTTTAAGAATGGCTCTCCTTATATATGTATACACCCCGAAGAAGTACCATAAGGATCCCTTTAAGCATTACTCTCCTTATAGATGTATACTCCCCAAAGAAGTACCATAAGGATCCATTTAAGTATTACTCTCCTTATATATGTATACTCCCCAAATAAGTACCATAAAGATCCCATTAAGCATTACTCTCCTTATATGTTTACACTCCCCAAAGAAGTAGCATAAGGATCCCATTAAGCATTACTCTCCTTATATATGTATACTCCCCGAAGAAGCACCATAAGGATCCCATTAAGCATTACTATCCTTATATATGTATACTCCCTGAAGGAGTACCATAAGGATCCCATTAAACATTACTCTCCTTATATATGTATACTCCCCGAAGAAGTAACACAAGGATCCCATTAAGCATTACTCTCCTTATATATGCATACTCCCCGAAGAAGTACCATAAGGATCCCATTAAACATTACTCTCCTTATATATGTATACTCCCCGAAGAAGTACCAAAGGATCCCATTAAGCAATACTCTCCTTATATATGTATACTCCCCGAAGAAGTACCATAAGGATTCCATTAAGTATTACTCTCCTTATATATGTATACACCCTGAAGGAGTACCATAAGGATCCCATTAAGCATTACTCTCCTTATATATGTATACTCCCCAAAGGAGTACCATAAGGATCCAATTAAGCATTACTCTCCTTATATATGTATACTCCCCAAAGACGCACCATAAGGATCCCATTAAGTATTACTCTCCTTATATATGTACACTCCCCAAAGGAGTACCATAAGGATCACATTAAGTATTACTCTCCTTATATATGTATACACCCCAAAGGAGTACCATAAGGATCCCATTAAGCATTACTCTCCTTATATAGGTATACTCAACAAAGAAGCACCATAAGGATCCCATTAAGCATTACTCTCCTTATATATATATACTCCCCGAAGAAGTACCATACGGATCCCATTAAGCAATAATCTCCTTATATATGTATACTCCCCAAAGAAGTACCATAAGGATCCCATTAAGCAATACTCTCCTTATATATGTATACTCCCCAAAGAAGCACAATAAGGATCCCATTATGTATTACTCCCCTTATATATGTACACTCCCCAAAGGAGTACCATAAGGATCTCTTTAAGAATGGCTCTCCTTATATATGTATACACCCCGAAGAAGTACCATAAGGATCTCTTTAAGAATGGCTCTCCTTATATATGTATACTCCCCAAAGAAGTACCATAAGGATCCATTTAAGTATTACTCTCCTTATATATGTATACTCCCCAAATAAGTACCATAAAGATCCCATTAAGCATTACTCTCCTTATATGTTTACACTCCCCAAAGAAGTAGCATAAGGATCCCATTAAGCATTACTCTCCTTATATATGTATACTCCCCGAAGAAGTACCATAAGGATCCCATTAAGCATTACTATCCTTATATATGTATACTCCCTGAAGGAGTACCATAAGGATCCCATTAAACATTACTCTCCTTATATATGTATACTCCCCGAAGAAGTAACACAAGGATCCCATTAAGCATTACTCTCCTTATATATGCATACTCCCCGAAGAAGTACCATAAGGATCCCATTAAGCATTACACTCCTTATATATGTATACTTCCCGAAGGAGTACCAGAAGGATCCCATTAAGTATTACTCTCCTTATATATGTATACTGCCCGAAGAAGTACCATAAGGATCGCATTAAGCATTGTTCTCCTTATATATGTATACTCCCGGAAGAAGTACCATAAGGATCGCATTAAGCATTACTCTCCTTATATATGTATACTCCCCGAAGAAGTACCATAAGGATCCCATTAAGCATTACTCACCTCATATATGTATACTCCCCGAAGAAGTACCATAAGGATCCCATTAAGCATTACTCTCCTTATATATGTATACTCCCCAAAGAAGTACCATAAGGATCCCATTAAGCATTACTCTCCTTATATAGGTATACTACCTGAAGAAGTACCATAAGGATCCCATTAAGCATTACTCTCCTTATATATGTATACTCCCCAAATAAGTACCATAAAGATCCCATTAAGCATTACTCTCCTTATATGTTTACACTCCCCAAAGAAGTAGCATAAGGATCCCATTAAGCATTACTATCCTTATATATGTATACTCCCTGAAGGAGTACCATAAGGATCCCATTAAACATTACTCTCCTTATATATGTATACTCCCCGAAGAAGTAACACAAGGATCCCATTAAGCATTACTCTCCTTATATATGCATACTCCCCGAAGAAGTACCATAAGGATCCCATTAAGCATTACTCTCCTTATATATGTATACTCCCCGAAGAAGTACCAAAGGATCCCATTAAGCAATACTCTCCTTATATATGTATACTCCCCGAAGAAGTACCATAAGGATTCCATTAAGTATTACTCTCCTTATATATGTATACACCCCGAAGGAGTACCATAAGGATCCCATTAAGCATTACTCTCCTTATATATGTATACTCCCCAAAGACGCACCATAAGGATCCCATTAAATATTACTATCCTTATATATGTACACTCCCCAAAGGAGTACCATAAGGATCACATTAAGTATTACTCTCCTTATATATGTATACACCCCAAAGGAGTACCATAAGGATCCCATTAAGCATTACTCTCCTTATATAGGTATACTCAACAAAGAAGCACCATAAGGATCCCATTAAGCATTACTCTCCTTATATATATATACTCCCCGAAGAAGTACCATACGGATCCCATTAAGCAATACTCTCCTTATATATGTATACTCCCCAAAGAAGTACCATAAGGATCCCATTAAGCAATACTCTCCTTATATATGTATACTCCCCGAAGAAGTACCATAAGAATCCCATTAAGCAATACTCTCCTTATATATGTATACTCCCCGAAGAAGTACCACAAGGATCACTTTAAGTATTACTCTCCTTATATATGTATACTCCCCAAAGAAGCACAATAAGGATCCCATTATGTATTACTCCCCTTATATATGTACACTCCCCAAAGGAGTACCATAAGGATCTCTTTAAGAATGGCTCTCCTTATATATGTATACACCCCGAAGAAGTACCATAAGGATCCCTTTAAGCATTACTCTACTTATAGATGTATACTCCCCAAAGAAGTACCATAAGGATCCATTTAAGTATTACTCTCCTTATATATGTATACTCCCTGAATAAGTACCATAAAGATCCCATTAAGCATTACTCTCCTTATATGTTTACACTCCCCAAAGAAGTAGCATAAGGATCCCATTACGCATTACTCTCCTTATATATGTATACTCCCCGAAGGAGTACCAGAAGGATCCCATTAAGTATTACTCTCCTTATATATGTATACTGCCCGAAGAAGTACCATAAGGATCGCATTAAGCATTGTTCTCCTTATATATGTATACTCCCGGAAGAAGTACCATAAGGATCCCATTAAGCATTACTCTCCTTATATATGTATACTCCCCGAAGAAGTACCATAAGGATCCCATTAAGCATTACTCACCTCATATATGTATACTCCCCGAAGAAGTACCATAAGGATCCCATTAAGCATTACTCTCCTTATATATGTATACTCCCCAAAGAAGTACCATAAGGATCCCATTAAGCATTACTCTCCTTATATAGGTATACTACCTGAAGAAGTACCATAAGGATCCCATTAAGCATTACTCTCCTTATATATGTATACTGCCCGAAGAAGTACCATAAGGATTCCATTAAGCATTACTCTCCTTATATATGTATGCTCCCCGAAGAAGTACCATTAGGATCCCATTAAGCATTACTCTCCTTATATATGTATACTCCCCAAAGAAGTACCATATGGATTCCATTAAACATTACTCTTCTTATATATGTATACACCCCAAAGATGTACCATAAGGATCCCATTAAGCATTACTCTCCTTATATAGGTATACTCAACAAAGAAGCACCATAAGGATCCCATTAAGCATTACTCTCCTTATATATGTATACTCCCCAAAGAAGCACCATAAGGATCCCATTAAGTATTACTCTCCTTATATATATATACTCCCCAAAGAAGCAGCATAAGGATCCCATTAAGTATCACTCCCCCTATATATGTACACTCCCCAAAGGAGTACCATAAGGATCCCATTAAGAATGACTCTCCTTATATATGTATACTCCCCAAAGAAGTACCATAAGGATCCCTTTAAGTATTACTCTCCTTATATATGTATACTCCCCAAAGAAGTACCATAAGGATCCCATTAAGCATTACTCTCCTTATAGATGTATTCTCCCCAAAGAAGTACCATAAGGATCTCTTTATGTATTACTCTCCTTATATATGTATACTCCCCAAAGAAGTACCGTAAGGATCCCATTAAGCATTATTCTCCTTATATATGTATACTCCCAAAAGAAGTAACACAAGGATCCCATTAAGTATTACTCACCTTTATATATGTATACACCCCAAAGATGTACCATAAGGATTCCATTAAGCATTATTCTCCTTATATATGTATACTCCCCGAAGGAGTACCTTAAGGATCCCTTTAAGCATTACTCTCCTTATATATGTATACTCCCCAAAGAAGTACCATAAGGATCCCATTAAGCATTACTCTCATTATATATGTATACTCCCCAAAGAAGTACCATAAGGATCCCATTAAGCATTACTCTCCTTATATATGTATACTCCCCGAAGAAGTACCATAAGGATCCCATAAGCTTTACTCTCCTTATATATATATACACCCCGAAGGAGTACCATAAGGATCCCATTAAGCATTACTCTCCTTATATATGTATACTCCCGAAGAAGTACCTTAAGGATCCCATTAAGCATTACTATCCTTATATATGTATACTCCCCAAAGAAGTACCATAAGGATACCATTAAGCATTACTCTCCTTATATATGTATCCTCCCCGAAGAAGTACCATAAGGATCCCATTAAGCATTACTCTCCTTATATATGTATACTCACCGAAGAAGTACCAAAAGGATCCCATTAAGCATTACTATCCTTATATATGTATACTCCCCAAAGAAGTACCATAAGGATACCATTAAGCATTACTCTCCTTATATATGTATACTCCCCAAAGAAGCACCATAAGGATCCCATTAAGTATTACTCCCCTTATATATGTACACTCCCCAAACGAGTACCATAAGGATCCCATTAAGAATGACTCTCCTTATATATGTATACTCCCCAAAGAAGTACCATAAGGATCCCTTTAAGCATTACTCTCCTTATAGATGTATACTCCCCGAAGAAGTACCATAAGGATCCCATTAAACAATACTCTCCTTATATATGTATACTCCCCGAAGAAGTACCATAAGGATCCCATTAAGCAATACTCTCCTTATATATGTAAACTCCCCAAAAGAGTACCATAAGGATCTCTTTAAGAATGGCTCTCCTTATATATGTATACTCCCCGAAGAAGTACCATAAGGATCCCTTTAAGCATTACTCTCCTTATAGATGTATACTCCCCAAAGAAGTACCATAAGGATCCATTTAAGTATTACTCTCCTTATATATGTATACTCCCCAAATAAGTACCATAAAGATCCCATTAAGCATTGCTCTCCTTATATGTTTACACTCCCCAAAGAAGTAGCATAAGGATCCCATTAAGCATTACTCTCCTTATATATGTATACTCCCCGAAGAAGTACCATAAGCATCCCATTAAGCATTACTATCCTTATATATGTATACTCCCCGAAGGAGTACCATAAGGATCCCATTAAACATTACTCTCCTTATATATGTATACTCCCCGAAGAAGTAACACAAGGATCCCATTAAGCATTACTCTCCTTATATATGGATACTCCCCGAAGAAGTACCATAAGGATCCCATTAAGCATTACACTCCTTATATATGTATACTCCCCGAAGGAGTACCAGAAGGATTCCATTAAGCATTACACTCCTTTTATATGTATACTCCCCGAAGGAGTACCAGAAGGATTCCATTAAGTATTACTCTCCTTATATATGTATACTCCCCGAAGAAGTACCATAAGGATCCCATTAAGCATTACTATCCTTATATATGTATACTCCCTGAAGGAGTACCATAAGGATCCCATTAAACATTACTCTCCTTATATATGTATACTCCCCAAAGAAGCACAATAAGGATCCCATTATGTATTACTCCCCTTATATATGTACACTCCCCAAAGGAGTACCATAAGGATCTCTTTAAGAATGGCTCTCCTTATATATGTATACTCCCCGAAGAAGTACCATAAGGATCCCTTTAAGCATTACTCTCCTTATAGATGTATACTCCCCAAAGAAGTACCATAAGGATCCATTTAAGTATTACTCTCCTTATATATGTATACTTCCCAAATAAGTACCATAAAGATCCCATTAAGCATTACTCGCCTTATATGTTTACAATCCCCAAAGAAGTAGCATAAGGATCCCATTAAGCATTACTCTCCTTATATATGTATACTCCCCGAAGAAGTACCATAAGGATCCCATTAAGCATTACTATCCTTATATATGTATACTCCCTGAAGGAGTACCATAAGGATCCCATTAAACATTACTCTCCTTATATATGTATACTCCCCAAAGAAGTAACACAAGGATCCCATTAAGCATTACTCTCCTTATATATGCATACTCCCCGAAGAAGTACCATAAGGATCCCATTAAGCATTACACTCCTTATATATGTATACTCCCCGAAGGAGTACCAGAAGGATCCCATTAAGTATTACTCTCCTTATATATGTATACTGCCCGAAGAAGTACCATAAGGATCCCATTAAGCATTGTTCTCCTTATATATGTATACTCCCGGAAGAAGTACCATAAGGATCCCATTAAGCATTACTCTCCTTATATATGTATACTCCCCGAAGAAGTACCATAAGGATCCCATTAAGCATTACTCTCCTCATATATGTATACTCCCCGAAGAAGTACCATAAGGATCCCATTAAGCATTACTCTCCTTATATATGTATACTCCCCGAAGAAGTACCATAAGGATCCCATTAAGCATTACTCTCCTTATATATGTATACTCCCCGAAGAAGTACCATAAGGATCCCATTAAGCATTACTATCCTTATATATGTATACTCCCTGAAGGAGTACCATAAGGATCCCATTAAACATTACTCTCCTTATATATGTATACTCCCCAAAGAAGCACAATAAGGATCCCATTATGTATTACTCCCCTTATATATGTACACTCCCCAAAGGAGTACCATAAGGATCTCTTTAAGAATGGCTCTCCTTATATATGTATACTCCCCGAAGAAGTACCATAAGGATCCCTTTAAGCATTACTCTCCTTATAGATGTATACTCCCCAAAGAAGTACCATAAGGATCCATTTAAGTATTACTCTCCTTATATATGTATACTTCCCAAATAAGTACCATAAAGATCCCATTAAGCATTACTCGCCTTATATGTTTACAATCCCCAAAGAAGTAGCATAAGGATCCCATTAAGCATTACTCTCCTTATATATGTATACTCCCCGAAGAAGTACCATAAGGATCCCATTAAGCATTACTATCCTTATATATGTATACTCCCTGAAGGAGTACCATAAGGATCCCATTAAACATTACTCTCCTTATATATGTATACTCCCCAAAGAAGTAACACAAGGATCCCATTAAGCATTACTCTCCTTATATATGCATACTCCCCGAAGAAGTACCATAAGGATCCCATTAAGCATTACACTCCTTATATATGTATACTCCCCGAAGGAGTACCAGAAGGATCCCATTAAGTATTACTCTCCTTATATATGTATACTGCCCGAAGAAGTACCATAAGGATCCCATTAAGCATTGTTCTCCTTATATATGTATACTCCCGGAAGAAGTACCATAAGGATCCCATTAAGCATTACTCTCCTTATATATGTATACTCCCCGAAGAAGTACCATAAGGATCCCATTAAGCATTACTCTCCTCATATATGTATACTCCCCGAAGAAGTACCATAAGGATCCCATTAAGCATTACTCTCCTTATATATGTATACTCCCCGAAGAAGTACCATAAGGATCCCATTAAGCATTACTCTCCTTATATAGGTATACTACCTGAAGAAGTACCATAAGGATCCCATTAAGCATTACTCTCCTTATATATGTATGCTCCCCGAAGAAGTACCATAAGGATCCCATTAGGCATTACTCTCCTTATATATGTATGCTCCCCGAAGAAGTACCATAAGGATCCCATTAAGCATTACTATCCTTATATATGTATGCTCCCCGAAGGAGTACCATAAGGATCCCATTAAACATTACTCTCCTTATATATGTATACTCCCCAAAGAAGTAACAAAAGGATCCCATTAAGCATTACTCTCCTTATATATGTATACTCCCCGAAGAAGTACCATAAGGATCCCATTAAGCATTACACTCCTTATATATGTATACTCCCCGAAGGAGTAACAAAAGGATCCCATTAAGCATTACTCTCCTTATATATGCATACTCCCCGAAGAAGTACCATAAGGATCCCATTAAGCATTACACTCCTTATATATGTATACTCCCCGAAGGAGTACCAGAAGGATCCCATTAAGTATTACTCTCCTTATATATGTATACTGCCCGAAGAAGTACCATAAGGATCCCATTAAGCATTGTTCTCCTTATATATGTATACTCCCGGAAGAAGTACCATAAGGATCCCATTAAGCATTACTCTCCTTATATATGTATACTCCCCGAAGAAGTACCATAAGGATCCCATTAAGCATTACTCTCCTTATATATGTATACTCCCCGAAGAAGTACCATAAGGATCCCATTAAGCCTTACTCTCCTTATATAGGTATACTACCTGAAGAAGTACCATAAGGATCCCATTAAGCATTACTCTCCTTATATATGTATACTCCCCGAAGAAGTACCATAAGGATCCCATTAAGCATTACTCTCCTTATATATGTATGCTCCCCGAAGAAGTACCATTAGGATCCCATTAAGCATTACTCTCCTTCTATATGTATTTTCCCTGAAGAAGTACCATAAGGATCCCATTAAGCATTACTCTCCTTATATATGTATACTCCCCAAAGAAGTACCATAAGGATTCCATTAAACATTACTCTTCTTATATATGTATACACCCCAAAGGAGTACCATAAGGATCCCATTAAGTATTACTCTCCTTATATATGTATACACCACAAAGATGTACAATAAGGATCCCATTAAGCATTACTCTCCTTATATAGGTATACTCAACAAAGAAGCACCATAAGGATCCCATTAAGCATTACTCTCCTTATATATGTATACTCCCCAAAGAAGCACCATAAGGATCGCATTAAGTATTACTCTCCTTATATATATATATATATACTCCCCAAAGAAGCACCATAAGGATCCCATTAAGTATTACTCCCCTTATATATGTACACTCCCCAAAGGAGTACCATAAGGATCCCATTAAGAATGACTCTCCTTATATATGTATACTCCCCAAAGAAGTACCATAACGATCCCTTTAAGCATTACTCTCCTTATAGATGTATACTCCCCAAAGAAGTACCATAAGGATCCCTTTAAGTATTACTCTCCTTATATATGTATACTCCCCAAAGAAGTACCATAAGGATCCCATTAAGCATTACTCTCCTTATAGATGTATTCTCCCCAAAGAAGTACTATAAGGATCTCTTTATGTATTACTCTCCTTATATATGTATACTCCCCAAAGAAGCACCATAAGGATCGCATTAAGTATCACTCTCCTTATATATGTATACTCCCCAAAGAAGCACCATAATGTTCCCATTTACTATTACTCTCCTTATATATGTATACTCCCCAAAGAAGCACCATAAGGATCCCATTAAGTATTACTCCCCTTATATATGTACACTCCCCAAAGGAGTACCATAAGGATCCCATTAAGAATGACTCTCCTTATATATGTACACTCCCCAAAGAAGTACCATAAGGATCCCTTTAAGCATTACTCTCCTTATAGATGTATACTCCCCAAAGAAGTACCATAAGGATCCCTTTAAGTATTACTCTCCTTATATATGTATACTCCCCAAACAAAAACCATAATGATCCCATTAAGCATTGTTCTCCTTATATATGTATACTCCCGGAAGAAGTACCATAAGGATCCCATTAAGCATTACTCTCCTTATATATGTATACTCCCCGAAGAAGTACCATAAGGATCCCATTAAGCATTACTCTCCTTATATATGTATACTCCCCGAAGAAGTACCATAAGGATCCCATTAAGCCTTACTCTCCTTATATAGGTATACTACCTGAAGAAGTACCATAAGGATCCCATTAAGCATTACTCTCCTTATATATGTATACTCCCCGAAGAAGTACCATAAGGATCCCATTAAGCATTACTCTCCTTATATATGTATGCTCCCCGAAGAAGTACCATTAGGATCCCATTAAGCATTACTCTCCTTCTATATGTATTTTCCCTGAAGAAGTACCATAAGGATCCCATTAAGCATTACTCTCCTTATATATGTATACTCCCCAAAGAAGTACCATAAGGATTCCATTAAACATTACTCTTCTTATATATGTATACACCCCAAAGGAGTACCATAAGGATCCCATTAAGTATTACTCTCCTTATATATGTATACACCACAAAGATGTACAATAAGGATCCCATTAAGCATTACTCTCCTTATATAGGTATACTCAACAAAGAAGCACCATAAGGATCCCATTAAGCATTACTCTCCTTATATATGTATACTCCCCAAAGAAGCACCATAAGGATCGCATTAAGTATTACTCTCCTTATATATATATATATATACTCCCCAAAGAAGCACCATAAGGATCCCATTAAGTATTACTCCCCTTATATATGTACACTCCCCAAAGGAGTACCATAAGGATCCCATTAAGAATGACTCTCCTTATATATGTATACTCCCCAAAGAAGTACCATAACGATCCCTTTAAGCATTACTCTCCTTATAGATGTATACTCCCCAAAGAAGTACCATAAGGATCCCTTTAAGTATTACTCTCCTTATATATGTATACTCCCCAAAGAAGTACCATAAGGATCCCATTAAGCATTACTCTCCTTATAGATGTATTCTCCCCAAAGAAGTACCATAAGGATCTCTTTATGTATTACTCTCCTTATATATGTATACTCCCCAAAGAAGCACCATAAGGATCGCATTAAGTATCACTCTCCTTATATATGTATACTCCCCAAAGAAGCACCATAATGTTCCCATTTACTATTACTCTCCTTATATATGTACACTCCCCAAAGGAGTACCATAAGGATCCCATTAAGAATGACTCTCCTTATATATGTACACTCCCCAAAGAAGTACCATAAGGATCCCTTTAAGCATTACTCTCCTTATAGATGTATACTCCCCAAAGAAGTACCATAAGGATCCCTTTAAGTATTACTCTCCTTATATATGTATACTCCCCAAACAAAAACCATAATGATCCCATTAAGCATTACTCTCCTTAAAGATGTATACTCCCCAAAGAAGTACCATAAGGATCCCTTTAAGTATTACTCTCCTTATATATGTATACTCCCCAAAGAAGTACCATAAGGATCCCATTAAGCATTACTCTCCTTATATATGTATACTCCCCAAAGAAGTAGCATAAGGATCCCATTAAGCATTACTCTCCTTATATATGTATACTCCCCGAAGAAGTACCATAAGGATTCCCTTAAGAATTACTCTCCTTGTATATCTATACTCCCCAAAGAAGTACCATAAGGATCCCATTAAACATTACTCTCCTTATATATGTATACTCCTCAAAGAAGTACCATAAGGATCCCATTAAGTATCACGCTCCTTATATATGTATACTCCCCAAAGAAGCACCATAAGGTTCCCATTAAGCATTACTCTCCTTATAGATGTATACTCCCCAAAGAAGTAACATAAGGATCCCATTAAGTATTACTCTCCTTCTATATGTATACTCCCCCAAAGAAGTACCATAAGGAACCCGTTAAGCATTACTCTCCTTCTATATGTATACTCCCCCAAAGAAGTACCATAAGGATTCCAAATAGTTTTACTCTCCTTATATATGTATACTCCCCAAAGACATACCATAAGGATCCCATTAAGCATTACTCTCCTTATATATGTATACTCCCCGAAGAAGTACCATAAGTATCCCATTAAGCACTACTCTCCTTAAATATGTATACTCCCCAAAGACTACCATAAGGATCCCATTAAGCATTACTCTCCTTATATATGTATACTCTCCGAAGGAGTACCATAAGGATTCCTTTAAGAATTACTCTCCTTGTATATGTATACTCCACAAAGGAGTACCATAAGGATCACATTAAGCATTACTCTCCTTGTATATGTATACTCCCCAAAGAAGTACCATAAGGATCCCATTAAGCATTACTCTCCTTATATATGTATACTCCCCGAAGGAGTAACATAAGGTTCCCATTAAGTATTACTCTCCTTATATATGTATACTCCCCGAAGAAGTACCATAAGGATCCCATTAAGCATTACTCTCCTTATATATGTATACTCCCCGAAGAAGTACCAAAGGATCCCACTAAGCAATACTCTCCTTATATATGTATACTCCCCGAAGAAGTACCATAAGGATTCCATTAAGTATTACTCTCCTTATATATGTATACACCCCGAAGGAGTACCATAAGGATCCCATTAAGCATTACTCTCCTTATATATGTATACTCCCCAAAGGAGTACCATAAGGATCCAATTAAGCATTACTCTCCTTATATATGTATACTCCCCAAAGACGCACCATAAGGATCCCATTAAGTATTACTCTCCTTATATATGTACACTCCCCAAAGGAGTACCATAAGGATCACATTAAGTATTACTCTCCTTATATATGTATACACCCCAAAGGAGTACCATAAGGATCCCATTAAGCATTACTCTCCTTATATAGGTATACTCAACAAAGAAGCACCATAAGGATCCCATTAAGCATTATTCTCCTTATATATGTATACTCCCCGAAGAAGTACCACAAGGATCACTTTAAGTATTACTCTCCTTATATATGTATACTCCCCAAAGAAGCACAATAAGGATCCCATTATGTATTACTCCCCTTATATATGTACACTCCCCAAAGGAGTACCATAAGGATCTCTTTAAGAATGGCTCTCCTTATATATGTATACACCCCGAAGAAGTACCATAAGGATCCCTTTAAGCATTACTCTCCTTATAGATGTATACTCCCCAAAGAAGTACCATAAGGATCCCTTTAAGCATTACTCTCCTTATATAGGTATACTACCTGAAGAAGTACCATAAGGATCCCATTAAGCATTACTCTCCTTATATATGTATACTGCTCGAAGAAGTACCATAAGGATCCCATTAAGCATTACTCTCCTTATATATGTATACTCCCCGAAGAAGTACCATAAGGATTCCATTAAGTATTACTCTCCTTATATATGTATACACCCCGAAGGAGTACCATAAGGATCCCATTAAGCATTACTCTCCTTATATATGTATACTCCCCAAAGGAGTACCATAAGGATCCAATTAACCATTACTCTCCTTATATATGTATACTCCCCAAAGACGCACCATAAGGATCCCATTAAGTATTACTCTCCTTATATATGTACACTCCCCAAAGGAGTACCATAAGGATCACATTAAGTATTACTCTCCTTATATATGTATACACCCCAAAGGAGTACCATAAGGATCCCATTAAGCATTACTCTCCTTATATATGTATACTCCCCGAAGAAGTACCATAAGGATCCCATTAAGCATTACTATCCTTATATATGTATACTCCCTGAAGGAGTACCATAATGATCCCATTAAACATTACTCTCCTTATATATGTATACTCCCCGAAGATGTAACACAAGGATCCCATTAAGCATTACTCTCCTTATATATGCATACTCCCCGAAGAAGTACCATAAGGATCCCATTAAGCATTACACTCCTTATATATGTATACTTCCCGAAGGAGTACCAGAAGGATCCCATTAAGTATTACTCTCCTTATATATGTATACTGCCCGAAGAAGTACCATAAGGATCCCATTAAGCATTGTTCTCCTTATATATGTATACTCCTGGAAGAAGTACCATAAGGATCCCATTAAGCATTACTCTCCTTATATATGTATACTCCCCGAAGAAGTACCATAAGGATCCCATTAAGCATTACTCACCTCATATATGTATACTCCCCGAAGAAGTACCATAAGGATCCCATTAAGCATTACTCTCCTTATATATGTATACTCCCCAAAGAAGTACCATAAGGATCCCATTAAGCATTACTCTCCTTATATAGGTATACTACCTGAAGAAGTACCATAAGGATCCCATTAAGCATTACTCTCCTTATATATGTATACTGCCCGAAGAAGTACCATAAGGATCCCATTAAGCATTACTCTCCTTATATATGTATGCTACCCGAAGAAGTACCATTAGGATCCCATTAAGCATTACTCTCCTTCTATATGTATTTTCCCTGAAGAAGTACCATAAGGATCCCATTAAGCATTACTCTCCTTTATATGTATACTCCCCAAAGAAGTACCATATGGATTCCATTAAACATTACTCTTCTTATATATGTATACACCCCCAAAGGAGTACCATAAGGATCCCATTAAGTATTACTCTCCTTATATATGTATACACCCCAAAGATGTACCATAAGGATCCCATTAAGCATTACTCTCCTTATATAGGTATACTCAACAAAGAAGCACCATAAGGATCCCATTAAGCATTACTCTCCTTATATATATATACTCCCCAAAGAAGCAGCATAAGGATCCCATTAAGTATCACTCCCCCTATATATGTACACTCCCCAAAGGAGTACCATAAGGATCCCATTAAGAATGACTCTCCTTATATATGTATACTCCCCAAAGAAGTACCATAAGGATCCCTTTAAGTATTACTCTCCTTATATATGTATACTCCCCAAAGAAGTACCATAAGGATCCCATTAAGCATTACTCTCCTTATAGATGTATTCTCCCCAAAGAAGTACCATAAGGATCTCTTTATGTATTACTCTCCTTATATATGTATACTCCCCAAAGAAGTACCGTAAGGATCCCATTAAGCATTACTCTCCTTGTATATGTATACTCCCCAAAGAAGTACCATAAGGATCCCATTAAGCATTACTCTCCTTATATATGTATACTCCCCGAAGAAGTACCAAAGGATCCCATTAAGCAATACTCTCCTTATATATGTATACTCCCCGAAGAAGTACCATAAGGATTCCATAAAGTATTACTCTCCTTATATATGTATACACCCCGAAGGAGTACCATAAGGATCCCATTAAGCATTACTCTCCTTATATATGTATATTCCCCGAAGGAGTACCATAAGGATCCAATTAAGCATTACTCTCCTTATATATGTATACTCCCCAAAGACGCACCATAAGGATCCCATTAAGTATTACTCTCCTTATATATGTAGACACCCCAAAGATGTACCATAAGGATCCCATTAAGCATTACTCTCCTTATATAGGTATACTCAACAAAGAAGCACCATAAGGATCCCATTAAGCATTACTCTCCTTATATATGTATACTCCCCAAAGAAGCACCATAAGGATCCCATTAAGTATTACTCTCCTTATATATATATACTCCCCAAAGAAGCAGCATAAGGATCCCATTAAGTATCACTCCCCCTATATATGTACACTCCCCAAAGGAGTACCATAAGGATCCCATTAAGAATGACTCTCCTTATATATGTATACTCCCCAAAGAAGTAACATAAGGATCCCTTTAAGTATTACTCTCCTTATATATGTATACTCCCCAAAGAAGTACCATAAGGATCCCATTAAGCATTACTCTCCTTATAGATGTATTCTCCCCAAAGAAGTACCATAAGGATCTCTTTATGTATTACTCTCCTTATATATGTATACTCCCCAAAGAAGTACCGTAAGGATCCCATTAAGCATTATTCTCCTTATATATGTATACTCCCAAAAGAAGTAACACAAGGATCCCATTAAGTATTACTCACCTTTATATATGTATACACCCCAAAGATGTACCATAAGGATTCCATTAAGCATTATTCTCCTTATATATGTATACTCCCTGAAGGAGTACCTTAAGGATCCCTTTAAGCATTACTCTCCTTATATATGTATACTCCCCAAAGATGTACCATAAGGATCCCATTAAGCATTACTCTCATTATATATGTATACTCCCCAAAGAAGTACCATAAGGATCCCATTAAGCATTACTCTCCTTATAGATGTATTCTCCCCAAAGAAGTACCATAAGGATCTCTTTATGTATTACTCTCCTTATATATGTATACTCCCCAAAGAAGTACCGTAAGGATCCCATTAAGCATTATTCTCCTTATATATGTATACTCCCAAAAGAAGTAACACAAGGATCCCATTAAGTATTACTCACCTTTATATATGTATACACCCCAAAGATGTACCATAAGGATTCCATTAAGCATTATTCTCCTTATATATGTATACTCCCCGAAGGAGTACCTTAAGGATCCCTTTAAGCATTACTCTCCTTATATATGTATACTCCCCAAAGAAGTACCATACGGATCCCATTAAGCATTACTCTCATTATATATGTATACTCCCCAAAGAAGTACCATAAGGATCCCATTAAGCATTACTCTCCTTATATATGTATACTCCCCGAAGAAGTACCATAAGGATCCCATAAGCTTTACTCTCCTTATATATATATACACCCCGAAGGAGTACCATAAGGATCCCATTAAGCATTACTTTCCTTATATATGTATACTCCCCGAAGAAGTACCTTAAGGATCCCATTAAGCATTACTATCCTTATATATGTATACTCCCCAAAGAAGTACCATAAGGATACCATTAAGCATTACTCTCCTTATATATGTATCCTCCCCGAAGAAGTACCATGAGGATCCCATTAAGCATTACTCTCCTTATATATGTATACTCACCGAAGAAGTACCAAAAGGATCCCATTAAGCATTACTATCCTTATATATGTATACTCCCCAAAGAAGTACCATAAGGATACCATTAAGCATTACTCTCCTTATATATGTATACTCCCCAAAGAAGCACCATAAGGATCCCATTAAGTATTACTCCCCTTATATATGTACACTCCCCAAACGAGTACCATAAGGATCCCATTAAGAATGACTCTCCTTATATATGTATACTCCCCAAAGAAGTACCATAAGGATCCCTTTAAGCATTACTCTCCTTATAGATGTATACTCCCCGAAGAAGTACCATAAGGATCCCATTAAACAATACTCTCCTTATATATGTATACTCCCCGAAGAAGTACCATAAGGATCCCATTAAGCAATACTCTCCTTATATATGTAAACTCCCCAAAAGAGTACCATAAGGATCTCTTTAAGAATGGCTCTCCTTATATATGTATACTCCCCGAAGAAGTACCATAAGTATCCCATTAAGCACTACTCTCCTTAAATATGTATACTCCCCAAAGACTACCATAAGGATCCCATTAAGCATTACTCTCCTTATATATGTATACTCTCCGAAGGAGTACCATAAGGATTCCTTTAAGAATTACTCTCCTTGTATATGTATACTCCCCAAAGAAGTACCATAAGGATCCCATTAAGCATTACTCTCCTTATATATGTATACTCCCCGAAGGAGTAACATAAGGTTCCCATTAAGTATTACTCTCCTTATATATGTATACTCCCCGAAGAAGTACCATAAGGATCCCATTAAGCATTACTCTCCTTATATATGTATACTCCCCGAAGAAGTACCATAAGGATTCCATTAAGTATTACTCTCCTTATATATGTATACACCCCGAAGGAGTACCATAAGGATCCCATTAAGCATTACTCTCCTTATATATGTATACTCCCCAAAGGAGTACCATAAGGATCCAATTAAGCATTACTCTCCTTATATATGTATACTCCCCAAAGACGCATCATAAGGATCCCATTAAGTATTACTCTCCTTATATATGTACACTCCCCAAAGGAGTACCATAAGGATCACATTAAGTATTACTCTCCTTATATATGTATACACCCCAAAGGAGTACCATAAGGATCCCATTAAGCATTACTCTCCTTATATAGGTATACTCAACAAAGAAGCACCATAAGGATCCCATTAAGCATTACTCTCCTTATATATATATACTCCCCGAAGAAGTACCATAAGGATCCCATTAAGCAATACTCTCCTTATATATGTATACTCCCCGAAGAAGTACCATAAGGATCCCATTAAGCAATACTCTCCTTATATATGTATACTCCCCGAAGAAGTACCATAAGAATCCCATTAAGCAATACTCTCCTTATATATGTTTACTCCCCGAAGAAGTACCACAAGGATCACTTTAAGTATTACTCTCCTTATATATGTATACTCCCCAAAGAAGCACAATAAGGATCCCATTATGTATTACTCCCCTTATATATGTACACTCCCCAAAGGAGTACCATAAGGATCTCTTTAAGAATGGCTCTCCTTATATATGTATACACCCCGAAGAAGTACCATAAGGATCCCTTTAAGCATTACTCTCCTTATAGATGTATACTCCCCAAAGAAGTACCATAAGGATCCATTTAAGTATTACTCTCCTTATATATGTATACTCCCCAAATAAGTACCATAAAGATCCCATTAAGCATTACTCTCCTTATATGTTTACACTCCCCAAAGAAGTAGCATAAGGATCCCATTAAGTATCACTCCCCCTATATATGTACACTCCCCAAAGGAGTACCATAAGGATCCCATTAAGAATGACTCTCCTTATATATGTATACTCCCCAAAGAAGTACCATAAGGATCCCATTAAGCATTACTCTCCTTATAGATGTATTCTCCCCAAAGAAGTACCATAAGGATCTCTTTATGTATTACTCTCCTTATATATGTATACTCCCCAAAGAAGCACCATAAGGATCGCATTAAGTATCACTCTCCTTATATATGTATACTCCCAAAGAAGCACCATAAAGTTCCCATTGACTATTACTCTCGTTATATATGTATACTCCCCAAAGAAGCACCATAAGGATCCCATTAAGTATTACTCCCCTTATATATGTACACTCCCCAAAGGAGTACCATAAGGATCCCATTAAGAATGACTCTCCTTATATATGTACACTCCCCAAAGAAGTACCATAAGGATCCCTTTAAGCATTACTCTCCTTATAGATGTATACTCCCCAAAGAAGTACCATAAGGATCCCTTTAAGTATTACTCTCCTTATATATGTATACTCCCCAAACAAAAACCATAATGATCCCATTAAGCATTGTTCTCCTTATATATGTATACTCCCGGAAGAAGTACCATAAGGATCCCATTAAGCATTACTCTCCTTATATATGTATACTCCCCGAAGAAGTACCATAAGGATCCCATTAAGCATTACTCTCCTTATATATGTATACTCCCCGAAGAAGTACCATAAGGATCCCATTAAGCCTTACTCTCCTTATATAGGTATACTACCTGAAGAAGTACCATAAGGATCCCATTAAGCATTACTCTCCTTATATATGTATACTCCCCGAAGAAGTACCATAAGGATCCCATTAAGCATTACTCTCCTTATATATGTATGCTCCCCGAAGAAGTACCATTAGGATCCCATTAAGCATTACTCTCCTTCTATATGTATTTTCCCTGAAGAAGTACCATAAGGATCCCATTAAGCATTACTCTCCTTATATATGTATACTCCCCAAAGAAGTACCATAAGGATTCCATTAAACATTACTCTTCTTATATATGTATACACCCCAAAGGAGTACCATAAGGATCCCATTAAGTATTACTCTCCTTATATATGTATACACCACAAAGATGTACAATAAGGATCCCATTAAGCATTACTCTCCTTATATAGGTATACTCAACAAAGAAGCACCATAAGGATCCCATTAAGCATTACTCTCCTTATATATGTATACTCCCCAAAGAAGCACCATAAGGATCGCATTAAGTATTACTCTCCTTATATATATATATATATATACTCCCCAAAGAAGCACCATAAGGATCCCATTAAGTATTACTCCCCTTATATATGTACACTCCCCAAAGGAGTACCATAAGGATCCCATTAAGAATGACTCTCCTTATATATGTATACTCCCCAAAGAAGTACCATAACGATCCCTTTAAGCATTACTCTCCTTATAGATGTATACTCCCCAAAGAAGTACCATAAGGATCCCTTTAAGTATTACTCTCCTTATATATGTATACTCCCCAAAGAAGTACCATTAGGATCCCATTAAGCATTACTCTCCTTATAGATGTATTCTCCCCAAAGAAGTACCATAAGGATCTCTTTATGTATTACTCTCCTTATATATGTATACTCCCCAAAGAAGCACCATAAGGATCGCATTAAGTATCACTCTCCTTATATATGTATACTCCCCAAAGAAGCACCATAATGTTCCCATTTACTATTACTCTCCTTATATATGTACACTCCCCAAAGGAGTACCATAAGGATCCCATTAAGAATGACTCTCCTTATATATGTACACTCCCCAAAGAAGTACCATAAGGATCCCTTTAAGCATTACTCTCCTTATAGATGTATACTCCCCAAAGAAGTACCATAAGGATCCCTTTAAGTATTACTCTCCTTATATATGTATACTCCCCAAACAAAAACCATAATGATCCCATTAAGCATTACTCTCCTTAAAGATGTATACTCCCCAAAGAAGTACCATAAGGATCCCTTTAAGTATTACTCTCCTTATATATGTATACTCCCCAAAGAAGTACCATAAGGATCCCATTAAGCATTACTCTCCTTATATATGTATACTCCCCAAAGAAGTAGCATAAGGATCCCATTAAGCATTACTCTCCTTATATATGTATACTCCCCGAAGAAGTACCATAAGGATTCCCTTAAGAATTACTCTCCTTGTATATCTATACTCCCCAAAGAAGTACCATAAGGATCCCATTAAACATTACTCTCCTTATATATGTATACTCCTCAAAGAAGTACCATAAGGATCCCATTAAGTATCACGCTCCTTATATATGTATACTCCCCAAAGAAGCACCATAAGGTTCCCATTAAGCATTACTCTCCTTATAGATGTATACTCCCCAAAGAAGTAACATAAGGATCCCATTAAGTATTACTCTCCTTCTATATGTATACTCCCCCAAAGAAGTACCATAAGGAACCCGTTAAGCATTACTCTCCTTCTATATGTATACTCCCCCAAAGAAGTACCATAAGGATTCCAAATAGTTTTACTCTCCTTATATATGTATACTCCCCAAAGACGTACCATAAGGATCCCATTAAGCATTACTCTCCTTATATATGTATACTCCCCGAAGAAGTACCATAAGTATCCCATTAAGCACTACTCTCCTTAAATATGTATACTCCCCAAAGACTACCATAAGGATCCCATTAAGCATTACTCTCCTTATATATGTATACTCTCTGAAGGAGTACCATAAGGATTCCTTTAAGAATTACTCTCCTTGTATATGTATACTCCACAAAGGAGTACCATAAGGATCACATTAAGCATTACTCTCCTTGTATATGTATACTCCCCAAAGAAGTACCATAAGGATCCCATTAAGCATTACTCTCCTTATATATGTATACTCCCCGAAGGAGTAACATAAGGTTCCCATTAAGTATTACTCTCCTTATATATGTATACTCCCCGAAGAAGTACCATAAGGATCCCATTAAGCATTACTCTCCTTATATATGTATACTCCCCGAAGAAGTACCAAAGGATCCCACTAAGCAATACTCTCCTTATATATGTATACTCCCCGAAGAAGTACCATAAGGATTCCATTAAGTATTACTCTCCTTATATATGTATACACCCCGAAGGAGTACCATAAGGATCCCATTAAGCATTACTCTCCTTATATATGTATACTCCCCAAAGGAGTACCATAAGGATCCAATTAAGCATTACTCTCCTTATATATGTATACTCCCCAAAGACGCACCATAAGGATCCCATTAAGTATTACTCTCCTTATATATGTACACTCCCCAAAGGAGTACCATAAGGATCACATTAAGTATTACTCTCCTTATATATGTATACACCCCAAAGGAGTACCATAAGGATCCCATTAAGCATTACTCTCCTTATATATGTATACTCCCCGAAGAAGCACCATAAGGATCCCATTAAGCATTATTCTCCTTATATATGTATACTCCCCGAAGAAGTACCATAATGATCCCATTAAACATTACTCTCCTTATATATGTATACTCCCCGAAGATGTAACACAAGGATCCCATTAAGCATTACTCTCCTTATATATGCATACTCCCCGAAGAAGTACCATAAGGATCCCATTAAGCATTACACTCCTTATATATGTATACTTCCCGAAGGAGTACCAGAAGGATCCCATTAAGTATTACTCTCCTTATATATGTATACTGCCCGAAGAAGTACCATAAGGATCCCATTAAGCATTGTTCTCCTTATATATGTATACTCCTGGAAGAAGTACCATAAGGATCCCATTAAGCATTACTCTCCTTATATATGTATACTCCCCGAAGAAGTACCATAAGGATCCCATTAAGCATTACTCACCTCATATATGTATACTCCCCGAAGAAGTACCATAAGGATCCCATTAAGCATTACTCTCCTTATATATGTATACTCCCCAAAGAAGTACCATAAGGATCCCATTAAGCATTACTCTCCTTATATAGGTATACTACCTGAAGAAGTACCATAAGGATCCCATTAAGCATTACTCTCCTTATATATGTATACTGCCCGAAGAAGTACCATAAGGATCCCATTAAGCATTACTCTCCTTATATATGTATGCTACCCGAAGAAGTACCATTAGGATCCCATTAAGCATTACTCTCCTTCTATATGTATTTTCCCTGAAGAAGTACCATAAGGATCCCATTAAGCATTACTCTCCTTTATATGTATACTCCCCAAAGAAGTACCATATGGATTCCATTAAACATTACTCTTCTTATATATGTATACACCCCCAAAGGAGTACCATAAGGATCCCATTAAGTATTACTCTCCTTATATATGTATACACCCCAAAGATGTACCATAAGGATCCCATTAAGCATTACTCTCCTTATATAGGTATACTCAACAAAGAAGCACCATAAGGATCCCATTAAGCATTACTCTCCTTATATATATATACTCCCCAAAGAAGCAACATAAGGATCCCATTAAGTATCACTCCCCCTATATATGTACACTCCCCAAAGGAGTACCATAAGGATCCCATTAAGAATGACTCTCCTTATATATGTATACTCCCCAAAGAAGTACCATAAGGATCCCTTTAAGTATTACTCTCCTTATATATGTATACTCCCCAAAGAAGTACCATAAGGATCCCATTAAGCATTACTCTCCTTATAGATGTATTCTCCCCAAAGAAGTACCATAAGGATCTCTTTATGTATTACTCTCCTTATATATGTATACTCCCCAAAGAAGTACCGTAAGGATCCCATTAAGCATTACTCTCCTTGTATATGTATACTCCCCAAAGAAGTACCATAAGGATCCCATTAAGCATTACTCTCCTTATATATGTATACTCCCCGAAGAAGTACCAAAGGATCCCATTAAGCAATACTCTCCTTATATATGTATACTCCCCGAAGAAGTACCATAAGGATTCCATAAAGTATTACTCTCCTTATATATGTATACACCCCGAAGGAGTACCATAAGGATCCCATTAAGCATTACTCTCCTTATATATGTATATTCCCCGAAGGAGTACCATAAGGATCCAATTAAGCATTACTCTCCTTATATATGTATACTCCCCAAAGACGCACCATAAGGATCCCATTAAGTATTACTCTCCTTATATATGTAGACACCCCAAAGATGTACCATAAGGATCCCATTAAGCATTACTCTCCTTATATAGGTATACTCAACAAAGAAGCACCATAAGGATCCCATTAAGCATTACTCTCCTTATATATGTATACTCCCCAAAGAAGCACCATAAGGATCCCATTAAGTATTACTCTCCTTATATATATATACTCCCCAAAGAAGCAGCATAAGGATCCCATTAAGTATCACTCCCCCTATATATGTACACTCCCCAAAGGAGTACCATAAGGATCCCATTAAGAATGACTCTCCTTATATATGTATACTCCCCAAAGAAGTACCATAAGGATCCCTTTAAGTATTACTCTCCTTATATATGTATACTCCCCAAAGAAGTACCATAAGGATCGCATTAAGTATCACTCTCCTTATATATGTATACTCCCCAAAGAAGCACCATAATGTTCCCATTTACTATTACTCTCCTTATATATGTATACTCCCCAAAGAAGCACCATAAGGATCCCATTAAGTATTACTCCCCTTATATATGTACACTCCCCAAAGGAGTACCATAAGGATCCCATTAAGAATGACTCTCCTTATATATGTACACTCCCCAAAGAAGTACCATAAGGATCCCTTTAAGCATTACTCTCCTTATAGATGTATACTCCCCAAAGAAGTACCATAAGGATCCCTTTAAGTATTACTCTCCTTATATATGTATACTCCCCAAACAAAAACCATAATGATCCCATTAAGCATTGTTCTCCTTATATATGTATACTCCCGGAAGAAGTACCATAAGGATCCCATTAAGCATTACTCTCCTTATATATGTATACTCCCCGAAGAAGTACCATAAGGATCCCATTAAGCATTACTCTCCTTATATATGTATACTCCCCGAAGAAGTACCATAAGGATCCCATTAAGCCTTACTCTCCTTATATAGGTATACTACCTGAAGAAGTACCATTAGGATCCCATTAAGCATTACTCTCCTTCTATATGTATTTTCCCTGAAGAAGTACCATAAGGATCCCATTAAGCATTACTCTCCTTATATATGTATACTCCCCAAAGAAGTACCATAAGGATTCCATTAAACATTACTCTTCTTATATATGTATACACCCCAAAGGAGTACCATAAGGATCCCATTAAGTATTACTCTCCTTATATATGTATACACCACAACGATGTACAATAAGGATCCCATTAAGCATTACTCTCCTTATATAGGTATACTCAACAAAGAAGCACCATAAGGATCCCATTAAGCATTACTCTCCTTATATATGTATACTCCCCAAAGAAGCACCATAAGGATCGCATTAAGTATTACTCTCCTTATATATATATATATATATATATATATATATATATACTCCCCAAAGAAGCACCATAAGGATCCCATTAAGTATTACTCCCCTTATATATGTACACTCCCCAAAGGAGTACCATAAGGATCCCATTAAGAATGACTCTCCTTATATATGTATACTCCCCAAAGAAGTACCATAACGATCCCTTTAAGCATTACTCTCCTTATAGATGTATACTCCCCAAAGAAGTACCATAAGGATCCCTTTAAGTATTACTCTCCTTATATATGTATACTCCCCAAAGAAGTACCATAAGGATCCCATTAAGCATTACTCTCCTTATAGATGTATTCTCCCCAAAGAAGTACCATAAGGATCTCTTTATGTATTACTCTCCTTATATATGTATACTCCCCAAAGAAGCACCATAAGGATCGCATTAAGTATCACTCTCCTTATATATGTATACTCCCCAAAGAAGCACCATAATGTTCCCATTTACTATTACTCTCCTTATATATGTACACTCCCCAAAGGAGTACCATAAGGATCCCATTAAGAATGACTCTCCTTATATATGTACACTCCCCAAAGAAGTACCATAAGGATCCCTTTAAGCATTACTCTCCTTATAGATGTATACTCCCCAAAGAAGTACCATAAGGATCCCTTTAAGTATTACTCTCCTTATATATGTATACTCCCCAAACAAAAACCATAATGATCCCATTAAGCATTACTCTCCTTAAAGATGTATACTCCCCAAAGAAGTACCATAAGGATCCCTTTAAGTATTACTCTCCTTATATATGTATACTCCCCAAAGAAGTACCATAAGGATCCCATTAAGCATTACTCTCCTTATATATGTATACTCCCCAAAGAAGTAGCATAAGGATCCCATTAAGCATTACTCTCCTTATATATGTATACTCCCCGAAGAAGTACCATAAGGATTCCCTTAAGAATTACTCTCCTTGTATATCTATACTCCCCAAAGAAGTACCATAAGGATCCCATTAAACATTACTCTCCTTATATATGTATACTCCTCAAAGAAGTACCATAAGGATCCCATTAAGTATCACGCTCCTTATATATGTATACTCCCCAAAGAAGCACCATAAGGTTCCCATTAAGCATTACTCTCCTTATAGATGTATACTCCCCAAAGAAGTAACATAAGGATCCCATTAAGTATTACTCTCCTTCTATATGTATACTCCCCCAAAGAAGTACCATAAGGAACCCGTTAAGCATTACTCTCCTTCTATATGTATACTCCCCCAAAGAAGTACCATAAGGATTCCAAATAGTTTTACTCTCCTTATATATGTATACTCCCCAAAGACGTACCATAAGGATCCCATTAAGCATTACTCTCCTTATATATGTATACTCCCCGAAGAAGTACCATAAGTATCCCATTAAGCACTACTCTCCTTAAATATGTATACTCCCCAAAGACTACCATAAGGATCCCATTAAGCATTACTCTCCTTATATATGTATACTCTCCGAAGGAGTACCATAAGGATTCCTTTAAGAATTACTCTCCTTGTATATGTATACTCCACAAAGGAGTACCATAAGGATCACATTAAGCATTACTCTCCTTGTATATGTATACTCCCCAAAGAAGTACCATAAGGATCCCATTAAGCATTACTCTCCTTATATATGTATACTCCCCGAAGGAGTAACATAAGGTTCCCATTAAGTATTACTCTCCTTATATATGTATACTCCCCGAAGAAGTACCATAAGGATCCCATTAAGCATTACTCTCCTTATATATGTATACTCCCCGAAGAAGTACCAAAGGATCCCACTAAGCAATACTCTCCTTATATATGTATACTCCCCGAAGAAGTACCATAAGGATTCCATTAAGTATTACTCTCCTTATATATGTATACACCCCGAAGGAGTACCATAAGGATCCCATTAAGCATTACTCTCCTTATATATGTATACTCCCCAAAGGAGTACCATAAGGATCCAATTAAGCATTACTCTCCTTATATATGTATACTCCCCAAAGACGCACCATAAGGATCCCATTAAGTATTACTCTCCTTATATATGTACACTCCCCAAAGGAGTACCATAAGGATCACATTAAGTATTACTCTCCTTATATATGTATACACCCCAAAGGAGTACCATAAGGATCCCATTAAGCATTACTCTCCTTATATAGGTATACTCAACAAAGAAGCACCATAAGGATCCCATTAAGCATTATTCTCCTTATATATGTATACTCCCCGAAGAAGTACCACAAGGATCACTTTAAGTATTACTCTCCTTATATATGTATACTCCCCAAAGAAGCACAATAAGGATCCCATTATGTATTACTCCCCTTATATATGTACACTCCCCAAAGGAGTACCATAAGGATCTCTTTAAGAATGGCTCTCCTTATATATGTATACACCCCGAAGAAGTACCATAAGGATCCCTTTAAGCATTACTCTCCTTATAGATGTATACTCCCCAAAGAAGTACCATAAGGATCCCTTTAAGCATTACTCTCCTTATATAGGTATACTACCTGAAGAAGTACCATAAGGATCCCATTAAGCATTACTCTCCTTATATATGTATACTGCTCGAAGAAGTACCATAAGGATCCCATTAAGCATTACTCTCCTTATATATGTATACTCCCCGAAGAAGTACCATAAGGATTCCATTAAGTATTACTCTCCTTATATATGTATACACCCCGAAGGAGTACCATAAGGATCCCATTAAGCATTACTCTCCTTATATATGTATACTCCCCAAAGGAGTACCATAAGGATCCAATTAACCATTACTCTCCTTATATATGTATACTCCCCAAAGACGCACCATAAGGATCCCATTAAGTATTACTCTCCTTCTATATGTACACTCCCCAAAGGAGTACCATAAGGATCACATTAAGTATTACTCTCCTTATATATGTATACACCCCAAAGGAGTACCATAAGGATCCCATTAAGCATTACTCTCCTTATATATGTATACTCCCCGAAGAAGTACCATAAGGATCCCATTAAGCATTACTATCCTTATATATGTATACTCCCTGAAGGAGTACCATAATGATCCCATTAAACATTACTCTCCTTATATATGTATACTCCCCGAAGATGTAACACAAGAATCCCATTAAGCATTACTCTCCTTATATATGCATACTCCCCGAAGAAGTACCATAAGGATCCCATTAAGCATTACACTCCTTATATATGTATACTTCCCGAAGGAGTACCAGAAGGATCCCATTAAGTATTACTCTCCTTATATATGTATACTGCCCGAAGAAGTACCATAAGGATCCCATTAAGCATTGTTCTCCTTATATATGTATACTCCTGGAAGAAGTACCATAAGGATCCCATTAAGCATTACTCTCCTTATATATGTATACTCCCCGAAGAAGTACCATAAGGATCCCATTAAGCATTACTCACCTCATATATGTATACTCCCCGAAGAAGTACCATAAGGATCCCATTAAGCATTACTCTCCTTATATATGTATACTCCCCAAAGAAGTACCATAAGGATCCCATTAAGCATTACTCTCCTTATATAGGTATACTACCTGAAGAAGTACCATAAGGATCCCATTAAGCATTACTCTCCTTATATATGTATACTGCCCGAAGAAGTACCATAAGGATCCCATTAAGCATTACTCTCCTTATATATGTATGCTACCCGAAGAAGTACCATTAGGATCCCATTAAGCATTACTCTCCTTCTATATGTATTTTCCCTGAAGAAGTACCATAAGGATCCCATTAAGCATTACTCTCCTTTATATGTATACTCCCCAAAGAAGTACCATATGGATTCCATTAAACATTACTCTTCTTATATATGTATACACCCCCAAAGGAGTACCATAAGGATCCCATTAAGTATTACTCTCCTTATATATGTATACACCCCAAAGATGTACCATAAGGATCCCATTAAGCATTACTCTCCTTATATAGGTATACTCAACAAAGAAGCACCATAAGGATCCCATTAAGCATTACTCTCCTTATATATATATATACTCCCCAAAGAAGCAGCATAAGGATCCCATTAAGTATCACTCCCCCTATATATGTACACTCCCCAAAGGAGTACCATAAGGATCCCATTAAGAATGACTCTCCTTATATATGTATACTCCCCAAAGAAGTACCATAAGGATCCCTTTAAGTATTACTCTCCTTATATATGTATACTCCCCAAAGAAGTACCATAAGGATCCCATTAAGCATTACTCTCCTTATAGATGTATTCTCCCCAAAGAAGTACCATAAGGATCTCTTTATGTATTACTCTCCTTATATATGTATACTCCCCAAAGAAGTACCGTAAGGATCCCATTAAGCATTACTCTCCTTGTATATGTATACTCCCCAAAGAAGTACCATAAGGATCCCATTCAGCATTACTCTCCTTATATATGTATACTCCCCGAAGAAGTACCAAAGGATCCCATTAAGCAATACTCTCCTTATATATGTATACTCCCCGAAGAAGTACCATAAGGATTCCATAAAGTATTACTCTCCTTATATATGTATACACCCCGAAGGAGTACCATAAGGATCCCATTAAGCATTACTCTCCTTATATATGTATATTCCCCGAAGGAGTACCATAAGGATCCAATTAAGCATTACTCTCCTTATATATGTATACTCCCCAAAGACGCACCATAAGGATCCCATTAAGTATTACTCTCCTTATATATGTAGACACCCCAAAGATGTACCATAAGGATCCCATTAAGCATTACTCTCCTTATATAGGTATACTCAACAAAGAAGCACCATAAGGATCCCATTAAGCATTACTCTCCTTATATATGTATACTCCCCAAAGAAGCACCATAAGGATCCCATTAAGTATTACTCTCCTTATATATATATACTCCCCAAAGAAGCAGCATAAGGATCCCATTGAGTATCACTCCCCCTATATATGTACACTCCCCAAAGGAGTACCATAAGGATCCCATTAAGAATGACTCTCCTTATATATGTATACTCCCCAAAGAAGTACCATAAGGATCCCTTTAAGTATTACTCTCCTTATATATGTATACTCCCCAAAGAAGTACCATAAGGATCCCATTAAGCATTACTCTCCTTATAGATGTATTCTCCCCAAAGAAGTACCATAAGGATCTCTTTATGTATTACTCTCCTTATATATGTATACTCCCCAAAGAAGTACCGTAAGGATCCCATTAAGCATTATTCTCCTTATATATGTATACTCCCAAAAGAAGTAACACAAGGATCCCATTAAGTATTACTCACCTTTATATATGTATACACCCCAAAGATGTACCATAAGGATTCCATTAAGCATTATTCTCCTTATATATGTATACTCCCTGAAGGAGTACCTTAAGGATCCCTTTAAGCATTACTCTCCTTATATATGTATACTCCCCAAAGAAGTACCATAAGGATCCCATTAAGCATTACTCTCATTATATATGTATACTCCCCAAAGAAGTACCATAAGGATCCCATTAAGCATTACTCTCCTTATAGATGTATTCTCCCCAAAGAAGTACCATAAGGATCTCTTTATGTATTACTCTCCTTATATATGTATACTCCCCAAAGAAGTACCGTAAGGATCCCATTAAGCATTATTCTCCTTATATATGTATACTCCCAAAAGAAGTAACACAAGGATCCCATTAAGTATTACTCACCTTTATATATGTATACACCCCAAAGATGTACCATAAGGATTCCATTAAGCATTATTCTCCTTATATATGTATACTCCCCGAAGGAGTACCTTAAGGATCCCTTTAAGCATTACTCTCCTTATATATGTATACTCCCCAAAGAAGTACCATACGGATCCCATTAAGCATTACTCTCATTATATATGTATACTCCCCAAAGAAGTACCATAAGGATCCCATTAAGCATTACTCTCCTTATATATGTATACTCCCCGAAGAAGTACCATAAGGATCCCATAAGCTTTACTCTCCTTATATATATATACACCCCGAAGGAGTACCATAAGGATCCCATTAAGCATTACTTTCCTTATATATGTATACTCCCCGAAGAAGTACCTTAAGGATCCCATTAAGCATTACTATCCTTATATATGTATACTCCCCAAAGAAGTACCATAAGGATACCATTAAGCATTACTCTCCTTATATATGTATCCTCCCCGAAGAAGTACCATGAGGATCCCATTAAGCATTACTCTCCTTATATATGTATACTCACCGAAGAAGTACCAAAAGGATCCCATTAAGCATTACTATCCTTATATATGT
Organism: Ambystoma mexicanum; assembly: GCF_040938575.1. NCBI lineage: Eukaryota > Metazoa > Chordata > Amphibia > Caudata > Ambystomatidae > Ambystoma > Ambystoma mexicanum. The sequence goes on from NW_027182446.1 coordinate 821,099, forward strand.
ATACTCCCCAAAGAAGTACCATAAGGATACCATTAAGCATTACTCTCCTTATATATGTATACTCCCCAAAGAAGCACCATAAGGATCCCATTAAGTATTACTCCCCTTATATATGTACACTCCCCAAACGAGTACCATAAGGATCCCATTAAGAATGACTCTCCTTATATATGTATACTCCCCAAAGAAGTACCATAAGGATCCCTTTAAGCATTACTCTCCTTATAGATGTATACTCCCCGAAGAAGTACCATAAGGATCCCATTAAACAATACTCTCCTTATATATGTATACTCCCCGAAGAAGTACCATAAGGATCCCATTAAGCAATACTCTCCTTATATATGTAAACTCCCCAAAAGAGTACCATAAGGATCTCTTTAAGAATGGCTCTCCTTATATATGTATACTCCCCGAAGAAGTACCATAAGTATCCCATTAAGCACTACTCTCCTTAAATATGTATACTCCCCAAAGACTACCATAAGGATCCCATTAAGCATTACTCTTCTTATATATGTATACTCTCCGAAGGAGTACCATAAGGATTCCTTTAAGAATTACTCTCCTTGTATATGTATACTCCCCAAAGAAGTACCATAAGGATCCCATTAAGCATTACTCTCCTTATATATGTATACTCCCCGAAGGAGTAACATAAGGTTCCCATTAAGTATTACTCTCCTTATATATGTATACTCCCCGAAGAAGTACCATAAGGATCCCATTAAGCATTACTCTCCTTATATATGTATACTCCCCGAAGAAGTACCATAAGGATTCCATTAAGTATTACTCTCCTTATATATGTATACACCCCGAAGGAGTACCATAAGGATCCCATTAAGCATTACTCTCCTTATATATGTATACTCCCCAAAGGAGTACCATAAGGATCCAATTAAGCATTACTCTCCTTATATATGTATACTCCCCAAAGACGCATCATAAGGATCCCATTAAGTATTACTCTCCTTATATATGTACACTCCCCAAAGGAGTACCATAAGGATCACATTAAGTATTACTCTCCTTATATATGTATACACCCCAAAGGAGTACCATAAGGATCCCATTAAGCATTACTCTCCTTATATAGGTATACTCAACAAAGAAGCACCATAAGGATCCCATTAAGCATTACTCTCCTTATATATATATACTCCCCGAAGAAGTACCATAAGGATCCCATTAAGCAATACTCTCCTTATATATGTATACTCCCCAAAGAAGTACCATAAGGATCCCATTAAGCAATACTCTCCTTATATATGTATACTCCCCGAAGAAGTACCATAAGAATCCCATTAAGCAATACTCTCCTTATATATGTTTACTCCCCGAAGAAGTACCACAAGGATCACTTTAAGTATTACTCTCCTTATATATGTATACTCCCCAAAGAAGCACAATAAGGATCCCATTATGTATTACTCCCCTTATATATGTACACTCCCCAAAGGAGTACCATAAGGATCTCTTTAAGAATGGCTCTCCTTATATATGTATACACCCCGAAGAAGTACCATAAGGATCCCTTTAAGCATTACTCTCCTTATAGATGTATACTCCCCAAAGAAGTACCATAAGGATCCATTTAAGTATTACTCTCCTTATATATGTATACTCCCCAAATAAGTACCATAAAGATCCCATTAAGCATTACTCTCCTTATATGTTTACACTCCCCAAAGAAGTAGCATAAGGATCCCATTAAGCATTACTCTCCTTATATATGTATACTACCCGAAGAAGTACCATAAGGATCCCATTAAGCATTACTATCCTTATATATGTATACTCCCTGAAGGAGTACCATAAGGATCCCATTAAACATTACTCTCCTTATATATGTATACTCCCCGAAGAAGTAACACAAGGATCCCATTAAGCATTACTCTCCTTATATATGCATACTCCCCGAAGAAGTACCATAAGGATCCCATTAAGCATTACACTCCTTATATATGTATACTTCCCGAAGGAGTACCAGAAGGATCCCATTAAGTATTACTCTCCTTATATATGTATACTGCCCGAAGAAGTACCATAAGGATCCCATTAAGCATTGTTCTCCTTATATATGTATACTCCCGGAAGAAGTACCATAAGGATCCCATTAAGCATTACTCTCCTTATATATGTATACTCCCCGAAGAAGTACCATAAGGATCCCATTAAGCATTACTCACCTCATATATGTATACTCCCCGAAGAAGTACCATAAGGATCCCATTAAGCATTACTCTCCTTATATATGTATACTCCCCAAAGAAGTACCATAAGGATCCCATTAAGCATTACTCTCCTTATATAGGTATACTACCTGAAGAAGTACCATAAGGATCCCATTAAGCATTACTCTCCTTATATATGTATACTGCCCGAAGAAGTACCATAAGGATTCCATTAAGCATTACTCTCCTTATATATGTATGCTCCCCGAAGAAGTACCATTAGGATCCCATTAAGCATTACTCTCCTTATATATGTATACTCCCCAAAGAAGCACCATAAGGATCCCATTAAGTATTACTCTCCTTATATATATATACTCCCCAAAGAAGCAGCATAAGGATCCCTTTAAGTATTACTCTCCTTATATATGTATACTCCCTAAAGAAGTACCATAAGGATCCCATTAAGCATTACTCTCCTTATAGATGTATTCTCCCCAAAGAAGTACCATAAGGATCTCTTTATGTATTACTCTCCTTATATATGTATACTCCCCAAAGAAGTACCATAAGGATCCCTTTAAGCATTACTCTCCTTATAGATGTATTCTCCCCAAAGAAGTACCATAAGGATCTCTTTATGTATTACTCTCCTTATATATGTATACTCCCCAAAGAAGTACCGTAAGGATCCCATTAAGCATTACTCTCCTTGTATATGTATACTCCCCAAAGAAGTACCATAAGGATCCCATTAAGCATTACTCTCCTTATATATGTATACTCCCCGAAGAAGTACCAAAGGATCCCATTAAGCAATACTCTCCTTATATATGTATACTCCCCGAAGAAGTACCATAAGGATTCCATAAAGTATTACTCTCCTTATATATGTATACACCCCGAAGGAGTACCATAAGGATCCCATTAAGCATTACTCTCCTTATATATGTATATTCCCCGAAGGAGTACCATAAGGATCCAATTAAGCATTACTCTCCTTATATATGTATACTCCCCAAAGACGCACCATAAGGATCCCATTAAGTATTACTCTCCGTATATATGTATACTCCCTGAAGAAGTACCATAAGGATCCCATTAAGCATTACTCTCCTTATATATGTATACTCCCCGAAGAAGTACCATAAGGATCATATTAAGCAATACTCTCCTTATATATGTATACTCCCCGAAGAAGTACCACAAGGATCACATTAAGTATTACTCTCCTTATATATGTATACTCCCCAAAGAAGCACAATAAGGATCCCATTATGTATTACTCCCCTTATATATGTACACTCCCCAAAGGAGTACCATAAGGATCTCTTTAAGAATGGCTCTCCTTATATGTGTATACTCCCCGAAGAAGTACCATAAGGATCCCTTTAAGCATTACTCTCCTTATAGATGTATACTCCCCAAAGAAGTACCATAAGGATCCATTTAAGTATTACTCTCCTTATATATGTATACTTCCCAAATAAGTACCATAAAGATCCCATTAAGCATTACTCTCCTTATATGTTTACAATCCCCAAAGAAGTAGCATAAGGATCCCATTAAGCATTACTCTCCTTATATATGTATACTCCCCGAAGAAGTACCATAAGGATCCCATTAAGCATTACTATCCTTATATATGTATACTCCCTGAAGGAGTACCATAAGGATCCCATTAAACATTACTCTCCTTATATATGTATACTCCCAAAGAAGTAACACAAGGATCCCATTAAGCATTACTCTCCTTATATTTGCATACTCCCCGAAGAAGTACCATAAGGATCCCATTAAGCATTACACTCCATATATATGTATACTCCCCGAAGGAGTACCAGAAGGATCCCATTAAGTATTACTCTCCTTATATATGTATACTGCCCGAAGAAGTACCATAAGGATCCCATTAAGCATTGTTCTCCTTATATATGTATACTCCCGGAAGAAGTACCATAAGGATCCCATTAAGCATTACTCTCCTTATATATGTATACTCCCCGAAGAAGTACCATAAAGATCCCATTAAGCATTACTCTCCTCATATATGTATACTCCCCGAAGAAGTACCATAAGGATCCCATTAAGCATTACTCTCCTTATATATGTATACTCCCCGAAGAAGTACCATAAGGATCCCATTAAGCATTACTCTCCTTATATAGGTATACTACCTGAAGAAGTACCATAAGGATCCCATTAAGCATTACTCTCCTTATATATGTATGCTCCCCGAAGAAGTACCATAAGGATCCCATTAGGCATTACTCTCCTTATATATGTATGCTCCCCGAAGAAGTACCATAAGGATCCCATTAAGCATTACTATCCTTATATATGTATACTCCCTGAAGGAGTACCATAAGGATCCCATTAAACATTACTCTCCTTATATATGTATACTCCCCAACGAAGTAACACAAGGATCCCATTAAGCATTACTCTCCTTATATATGCATACTCCCCGAAGAAGTACCATAAGGATACCATTAAGCATTACACTCCTTATATATGTATACTCCCCGAAGGAGTACCAGAAGGATCCCATTAAGTATTACTCTCCTTATATATGTATACTGCCCGAAGAAGTACCATAAGGATCCCATTAAGCATTGTTCTCCTTATATATGTATACTCCCGGAAGAAGTACCATAAGGATCCCAATAAGCATTACTCTCCTTATATATGTATACTCCCCGAAGAAGTACCATAAGGATCCCATTAAGCATTACTCTCCTTATATATGTATACTCCCCGAAGAAGTACCATAAGGATCCCATTAAGCATTACTCTCCTTATATAGGTATACTACCTGAAGAAGTACCATAAGGATCCCATTAAGCATTACTCTCCTTATATATGTATACTCCCCGAAGAAGTACCATAAGGATCCCATTAAGCATTACTCTCCTTATATATGTATGCTCCCCGAAGAAGTACCATTAGGATCCCATTAAGCATTACTCTCCTTCTATATGTATTTTCCCTGAAGAAGTACCATAAGGATCCCATTAAGCATTACTCTCCTTATATATGTATACTCCCCAAAGAAGTACCATAAGGATTCCATTAAACATTACTCTTCTTATATATGTATACACCCCAAAGGAGTACCATAAGGATCCCATTAAGTATTACTCTCCTTATATATGTATACACCACAAAGATGTACAATAAGGATCCCATTAAGCATTACTCTCCTTATATAGGTATACTCAACAAAGAAGCACCATAAGGATCCCATTAAGCATTACTCTCCTTATATATGTATACTCCCCAAAGAAGCACCATAAGGATCGCATTAAGTATTACTCTCCTTATATATATATATATATATACTCCCCAAAGAAGCACCATAAGGATCCCATTAAGTATTACTCCCCTTATATATGTACACTCCCCAAAGGAGTGCCATAAGGATCCCATTAAGAATGACTCTCCTTATATATGTATACTCCCCAAAGAAGTACCATAACGATCCCTTTAAGCATTACTCTCCTTATAGATGTATACTCCCAAAAGAAGTACCATAAGGATCCCTTTAAGTATTACTCTCCTTATATATGTATACTCCCCAAAGAAGTACCATAAGGATCCCATTAAGCATTACTCTCCTTATAGATGTATTCTCCCCAAAGAAGTACCATAAGGATCTCTTTATGTATTACTCTCATAAATATATGTATACTCCCCAAAGAAGCACCATAAGGATCGCATTAAGTATCACTCTCCTTATATATGTATACTCCCCAAAGAAGCACCATAATGTTCCCATTTACTATTACTCTCCTTATATATGTATACTCCCCAAAGAAGCACCATAAGGATCCCATTAAGTATTACTCCCCTTATATATGTACACTCCCCAAAGGAGTACCATAAGGATCCCATTAAGAATGACTCTCCTTATATATGTACACTCCCCAAAGAAGTACCATAAGGATCCCTTTAAGCATTACTCTCCTTATAGATGTATACTCCCCAAAGAAGTACCATAAGGATCCCTTTAAGTATTACTCTCCTTATATATGTATACTCCCCAAACAAAAACCATAATGATCCCATTAAGCATTACTCTCCTTAAAGATGTATACTCCCCAAAGAAGTACCATAAGGATCCCTTTAAGTATTATTCTCCTTATATATGTATACTCCCCAAAGAAGTACCATAAGGATCCCATTAAGCATTACTCTCCTTATATATGTATACTCCCCAAAGAAGTAGCATAAGGATCCCATTAAGCATTACTCTCCTTATATATGTATACTCCCCGAAGAAGTACCATAAGGATTCCCTTAAGAATTACTCTCCTTGTATATCTATACTCCCCAAAGAAGTACCATAAGGATCCCATTAAACATTACTCTCCTTATATATGTATACTCCTCAAAGAAGTACCATAAGGATCCCATTAAGTATCACGCTCCTTATATATGTATACTCCCCAAAGAAGCACCATAAGGTTCCCATTAAGCATTACTCTCCTTATAGATGTATACTCCCCAAAGAAGTAACATAAGGATCCCATTAAGTATTACTCTCCTTCTATATGTATACTCCCCCAAAGAAGTACCATAAGGAACCCGTTAAGCATTACTCTCCTTCTATATGTATACTCCCCCAAAGAAGTACCATAAGGATTCCAAATAGTTTTACTCTCCTTATATATGTATACTCCCCAAAGACGTACCATAAGGATCCCATTAAGCATTACTCTCCTTATATATGTATACTCCCCGAAGAAGTACCATAAGTATCCCATTAAGCACTACTCTCCTTAAATATGTATACTCCCCAAAGACTACCATAAGGATCCCATTAAGCATTACTCTCCTTATATATGTATACTCTCCGAAGGAGTACCATAAGGATTCCTTTAAGAATTACTCTCCTTGTATATGTATACTCCACAAAGGAGTACCATAAGGATCACATTAAGCATTACTCTCCTTGTATATGTATACTCCCCAAAGAGTTACCATAAGGATCCCATTAAGCATTACTCTCCTTATATATGTATACTCCCCGAAGGAGTAACATAAGGTTCCCATTAAGTATTACTCTCCTTATATATGTATACTCCCCGAAGAAGTACCATAAGGATCCCATTAAGCATTACTCTCCTTATATATGTATACTCCCCGAAGAAGTACCATAAGGATTCCATTAAGCATTACTCTCCTTATATATGTATACACCCCGAAGGAGTACCATAACGATCCCATTAAGCATTACTCTCCTTATATATGTATACTCCCCAAAGGAGTACCATAAGGATCCAATTAAGCATTACTCTCCTTATATATGTATACTCCCCAAAGACGCACCATAAGGATCCCATTAAGTATTACTCTCCTTATATATGTACACTCCCCAAAGGAGTACCATAAGGATCACATTAAGTATTACTCTCCTTATATATGTATACACCCCAAAGGAGTACCATAAGGATCCCATTAAGCATTACTCTCCTTATATAGGTATACTCAACAAAGAAGCACCATAAGGATCCCATTAAGCATTACTCTCCTTATATATATATACTCCCCGAAGAAGTACCATAAGGATCCCATTAAGCAATACTCTCCTTATATATGTATACTCCCCGAAGAAGTACCATAAGGATCCCATTAAGCAATACTCTCCTTATATATGTATACTCCCCGAAGAAGTACCATAAGAATCCCATTAAGCAATACTCTCCTTATATATGTATACTCCTCGACGAAGTACCACAAGGATCACTTTAAGTATTACTCTCCTTATATATGTATACTCCCCAAAGAAGCACAATAAGGATCCCATTATGTATTACTCCCCTTATATATGTACACTCCCCAAAGGAGTACCATAAGGATCTCTTTAAGAATGGCTCTCCTTATATATGTATACATCCCGAAGAAGTACCATAAGGATCCCTTTAAGCATTACTCTCCTTATAGATGTATACTCCCCAAAGAAGTACCATAAGGATCCATTTAAGTATTACTCTCCTTATATATGTATACTCCCCAAATAAGTACCATAAAGATCCCTTTAAGCATGACTCTCATTATATAGGTATACTACCTGAAGAAGTACCATAAGGATCCCATTAAGCATTACTCTCCTTATATATGTATACTGCTCGAAGAAGTACCATAAGAATCCCATTAAGCATTACTCTCCTTATATATGTATACTCCCCGAAGAAGTACCATAAGGATTCCATTAAGTATTACTCTCCTTATATATGTATACACCCCGAAGGAGTACCATAAGGATCCCATTAAGCATTACTCTCCTTATATATGTATACTCCCCAAAGGAGTACCATAAGGATCCAATTAAGCATTACTCTCCTTATATATGTATACTCCCCAAAGACGCACCATAAGGATCCCATTAAGTATTATTCTCCTTATATATGTACACTCCCCAAAGGAGTACCATAAGGATCACATTAAGTATTACTCTCCTTATATATGTATACACCCCAAATGAGTACCATAAGGATCCCATTAAGCATTACTCTCTTTATATATGTATACTCCCCGAAGAAGTACCATAAGGATCCCATTAAGCATTACTATCCTTATATATGTATACTCCCTGAAGGAGTACCATAATGATCCCATTAAACATTACTCTCCTTATATATGTATACTCCACGAAGAAGTAACACAAGGATCCCATTAAGCATTACTCTCCTTATATATGCATACTCCCCGAAGAAGTACCATAAGGATCCCATTAAGCATTACACTCCTTATATATGTATACTTCCCGAAGGAGTACCAGAAGGATCCCATTAAGTATTACTCTCCTTATATATGTATACTGCCCGAAGAAGTACCATAAGGATCCCATTAAGCATTGTTCTCCTTATATATGTATACTCCTGGAAGAAGTACCATAAGGATCCCATTAAGCATTACTCTCCTTATATATGTATACTCCCCGAAGAAGTACCATAAGGATCCCATTAAGCATTACTCACCTCATATATGTATACTCCCCGAAGAAGTACCATAAGGATCCCATTAAGCATTACTCTCCTTATATATGTATACTCCCCAAAGAAGTACCATAAGGATCCCATTAAGCATTACTCTCCTTATATAGGTATACTACCTGAAGAAGTACCATAAGGATCCCATTAAGCATTACTCTCCTTATATATGTATACTGCCCGAAGAAGTACCATAAGGATCCCATTAAGCATTACTCTCCTTATATATGTATGCTCCCCGAAGAAGTACCATTAGGATCCCATTAAGCATTACTCTCCTTCTATATGTATTTTCCCTGAAGAAGTACCATAAGGATCCCATTAAGCATTACTCTCCTTATATATGTATACTCCCCAAAGAAGTACCATATGGATTCCATTAAACATTACTCTTCTTATATATGTATACACCCCCAAAGGAGTACCATAAGGATCCCATTAAGTATTACTCTCCTTATATATGTATACACCCCAAAGATGTACCATAAGGATCCCATTAAGCATTACTCTCCTTATATAGGTATACTCAACAAAGAAGCACCATAAGGATCCCATTAAGCATTACTCTCCTTATATATGTATACTCCCCAAAGAAGCACCATAAGGATCCCATTAAGTATTACTCTCCTTATATATATATACTCCCCAAAGAAGCAGCATAAGGATCCCATTAAGTATCACTCCCCCTATATATGTACACTCCCCAAAGGAGTACCATAAGGATCCCATTAAGAATGACTCTCCTTATATATGTATACTCCCCAAAGAAGTACCATAAGGATCCCTTTAAGTATTACTCTCCTTATATATGTATACTCCCCAAAGAAGTACCATAAGGATCCCATTAAGCATTACTCTCCTTATAGATGTATTCTCCCCAAAGACGTACCATAAGGATCTCTTTATGTATTACTCTCCTTATATATGTATACTCCCCAAAGAAGTACCGTAAGGATCCCATTAAGCATTATTCTCCTTATATATGTATACTCCCAAAAGAAGTAACACAAGGATCCCATTAAGTATTACTCACCTTTATATATGTATACACCCCAAAGATGTACCATAAGGATTCCATTAAGCATTATTCTCCTTATATATGTATACTCCCCGAAGAAGTACCATAAGGATCCCATAAGCTTTACTCTCCTTATATATATATACACCCCGAAGGAGTACCATAAGGATCCCATTAAGCATTACTCTCCTTATATATGTATCCTCCCCGAAGAAGTACCATAAGGATCCCATTAAGCATTACTCTCCTTATATATGTATACTCACCGAAGAAGTACCAAAAGGATCCCATTAAGCATTACTATCCTTATATATGTATACTCCCCAAAGAAGTACCATAAGGATACCATTAAGCATTACTCTCCTTATATATGTATACTCCCCAAAGAAGTACCATAAGGATCCCATTAAGCATTACTCTCATTATATATGTATACTCCCCGAAGAAGTACCATAAGGATCCCATAAGCTTTACTCTCCTTATATATATATACACCCCGAAGGAGTACCATAAGGATCCCATTAAGCATAACTCTCCTTATATATGTATCCTCCCCGAAGAAGTACCATAAGGATCCCATTAAGCATTACTCTCCTTATATATGTATACTCACCGAAGAAGTACCAAAAGGATCCCATTAAGCATTACTATCCTTATATATGTATACTCCCCAAAGAAGTACCATAAGGATACCATTAAGCATTACTCTCCTTATATATGTATACTCCCCAAAGAAGCACCATAAGGATCCCATTAAGTATTACTCCCCTTATATATGTACACTCCCCAAACGAGTACCATAAGGATACCATTAAGAATGACTCTCCTTATATATGTATACTCCCCAAAGAAGTACCATAAGGATCCCTTTAAGCATTACTCTCCTTATAGATGTATACTCCCCGAAGAAGTACCATAAGGATCCCATTAAACAATACTCTCCTTATATATGTATACTCCCCGAAGAAGTACCATAAGGATCCCATTAAGCAATACTCTCCTTATATATGTAAACTCCCCAAAAGAGTACCATAAGGATCTCTTTAAGAATGGCTCTCCTTATATATGTATACTCCCCGAAGAAGTACCATAAGTATCCCATTAAGCACTACTCTCCTTAAATATGTATACTCCCCAAAGACTACCATAAGGATCCCATTAAGCATTACTCTCCTTATATATGTATACTCTCCGAAGGAGTACCATAAGGATTCCTTTAAGAATTACTCTCCTTGTATATGTATACTCCACAAAGGAGTACCATAAGGATCACATTAAGCATTACTCTCCTTGTATATGTATACTCCCCAAAGAAGTACCATAAGGATCCCATTAAGCATTACTCTCCTTATATATGTATACTCCCCGAAGGAGTAACATAAGGTTCCCATTAAGTATTACTCTCCTTATATATGTATACTCCCCGAAGAAGTACCATAAGGATCCCATTAAGCATTACTCTCCTTATATATGTATACTCCCCGAAGAAGTACCAAAGGATCCCATTAAGCAATACTCTCCTTATATATGTATACTCCCCGAAGAAGTACCATAAGGATTCCATTAAGTATTACTCTCCTTATATATGTATACACCCCGAAGGAGTACCATAAGGATCCCATTAAGCATTACTCTCCTTATATATGTATACTCCCCAAAGGAGTACCATAAGGATCCAATTAAGCATTACTCTCCTTATATATGTATACTCCCCAAAGACGCACCATAAGGATCCCATTAAGTATTACTCTCCTTATATATGTACACTCCCCAAAGGAGTACCATAAGGATCACATTAAGCATTACTCTCCTTATATATGTATACTCCCCGAAGAAGTACCATTAGGATCCCATTAAGCATTACTCTCCTTATATATGTATACTCCCCAAAAAAATACCATATGGATTCCATTAAACATTACTCTTCTTATATATGTATACACCACAAAGATGTACCATAAGGATTCCATTAAGCATTATTCTCCTTATATATGTATACTCCCCGAAGGAGTACCTTAAGGATCCCTTTAAGCATTACTCTCTTATATATGTATACTCCCCAAAGAAGTACCATAAGGATCCCATTAAGCATTACTCTCATTATATATGTATACTCCCCAAAGAAGTACCATAAGGATCCCATTAAGCATTACTCTCCTTATATATGTATACTCCCCGAAGAAGTACCATAAGGATCCCATAAGCTTTACTCTCCTTATATATATATACACCCCGAAGGAGTACCATAAGGATCCCATTAAGCATTACTCTCCTTATATATGTATACTCCCCGAAGAAGTACCTTAAGGATCCCATTAAGCATTACTATCCTTATATATGTATACTCCCCAAAGAAGTACCATAAGGATACCATTAAGCATTACTCTCCTTATATATGTATCCTCCCCGAAGAAGTACCATAAGGATCCCATTAAGCATTACTCTCCTTATATATGTATACTCACCGAAGAAGTACCCAAAGGATCCCATTAAGCATTACTATCCTTATATATGTATACTCCCCAAAGAAGTACCATAAGGATACCATTAAGCATTACTCTCCTTATATATGTATACTCCCCAAAGAAGCACCATAAGGATCCCATTAAATATTACTCCCCTTATATATGTACACTCCCCAAACGAGTACCATAAGGATCCCATTAAGAATGACTCTCCTTATATATGTATACTCCCCAAAGAAGTACCATAAGGATCCCTTTAAGCATTACTCTCCTTATAGATGTATACTCCCCGAAGAAGTACCATAAGGATCCCATTAAACAATACTCTCCTTATATATGTATACTCCCCGAAGAAGTACCATAAGGATCCCATTAAGCAATACTCTCCTTATATATGTAAACTCCCCAAAAGAGTACCATAAGGATCTCTTTAAGAATGGCTCTCCTTATATATGTATACTCCCCGAAGAAGTACCATAAGGATCCCTTTAAGCATTACTCTCCTTATAGATGTATACTCCCCAAAGAAGTACCATAAGGATCCCTTTAAGCATTACTCTCCTTATAGATGTATACTCCCCAAAGAAGTACCATAAGGATCCATTTAAGTATTACTCTCCTTATATATGTATACTCCCCAAATAAGTACCATAAAGATCCCATTAAGCATTGCTCTCCTTATATGTTTACACTCCCCAAAGAAGTAGCATAAGGATCCCATTAAGCATTACTCTCCTTATATATGTATACTCCCCGAAGATGTACCATAAGGATCCCATTATGCATTACTCTCCTTATATATGTATACTCCCCGAAGAAGCACCAAAGGATCCCATTAAGCAATACTCTCCTTATATATGTATACTCCCCGAAGAAGTACCATAAGGATTCCATTAAGTATTACTCTCCTTATATATGTATACACCCCGAAGGAGTACCATAAGGATCCCATTAAGCATTACTCTCCTTATATATGTATACTCCCCAAAGGAGTACCATAAGGATCCAATTAAGCATTACTCTCCTTATATATGTATACTCCCCAAAAACGCACCATAAGGATCCCATTAAGTATTACTCTCCTTATATATGTACACTCCCCAAAGGAGTACCATAAGGATCACATTAAGTATTACTCTCCTTATATATGTATACACCCCAAAGGAGTACCATAAGGATCCCATTAAGCATTACTCTCCTTATATAGGTATACTCAACAAAGAAGCACTATAAGGATCCCATTAAGCATTACTCTCCTTATATATATATACTCCCCAAAGAAGTACCATAAGGATCCCATTAAGCAATACTCTCCTTATATATGTATACTCCCCAAATAAGTACCATAAGGATCCCATTAAGCAATACTCTCCTTATATATGTATACTCCCCGAAGAAGTACCATAAGAATCCCATTAAGCAATACTCTCCTTATATATGTATACTCCCCGAAGAAGTACCACAAGGATCACTTTAAGTATTACTATCCTTATATATGTATACTCCCCAAAGAAGCACAATAAGGATCCCATTATGTATTACTCCCCTTATATATGTACACTCCCCAAAGGAGTACCATAAGGATCTCTTTAAGAATGGCTCTCCTTATATATGTATACACCCCGAAGAAGTACCATAAGGATCCCTTTAAGCATTACTCTCCTTATAGATGTATACTCCCCAAAGAAGTACCATAAGGATCCATTTAAGTATTACTCTCCTTATATATGTATACTCCCCAAATAAGTACCATAAAGATCCCATTAAGCATTACTCTCCTTATATGTTTACACTCCCCAAAGAAGTAGCATAAGGATCCCATTAAGCATTACTCTCCTTATGTATGTATACTCCCCGAAGAAGTACCATAAGGATCCCATTAAGCATTACTATCCTTATATATGTATACTCCCTGAAGGAGTACCATAAGGATCCCATTAAACATTACTCTCCTTATATATGTATACTCCCCGAAGAAGTAACACAAGGATCCCATTAAGCATTACTCTCCTTATATATGCATACTCCCCGAAGAAGTACCATAAGGATCCCATTAAGCATTACACTCCTTATATATGTATACTTCCCGAAGGAGTACCAGAAGGATCCCATTAAGTATTACTCTCCTTATATATGTATACTGCCCGAAGAAGTACCATAAGGATCCCATTAAGCATTGTTCTCCTTATATATGTATACTCCCGGAAGAAGTACCATAAGGATCCCATTAAGCATTACTCTCCTTATATATGTATACTCCCCGAAGAAGTACCATAAGGATCCCATTAAGCATTACTCACCTCATATATGTATACTCCCCGAAGAAGTACCATAAGGATCCCATTAAGCATTACTCTCCTTATATATGTATACTCCCCAAAGAAGTACCATAAGGATCCCATTAAGCATTACTCTCCTTATATAGGTATACTACCTGAAGAAGTACCATAAGGATCCCATTAAGCATTACTCTCCTTATATATGTATACTGCCCGAAGAAGTACCATAAGGATTCCATTAAGCATTACTCTCCTTATATATGTATGCTCCCCGAAGAAGTACCATTAGGATCCCATTAAGCATTACTCTCCTTATATATGTATACTCCCCAAAGAAGTACCATATGGATTCCATTAAACATTACTCTTCTTATATATGTATACACCCCAAAGATGTACCATAAGGATCCCATTAAGCATTACTCTCCTTATATAGGTATACTCAACAAAGAAGTACCATATGGATTCCATTAAACATTACTCTTCTTATATATGTATACACCCCAAAGATGTACCATAAGGATTCCATTAAGCATTATTCTCCTTATATATGTATACTCCCCGAAGGAGTACCTTAAGGATCCCTTTAAGCATTACTCTCCTTATATATGTATACTCCCCAAAGAAGTACCATAAGGATCCCATTAAGCATTACTCTCATTATATATGTATACTCCCCAAAGAAGTACCATAAGGATCCCATTAAGCATTACTCTCCTTATATATGTATACTCCCCGAAGAAGTACCATAAGGATCCCATAATCTTTACTCTCCTTATATATATATACACCCCGAAGGAGTACCATAAGGATCCCATTAAGCATTACTCTCCTTATATATGTATACTCCCCGAAGAAGTACCATTAGGATCCCATTAAGCATTACTCTCCTTATATATGTATACTCCCCAAAGAAGTACCATATGGATTCCATTAAACATTACTCTTCTTATATATGTATACACCCCAAAGATGTACCATAAGGATTCCATTAAGCATTATTCTCCTTATATATGTATACTCCCCGAAGGAGTACCTTAAGGATCCCTTTAAGCATTACTCTCTTATATATGTATACTCCCCAAAGAAGTACCATAAGGATCCCATTAAGCATTACTCTCATTATATATGTATACTCCCCAAAGAAGTACCATAAGGATCCCATTAAGCATTACTCTCCTTATATATGTATACTCCCCGAAGAAGTACCATAAGGATCCCATAAGCTTTACTCTCCTTATATATATATACACCCCGAAGGAGTACCATAAGGATCCCATTAAGCATTACTCTCCTTATATATGTATACTCCCCGAAGAAGTACCTTAAGGATCCCATTAAGCATTACTATCCTTATATATGTATACTCCCCAAAGAAGTACCATAAGGATACCATTAAGCATTACTCTCCTTATATATGTATCCTCCCCGAAGAAGTACCATAAGGATCCCATTAAGCATTACTCTCCTTATATATGTATACTCACCGAAGAAGTACCCAAAGGATCCCATTAAGCATTACTATCCTTATATATGTATACTCCCCAAAGAAGTACCATAAGGATACCATTAAGCATTACTCTCCTTATATATGTATACTCCCCAAAGAAGCACCATAAGGATCCCATTAAATATTACTCCCCTTATATATGTACACTCCCCAAACGAGTACCATAAGGATCCCATTAAGAATGACTCTCCTTATATATGTATACTCCCCAAAGAAGTACCATAAGGATCCCTTTAAGCATTACTCTCCTTATAGATGTATACTCCCCGAAGAAGTACCATAAGGATCCCATTAAACAATACTCTCCTTATATATGTATACTCCCCGAAGAAGTACCATAAGGATCCCATTAAGCAATACTCTCCTTATATATGTAAACTCCCCAAAAGAGTACCATAAGGATCTCTTTAAGAATGGCTCTCCTTATATATGTATACTCCCCGAAGAAGTACCATAAGGATCCCTTTAAGCATTACTCTCCTTATAGATGTATACTCCCCAAAGAAGTACCATAAGGATCCCTTTAAGCATTACTCTCCTTATAGATGTATACTCCCCAAAGAAGTACCATAAGGATCCATTTAAGTATTACTCTCCTTATATATGTATACTCCCCAAATAAGTACCATAAAGATCCCATTAAGCATTGCTCTCCTTATATGTTTACACTCCCCAAAGAAGTAGCATAAGGATCCCATTAAGCATTACTATCCTTATATATGTATACTCCCTGAAGGAGTACCATAAGGATCCCTTTAAACATTACTCTCCTTATATATGTATACTCCCCAAAGAAGCACAATAAGGATCCCATTATGTATTACTCCCCTTATATATGTACACTCCCCAAAGGAGTACCATAAAGATCTCTTTAAGAATGGCTCTCCTTATATATGTATACTCCCCGAAGAAGTACCATAAGGATCCCTTTAAGCATTACTCTCCTTATAGATGTATACTCCCCAAAGAAGTACCATAAGGATCCATTTAAGTATTACTCTCCTTATATATGTATACTTCCCAAATAAGTACCATAAAGATCCCATTAAGCATTACTCTCCTTATATGTTTACAATCCCCAAAGAAGTAGCATAAGGATCCCATTAAGCATTACTCTCCTTATATATGTATACTCCCCGAAGAAGTACCATAAGGATCCCATTAAGCATTACTATCCTTATATATGTATACTCCCTGAAGGAGTACCATAAGGATCCCATTAAACATTACTCTCCTTATATATGTATACTCCCCAAAGAAGTAACACAAGGATCCCATTAAGCATTACTCTCCTTATATATGCATACTCCCCGAAGAAGTACCATAAGGATCCCATTAAGCATTACACTCCTTATATATGTATACTCCCCGAAGGAGTACCAGAAGGATCCCATTAAGTATTACTCTCCTTATATATGTATACTGCCCGAAGAAGTACCATAAGGATCCCATTAAGCATTGTTCTCCTTATATATGTATACTCCCGGAAGAAGTACCATAAGGATCCCATTAAGCATTACTCTCCTTATATATGTATACTCCCCGAAGAAGTACCATAAGGATCCCATTAAGCATTACTCTCCTCATATATGTATACTCCCCGAAGAAGTACCATAAGGATCCCATTAAGCATTACTCTCCTTATATAGGTATACTACCCGAAGAAGTACCATAAGGATCCCATTAAGCATTACTCTCCTTATATATGTATGCTCCCCGAAGAAGTACCATAAGGATCCCATTAGGCATTACTCTCCTTATATATGTATGCTCCCCGAAGAAGTACCATAAGGATCCCATTAAGCATTACTATCCTTATATATGTATACTCCCTGAAGGAGTACCATAAGGATCCCATTAAACATTACTCTCCTTATATATGTATACTCCCCAAAGAAGTAACACAAGGATCCCATTAAGCATTACTCTCCTTATATATGCATACTCCCCGAAGAAGTACCATAAGGATCCCATTAAGCATTACACTCCTTATATATGTAAACTCCCCAAAAGAGTACCATAAGGATCTCTTTAAGAATGGCTCTCCTTATATATGTATACTCCCCGAAGAAGTACCATAAGTATCCCATTAAGCACTACTCTCCTTAAATATGTATACTCCCCAAAGACTACCATAAGGATCCCATTAAGCATTACTCTCCTTATATATGTATACTCTCCGAAGGAGTACCATAAGGATTCCTTTAAGAATTACTCTCCTTGTATATGTATACTCCACAAAGGAGTACCATAAGGATCACATTAAGCATTACTCTCCTTGTATATGTATACTCCCCAAAGAAGTACCATAAGGATCCCATTAAGCATTACTCTCCTTATATATGTATACTCCCCGAAGGAGTAACATAAGGTTCCCATTAAGTATTACTCTCCTTATATATGTATACTCCCCGAAGAAGTACCATAAGGATCACATTAAGCATTACTCTCCTTATATATGTATACTATACTCCCCGAAGAAGTACCAAAGGATCCCATTAAGCAATACTCTCCTTATATATGTATACTCCCCGAAGAAGTACCATAAGGATTCCATTAAGTATTACTCTCCTTATATATGTATACACCCCGAAGGAGTACCATAAGGGTCCCATTAAGCATTACTCTCCTTATATATGTATACTCCCCAAAGGAGTACCATAAGGATCCAATTAAGCATTACTCTCCTTATATATGTATACTCCCCAAAGACGCACCATAAGGATCCCATTAAGTATTACTCTCCTTATATATGTACACTCCCCAAAGGAGTACCATAAGGATCACATTAAGTATTACTCTCCTTATATATGTATACACCCGAAAGGAGTACCATAAGGATCCCATTAAGCATTACTCTCCTTATATAGGTATACTCAACAAAGAAGCACCATAAGGATCCCATTAAGCATTACTCTCCTTATATATATATACTCCCCGAAGAAGTACCATAAGGATCCCATTAAGCAATACTCTCCTTATATATGTATACTCCCCAAAGAAGTACCATAAGGATCCCATTAAGCAATACTCTCCTTATATATGTATACTCCCCGAAGAAGTACCATAAGAATCCCATTAAGCAATACTCTCCTTATATATGTATACTCCCCGAAGAAGTACCACAAGGATCACTTTAAGTATTACTCTCCTTATATATGTATACTCCCCAAAGAAGCACAATAAGGATCCCATTATGTATTACTCCCCTTATATATGTACACTCCCCAAAGGAGTACCATAAGGATCTCTTTAAGAATGGCTCTCCTTATATATGTATACACCCCGAAGAAGTACCATAAGGATCCCTTTAAGCATTACTCTCCTTATAGATGTATACTCCCCAAAGAAGTACCATAAGGATCCATTTAAGTATTACTCTCCTTATATATGTATACTCCCCAAATAAGTACCATAAAGATCCCATTAAGCATTACTCTCCTTATATGTTTACACTCCCCAAAGAAGTAGCATAAGGATCCCATTAAGCATTACTCTCCTTATATATGTATACTCCCCGAAGAAGTACCATAAGGATCCCATTAAGCATTACTATCCTTATATATGTATACTCCCTGAAGGAGTACCATAAGGATCCCATTAAACATTACTCTCCTTATATATGTATACTCCCCGAAGAAGTAACACAAGGATCCCATTAAGCATTACTCTCCTTATATATGCATACTCCCCGAAGAAGTACCATAAGGATCCCATTAAGCATTACACTCCTTATATATGTATACTTCCCGAAGGAGTACCAGAAGGATCCCATTAAGTATTACTCTCCTTATATATGTATACTGCCCGAAGAAGTACCATAAGGATCCCATTAAGCATTGTTCTCCTTATATATGTATACTCCCGGAAGAAGTACCATAAGGATCCCATTAAGCATTACTCTCCTTATATATGTATACTCCCCGAAGAAGTACCATAAGGATCCCATTAAGCATTACTCACCTCATATATGTATACTCCCCGAAGAAGTACCATAAGGATCCCATTAAGCATTACTCTCCTTATATATGTATACTCCCCAAAGAAGTACCATAAGGATCCCATTAAGCATTACTCTCCTTATATAGGTATACTACCTGAAGAAGTACCATAAGGATCCCATTAAGCATTACTCTCCTTATATATGTATACTGCCCGAAGAAGTACCATTAGGATCCCATTAAGCATTACTCTCCTTATATATGTATACTCCCCAAAGAAGTACCATATGGATTCCATTAAACATTACTCTTCTTATATATGTATACACCCCAAAGATGTACCATAAGGATCCCATTAAGCATTACTCTCCTTATATAGGTATACTCAACAAAGAAGCACCATAAGGATCCCATTAAGCATTACACTCCTTATATATGTATACTTCCCGAAGGAGTACCAGAAGGATCCCATTAAGTATTACTCTCCTTATATATGTATACTGCCCGAAGAAGTACCATAAGGATCCCATTAAGCATTGTTCTCCTTATATATGTATACTCCCGGAAGAAGTACCATAAGGATCCCATTAAGCATTACTCTCCTTATATATGTATACTCCCCGAAGAAGTACCATAAGGATCCCATTAAGCATTACTCACCTCATATATGTATACTCCCCGAAGAAGTACCATAAGGATCCCATTAAGCATTACTCTCCTTATATATGTATACTCCCCAAAGAAGTACCATAAGGATCCCATTAAGCATTACTCTCCTTATATAGGTATACTACCTGAAGAAGTACCATAAGGATCCCATTAAGCATTACTCTCCTTATATATGTATACTGCCCGAAGAAGTACCATTAGGATCCCATTAAGCATTACTCTCCTTATATATGTATACTCCCCAAAGAAGTACCATATGGATTCCATTAAACATTACTCTTCTTATATATGTATACACCCCAAAGATGTACCATAAGGATCCCATTAAGCATTACTCTCCTTATATAGGTATACTCAACAAAGAAGCACCATAAGGATCCCATTAAGCATTACTCTCCTTATATATGTATACTCCCCAAAGAAGCACCATAAGGATCCCATTAAGTATTACTCTCCTTATATATATATACTCCCCAAAGAAGCAGCATAAGGATCCCATTAAGTATCACTCCCCCTATATATGTACACTCCCCAAAGGAGTACCATAAGGATCCCATTAAGAATGACTGTCCTTATATATGTATACTCCCCAAAGAAGTACCATAAGGATCCCTTTAAGTATTACTCTCCTTATATATGTATACTCCCCAAAGAAGTACCATAAGGATCCCATTAAGCATTACTCTCCTTATAGATGTATTCTCCCCAAAGAAGTACCATAAGGATCTCTTTATGTATTACTCTCCTTATATATGTATACTCCCCAAAGAAGTACCGTAAGGATCCCATTAAGCATTATTCTCCTTATATATGTATACTCCCAAAAGAAGTAACACAAGGATCCCATTAAGTATTACTCACCTTTATATATGTATACACCCCAAAGATGTACCATAAGGATTCCATTAAGCATTATTCTCCTTATATATGTATACTCCCCGAAGGAGTACCTTAAGGATCCCTTTAAGCATTACTCTCCTTATATATGTATACTCCCCAAAGAAGTACCATAAGGATCCCATTAAGCATTACTCTCATTATATATGTATACTCCCCAAAGAAGTACCATAAGGATCCCATTAAGGATTACTCTCCTTATATATGTATACTCCCCGAAGAAGTACCATAAGGATCCCATAAGCTTTACTCTCCTTATATATATATATACACCCCGAAGGAGTACCATAAGGATCCTATTAAGCATTACTCTCCTTATATATGTATACTCCCCGAAGAAGTACCTTGAGGATCCCATTAAGCATTACTATCCTTATATATGTATACTCCCCAAAGAAGTACCATAAGGATACCATTAAGCATTACTCTCCTTATATAGGTATCCTCCCCGAAGAAGTACCATAAGGATCCCATTAAGCATTACTCTCCTTATATATGTATACTCACCGAAGAAGTACCAAAAGGATCCCATTAAGCATTACTATCCTTATATATGTATACTCCCCAAAGAAGTACCATAAGGATACCATTAAGCATTACTCTCCTTATATATGTATACTCCCCAAAGAAGCACCATAAGGATCCCATTAAGTATTACTCCCCTTATATATGTACACTCCCCAAACGAGTACCATAAGGATCCCATTAAGAATGACTCTCCTTATATATGTATACTCCCCAAAGAAGTACCATAAGGATCCCTTTAAGCATTACTCTCCTTATAGATGTATACTCCCCAAAGAAGTACCATAAGGATCCCATCAAACAATACTCTCCTTATATATGTATACTCCCCGAAGAAGTACCATAAGGATCCCATTAAGCAATACTCTCCTTATATATGTAAACTCCCCAAAAGAGTACCATAAGGATCTCTTTAAGAATGGCTCTCCTTATATATGTATACTCCCCGAAGAAGTACCATAAGGATCCCTTTAAGCATTACTCTCCTTATAGATGTATACTCCCCAAAGAAGTACCATAAGGATCCATTTAATTATTACTCTCCTTATATATGTATACTCCCCAAATAAGTACCATAAAGATCCCATTAAGCATTGCTCTCCTTATATGTTTACACTCCCCAAAGAAGTAGCATAAGGATCCCATTAAGCATTACTCTCCTTATATATGTATACTCCCCGAATGAAGTACCATAAGGATCCCATTAAGCATTACTATCCTTATATATGTATACTCCCCGAAGGAGTACCATAAGGATCCCATTAAACATTACTCTCCTTATATATGTATACTCCCCGAAGAAGTAACACAAGGATCCCATTAAGCATTACTCTCCTTATATATGCATACTCCCCGAAGAAGTACCATAAGGATCCCATTAAGCATTACACTCCTTATATATGTATACTCCCCGAAGGAGTACCAGAAGGATTCCATTAAGCATTACACTCCTTTTATATGTATACTCCCCGAAGGAGTACCAGAAGGATTCCATTAAGTATTACTCTCCTTATATATGTATACTCCCCGAAGAAGTACCATAAGGATCCCATTAAGCATTGTTCTCCTTATATATGTATACTCCCGGAAGAAGTACCATAAGGATCCCATTAAGCATTACTCTCCTTATATATGTATACTCCCCGAAGAAGTACCATAAGGATCCCATTAAGCATTACTCTCCTCATATATGTATACTGCCCGAAGAAGTACCATAAGGATCCCATTAAGCATTACTCTCTTTATATATGTATACTCCCCGAAGAAGTACCATAAGGATCCCATTAAGCATTACTCTCCTTATATAGGTATACTACCTGAAGAAGTACCATAAGGATCCCATCAGGCATTACTCTCCTTATATATGTATACTCCCCAAAGAAGTACCATTAGGATCCCATTAAGCATTACTCTCCTTCTATATGTATTTTCCCTGAAGAAGTACCATAAGGATCCCATTAAGGATTACTCTCCTTATATATGTATACTCCCCAAAGAAGTACCATAAGGATTCCATTAAACATTACTCTTCTTATATATGTATACACCCCAAAGGAGTACCATAAGGATCCCATTAAGTATTACTCTCCTTATATATGTATACACCCCAAAGATGTACCATAAGGATCCCATTAAGCATTACTCTCCTTATATAGGTATACTCAACAAAGAAGCACCATAAGGATCCCATTAAGCATTACTCTCCTTATATATGTATACTCCCCAAAGAAGCACCATAAGGATCCCATTAAGTATTGCTCTCCTTATATATATATACTCCCCAAAGAAGCACCATAAGGATCCCATTAAGTATTACTCCCCTTATATATGTACACTCCCCAAAGGAGTACCATAAGGATCCCATTAAGAATGACTCTCCTTATATATGTATACTCCCCAAAGAAGTACCATAACGATCCCTTTAAGCATTACTCTCCTTATAGATGTATACTCCCCAAAGAAGTACCATAAGGATCCCTTTAAGTATTACTCTCCTTATATATGTATACTCCCCAAAGAAGTACCATAAGGATCCCATTAAGCATTACTCTCCTTATAGATGTATTCTCCCCAAAGAAGTACCATAAGGATCTCTTTATGTATTACTCTCCTTATATATGTATACTCCCCAAAGAAGTACCATAAGGATCCCATTAAGCATTATTCTCCTTATATATGTATACTCCCCGAAGAAGTACCATAAGGATCCCATAAGCATTACTCTCCTTATATATATAAACTCCCCGAAGGAGTACCATAAGGATCCCATTAAGCATTACTCTCCTTATATAGGTATACTCAACAAAGAAGCACCATAAGGATCCCATTAAGCATTACTCTCCTTATATATGTATACTCCCCAAAGAAGCACCATAAGGATCCCATTATGTATTGCTCTCCTTATATATATATACTCCCCAAAGAAGCACCATAAGGATCGCATTAAGTATTACTCCCCTTATATATGTACACTCCCCAAAGGAGTACCATAAGGATCCCATTAAGCATTACTCTCCTTATATATGTATACTCCCCGAAGAAGTACCATAAGGATCCCATTAAGCATTACTCTCCTTATATATGTATCCTCCCCGAAGAAGTACCATAAGGATCCCATTAAGCATTACTCTCCTTATATATGTATACTCCCCGAAGAAGTACCAAAAGGATCCCATTAAGCATTACTATCCTTATATATGTATACTCCCCAAAGAAGTACCATAAGGATCCCATTAAGCATTACTCTCCTTGTATATGTATACTCTCCAAAGAAGCACCATAAGGATCCCATTAAGTATTACTCTCCGTATATATATATATATACTCCCCAAAGAAGCACCATAAGTATCCCATTAAGTATTACTCCCCTTATATATGTACACTCCCCAAACGAGTACCATAAGGATCCCATTAAGAATGACTCTCCTTATATATGTATACTCCCCAAAGAAGTACCATAAGGATCCCTTTAAGCATTACTCTCCTTATAGATGTATACTCCCCAAAGAAGTACCATGAGGATCCCTTTAAGTATTACTCTCCTTATATATGTATACTCCCCAAAGAAGTACCATAAGGATCCCATTAAGCATTACTCTCCTTATAGATGTATTCTCCCCAAAGAAGTACCATAAGGATCTCTTTATGTATTACTCTCCTTATATATGTATACTCCCCAAAGAAGTACCATAAGGATCCCATTAAGCGTTATTCTCCTTATATATGTATACTCCCAAAAGAAGTAACACAAGGATCCCATTAAGTATTACTCACCTTATATATGTATACACCCCAAAGATGTACGATAAGGATTCCATTAAGCATTATTCTCCTTATATATGTATACTCCCCGAAGGAGTACCTTAAGGATTCCATTGAGTATTATTCTCCTTATGTATGTATACTCCCAGAAGGAGTAGCATAAGGATTTCATTAAGAATTACTCTCCTTGTATATGTATACTCCACAAAGGAGTACCATAAGGATTCCATTAAGCATTACTCTCCTTATATATGTATACTCCCCAAAGAAGTACCATAAGGATCCCATTAAGCATTACTCTCATTATATATGTATACTCCCCAAAGAAGTACCATAAGGATCCCATTAAGCATTACTCTCCTTATATATGTATACTCCCCGAAGAAGTACCATAAGGATCCCATTAAGCATTACTCTCCTTATATATATATATATATATACTCCCCGAAGAAGTACCATAAGGATCCCTTTAAGTATTACTCTCCTTATATATGTATACTCCCCAAACAAGAACCATAATGATCCCATTAAGCATTACTCTCCTTAAAGATGTATACTCCCCAAAGAAGTACCATAAGGATCCCTTTAAGTATTACTCTCCTTATATATGTATACTCCCCAAAGAAGTACCATAAGGATCCCATTAAGCATTACTCTCCTTATATATGTATACTCCGCAAAGAAGTAGCATAAGGATCCCATTAAGCATTACTCTCCTTATATATGTATACTCCCCGAAGAAGTACCATAAGGATTCCCTTAAGAATTACTCTCCTTGTATATCTATACTCCCCAAAGAAGTACCATAAGGTTCCCATTAAGCATTACTCTCCTTATAGATGTATACTCCCCAAAGAAGTAACATAAGGATCCCATTAAGTATTATTCTCCTTATATATGTATACACCCCAAAGATGTACCATAAGGATCCCATTAAGCATTACTCTCCTTCGATATGTATACTCCCCAAAGGAGTACCATAAGGATCCCATTAAGCATTACTCTCCTTCTATATGTATACTCCCCCAAAGAAGTACCATAATGATTCCAAATAGTTTTACTCTCCTTATATATGTATACTCCCCAAAGACGTACCATAAGGATCCCATTAAGCATTACTCTCCATATATATATATATATATATATATATATATATATATATATATATATATATATATATATATATACTCCCTGAAGGAGTACCATAAGGATCCCATTAAGCATTACTCTCCTTATATATGTATACTCCCCGAAGAAGTACCTTAAGGATCCCATTAAGCATTACTCTCCTTATATATGTATACTCCCCAAAGAAGTACCATAAGGATCCCATTAAGCATTACTCTCCTTATATATGTATACTCCCCGAAGAAGTACCATAAGGATCCCATTAAGCATTACTCTCCTTATATATGTATACTCCCCGAAGAAGTACCATAAGGATCCCATTAAGCATTACTCTCCTTATATATGTATACACCCCAAAGATGTACCATAAGGATCCCATTAAGCATTACTCTCCTTCGATATGTATACTCCCCAAAGGAGTACCATAAGGATCCCATTAAGCATTACTCTCCTTCTATATGTATACTCCCCCAAAGAAGTACCATAATGATTCCAAATAGTTTTACTCTCCTTATATATGTATACTCCCCAAAGACGTACCATAAGGATCCCATTAAGCATTACTCTCATTATATATGTATACTCCCCAAAGAAGTACCATAAGGATCCCATTAAGCATTACTCTCCTTATATATGTATACTCCCCGAAGAAGTACCATAAGGATCCCATTAAGCATTACTCTCCTTATATATATATATATATATACTCCCCGAAGAAGTACCATAAGGATCCCTTTAAGTATTACTCTCCTTATATATGTATACTCCCCAAACAAGAACCATAATGATCCCATTAAGCATTACTCTCCTTAAAGATGTATACTCCCAAAAGAAGTACCATAAGGATCCCTTTAAGTATTACTCTCCTTATATATGTATACTCCCCAAAGAAGTACCATAAGGATCCCATTAAGCATTACTCTCCTTATATATGTATACTCCGCAAAGAAGTAGCATAAGGATCCCATTAAGCATTACTCTCCTTATATATGTATACTCCCCGAAGAAGTACCATAAGGATTCCCTTAAGAATTACTCTCCTTGTATATCTATACTCCCCAAAGAAGTACCATAAGGTTCCCATTAAGCATTACTCTCCTTATAGATGTATACTCCCCAAAGAAGTAACATAAGGATCCCATTAAGTATTATTCTCCTTATATATGTATACACCCCAAAGATGTACCATAACGATCCCATTAAGCATTACTCTCCTTCGATATGTATACTCCCCAAAGGAGTACCATAAGGATCCCATTAAGCATTACTCTCCTTCTATATGTATACTCCCCCAAAGAAGTACCATAATGATTCCAAATAGTTTTACTCTCCTTATATATGTATACTCCCCAAAGACGTACCATAAGGATCCCATTAAGCATTACTCTCCATATATATATATATATATATATATATATATATATATATATATATATATATATATATATATAT
This sequence comes from Ambystoma mexicanum, assembly GCF_040938575.1. Lineage (NCBI taxonomy): Eukaryota > Metazoa > Chordata > Amphibia > Caudata > Ambystomatidae > Ambystoma > Ambystoma mexicanum. The sequence continues at coordinate 849,416 of NW_027182446.1, forward strand.
ATACTCCCCGAAGGAGTACCATAAGGATCCCATTAAGCATTACTCTCCTTATATATGTATACTCCCCGAAGAAGTACCTTAAGGATCCCATTAAGCATTACTCTCCTTATATATGTATACTCCCCGAAGAAGTACCATAAGGATCCCATTAAGCATTACTCTCCTTATATATGTATCCTCCCCGAAGAAGTACCATAAGGATCCCATTAAGCATTACTCTCCTTATATATGTATTTTCCCCGAAGAAGTACCATAAGGATCCCATTAAGCATTACTATCCTCATATATGTATACTCCCCGAAGAAGTACCATAAGGATCCCATTAAGCATGACTCTCCATATATATGTATTCTCCCCGAAGAAGTACCATAAGGATTCCCTTAAGAATTACTCTCCTTGTATATGTATACTCCCCGAAGAAGTACCATAAGGATCCCATTAAACATTACTCTCCTTGTATATGTATACTCCCCAAAGAAGTACCATAAGGATCCCATTAAACATTACTCTCCTTATATATGTATACTCCCCAAAGAAGTAACAAAAGGATCCCATTAAGCATTACTCTCCTTATATATGTATACTCCCCAACGGAGTACCATAAGGATCCCATTAAGCATTACTCTCCTTACATATGTATACTCCCCCGAAGAAGTACCATAACAATCCCATTAAACATTACTCTCCTTATATATGTATACTCCCCAAAGAAGTAACAAAAGGATCCCATTAAGCACTACTCTCCTTATATATGTATACTCCCCGAAGGAGTACCATAAGGATTCCATTAAGAATTACTCTCCATGTATATGTATACTCCACAAAGGAGTACCATAAGGATCCCATTAAGCATTACTCTCTTTATATATGTACACTCCCCAAAGGAGTACCATAAGGATCCCATTAAGAATGACTTTCCTTATATATGTATACTCCCCAAAGAAGTACCATAAGGATCCCTTTAAGCATTACTCTCCTTATAGATGTATACTCCCCAAAGAAGTACCATAAGGATCCCTCTAAGTATTACTCTCCTTATATATGTATGCTCCCCAAAGAAGTACCATAAGGGTCCCATTAAGCATTACTCTCCTTATAGATGTATGCTCCCCAAAGAAGTACCATAAGGATCTCTTTATGTATTACTCTCCTTATATTTGTATACTCCCCAAAGAAGTACCATAAGGATCCCATTAAGAATTACTCTCCTTGTATATGTATACTCCCCAAAGAAGTACCATCAGGATCCCATTAAACATTACTCTCCTTATATATATATACTCCCCAAAGAAGCACCATAAGGATCCCATTAAGTATTACTCCCCTTATATATGTACACTCCCCAAAGGAATACCATAAGGATCCCTTTAAGCATTACTCTTCTTATATATGTATACTCCCCGAAGAAGTAACACAAGGATCCCATTAAGCATTACTCTCCTTATATATGTATACTCCTCGAAGAAGTACCATAAGGATCCCATTAAGCATTACTCTCCTTATATATGTATACTCCCCAAAGAAGTACTATAAGGATCCCATTAAGCATTACTCACCTTATATATGTATACACCCCGAAGGAGTACCATAAGGATCCCATTAAGCATTACTCTCCTTGTATATGTATACACCCCGAAGGAGTACCATAAGTATCCCATTAAGTATTACTCTCCTTGTATATGTATACTCCCCGAAGGAGTACCATAAGGATCCGATTACGTATTACTCTCCTTATATATGAATACTCCCCGAAGAAGCACCATAAGGATCCCATTAAGTATTACTCTCCTTATATATGTATACTCCCCGAAGAAGCACCATTAGGATCCCATTAAGCATTACTCTCCTTATATATGTATACTCCCCGAAGGAGTACCATAAGGATCCGATTACGTATTACTCTCCTTATATATGAATACTCCCCGAAGAAGCACCATAAGGATCCCATTAAGTATTACTCTCCTTATATATGTATACTCCCCGAAGAAGCACCATTAGGATCCCATTAAGCATTACTCTCCTTATATATGTATACTCCCCGAAGGAGTACCATAAGGATCCGATTACGTATTACTCTCCTTATATATGAATACTCCCCGAAGAAGCACCATAAGGATCCCATTAAGTATTACTCTCCTTATATATGTATACTCCCCGAAGAAGTACCATAAGAATCCCATTAAGCAATACTCTCCTTATATATGTATACTCCCCGAAGAAGTACCACAAGGATCACTTTAAGTATTACTCTCCTTATATATGTATACTCCCCAAAGAAGCACAATAAGGATCCCATTATGTATTACTCCCCTTATATATGTACACTCCCCAAAGGAGTACCATAAGGATCTCTTTAAGAATGGCTCTCCTTATATATGTATACACCCCGAAGAAGTACCATAAGGATCCCTTTAAGCATTACTCTCCTTATAGATGTATACTCCCCAAAGAAGTACCATAAGGATCCATTTAAGTATTACTCTCCTTATATATGTATACTCCCCAAATAAGTACCATAAAGATCCCATTAAGCATTACTCTCCTTATATGTTTACACTCCCCAAAGAAGTAGCATAAGGATCCCATTAAGCATTACTCTCCTTATATATGTATACTCCCCGAAGAAGTACCATAAGGATCCCATTAAGCATTACTATCCTTATATATGTATACTCCCTGAAGGAGTACCATAAGGATCCCATTAAACATTACTCTCCTTATATATGTATACTCCCCGAAGAAGTAACACAAGGATCCCATTAAGCATTACTCTCCTTATATATGCATACTCCCCGAAGAAGTACCATAAGGATCCCATTAAGCATTACACTCCTTATATATGTATACTTCCCGAAGGAGTACCAGAAGGATCCCATTAAGTATTACTCTCCTTATATATGTATACTGCCCGAAGAAGTACCATAAGGATCCCATTAAGCATTGTTCTCCTTATATATGTATACTCCCGGAAGAAGTACCATAAGGATCCCATTAAGCATTACTCTCCTTATATATGTATACTCCCCGAAGAAGTACCATAAGGATCCCATTAAGCATTACTCACCTCATATATGTATACTCCCCGAAGAAGTACCATAAGGATCCCATTAAGCATTACTCTCCTTATATATGTATACTCCCCAAAGAAGTACCATAAGGATCCCATTAAGCATTACTCTCCTTATATAGGTATACTACCTGAAGAAGTACCATAAGGATCCCATTAAGCATTACTCTCCTTATATATGTATACTGCCCGAAGAAGTACCATTAGGATCCCATTAAGCATTACTCTCCTTATATATGTATACTCCCCAAAGAAGTACCATATGGATTCCATTAAACATTACTCTTCTTATATATGTATACACCCCAAAGATGTACCATAAGGATCCCATTAAGCATTACTCTCCTTATATAGGTATACTCAACAAAGAAGCACCATAAGGATCCCATTAAGCATTACACTCCTTATATATGTATACTTCCCGAAGGAGTACCAGAAGGATCCCATTAAGTATTACTCTCCTTATATATGTATACTGCCCGAAGAAGTACCATAAGGATCCCATTAAGCATTGTTCTCCTTATATATGTATACTCCCGGAAGAAGTACCATAAGGATCCCATTAAGCATTACTCTCCTTATATATGTATACTCCCCGAAGAAGTACCATAAGGATCCCATTAAGCATTACTCACCTCATATATGTATACTCCCCGAAGAAGTACCATAAGGATCCCATTAAGCATTACTCTCCTTATATATGTATACTCCCCAAAGAAGTACCATAAGGATCCCATTAAGCATTACTCTCCTTATATAGGTATACTACCTGAAGAAGTACCATAAGGATCCCATTAAGCATTACTCTCCTTATATATGTATACTGCCCGAAGAAGTACCATTAGGATCCCATTAAGCATTACTCTCCTTATATATGTATACTCCCCAAAGAAGTACCATATGGATTCCATTAAACATTACTCTTCTTATATATGTATACACCCCAAAGATGTACCATAAGGATCCCATTAAGCATTACTCTCCTTATATAGGTATACTCAACAAAGAAGCACCATAAGGATTCCATTAAGCATTACTCTCCTTATATATGTATACTCCCCAAAGAAGCACCATAAGGATCCCATTAAGTATTACTCTCCTTATATATATATACTCCCCAAAGAAGCAGCATAAGGATCCCATTAAGTATCACTCCCCCTATATATGTACACTCCCCAAAGGAGTACCATAAGGATCCCATTAAGAATGACTGTCCTTATATATGTATACTCCCCAAAGAAGTACCATAAGGATCCCTTTAAGTATTACTCTCCTTATATATGTATACTCCCCAAAGAAGTACCATAAGGATCCCATTAAGCATTACTCTCCTTATAGATGTATTCTCCCCAAAGAAGTACCATAAGGATCTCTTTATGTATTACTCTCCTTATATATGTATACTCCCCAAAGAATTACCGTAAGGATCCCATTAAGCATTATTCTCCTTATATATGTATACTCCCAAAAGAAGTAACACAAGGATCCCATTAAGTATTACTCACCTTTATATATGTATACACCCCAAAGATGTACCATAAGGATTCCATTAAGCATTATTCTCCTTATATATGTATACTCCCCGAAGGAGTACCTTAAGGATCCCTTTAAGCATTACTCTCCTTATATATGTATACTCCCCAAAGAAGTACCATAAGGATCCCATTAAGCATTACTCTCATTATATATGTATACTCCCCAAAGAAGTACCATAAGGATCCCATTAAGGATTACTCTCCTTATATATGTATACTCCCCGAAGAAGTACCATAAGGATCCCATAAGCTTTACTCTCCTTATATATATATATACACCCCGAAGGAGTACCATAAGGATCCTATTAAGCATTACTCTCCTTATATATGTATACTCCCCGAAGAAGTACCTTGAGGATCCCATTAAGCATTACTATCCTTATATATGTATACTCCCCAAAGAAGTACCATAAGGATACCATTAAGCATTACTCTCCTTATATATGTATCCTCCCCGAAGAAGTACCATAAGGATCCCATTAAGCATTACTCTCCTTATATATGTATACTCACCGAAGAAGTACCAAAAGGATCCCATTAAGCATTACTATCCTTATATATGTATACTCCCCAAAGAAGTACCATAAGGATACCATTAAGCATTACTCTCCTTATATATGTATACTCCCCAAAGAAGCACCATAAGGATCCCATTAAGTATTACTCCCCTTATATATGTACACTCCCCAAACGAGTACCATAAGGATCCCATTAAGAATGACTCTCCTTATATATGTATACTCCCCAAAGAAGTACCATAAGGATCCCTTTAAGCATTACTCTCCTTATAGATGTATACTCCCCAAAGAAGTACCATAAGGATCCCATCAAACAATACTCTCCTTATATATGTATACTCCCCGAAGAAGTACCATAAGGATCCCATTAAGCAATACTCTCCTTATATATGTAAACTCCCCAAAAGAGTACCATAAGGATCTCTTTAAGAATGGCTCTCCTTATATATGTATACTCCCCGAAGAAGTACCATAAGGATCCCTTTAAGCATTACTCTCCTTATAGATGTATACTCCCCAAAGAAGTACCATAAGGATCCATTTAATTATTACTCTCCTTATATATGTATACTCCCCAAATAAGTACCATAAAGATCCCATTAAGCATTGCTCTCCTTATATGTTTACACTCCCCAAAGAAGTAGCATAAGGATCCCATTAAGCATTACTCTCCTTATATATGTATACTCCCCGAATGAAGTACCATAAGGATCCCATTAAGCATTACTATCCTTATATATGTATACTCCCCGAAGGAGTACCATAAGGATCCCATTAAACATTACTCTCCTTATATATGTATACTCCCCGAAGAAGTAACACAAGGATCCCATTAAGCATTACTCTCCTTATATATGCATACTCCCCGAAGAAGTACCATAAGGATCCCATTAAGCATTACACTCCTTATATATGTATACTCCCCGAAGGAGTACCAGAAGGATTCCATTAAGCATTACACTCCTTTTATATGTATACTCCCCGAAGGAGTACCAGAAGGATTCCATTAAGTATTACTCTCCTTATATATGTATACTCCCCGAAGAAGTACCATAAGGATCCCATTAAGCATTGTTCTCCTTATATATGTATACTCCCGGAAGAAGTACCATAAGGATCCCATTAAGCATTACTCTCCTTATATATGTATACTCCCCGAAGAAGTACCATAAGGATCCCATTAAGCATTACTCTCCTCATATATGTATACTGCCCGAAGAAGTACCATAAGGATCCCATTAAGCATTACTCTCTTTATATATGTATACTCCCCGAAGAAGTACCATAAGGATCCCATTAAGCATTACTCTCCTTATATAGGTATACTACCTGAAGAAGTACCATAAGGATCCCATCAGGCATTACTCTCCTTATATATGTATACTCCCCAAAGAAGTACCATTAGGATCCCATTAAGCATTACTCTCCTTCTATATGTATTTTCCCTGAAGAAGTACCATAAGGATCCCATTAAGGATTACTCTCCTTATATATGTATACTCCCCAAAGAAGTACCATAAGGATTCCATTAAACATTACTCTTCTTATATATGTATACACCCCAAAGGAGTACCATAAGGATCCCATTAAGTATTACTCTCCTTATATATGTATACACCCCAAAGATGTACCATAAGGATCCCATTAAGCATTACTCTCCTTATATAGGTATACTCAACAAAGAAGCACCATAAGGATCCCATTAAGCATTACTCTCCTTATATATGTATACTCCCCAAAGAAGCACCATAAGGATCCCATTAAGTATTGCTCTCCTTATATATATATACTCCCCAAAGAAGCACCATAAGGATCCCATTAAGTATTACTCCCCTTATATATGTACACTCCCCAAAGGAGTACCATAAGGATCCCATTAAGAATGACTCTCCTTATATATGTATACTCCCCAAAGAAGTACCATAACGATCCCTTTAAGCATTACTCTCCTTATAGATGTATACTCCCCAAAGAAGTACCATAAGGATCCCTTTAAGTATTACTCTCCTTATATATGTATACTCCCCAAAGAAGTACCATAAGGATCCCATTAAGCATTACTCTCCTTATAGATGTATTCTCCCCAAAGAAGTACCATAAGGATCTCTTTATGTATTACTCTCCTTATATATGTATACTCCCCAAAGAAGTACCATAAGGATCCCATTAAGCATTATTCTCCTTATATATGTATACTCCCCGAAGAAGTACCATAAGGATCCCATAAGCATTACTCTCCTTATATATATAAACTCCCCGAAGGAGTACCATAAGGATCCCATTAAGCATTACTCTCCTTATATAGGTATACTCAACAAAGAAGCACCATAAGGATCCCATTAAGCATTACTCTCCTTATATATGTATACTCCCCAAAGAAGAACCATAAGGATCCCATTATGTATTGCTCTCCTTATATATATATACTCCCCAAAGAAGCACCATAAGGATCGCATTAAGTATTACTCCCCTTATATATGTACACTCCCCAAAGGAGTACCATAAGGATCCCATTAAGCATTACTCTCCTTATATATGTATACTCCCCGAAGAAGTACCATAAGGATCCCATTAAGCATTACTCTCCTTATATATGTATCCTCCCCGAAGAAGTACCATAAGGATCCCATTAAGCATTACTCTCCTTATATATGTATACTCCCCGAAGAAGTACCAAAAGGATCCCATTAAGCATTACTATCCTTATATATGTATACTCCCCAAAGAAGTACCATAAGGATCCCATTAAGCATTACTCTCCTTGTATATGTATACTCTCCAAAGAAGCACCATAAGGATCCCATTAAGTATTACTCTCCGTATATATATATATATACTCCCCAAAGAAGCACCATAAGTATCCCATTAAGTATTACTCCCCTTATATATGTACACTCCCCAAACGAGTACCATAAGGATCCCATTAAGAATGACTCTCCTTATATATGTATACTCCCCAAAGAAGTACCATAAGGATCCCTTTAAGCATTACTCTCCTTATAGATGTATACTCCCCAAAGAAGTACCATGAGGATCCCTTTAAGTATTACTCTCCTTATATATGTATACTCCCCAAAGAAGTACCATAAGGATCCCATTAAGCATTACTCTCCTTATAGATGTATTCTCCCCAAAGAAGTACCATAAGGATCTCTTTATGTATTACTCTCCTTATATATGTATACTCCCCAAAGAAGTACCATAAGGATCCCATTAAGCGTTATTCTCCTTATATATGTATACTCCCAAAAGAAGTAACACAAGGATCCCATTAAGTATTACTCACCTTATATATGTATACACCCCAAAGATGTACGATAAGGATTCCATTAAGCATTATTCTCCTTATATATGTATACTCCCCGAAGGAGTACCTTAAGGATTCCATTGAGTATTATTCTCCTTATGTATGTATACTCCCAGAAGGAGTAGCATAAGGATTTCATTAAGAATTACTCTCCTTGTATATGTATACTCCACAAAGGAGTACCATAAGGATTCCATTAAGCATTACTCTCCTTATATATGTATACTCCCCAAAGAAGTACCATAAGGATCCCATTAAGCATTACTCTCATTATATATGTATACTCCCCAAAGAAGTACCATAAGGATCCCATTAAGCATTACTCTCCTTATATATGTATACTCCCCGAAGAAGTACCATAAGGATCCCATTAAGCATTACTCTCCTTATATATATATATATATATACTCCCCGAAGAAGTACCATAAGGATCCCTTTAAGTATTACTCTCCTTATATATGTATACTCCCCAAACAAGAACCATAATGATCCCATTAAGCATTACTCTCCTTAAAGATGTATACTCCCCAAAGAAGTACCATAAGGATCCCTTTAAGTATTACTCTCCTTATATATGTATACTCCCCAAAGAAGTACCATAAGGATCCCATTAAGCATTACTCTCCTTATATATGTATACTCCGCAAAGAAGTAGCATAAGGATCCCATTAAGCATTACTCTCCTTATATATGTATACTCCCCGAAGAAGTACCATAAGGATTCCCTTAAGAATTACTCTCCTTGTATATCTATACTCCCCAAAGAAGTACCATAAGGTTCCCATTAAGCATTACTCTCCTTATAGATGTATACTCCCCAAAGAAGTAACATAAGGATCCCATTAAGTATTATTCTCCTTATATATGTATACACCCCAAAGATGTACCATAAGGATCCCATTAAGCATTACTCTCCTTCGATATGTATACTCCCCAAAGGAGTACCATAAGGATCCCATTAAGCATTACTCTCCTTCTATATGTATACTCCCCCAAAGAAGTACCATAATGATTCCAAATAGTTTTACTCTCCTTATATATGTATACTCCCCAAAGACGTACCATAAGGATCCCATTAAGCATTACTCTCCATATATATATATATATATATATATATATATATATATATATATATATATATATATATATATATATATACTCCCTGAAGGAGTACCATAAGGATCCCATTAAGCATTACTCTCCTTATATATGTATACTCCCCGAAGAAGTACCTTAAGGATCCCATTAAGCATTACTCTCCTTATATATGTATACTCCCCAAAGAAGTACCATAAGGATCCCATTAAGCATTACTCTCCTTATATATGTATACTCCCCGAAGAAGTACCATAAGGATCCCATTAAGCATTACTCTCCTTATATATGTATACTCCCCGAAGAAGTACCATAAGGATCCCATTAAGCATTACTCTCCTTATATATGTATACACCCCAAAGATGTACCATAAGGATCCCATTAAGCATTACTCTCCTTCGATATGTATACTCCCCAAAGGAGTACCATAAGGATCCCATTAAGCATTACTCTCCTTCTATATGTATACTCCCCCAAAGAAGTACCATAATGATTCCAAATAGTTTTACTCTCCTTATATATGTATACTCCCCAAAGACGTACCATAAGGATCCCATTAAGCATTACTCTCATTATATATGTATACTCCCCAAAGAAGTACCATAAGGATCCCATTAAGCATTACTCTCCTTATATATGTATACTCCCCGAAGAAGTACCATAAGGATCCCATTAAGCATTACTCTCCTTATATATATATATATATATACTCCCCGAAGAAGTACCATAAGGATCCCTTTAAGTATTACTCTCCTTATATATGTATACTCCCCAAACAAGAACCATAATGATCCCATTAAGCATTACTCTCCTTAAAGATGTATACTCCCAAAAGAAGTACCATAAGGATCCCTTTAAGTATTACTCTCCTTATATATGTATACTCCCCAAAGAAGTACCATAAGGATCCCATTAAGCATTACTCTCCTTATATATGTATACTCCGCAAAGAAGTAGCATAAGGATCCCATTAAGCATTACTCTCCTTATATATGTATACTCCCCGAAGAAGTACCATAAGGATTCCCTTAAGAATTACTCTCCTTGTATATCTATACTCCCCAAAGAAGTACCATAAGGTTCCCATTAAGCATTACTCTCCTTATAGATGTATACTCCCCAAAGAAGTAACATAAGGATCCCATTAAGTATTATTCTCCTTATATATGTATACACCCCAAAGATGTACCATAACGATCCCATTAAGCATTACTCTCCTTCGATATGTATACTCCCCAAAGGAGTACCATAAGGATCCCATTAAGCATTACTCTCCTTCTATATGTATACTCCCCCAAAGAAGTACCATAATGATTCCAAATAGTTTTACTCTCCTTATATATGTATACTCCCCAAAGACGTACCATAAGGATCCCATTAAGCATTACTCTCCATATATATATATATATATATATATATATATATATATATATATATACTCCCCGAAGGAGTACCATAAGGATCCCATTAAGCATTACTCTCCTTATATATGTATACTCCCCGAAGAAGTACCTTAAGGATCCCATTAAGCATTACTCTCCTTATATATGTATACTCCCCGAAGAAGTACCATAAGGATCCCATTAAGCATTACTCTCCTTATATATGTATCCTCCCCGAAGAAGTACCATAAGGATCCCATTAAGCATTACTCTCCTTATATATGTATTTTCCCCGAAGAAGTACCATAAGGATCCCATTAAGCATTACTATCCTCATATATGTATACTCCCCGAAGAAGTACCATAAGGATCCCATTAAGCATGACTCTCCATATATATGTATTCTCCCCGAAGAAGTACCATAAGGATTCCCTTAAGAATTACTCTCCTTGTATATGTATACTCCCCGAAGAAGTACCATAAGGATCCCATTAAACATTACTCTCCTTGTATATGTATACTCCCCAAAGAAGTACCATAAGGATCCCATTAAACATTACTCTCCTTATATATGTATACTCCCCAAAGAAGTAACAAAAGGATCCCATTAAGCATTACTCTCCTTATATATGTATACTCCCCAACGGAGTACCATAAGGATCCCATTAAGCATTACTCTCCTTACATATGTATACTCCCCCGAAGAAGTACCATAACAATCCCATTAAACATTACTCTCCTTATATATGTATACTCCCCAAAGAAGTAACAAAAGGATCCCATTAAGCACTACTCTCCTTATATATGTATACTCCCCGAAGGAGTACCATAAGGATTCCATTAAGAATTACTCTCCATGTATATGTATACTCCACAAAGGAGTACCATAAGGATCCCATTAAGCATTACTCTCTTTATATATGTACACTCCCCAAAGGAGTACCATAAGGATCCCATTAAGAATGACTTTCCTTATATATGTATACTCCCCAAAGAAGTACCATAAGGATCCTTTTAAGCATTACTCTCCTTATAGATGTATACTCCCCAAAGAAGTACCATAAGGATCCCTCTAAGTATTACTCTCCTTATATATGTATGCTCCCCAAAGAAGTACCATAAGGGTCCCATTAAGCATTACTCTCCTTATAGATGTATGCTCCCCAAAGAAGTACCATAAGGATCTCTTTATGTATTACTCTCCTTATATTTGTATACTCCCCAAAGAAGTACCATAAGGATCCCATTAAGAATTACTCTCCTTGTATATGTATACTCCCCAAAGAAGTACCATCAGGATCCCATTAAACATTACTCTCCTTATATATATATACTCCCCAAAGAAGCACCATAAGGATCCCATTAAGTATTACTCCCCTTATATATGTACACTCCCCAAAGGAATACCATAAGGATCCCTTTAAGCATTACTCTTCTTATATATGTATACTCCCCGAAGAAGTAACACAAGGATCCCATTAAGCATTACTCTCCTTATATATGTATACTCCTCGAAGAAGTACCATAAGGATCCCATTAAGCATTACTCTCCTTATATATGTATACTCCCCAAAGAAGTACTATAAGGATCCCATTAAGCATTACTCACCTTATATATGTATACACCCCGAAGGAGTACCATAAGGATCCCATTAAGCATTACTCTCCTTGTATATGTATACACCCCGAAGGAGTACCATAAGTATCCCATTAAGTATTACTCTCCTTGTATATGTATACTCCCCGAAGGAGTACCATAAGGATCCGATTACGTATTACTCTCCTTATATATGAATACTCCCCGAAGAAGCACCATAAGGATCCCATTAAGTATTACTCTCCTTATATATGTATACTCCCCGAAGAAGCACCATTAGGATCCCATTAAGCATTACTCTCCTTATATATGTATACTCCCCGAAGGAGTACCATAAGGATCCGATTACGTATTACTCTCCTTATATATGAATACTCCCCGAAGAAGCACCATAAGGATCCCATTAAGTATTACTCTCCTTATATATGTATACTCCCCGAAGAAGCACCATTAGGATCCCATTAAGCATTACTCTCCTTATATATGTATACTCCCCGAAGGAGTACCATAAGGATCCGATTACGTATTACTCTCCTTATATATGAATACTCCCCGAAGAAGCACCATAAGGATCCCATTAAGTATTACTCTCCTTATATATGTATACTCCCCAAACAAGAACCATAATGATCCCATTAAGCATTACTCTCCTTAAAGATGTATACTCCCCAAAGAAGTACCATAAGGATCCCTTTAAGTATTACTCTCCTTATATATGTATACTCCCAAAAGAAGTACCATAAGGATCCCATTAAGCATTACTCTCCTTATATATGTATACTCCGCAAAGAAGTAGCATAAGGATCCCATTAAGCATTACTCTCCTTATATATGTATACTCCCCGAAGAAGTACCATAAGGATTCCCTTAAGAATTACTCTCCTTGTATATCTATACTCCCCAAAGAAGTACCATAAGGTTCCCATTAAGCATTACTCTCCTTATAGATGTATACTCCCCAAAGAAGTAACATAAGGATCCCATTAAGTATTATTCTCCTTATATATGTATACACCCCAAAGATGTACCATAAGGATCCCATTAAGCATTACTCTCCTTCGATATTTATACTCCCCAAAGGAGTACCATAAGGATCCCATTAAGCATTACTCTCCTTCTATATGTATACTCCCCCAAAGAAGTACCATAATGATTCCAAATAGTTTTACTCTCCTTATATATGTATACTCCCCAAAGACGTACCATAAGGATCCCATTAAGCATTACTCTCCATATATATATATATATATATATATATATATATATATATATATATATATATATATATATATATATATATATATATATATATATATACTCCCTGAAGGAGTACCATAAGGATCCCATTAAGCATTACTCTCCTTATATATGTATACTCCCCGAAGAAGTACCTTAAGGATCCCATTAAGCATTACTCTCCTTATATATGTATACTCCCCAAAGAATTACCATAAGGATCCCATTAAGCATTACTCTCCTTATATATGTATACTCCCCGAAGAAGTACCATAAGGATCCCATTAAGCATTACTCTCCTTATATATGTATACTCCCCGAAGAAGTACCATAAGGATCCCATTAAGCATTACTCTCCTTATATATGTATACACCCCAAAGATGTACCATAAGGATCCCATTAAGCATTACTCTCCTTCGATATGTATACTCCCCAAAGGAGTACCATAAGGATCCCATTAAGCATTACTCTCCTTCTATATGTATACTCCCCCAAAGAAGTACCATAATGATTCCAAATAGTTTTACTCTCCTTATATATGTATACTCCCCAAAGACGTACCATAAGGATCCCATTAAGCATTACTCTCATTATATATGTATACTCCCCAAAGAAGTACCATAAGGATCCCATTAAGCATTACTCTCCTTATATATGTATACTCCCCGAAGAAGTACCATAAGGATCCCATTAAGCATTACTCTCCTTATATATATATATATATATATACTCCCCGAAGAAGTACCATAAGGATCCCTTTAAGTATTACTCTCCTTATATATGTATACTCCCCAAACAAGAACCATAATGATCCCATTAAGCATTACTCTCCTTAAAGATGTATACTCCCAAAAGAAGTACCATAAGGATCCCTTTAAGTATTACTCTCCTTATATATGTATACTCCCCAAAGAAGTACCATAAGGATCCCATTAAGCATTACTCTCCTTATATATGTATACTCCGCAAAGAAGTAGCATAAGGATCCCATTAAGCATTACTCTCCTTATATATGTATACTCCCCGAAGAAGTACCATAAGGATTCCCTTAAGAATTACTCTCCTTGTATATCTATACTCCCCAAAGAAGTACCATAAGGTTCCCATTAAGCATTACTCTCCTTATAGATGTATACTCCCCAAAGAAGTAACATAAGGATCCCATTAAGTATTATTCTCCTTATATATGTATACACCCCAAAGATGTACCATAACGATCCCATTAAGCATTACTCTCCTTCGATATGTATACTCCCCAAAGGAGTACCATAAGGATCCCATTAAGCATTACTCTCCTTCTATATGTATACTCCCCCAAAGAAGTACCATAATGATTCCAAATAGTTTTACTCTCCTTATATATGTATACTCCCCAAAGACGTACCATAAGGATCCCATTAAGCATTACTCTCCATATATATATATATATATATATTTGCAAAACCGGGAAAAAGAATTCCAATTCTCCCAGGGAGGGATGGCACTCGTGGCAAGACACAAACCGCTGGTATAAATTACTTCCTCAAATCAAACCAATGCAGTGTGGCGTTTAATTCAATGTCCAGTTTTATTAGGCATCAGCCAGATTTAAAAAGTGCACGGTACAACGCGTTTCGCCGCTTACTCGCGGCTTGTTCACGTACAAGTGAAACCCACAACCAACTGTGTACATATAGGTGTTTCAAGTAATTAACCAGTCTCTATGGTTCTTTGTGCCCTTAGTCCTTTGTCACTCTCTAGTACCGGCATAAATTGCTTCCATGAATGGAGAGAAAACAAGGCGGCCATTTTGTAAGAGGCAAATTTGTCTTGTATAATAGAGCAGAAAGAATTGTTTGTTTCTGGCTAATATGACCCAAGTGGGTTAAATCTTTTGTAAGTTTGCCAGAATTCAAACTAGTATCTCTTTCTCATTAATAGACTAAACCATGGTAACAAAAGAAATTTTATCCATTCTTGGCTGATATAACCCAAGTGGGTTAATTTTTTTATAAATTTGCCAGGGTTTAGATCGATATCTCTTTTCCAAGTACAAATTCGCTTCATTAGTTTTTAATTCTAAAATATCAAATGTATAGTCCTAAAAAAATATTTCTAAAAACATTTTTCATTGTTCATTTTTTACTTTTACTTTTTCTTGCACGATACACATGCCTGGAGGATTATATTAACAGGCTGTGATTCGATATAGGTGTTTGCAATAGATTTGAATACAAGCAGAATACTAAAGTGCTAAGTGCTTAAAAGGTGTCATGTGCTAAAGTGCATCTATTGCTATATAAAGCAACAGGAATAAAGTGCTAGTGCATAAAATACAAAACATAGCGTAAACTGATTTCTGCTATTCAATCTGCAAACATAGATATTAAAAACAAACCACTTAGTACAAAAGTAATAAAACTAATAAAAATATGTGCATTATTATATTACAATAGAATTTAGGACAATTACACAATTTGAAAGACATGCCTATGTTTAAAATTCAAGACTCTCAATTCATCAATTTGGACTGGACAACCATAAAAACAAGAGCTGGCTAAAAAAATTATCTAAGTGAATAAAATTTGACAATATAGCACAATACAAAATTTAAAAAGATGTTTTTTGTGGCGAACAGACTTCATGAGAGTTTAACACTTGTTAATACACCGTTCAAGATAAACTATATCGGTCCTGTGGCTCTAGGTTCCTAAATAAGTGTATAGTTCTTCATCTAGGTTGTGTCCTTTGGGTTTTTTCGATTCAAAGTCTAAAATATATTTGGTTTCTTTTTTCCGTAAATCAAGTTCTCTATTTCCTCCCCGTGGGTTGGCTTTTATATGATGTAATCCAAGAAAACTAAAACAGTCCAGTTTGCCCTGATGAGCATCTTTGAAATGAACAGCCATAGGATAGGAGGGGTCTGAGTTTTTTATGGCTCGCATATGTTGTAAAATTCTCAGCTTTAATTTGCCGATGGTGCTGCCAATGTACCAACGGTTACATGGGCATAGAAGTCCATAGACCACAAACTCCGTATTGCATGTAATGTGATTTTGTAGTTCAATAACTTGTCTCGTAACCGGATGCATATAATTTGTTCTATTTAGGGCATACTTGCAGGCTTTACATTTAGTGCATTTGTAAAATCCTTTTGGATTTGTATTTAGCCAGGAACTGTTTGATATTTTTTCCACGGGGGGCAAGAAACTACTGACTAATGAATCTTTAATTGATGGAGATTTTCTGAAGGTGATGTTAATGCGATCTTTCAGGACGGTAGAAAGTACTTCATCAGATTGCAAAATATGCCAATGTTTTTGAAAAATTTGCCGAATCATATTGGCATGAGTTCCAAATGTTAAGATTAGCCTGGTTTCGTCATCCTGTTTGTCTTTCATTGTGGTACAATTAGAGGAGAGCAGAGCATTTCTATTGGAATTACGAGCTTTCAGATAGGCTCTTTCCAAAACTGATTTTGGATACCGTTGTCTGGCAAAATTTGCAGCAGTAAAACGACACTCTTGATCAAATTTTTCAATTGTGCTGCAATTACGTCGAATCCTAACGAATTCGCCATAGGGAATACTCCACTTTAAAGACACCGGATGATTACTGGTTGCGAAAAGAGGCATATTGGAACTTGTTGGTTTCCGATGCAGTTCAGTTAAAACTTCCTTTTGATTTGTTTTCACTAACACATCCAAAAAGATCAACTGGTCTCGACTGTGAGTTTCTGTGAACTTCAAATTCATGTTATTTATGTTCAATATTTTAACAAATTCCAGCCAATCACTCTCATCTCCATTCCAAAGGATGAAGAGATCATCAATAAACCTGAGCCACAGGACCACTTGGTTTGTATATTTGGTGTTGCATTCAATCCATACTATAAACTTCTCCCACCATCCCATGGTCAAGTTAGCGTATGATGGTGCAAAACTCGTACCCATGGCCGTTCCTCTGATTTGGTTGTAAAATTCACTATTAAACAGAAAGACGTTGTTGGTAAGGCACATCTCTATCATTTCAATTATCATTTCTCCATGTGAGAGATAGTTTAGAGATCTTGTATTTAAAAAATATTTGCAAGCCGTTTTACCATTCTCATGCTGTATAGATGTATATAATGAGACAACGTCTAATGTGGCAAACATGTAATTTTCTTCCCACGCTATTCCTTCAATCTTACTTAGGAAATCTTTTGTGTCTCGTAGATATGATGGTAAAGTAAATACGAGGGGGAGAAGAGTCTGGTCCACATATTTAGAAAGGTTTTCTAATGAAGCTCCATTTAAGGTGACAATAGGACGACCAAGAGGGTTGGTGGGATGTTTGTGGATCTTGGGGAGAAAATAGATGGTTGGAATGCAGGGGAATTTATTGTACAGGAATCTGCAATCATCTTCGTCTAAAAGGCCCAAATCGGACCATTTCTTTAAAAGACATTCCACTTCTGATTGGATTCTTTCAGTTGGATTTCCTTCAAGTTTTTCATAGCAACTAGTATCTAATAGTTGTCTTTCAGCTTCTCTAATGTAATCCACTCTGTTTTGTATGACGATGTTGGTACCTTTGTCAGAGGCTTTGATAACGATACTACTGATTTCTTGTATTTCTTTCAGTGTTTGTCTTTCTTTAGCAGAAAAATTAGGTTTGGCTTTGGTTGTTTTTAATCGTGCTTTTTGAAGATCATGGATCACCAAATCTTGAAAAGCTTCTAGTTTGCCACCAGGTTGGAATAGTGGATTGAAACGTGATTTAACTTTCAATTTGCTTTTCATGGGCCAGTCAGTCTCTATATTTAACATTTCCAATGAGATTTCTGATAAGGCTTCTTCGTTTTCGTTTGTTGATTCCAGTTCTGCCAGATCAAGTAAAGCATCGAGATCCTCTATGCCAATAGCTGTTTTACCTTGAAGAACTTGTTTAGGCTTGTTTTTCGGAGGATTCAAGATAAAGAATTTCTTTAATCTAATTTTTCGCATGTATTTGTAAAAGTCAATCCTGGTTTCAGCGTAATCGTATGAGAAAGTTGGACAGAAGTTAAATCCATACTGTAAGACTTTAATTTGATCCATATTGAGGGAATAGCTCGACAGATTTATGATGCTATTATCAGTATTAGTGCTGTTCTTCATTTCTGTTTTTTCTGACCAGAGCGTGTTCTTGAATTCCCATCTGGCCCGTCGTTGCTTGTTCCTTTGTCCCCTCCTTGTTTTCCTTTTCCACCACGTCCTAGCGATTTTCCCCGGCCTCTGCCTGAAAATTTCTTTGAGTTGCTGCGGCCGTCTAGTCCTAGCATTCTCATTTCGTCTAAAAAATTGGGTTTTTTTGGAGCATTTTCCTTTTCATTTTCACTAGTGGAGGTTTCAGATTCGGATGTTGTAGTAATCTCACTGGATGAGGGGGCTATACTTTCATTGCTACGATTGTTTTTACTAGAGAGATTTTTCCTTAAATGGTCGAATCTCCGAGCAAAGGTGTACACTCTACCTTTTTCGTAATCTTCTTTGTCACGAAGAAATTTTCTTTGTTTACGTTGTTTGATTTCTTCTTCAAAGGTTTTGAGATTCGTTTCCATGTTGCTTCTCAATTTTTTGCCCTCTTCACTCGCTGGTAACTGAGATAGCTGTTCATTAATCTCTTCCATTTGAGATAGCGTTTTCTCTCTATCTTTACGTGCATATTTTATCAGGATATTCAAGAATTGCCCTGAGCATCCATTGGTAGAGTCCCCCCACTCTTTGAGCATTTCCGGATCTTGATCCTCAAAAGATGGTGAGATTAAAATTCTAAGACCCCGTGGGATTCTGCCAACATCCAAATAATTTTGGAGGGAATGTTCCTCCCACCATTTGCTTACTTCCTTTTTCTCCAATTTGTCCAATTTTTTGAGTAGGCTGATTTCATTTTTGTCCACAATGTTGTTCTCAACTATGTTAGAAGCCGGTGTATTAATTTGTAAAGTCTCGCAAAATAAAGTCTGGGCCTGTTCACGACGTGCCTTTTCTTTATCTGTTTGTGATGCCATAATTTGCAGACAGTATACTGGGATAAACTGCTTGGGAAAGTCCAAATCCAATTATAAGTTGGATTTACTGGAGGAATGAATTTGTTAATATATATATACTCCCCGAAGGAGTACCCGAAGGAGTACCATAAGGATCCCATTAAGCATTACTCTCCTTATATATGTATACTCCCCGAAGAAGTACCTTAAGGATCCCATTAAGCATTACTCTCCTTATATATGTATACTCCCCGAAGAAGTACCATAAGGATCCCATTAAGCATTACTCTCCTTATATATGTATCCTCCCCGAAGAAGTACCATAAGGATCCCATTAAGCATTACTCTCCTTATATATGTATTTTCCCCGAAGAAGTACCATAAGGATCCCATTAAGCATTACTATCCTCATATATGTATACTCCCCGAAGAAGTACCATAAGGATCCCATTAAGCATGACTCTCCATATATATGTATTCTCCCCGAAGAAGTACCATAAGGATTCCCTTAAGAATTACTCTCCTTGTATATGTATACTCCCCGAAGAAGTACCATAAGGATCCCATTAAACATTACTCTCCTTGTATATGTATACTCCCCAAAGAAGTACCATAAGGATCCCATTAAACATTACTCTCCTTATATATGTATACTCCCCAAAGAAGTAACAAAAGGATCCCATTAAGCATTACTCTCCTTATATATGTATACTCCCCAACAAAGTACCATAAGGATCCCATTAAGCATTACTCTCCTTACATATGTATACTCCCCCGAAGAAGTACCATAACAATCCCATTAAACATTACTCTCCTTATATATGTATACTCCCCAAAGAAGTAACAAAAGGATCCCATTAAGCACTACTCTCCTTATATATGTATACTCCCCGAAGGAGTACCATAAGGATTCCATTAAGAATTACTCTCCATGTATATGTATACTCCACAAAGGAGTACCATAAGGATCCCATTAAGCATTACTCTCTTTATATATGTACACTCCCCAAAGGAGTACCATAAGGATCCCATTAAGAATGACTTTCCTTATATATGTATACTCCCCAAAGAAGTACCATAAGGATCCCTTTAAGCATTACTCTCCTTATAGATGTATACTCCCCAAAGAAGTACCATAAGGATCCCTCTAAGTATTACTCTCCTTATATATGTATGCTCCCCAAAGAAGTACCATAAGGGTCCCATTAAGCATTACTCTCCTTATAGATGTATGCTCCCCAAAGAAGTACCATAAGGATCTCTTTATGTATTACTCTCCTTATATTTGTATACTCCCCAAAGAAGTACCATAAGGATCCCATTAAGAATTACTCTCCTTGTATATGTATACTCCCCAAAGAAGTACCATCAGGATCCCATTAAACATTACTCTCCTTATATATATATACTTCCCAAAGAAGCACCATAAGGATCCCATTAAGTATTACTCCCCTTATATATGTACACTCCCCAAAGGAGTACCATAAGGATCCCTTTAAGCATTACTCTTCTTATATATGTATACTCCCCGAAGAAGTAACACAAGGATCCCATTAAGCATTACTCTCCTTATATATGTATACTCCTCGAAGAAGTACCATAAGGATCCCATTAAGCATTACTCTCCTTATATATGTATACTCCCCGAAGAAGTACTATAAGGATCCCATTAAGCATTACTCACCTTATATATGTATACACCCCGAAGGAGTACCATAAGGATCCCATTAAGCATTACTCTCCTTGTATATGTATACACCCCGAAGGAGTACCATAAGTATCCCATTAAGTATTACTCTCCTTGTATATGTATACTCCCCGAAGGAGTACCATAAGGATCCGATTACGTATTACTCTCCTTATATATGAATACTCCCCGAAGAAGCACCATAAGGATCCCATTAAGTATTACTCTCCTTATATATGTATACTCCCCGAAGAAGCACCATTAGGATCCCATTAAGCATTACTCTCCTTATATATGTATACTCCCCGAAGAAGCACCATAAGGATCCCATTAAGCATTACTCTCCTTATATATGTATACTCCCCGAAGGAGTACCATAAGGATCCGATTACGTATTACTCTCCTTATATATGAATACTCCCCGAAGAAGCACCATAAGGATCCCATTAAGTATTACTCTCCTTATATATGTATACTCCCCGAAGAAGCACCATTAGGATCCCATTAAGCATTACTCTCCTTATATATGTATACTCCCCGAAGAAGCACCATAAGGATCCCATTAAGCATTACTCTCCTTATATATGTATACTCCCGGAAGAAGTACCATAAGGATCCCATTAAACATTACTCTCCTTACATATGTATACTCCCCGAAGGAGTACCATAAGGATCCCATTAAGCATTACTCTCCTTATATATGTATACTCCCCGAAGAAGTACCAAAAGGATCCCATTAAGCATTACTCTCCTTATATATGTACACTCCCCAAAGGAGTACCATAAGGATTCCATTAAACATTACTCTCCTTATATATGTATACTCCCCCAAAGGAGTACCATAAGGATTCCATTAAGTATTACTCTCCTTATATATGTATACACCCCAAAGATGTACCATAAGGATCCCATTAAGCATTACTCTCCTTAAATATGTATACTCCCCAACGGAGTACCATAAGGATCCCATTAAGCATTACTCTCCTTACATATGAATACTCCCCCAAAGAAGTACCATAAGGACCCCATTAAGCATTACTCTCCTTATATATGTATACTCCCCAAAGAAGTACCATAAGGATCCCATTAAGTATTACTCTCCTTATATATGTATACTTCCCAAAGGAGTATCATACAAATCCTTTTAAGTATTTGGCTTTACAGAAAAATGTGGTTTCTCAGAGTTTAAAGACTCCTCTTCCTTATTTCTCTGGGACTCATACAGCTTTTCATTTCTATGAATGTCAGTAACTTTAAAAGGGGTTTTCT
Source organism: Ambystoma mexicanum (assembly GCF_040938575.1). Lineage (NCBI taxonomy): Eukaryota > Metazoa > Chordata > Amphibia > Caudata > Ambystomatidae > Ambystoma > Ambystoma mexicanum. The sequence goes on from NW_027182446.1 coordinate 872,103, forward strand.
TCCTCCTAATACATGATGGATTAGAACTGTCTTCACCCCCATTCTGACAGTCAGTTTCAGAAAATAAAAGCTCTCTCTGACAGCAAGCCATTACATATTTTGGTGTCAGGGATATTCTCTTCCTTGAGGAAGACTAATCCCGCAAAATCCTCCTGTTCCCCTGGGGCCCTTCTCCTCCCAGTGATCCTCCGGGCTAATACTAATCCTGTGAACTTCTCCTGTTCCCCTGGGGCCCTTCTCCTCCAGGCTAATACTAATCCCATGACATCCTCCTGTTCCCCTGGGGCCCTTCTCCTCCAGGCTAATACTAATCCCATGAAATCCTCCTGTTCCCCTGGGGCCCTTCTCCTCCCAGTGATCCTCTGGGCTAATACTAATCCTGTGAAATCCTCTGGTTCCCCTGGGGCCCTTCTCCTCCAGGCTAATACTAATCCTGTGAAATCCTCCTGTTCCCCTGGGGCCCTTCTCCTCCAGGCTAATACTAATCCTGTGAAATCCTCCTGTTCCCCTTCTACTCCCAGTGATCCTTCGGGCTAATACTAATCCCGTGAAATCCTCCTGTTCTCCAGGGCACTTCTCCTCCCAGTGATCCTCCGGGCTAATACTAATCCTGTGAAATCCTCCTGTTCTCCAGGGCCCTTTTCCTCCCAGTGATTCTCCTGTTTCTCTGGGGACCTTCTCCTCCCAATGATCCTCCGAGATAATACCGCCCCCAGGGTCTGGAAGCAGCTGCCTTTCCCTGGCCACCTGGGAGATGATTTTAGGTAGGGTATTTCTGAGGACTCTGCTGGATTCATCACATAGAGAGGTAGGCTTTTAGTTTGCTTTTGAACAAATCCGTGTGGACTGTTTCTCAGATGCCCTGGGGAAGAGAATTCCATGCAAGTGAAACAAGAAAACAGAGTGGCAGCAAAAGGTGGGCGAGGAGCCTCAAGGGTAATCACGGATGCAGAACAGAGATTGCAAGAAGGCTTGTAGAGTTGGATAGAGGAGGATAGATACAGTGGTGCTTTACTGTGGATAGATTTGTGAACCAGGAGAAGAAATGTAAATTTGGTCCTGTTTTGCATCAACAGCCATACAGTCTGGTGGCGGTATGAGGGAGTAGGTGTGAAGTAGTTCAAAGAGAGTCCTGGTAGCAAAGTTAATGAACTTATCGAGTGGACAAAAAGCATAGTTGGGGAGACACAAGAGGATGCTAGCACAGTTGTCCACTTTGGAGAAGGCACTCTCCCCAACATCCTTACACACCCCTTTCCCATTTCTGCCAATCTCTTTTTTAACCCCACTCCCTTAGCAGGAACATCATTCGTCCTTTGGTCTGCTGATACTTCCCATGCTTCTTTCGATCCATTGTCACCCAGGATCAGTTAAGGTGCCGACACCCCTGCCTTGCACCTACTGCTCTCAAATGTTCAACATCTTCAGGTTCACTGCAATCTTCCTAACCTACAATAGGTTGACTGCTGTTCTACTCTGTCACTACTTCTGATGGGGGTAGAGGGTGTTTGAAGGGCAGGAAAGTTGTAAGGGAGGAAGGGTCTTTTTGCCCCCCCTATGCATTCTGCATGAAAGGAATCTATTGCTCATCCCATCGCGGGGAGACATCCTCCTAGTCTTTCCTCTGACGACAGCGGATGGAAGCCATTGGATGATACATTCAGACTCCATTTTGTGCCACCACAGACTCCATCTTTTTACTAGACTGCACAATGATTTCTAGAAAGCCTCCTCTCCCATCACCCAGCGCTGTGCACTGCCAGCCCGGACACCCCACCACCTCCTCCCCTGCCTGCGCCGCACAAGCTCCTTTTTTCACAGAAGCCCAGGCGCGAATTGTTGCTTACAGATACAGTATTTTTCCCATCCTCTGAGCTCATTGCCCTGTGTGTGACCGGGCTGAATCTTGTACTCATCCGTCTCCACAAACCTGCTCCTGCTCCTTTGACCCCCACCTTTAGAAATTATTGCCTGTATGACATTTTGCTCCTCTACTTTCCTTTCATGTGACTGTTTGGAAGGCCTTCCCCCACGGACCACCCTAAATCGCCCACCATATATCTAATCCTGTGCGATCATATATTCCCCATTAAACCAACACCCATCAATCCATTTGTTTGAATCATGAGGTACCAGGGGAAATTAATCACTGATCAAAGCCCCCCAGATAAGGTAATAGGGCCACTGTACCCCTGTCAGAATGTGACTACGCTAACCCACGATTTACAGGCGACTTCTCATTCATGGTGCAAGTGTTATGTCCAGCATTACTCTTTGCATGCCAATCATTTTTGTGTGGTTTAGATTAGCTGGAACAGTTACATTTTGTGGACCCAGCCTGGCCTTCACCCGCAGAGATGAACCCAGCTGATCCACGTGCTCACAGACCACCCTAACAACAACAACCAATTGGAGTCTGGCACTGTTTATTGTTACATACTGGGCCATAGTGGCCCACCAATGAACACTGTTATTTTACACTGTATGGGGTCATTACGACCCAGCCGCTAATTGTGCCAACTTTACCACCATGGTGTAAACTATGTTTACACCATGGTGGATGGCGGATTTACCGCCCCATTCCAAGGTGAGTGGGGCGGTAAATCCCCATTTCCCATTTTCCCTTCCCCATTCCCATTTTTGCCCCATAGGGCATAATGGGAGTGGGGAAGGCGCTAATTACGCCACCGTAAATTACTGTGGCGTAATTAGCATCATGGCAGGTTAGCGCCATGGATTTTAACGGCTGCTAAAAGCAGCCGTTAAAATCAGAATCAGGCGTTAAGTGTTAATGACGACGTTAACCCTTAACGCCTGAGTTGTAATGAGGCCCTATGTTATGACATGTTTTTGCTTTATAATGTAATGTTCATGTATTATTTGGCAGAGCGCTCTCAGAGCAGCAGAGTCCTCTGCGTGCATCTCTTACCTGATATAAACTTTGTTCAACTTGCAATCTATCTCCTGGTCTCATTCCCTACTGGGGTGTGCCCATTTATTCTGAGTTTGGGATCTGAATTTGGGGAATGAACACCTTCACTTGGTGACCCCTTAGATGTGATTGATCCGGTAAGACCCCCATACTCTGCGAAGAGATCAGGGGCACCTCCATCAAGACCACCCCCACCTACGGCTGACCAGTATTAAAAAGCGTATGCTCCTGAGCAGGTTCCGCATGTCCCAACTATGCGAATACCCAACCGCTCGCCTGAGCGCGGTGACAGCTTCATTGGGGGAGGCACCCCAATTGTGGATAGACCATGAACGGAGGCTCTTGGATCACCACGGACATGTGATCGCTGACAATGACACTGATGGGGAGATAATAATGGAAATATGCATGCCATGTGATATAATGGTCCTAAACAGACGAGTAATGAACCCCCTCATGGTCATTGTCAGTGCACCACCATCATTTTTTGATGAGGACATGCAACAAGTACCCACTAAATTATGGACCACCAATCCCCATGAAGTAGGGCTCTTACAAGAGGTAACTCCAGTTAAGATTAAACTTAAGCCTGGTGCATTGCTACCCCATGTGAGACAATATCCCCTGTCAAGGGAAGCAGAGGAGGGAATAAAAGAAATGAAACACGCATTATTAAAGCAGGGTATCATGGTGCCATCAAATATCCCTTGTAATACGGCAATCTATCTGATTAAGAAAGCAAAGGGAGGGGCTTGTAGGATGGACAGGATTGACGCCCCCTTAATGACGTCATACAGAAAGAGTTTCCCCTTGTCCCAAATCCTGCATCCATTTTGTGCAGCATTCCAAAGACAGCTACACACTTCACAGTGGTAGACTGGAGCAATGCTTTTTTTCTCGGTGCCACTCAGCGCAGGCTCGCAATACCTTACTGCATTTACCCTGGCAGGGATGAGATATGAACATTGCAGACTGCCACAGGGATACTGTGAAAGCCCAAGTATTTGTAACAGAATATTGCATGAAGATCTTGGCAATATTGATGTTAAAAGCACAGTAATACAATACATGGACGACCTTTTGATCTGTGGTGAGAATGAGGGACAGTGCAGAGCAGACTCTATAACCTTACTGAATTTGTTGGCACACAAAGTATACAAGGTGGACAAAGGGAAGCTGCAGTACTGCCTAGCAGAAGTACTCTATCTGGGACAGCTAATATCCAAAGATGGCAAAAGAATATCCCAGATAGGGCAGCAGCAGTACGTGCTGCAGCTAGGCCCCACAGAGAAAAAGACATGCAAAGGTTTCTCGGCATATGTAACTATTGCCGAGCATGGATACTTGACTATGCAGCATATACAAGGCCCCTGCTACAAGCACTAAAGGAAGAACAAAAAGAAAGCACAGCTATTACACGGACACAAGAGATGCACACTGATTTTACAGAGCTAAAAGAGCTCATTTCCACTTCCCCCGTTCTAGCAACCCCAGATTACGAACGAGAATTCTTCCTGTTTTTACACTGCAATGGAAAACTCATGACAGCGGTCCTAACACAGAAAACATCCTTAGGGCACAAGCCATTGCCCTATTACAGTGGCACCCATGACTCTGTAATGCAAGGGCACTTTGCATGCGAACAAGCTCTCGCAGCCGCCTTTGCGATTGCAAAGAGCACCACTATAGTGATGGGGTGCTCAGTCCCACTGTTTGTCGAACATTTTTTGTCTGCAAATCTAGAACGGCCTAAATCTACACGAATGACACACAGAGCAACAATTTTTCTAGCTCTAACATTCACATAGTGCGCTCTAAAACAGTAAATCCAGCCGCATTCATCACTGAGCCATGCATGGTAGAAGACATGCAAAATCATGATTGTGCCACATACGAAGGGGAAGGAGACGACATTCCCAAAGCAAACGAAAATGCCCTAGAAGAAGGTGAAGTGTACTTTGTAGATGGGTCAGCATCCATTTGCTCATAGACAGGTGGGAAGCATGTGGGAGCAGCAGTGTTAAGACTGGAGGAAGGGCAGTATGAGGTCATCGTACAAAAACGTTTACCAATTGTCATGTCCACGCGTACGATCGGTCCACGACCATATGCGTATAGCCCTTTAAGAACGCTGCAGCCAGGTGCCTGGAAGTTGGCATGGCAACGTTGGCGTCCCGTCCTTTCCTGTTTCTGGTATCGTCAACGTCGAGTAGCACGTAGCGTCATCACATGACCTGTATTTAAGCACCTCCTACTTGTTGCCCAGTGCTTCTGATTTGCATTAGTAGCGTTACGAAAGTTGCTTGTGTTTTTCCTTGTTTCCTTGCCCTGGTTTTTCCTCTCCTTGCTTCTGGAACTCTTGTGTTTTGACCCGGACCGTTTACTGGATTTTCGCCTTGGATTACCCCTTGCTACGCCTCTGCTGCATCTGTGTTTTGACTATGGAAAGCTAACGGAACTGCCTTGCTTCTGGCCCTCTTGTTGTTCCGCTCTTCGATCTCGATCTTGTCCATTTTTGAACAGTGTCTTCCTTCTGCGGATTTTGGGATTTATGAACTTGGATACTTTGGCGTTTTCTGGGATATTTCGGAACAACTAACTTTTGTACACTGACTAGAGACTGCCTCAGTGTACTTAGGTGTCCTCGTGCCGTCGGGTTAGGTTGTGTTTCTTCCTCTGGAGACCGGACCTGTCCCACCTTGCCTCTCTGATTGGAACTTTCAAAGACTGCACGGACTTTACTCCGGTAAGCCCATAAGGGGTTTTCTTGTCTATTTGATTTAGCCTTGGATAAGGGGAGGGGGGCCTAGACTTGTATTGACTAGTGCTTTCAATTATGCATCCCGTCTAACTGTATACCATTGCAAACTACTGTCTGGGTTCCCAAAAGAGTGGTTGTCCTGCATATGCACATTGTGATCAAACCTCGCACTTCGCTTGTAGGTTCACTGTGTGTTCCTGTCCTACGCATCTTGCCTTCCCGACATCGGCTTCTACGACACTGATCCTCTGAAAGCAGTCTCCTAGTGCAACACACGGATCTAATCTGGTATACTCATCTGGTATCCTTCTTTCCTCTGATTAGCTGCTCTGGTTGTCTGATTGCAACACCAGAGGGGCACATCAGGTGGAAGAATTCGTCCACTACACTACGTGGGCAACTCGGATCCTGACACCAATGCATTTCTCAGCACAAGCAGCAGAGCTCGTAGCACTAATTGAAACATTGCATGCAGAAAAAGGATACGCAGTGACAATTTATTCAGATTCGGCCTATGTAACCACAACGGTACATGCTGGATTGTCAAAGAGGAGAGGGTTCAGAAGGGCAGACGGGTCCCCAGTACAACATGCAGAAATTTAAATGAACTAATAGAAGCTCTAGGAGAACCATCCGTAGTGGCTTTGGTAAAATGCCAAACCCATACCCATAAAAGAGACATAATCTCATTGGGAAGCGTTGTTGCAGACGCCGCTGCAAAGCAGGCAGCATACTTCCAGAAGCCCCAAGCAACAGAGTATTTGGTAAAAGGAAGTGTACAAGAGGAAAGAGAGGTAGGATATAATTCACTGCCCATTACACAGATAATTGACTTACAGAAAAGGGCCCCAATTGAGGAACAAGAAATGTGGTCAAAGAGGGGTTGTACATAGTCACCCACTGATCACGTTTGGTGGCAAGAAACAACAGGAAAAGTAATAATGCCAATGGAATTATTACAGCTTGCATTCCAAAAACTACCTTTTCCAGCACACACAAAGAAAAAACACATAGCTGCAGACATTCAGGAAGACTGGTTTGTACCGCATCTCCAAGAGCACCTTACCAAAATGTCAATTGAATTAGTAACTTATCAGACATACAACTCTGGAATGACCCCCAGAACACTGCGAGGGAGGCTGCCCCGCCCCATCTGACCGTTCCGTCAACTGCAGATCGACTACGCAGACATGGGAGCACGGTGCAATGGAGCAAGATACCTAATAGTGGTGTTCTGCCCCTTTTCACGCTGGGGGTGGAAGCAGGCCCCTGCGCACACCCAGATGTGAAATGCGCTGCAACATTTTTGGTGAGAGAAGTATTTACACAGTGGGGCATTTGTATTTATTTATTTATTTATTTGCAAAGCGCGGCCGAGCCCTGGGGCATTTGTGATGTCATACGCTCCGACAACGGATTGCACTTTGTTAATGACCTTTTTAAAGAAGTAACATCCCTTGTAGGAATTAAAAACAAGCTGTGTTCCGTTTACCAACGGCAAGGGAACGGGAAAGTCGAGAAAATCAATGGCCTCCTTAAAAGTAGGCTAGGTTATGCCACACCCTCAAAAAGAATTGGGTGTATTGCCTTCCCTTAGCATTATTTCTATTACAAACACAACCAAGCAAGGACTACCACTTGTCCCCGCACAAAATAGTAACAGGGAGACGCATACAAACCCCCTCTGTCCCCAATGAGAAGGGCATCAGATGCTCATCGAACTGTCCCAATCCTGGGAGAGGAATTTAATGAATACTTGATACAGCTTACACAGGTAGTGAGGAACATAGCCAAACAAGCAGACCCACCCTTCATTAGGGAAAGTAAAACTGACACAAACACTGCAGCAACAGATAGCCCATGACACAGTTAATGCCTGGGGAGTTGGTATACGTGCAGAGTTTTGTAAGGAGATGGAACTCTCCAAGATTTCACGGCCCTTACAAGGTGGTATATTGCACACCTTCCGCAGTAAAAGTGAAGGGCCTGAGATATTGGATTCACTTCTCTGATGTTAGAAAAGCACATGGCAGCTTAATAACAGAAGGGGGACAGCCAAATGAGCAAGACGTGGCTGTACCCTGATGGGATTAATAGTGTTAAATGAAATACTTGAAAATGATGACAAGATTTAGAAATGTAAATATAAGAACTAAGTGATTAATGAGTTGACAGAATTGAATAATGATTGAATGTATCTCTCTCTCTCTCTTTCTTTCTTACTGTCTCAATATGCAATCAAATATTTTTGCATAACTGAAAGTGCACTTAACCCTTTGTATTCCACTCTGTAGGTACAAACATGGCAGAAACGAGGGCCCTCAATGACAATACGACAGAAATAGTTAGCAGTAGGGGAAATGTTAGCACTACTAGAGCTTACACGTCTGAATGTGGCCTCTATTTTACGGCCATTATGTTTTCAATTATATTATTATGTTTAGGGCTTTACTGGAGCATGTCTTTTATTTTAGAAGGCATACAAGAAGGAGGGATGGGGCACAACTGGAGCAAGAGGGAACCCAGTTAAAATGGGATACGGTGAAATTGATGTGGGCCCACAATGTCTCTGCAAATCTTACCTCTCTGAACAAGAATCGTACAATGAAGGTCCCACAGTTTGAGTATTCAACCATGAATATTGATATAAATGTACCGTAGGCCTATAATGAAGACCATCCAATTTCTGATGTATTAATGGTGTCATATGCTTACCCACAGACAACCTTTGAACCTACCTCAAATGACAGTTACATGCACTTTAGATCCCCAACACCCACCCGGAACACCCCTCCTGCTACACAGCATTGGCAACATACTTACAATCAACATTAAAACATGAATTTAGGCATTTCTCCTATTAGTTATCAACAAATTTTGAAGTTACAAAATGGCCTGGGTGGGAGAAACAGAAGGAAGAGGGAAATGAAATGAACAAGATATGATGCTTATCATGGCCTAGGGTTGGATGCGGTAGAAGACCCTTGTCACCCAGATCAATCTAACAAATGGTGCTCTGACATGAGCACCATGGGTAAACAAGCAACAAATGAAAGTTGCTACGTGTGTTCCCTGATACCTCAGGCATCAAGAACACCTAAAGTCCTATTACCACAAGAAGTCCCCTTGTCTAAAATTCCCCAGTGTGTGAAAATCTACCACCCGATACTCAATTTCTCCAAAACTCAGGTCATCACCACCAGCATCATTCCTAAAATTCTCGCCTCTTTCCCTCCACCATGACAGGTTCACATTCCCCATGACTGGGAACCCAGAGTGACCTTTCTGACTCCAATAGGAAAACAGGTGGATTCTGGCTTGGCACCATTTTTTTATGCCCTGAATGAGGCAAGAGGCTGAAACATTTTTAAGTACGAATTCTGTCAGCAGGTGGAGCCCCTTCATGAGAAGGTGCTGGGACAAGGAACTTCTATTTTATTAATTGTTTCCATGTTAGGCGGTTTTAAACAGATTGAATTGGCTGTATAAGAGCCCACAGGGCAACAGCAGGGGGACATGGGATTGAAGAACATTAAAAACACAAATATAAATATAGTGGGGGAAGGAACGGTCGAACCTACGATGCCTTGTGAATATTCAGACCATGCAAGTGCAGGAAGAGGGCAGCGGAGTAGGTGCTGGGGTGTCCCTGCTCATGGGTGTCTATATGGAGGTAATGCAGACTCCTGTGCAAAAAACATCAGGGGAATCGCTATCCCGTGCAAAAAGCATCCGTTATGTGATTAATCTGATGGTATCATCACTCCTTTACTGGCGGTGACCTCCTCCCATGTGGTCAGGGGATGGCCGTCGCTACCTGAACCTGACCCTGGGGACGGTTATATGAGGGAGGATCACGTGGGGGAGATAGCCTCCAGGAGATGTTTATGGTGTCAGCGGGTGAGACATGGTATCCCCATTTCCTTTCTGAAGATACTTCTCCAATTCCCCAAAGCCTATTGTAACACCTTGCCTCTTTGCCCCATGGAGAGTAGTACCAATCTTGTTACACCCCGAAGGCCAACTCTCAAACTCTAAATGGCCATGTAAAATTACAAAACACTTTTTTCAACTCCACCTACTTGAATTCCAAACGTAGTCTGCCTTTAAAACCCATTGCAAACATTCATACAGTGCATTCAGGAAGGCACCACTATTCCCACAACACTGGGATGAGGAAGAGGAGCGGAGTAATGCAGAGCACAGGAATCCACGAGCACAGGAAGCTCTCTAGTGGCAGCAAGTGCAAACCTGTGTCCTGTAAGGAAGGCACCACTATTCCCACAACACTGGGATGAGGAAGAGGAGCGGAGTAATGCAGAGCACAGGTATCCACGAGCACAGGCAGCGCTCTAGTGGCAGCAAGTGCAAACCTGTGTCCTGTAAGGAAGGCACCACTATTCCCACAACACTGGGATGAGGAAGAGGAGCAGAGTAATGCAGAGCACAGGTATCCACGAGCACAGGCAGTGCTCTAGTGGCAGCAAGTGCACACCTGTGTCCTGCAAGGAAGGCACCACTATTCCCACAACACTGGGATGAGGAAGAGGAGAGGAGTAATGCAGAGCACAGGTATCCACAAGCATAGGCAGTGCTCTAGTGGCAGCAAGTGCACACCTATGTCCTGTAAGGAAGGCACCACTATTCCCACAACACTGGGATGAGGAAGAGGAGCGGAGTAATGCAGAGCACAGGTATCCACGAGCACAGGCAGCGCTCTAGTGGCAGCAAGTACACACCTGTGTCCTGTAAGGAAGGCAAGGGTTCAAAGTAAGACAGACACAAGTGATCACAGTTCAAGAGTGTTTTTTAAACTGTACAAAATGTGTGAGATAAATGCTTAATCTAAACCTAAATCTAAGATGGGAGCAAGCTACAAACATCAAACAATAATAATACAGTCCTAGGGAGTCTAGTCAAATAAAAAGGGCCTATACTAAAAAATAAAACTATTGCCAATCCTTACTGCTATGCTACAAAATAGTGTGGGATAATGTTCACAAGAAAAGAAAGTGTTCACAAACTGATAAGTCAGGATGCTACGGCTGGAGTCTCCCTTCCCCACGTTTTTAGCACAGGAAAAGTCGGGACTCTTGAGCACAGCACACTTTAGGGTTTCTCCGGCACAAGCTTACAGTTCCTTTCCACAATATCAGGGCCTTCTGTACCCAAGTCTCGCTCATGCAAAGTCTCTTGCTTCAGAGGGCCTGATAGTTATAGACACAAAACCAAAAGTTTGTTCTGTTAATCTTCACATCAGCCAATTATTATTCACCTATGGATCCCCCTCAGCTGGGCTCCGATCCTTATCTCAACGTTAGCCTCCCTCGATTTGGCTCAAATCATCAACTCACTGTGGACATCCTTCAGGTGGGTTCATGCTTGTCATCACAAAGTTCACGGGTATCTTACTATTTACCCCAATTCGCAGGCATCCAACAGTCAGGTTTACGTTTGCTAATTATAACAGTTCACTTCGTTTTCACACCATGTCAAAGACTTTCGGCTGTACAAAGGATTTGGCTTGACCCCCGTATGACCACTTTGACACTTCACGCTGACCTCCGCTAGGCCTCTTGGTCTCTGTAGTTTCACTAACCAAAAGCCTCTTTCTTTCAGTAGCTGGGTACCAGCTTGAGTCTTTCGAATGAGCACCCACGTGGCACTGGACCACCACATGCTGGTAACGATTTCACTCATAAAATACCTCTATTAACTTGTCATACAATGTTGCCACTGTAAGCTTAAGCCGAACACAGACTGGTCTACTATTCGCTTCTTTCGACTCACTGGCTGTGCTGAACTCATTGGCATTTCCTTCACCTCTGGAGTCAAGGATGGTAACAGGATGGCAACCACTTCACCCCGCCCTGGCAATCAGTGCGAAAGGGTTCCACGTACCGCTGACATCCGACACCACTCACCAGCTGTGATTCCCAGTCTTATGTTTCCTCTCATGGAGGCTTTGCAGGTCTGGGTTGGAAAGGGCATGGATAGTTTCCTCCTGGTCGTCCTTTCAGATATCTACACCTTTCTCCATTTTAACTGCCGTCCTGGAATGGCTGCTTACTCGTGCATTCAGACTTGCTCAAGTGTGCTCTTTTGATCCGCCTTTTATCCTAGTGGGGAAGGTAAAGGGCAGTCAGGTGTGTCCAGTTATCAGCAATTGCCTGACTCTGCCTGACCCTTGTGTTGGGACATGTCAGGTGAACGGCTCTGATGTTAGTCCATTGTCAGTGTGAGAAAGTGTTTGTGTTGCAAAGGGAGCAGGGCTAGAGCTTCTAGGTATCCTACGGGGGAAGGATGGGGAAAAGATGTCATAAGGAAAAGAATATCGCATCTCACCCTTCTGTGTCCAACTTCCACTCCCGAAGACTCCCCGCCCCCACATCCATGTGAGTGATGGCCGCATCCTGGCCACCTGGAAGACAGATACTCAGGGACTAGCGGGTGAGACTCCTTCAGATTTCTCACAGTCCGGGACATTTAAATCACACAAGCAAGAAACGCAACCAGCTGCTTGCAGGAGAGAGTTACTCGTCTCCGTGCAAAGTGAGGTCTGGAAGGAATTTGGTGAAGCCAACCGGATCAGGAACCTGAAGGGAGAAGGCTGCTGGAAGCAGATGACACAGCTTGAACGCCAAAAGCCAGTAGAGTACTCCTGGGCACCTACTGGCGTTGGTGCACACCGCTTTGCTCACCGGGATCCCATGCGATGCAGACAAGCACAGCAGAAGCTGCAGGAAGCATGAAAACAGTGGAGAAACAGTTGCATGGAGAAATCAGCAGGAGACCATCAACAGCAGACCGTAGAAGAAACGAGATGCCATCAAGAACTGCTGCATCCATAAAGTGGCAGAGGAAACCAGGCTGCACCAAACTTAAATTACTATTAGTGAAACCAAGAAAGAGAGAAAAGGAATGGTTTCTAAAACCAGAGAAAGACTGAAAGACAGTTTTCTAAGAGGAGAGTTCATCAATGCAAGCATATAAGAGACAAAGAGACCATATATAAGATACCAATTATATTTTCCAAGGAGGCTAAAAAGTGGAACCATCAAAAGGTGGGCAGGAGTTCACATAAGAATAGCCCTGGCAGGAGAGTGTACCAGGTTTCTGTATCACACATAAAAAGGAAGACGAGCAGTTTGAAGAGAACTTGTGTTGTTGACCCAAGGGAATGACAATAGCTTCGCAAAAGGGAAAGACTTTATGACCAATCAGAATCCACCTTTCCTAGGTGAGATTTTCCTAAAATACATATTTTCAATGGCCGCTGTCATCCGAAAAGGGACCTACTCCATCTTCCATTTTAAGGCCGGCTGACATTTTTGTATGTCTTTTTTTTCCGTCAAGAGATGCACTCACGCAGAGTGCATCTCCCGTCAGGCAAAAACAAAAAAAGCTATCCGTACCCCGGTTTAAAGGCCACAGCTTGGGCCTACAAAGCTCGGGCCATAAACGCCATGTCCACCCCAGCGGCAGGGCATGAACGCTATATCTGTAACCCAAAAAAAGTGATGAAGAATCCAGGCGAAGGGAAGAACCTCTGGAGCAAGGATACCCAGACTTGAAAGGCTTCTTTTCATGGGAGTTCTACAGGTTTCCTTTCTTTTGAACAATTATAAAACACTGAAGGCCAAAGACATTATCCTTTTCACCTTCAAATTCATTTGTTTAGAATGCGAGGGTCAGAATAGTACTTTGGACATAGGATGGTTTTGTTTCGGACTTCGAACACAGGCGGATCCCTAGTTTTGAGCTTAGGTAGGGATACTTCGCTATTGCAGGGACAGTGAGGCCTTTTGCCAGTTGATGTTATAACAAAAGTCTTCAGCCAGTCTAACTTATGTCCCAGTATCATTCCGGAATCCTCAGTCATCACAATCCTATGGAAAATAAAGTTCATTCATCACTTTTGTGGTAAGAAAAGTGGCAGGTCATGCTAGCAAATGTTTATATATAAACAGGAAATGTAGAGTGTGGGTTTACGTCACTGAATTAATTACTCAATTTTGTATCAATCAATTGATTTGTGAGCACTTTTATCTTAATTTCCTCCATTTGTTCTTTAATGCCATATCTCATTCAGCTGAGGGTTAAGGTATTAAGGGGCACACCCTGCAGATTTGAACACCAGCACCACCTCCCCTTTACCCACCTCCTCCGTCACTACCACCTCGCACCATGTTCACATCTTTCCCACCCATCCACTGAACCCATTACCATCTCCTTCTCTTTACCCACCTCCTCAGTCACAACGAGCTCCCTCCATGTTCACGTCTTTCCCACCCCCTTACCCCACCTTCTCTGTCACTACCCACTCCCTCCATGGTCATGACAAGAAAATGTAGACATAAACATTAAGTCCAGCATAAATCTGGAATAGAGGTGGTCACCCCACTAATTAAAACAAATGAATCACCTCTGTTCCAGGAAGCAGTTTACACAAAAAGTCAGGGAAAAAGATTTTACACACATGGAGTTAATAACAATTTATTTTTAATGTTAACACAGTGACATATTGGCTGAAACTCAATATTAATTTCATCAGCATTTCACTCATTGTATGAATCCCGCTGGAGGCTTTTACATCAGACATGTCAGTTTATCCAAGACCAGCTTTATTTTATAAACATTTATGTCCACTATTCCTTCTTGGAATTTAGAGAACAGCTGTGATATCATTACACCCACAACTCTCATTTCAGACTGAAAGGCACCATTTCATTTCCAATTTTGCATGACTTATTGTTTCACACCACAGAGGGTATTTCTATTGCACCTGCTCTTTCGACTCTATTCACAAAATGTTACTTTTCTAAAATACATGTCCACATAATTTAACAGAACACTTGACATCTTCTCTGGGCCCCTCACATCAAACCAATTTCTTATAAGATAGTGCTTTAATAGTGGGCATGCACCCTCCCTTGTGTAATTGCACCTCTACATGTCGAGCCCAGGCTAGGGAACCATCTACTAATCCTAAATACTCCAATAGAGCTAGTCAATAGTGTAATACACTAGAGGGGATCCTGAGGAGAAAGGGAAACTGTAGAGCTGTAGAACATGCTACACAAAGTGGAAACACTGCAGCATTCAGCGAGGATGGCACTCCAGGTGAGGCATGCATTTCTTGGAAACTGACTTCTGGAGTAATATTGGAGATTCCAGTTTTATGGATGTCATTCTCCATGCTTTCCCTTTGCAAAACAGTCTTTGCGCACATGTGTTGTGCCAAGCTTAGTATAATTGCCATATGAGAATATAGCCTTCTGTATTTTTATTATTTAGGAAGGCTCAGGATGATTTACATTGGGGGTATTTTAATCCCTATGTGTTGATGTTGAAAGTAAAATTACTTTATGGGGTTGTACAAGTGTAATTCCCAGTAGAGGCATTTCTAATGGATTCCTCCCTGCCACAGATTCCTCATATATGAAATCCATATCCTAGCACAGCTGTTCTCTAGAAACATTTCTGCTGTCAGGGAGCTCGGCACGGCTCTGTCAGGTCTGTCCAAAGCCTCTATGCGGTTTACACCAGAAACAACATTGAGGCCAGTATAAGTAGTGGAGCCACGCCCCATGACCTCAGTTCCTTTTTCCTCATTCATGACTAAAGGTTATTCAGTTCTATTCATAGTAATTAGTATGTATTGGTAAGCACATGAACAGTGTTATAAGTTAAAGGTACACACCCATTTATTTCTTTTAAAATCAAGACTATGGGGGTCATTACGACCCAGGCGGTAAGTACGCCAACTTTACCACCATGGTGTAAACTATGTTTACACCATGGTGGATGGCGGATTTACCGCCCCATTCCAAGGTGAGTGGGGCGGTAAATCCCCATTTCCCATTTTACCCTTCCCCATTCCCATTTTTGCCCCATAGGGCATAATGGGAGTGGGGAAGGCGCTAATTACGCCACCGTAAATTACGGTGGCGTAATTAGCACCAAGGCGGTTTAGCGCCATTGATTTTAACGGCTGCTAAAAGCAGCCGTTAAAATCGGAATCAGGCGTTAAGGGTTAACGACGGCGTTAACCCTTAACGCCTGAGTTGTAATGAATGCCTATATCTACTACACAGCAGAATTACCAAGCATTTGCTTGAAAGGGAAAAGTTGAAGAGGAGCCATTAAGAATCACTGCAAAATGTGAGTATAACAATGTGACCATTTTTGATTCAATGCTTGTAAATAAGACCTACCTTATGACGAAACCAGTTCCCACACTCAACACAGTTATGCAGTTTTTTCACCTGTATGTGTTCTCTGGTGGCTAATACGATGTCCCTTCCAAGCAAATCCTTTCCCATATTCAATGCACTCATAAGCTTTCTCACCTGTATGTGTTCTCTGGTGGCTAATAAGATTTCCGGGCGCAGCAAACCCTTTCCCACATTCAATGCACTCATACGGTTTCCCACCTGTATGTGTTCTCTGGTGAAGAGTAAGCTCGCCCTTTGTAGCAAACCTTTTCCCACATTCAGTGCACTGATAAGGTTTCTTGCCTGTATGTGTTCTCTGGTGAAGAGTAAGCTCTCCATTTGTAGCAAACCCTTTCCCACATTCAGTGCACTCATAAGGTTTCTCACTTGTATGTGTTATCTGGTGGCTAATAAGGTGTCCCTTCTGAGCAAAACCTTTCCCACATTCAATGCACTTATAAGGTTTCACAACTGTATGTCTTTTCTGGTGCATACTAAGCTCTCCTTTTGTAGCAAACCCATTCCCACATTCAATGCACTCATAAGGTTTCAGAACTGTATGTCTTCTCTGGTGCATGCTAAGCTCTCCCTTTGTAGCAAACGCTTTCCAACATTCAATGTACTCATAAGGTTTCTCACCTTTATTCATTTGTTGGTGGCTGATAACTGTGGGCCTCATTACACAGTAGGCGGTAACCATGGCGCTATTAGCGCCATGGTTGCTGCCGGTACCGTACCGAGTCCGCCATGGTGAATGGCGGAATTACAGCCACATTCCAAGGTTGGAGGGGGCAGTAATTCCCCATTCACCATGGCACTTCCCCATTCCCATTTGAGCCCCCATAGGGCTCAATGGGAAGGGGGAAGGAGCAAATAACGGTACCGCTATAAGCGGTACCGTTATTTGCTCTGAAGCCCCTCAGCGGATCCCTTCCTTAATGTGTGGTCTGACCACACGTTAAGGACGGGACCTGCTGAGGGACCTCGTAGTATGGTGGTAGGGGATTACCGGCACCAGTGCCCTTACCGGTGCCGGTAATCCCCTACTGCCATCCGTGTAATGAGGCCCTGTATCATGTAAATGGACGTCATTATCAAATTCAGTGCACTGATAAGGTTTTTCACCTATGTCCTCGTGTGGGCAATAAGTATGTTCTTGAGATGGCAATTGTTCCCACATTTTGTGCATATGTAAAGTGTCTTGCCAGTTTATTTTGTCAGGTGCCTTGACTTAAGGGGAACCTTTTCAATGAACCTTTTCCAAATTCAGAGCACAAATGAAAAATGCTTTTCTTACTGCACATAATACATTGTCATTTTCATGCTAGATATACCTCTCCCTCAAGATTTACAGAATGAACACGCTTGGTTACTGCATGTTACCACAAAGGAGTTTCATGGATGGAGACCATCATGTATCAACATGCTTCGCAATCCCAGTTCCTAAATACTGTGACAAGGCAACTTGGCCACAAATTTGCGCACTTCTAATATGCTTGGAAATTGCATATTCCAACAATAAAGCTTTTCACCGCGATAGTCCAGAGAATCGAACAATCACTGTTGTTGCATTTCTGGGGCATCAGTCACCTATTAACATAAAAGGAGATGCACATTATTAGTTTCAACACATTCACAATCGCAGGCAGCACATGTAACAAGACTCTACTCAGTAGTAGTGATGTTAACTCCTCACGGAGTAACTTATTTGACTTTGAAGTGCCATCTATTGGGAAAAGGCACCCTAATAAGTGGCAGAGAAGTGGCGCTCCAACAGGAACATTTAGTATGGGTTTGTTACTTACCAGGCTCCCATAACCCGACACAGACACCTATTTTTTGTGGATTCTGATCCTGGCACCTAAGGTTGAATCTCAACATGCCCCTGTGCCCTCTGTGCTGTGACCAAGAACTGTTTTCACCACATCCCTAGTAACCAATGGGGATGTTGCCCCATCACCGTTGATATCCACAAATTGATGCCACCATTTAGTGATTACACACATGATTCCCGTTGATCTACTGTGGATATTCTACTCAACCTACTCCAGGGGAATCCGCTCAACGTAATCCCACAGATCCATGATCTGAAAGGGACGAGAATTCCATTGCCAGCACCTCTTGCAACCCATATGGCAGCGACCCTGGAATAAGATGAATGTAGATGTGAATAGTATGCATAGTCACCGCACAATGCGTGAGACACTAACTGTCCACCTGCTTGTCAGTCCTACATTTATTGTGCGTCCAGTGTAGGTATAAATGTTTCATCTGACACAAATGAGAGAAGTGTACACAATCGGAGTTGTCTTTGGTGTACACACGCTGATTTTTGAATATTAATCATTGATCGTTATTAACGATTTCCAATGCTCTATGGTTGTCACTGTGAATTTTGTTTTGTTTTGACAACTACACGATTTAATAACTTTTTTACTTTGTTAGCAACTAATTAAAACTTTATGATTGATTTTAAAGTGGTTTTTGACCATTGTTAGTTATTTCTATGGTTCCACCTGTTACTCGAGCTCTGTCTTATGTATAGTTAATGCCGTCTGTGCAGCCAACACCTTAGGCTGTGCGAGCTTACCCACCCTCCAGAAGCAACAACTCTATATTTTTAGGATGTCAAAGCCCACAATATTGAACAATCTTGGCCTAACCATATCCTTCTGTGGCGCATATCAATCTCGAGTCCCCTTTGAACCCAATTTCCGTGCTCCCAGAATGTTAATCCATTTATCTGGCCACAATGTACTATAATAAGCAATTGGAATAAAAAGTAGAATGCCCTGATGTACCTCAACACCCTGCATCCTAGTCTCTACATGCATGCTTCTGAACTTGCTGAGTGAAAAAGAATTAAAAACGTCATCATTGAGGTTCTTTACTAAGAAGCAGAATGAGCCAGCGTCCTGCCCTTGACCCAGTCCCCCCCCCAGATCCTTGCGTTGTTTCACAAGTTGGTGAAGTGCTTTCAGTTGGGCTGTCAGGAACCTACAGCTGAACACTACCACAAGTTGGCAATGTAATGCTAGCAGGAGTAAAGGCTGTGCATGGCCCAGGCCCTCCACTTCCCTGCATCATTAATATCGCATAAGCCTGCTGTGATACTGTGAATGACTTTACGTGCAATTACTTGGTCTATTAAACAACACCTTCCTGCTGCCTTCAGCCATGCCCTTCTCTGTACTCTAGTGCCAGGCTATCATCGTCAATGCTTCCCTTTCCCAGATGGTCTGCCCAACAGACCATCCCACCATGGTAGGTCTGAACCTGCAGGCGGCCCAAGCAACTGGTTGGTGGGAGGACTCCGGGAAGCCTGGATATGGATTGCTCCTTAGTTCTCTCCTCTGCCTCGAAGGTGTTGTATTGTGCAGTTGCCTTCCACACGCCCTCCTCCTCTGCATGGGGTATGAGTGAGGAACAAGGCATACTCCTCTCCAGTCCAGATGATCACCGTTCACTTGTCTTTCCAACATTCATCTGCTGGGTAGTGTTGGAAGGTGTGGGAGATACCATTTTGGCAAGCATATAATCTAAGAGACAAACCTATCATAGTATAAAATTATTGGCGAGCACTAACGTTACTTGAGAAACTAAAAACCAAACTGGGGTGACATCTGGGAAGCAAATCTTATTAATGCTGGTTTCAATTTAATGTTTTCTAATGCAAATTATATGCACTCCATATATATATAGTTATAAGCAAAACTTTCTCAGTTGGTTAACTGTTGGCTCTGTTAAGCCCAAATTGTCTGGTTATTGCTTACAATCTATTACTGTTGTGTTTTTACATTACAAGAATGCACGATAATTAATACAAATATTTCCTATAACCTAAAAACCCACATTACCTCAGTGTTTGTTTAAATCATCCATATTAATTGATAAGCACTAGAAAAGGTAAACTCAGAATAAAGATTGATGAAGTACCTCGACGCCACAGGTCCAACCACTTATAAAACACAAAGTCAAGGCACCTACATTTGTACTGAAATGATTCAATGATCCTTCTTTAATAGAGCAGGCCAAAAGCCTCCCTTAATCCATCATTCTGGGATGAGTTAAATCAACTCTAACTTTCCGAAAAACACACACACTTAAGGCTAATCAAATAATGCCTGATATGTCAGCACACCTCCATTACAAAAATACATATTTTATTTAGAACAAAATTTTAAAATACAAAATCTCAACAATTCATATCTTTCAAATACCACGGGAACCTATGTGTGCATCATCGTGCCAACTGTTTAGCATAATAGACCTCACCACAAATCAATGGGCACATTTGAGGACACTAATGAGATTGTTATATTTAATGAGACATTGATATCTAATTGGTTGTCTGTCGACACGCTGTGTTTTGGTCGAGCTTAGTGTCTTATGGTTACAGCTAGTAGGGGACCTTCATTAGGACAGAAACAAGCATTGGGAAAGCAAATAGTTTTGGCTTTTGTGTGGACAAGGGCTCAGCATTTACCAGGCCCTTCCAGAAGACTAGTACCTGGCCATAAGATAGTAACAGCTGGAAAATGGTGCGAGTACCTGCCCATATGATGTCAGTGTGTGCCAAAAGTCTAACCTACACCTATACACAAACCAAAAGTTGGCCAGTGCTTTTTATTTTAACAGGACTACAATGCAAGGAACAGATGTGAGGAGGCATGTTGCTTATAAATCAAGCAGCTGAAGGCACACTCAGTGATATCTTTATGCTACCAAATGTTCCTCTACAGCTGCAATCGAGCCATTCTCAGACAAAATAACACTGGCAGGCCCTATATACAGCATAACGTTTGATGTTGCGGCTAGACAATGCTATCTCAAATAGGTTCCAGAAGGATGCGTTTTGGGTGGGGAAGGGTAGGTAGTGAGTGGGAATGGCCATGGAGATTGGCCTGGCAATAGGCAGTCAATTGGTTCTGTAAAATGCCAAGCTGTGTGTCCCTCTCTCCTATCTGATCTCCCTCTTATCGATATTCTAAGGCAAAACATTTGCCTTCTAGCACCAGCTAATACCCAAAACTAGGAAGGGGTGTACAGATAACATGCAATCATCTGGTCTCCCTCCTTTAGCAATAAAGGGAAATAAGATGGTCAGTTTTCACAACATGATTGTTCAATATAGGTAAAGAAAGAGTAAATATATTTTTTTCTTAAGAGGAGAGAGCTAGTCAATAATTAACGTGGTATCCATAGGTTGCTAATGATGTGCTAAACCTTTAAGGTTTGGTTCAGTTGTGTAACTATTGAATAGTCAAAGATGATCGTTGCACGAGACGCAACGGAGGGCGTGCTATAAAATGGCAGCGGAACATTCTTGGTGTGCCAACCGCATAGAGAGAACTACACAAAAGCCAACAGCTTTTGCATTTGGGTAGTACAATTTTTTTTTCCAGGTATTGGTATCAAATGGAAAGTTAAAGACATCAGGCGGTCAATGCAAATGGAAGGCACTCGAATCATTATCAGGTATTGCTATTATGTGCCAGGTACACACACAATTTGGCATGCGTTTTCCCCTCTGGCGCCTTCACACCCCTTCCCACGTTTCGACACCTCTCACCCATTACCTAGTCATGATCGCAAGTGCTGAGAGGTGGGACACGATGCGAGAATGGGATGGCCCTGAGGTGTCAGGAATAAGCCGGTTTTTGTTTCTCGCGAGAACCCAAGCACTTCCGTGAAGATGGCAACAGCGGGCTGGAGCATGCTGCTACCCACGTGCTACAAGTTGGAAGGAGGGCCACCAGGGGCCAAAGTGCCCTGGGGCAGAGGGCCCCATGGTGGGCAGCCTCCTACTGATTCTGGCGTGGCCTGGTACAGCTTAGGGAGAGCTCGGATCAGGGAGAGTCTTGGGGACATAAATATGGTGTGGGCGCAGGTACGCGACTGACAGCGCTAGAATTTACTGCCTCGCAGCACTGTTCTGTACCCTCACGGAACTTCACCATAAATTATAATAGCACAGTACCATGCCCTGTTAACAAGGTGTGTCCCCTGCATCACAACATATCACTGCTGCATCATAAACTGGTGAGAGCGCCCACTCACCACTGGCGGTAATGGTAATTTGATACCAAGTCCATGGCGGTAATTCTGCCCATATTTGGTGGAATTACCGTTACTGCCAGAACGGTAAACAGTGGTGGCCAATTTGAAAAACTCGATGCGCTCTGAATCCGCCACTTCCTGTAGCCATCTAGACCCACAGGAGAGAGAGAAACCATGTCCAAGGGAAAGTTGCCCTGCCAGAGGCTGAGGAAGCAAACATTCTGCAAGGTGGAGGTGCAGGTCCTTGCTGAGGAGGGGATGGCCCATGCTGAGGAGCTCTATGGCTCCCGGCGCCTTAAAACATCAGTGCATTGGAATGCAGCCATCTGGTCAGGCATCTGCAACAACGTCACAACCGAGTGCACAGTCCCACAGGACGGTGAGGATGGCAGGAAGCGGTAGAATGACCTAAAGGGCAGCATCTGCAGCCTCCTGTCCAAACACCAGCAGTAATCATTAGACACCAGAGGCGGCACCGTGGACTCCCCCCTTGACCTGACCCTCGTGGGAGAAGGCCAGCTCCATCCTGCACATGGAGAGGATCAAGGGAGTTGGGAGTGCCGAACCCTAGAGCCATCAGCCAAGTTGAATCTGATGAATTGCACCCCAACCCTTCTCCTCACAATGCACTGGCCAAATGACCATAACAAGCATGTGGCTCTCTGTTGGCATAGATGGGCCTGATGGACAGGTAAAGGTGTCACCACATGGCAATGCTCCGCAAGAAACCACCATTCATGCGTTTGCAAGCAGACCCGGGTTCAGGCATGGCCGATCTGGGCATTCGCATGGTGCACCACATTAGCACCCCCCACCCAACACGACAGAATGGAGTGGTCTTACAAGGGCACCCCCTTGCTGGTGTGGTGAAGGCATCCAATTGCAATGGAAAGCACCCATATTCCGTGCTGGAGAAGGGAGTTGATTATTTCAATTGAGCACCACTGCCATACCAGCATGGGGGTAGACTTCTGGTATTGCAGCGGTGCTCAGTTGAAATCATTAACTTCCTGCTCCAGCACATGAGATGGGTGCATTCCACTGAAATACGGCCCTCAAGCTACACCAGCACGAGTCTGCAAGACTGCCTTGCCGTTGTGGCACAGCAAACACAAATTGTGCCAGGACCCCCTCCCTCCCTTGATGGTGGGAGGGGGCACCACATATTTTTCCCCAGGCAGTGCCAGGGCTTAATGCTGGCACTGTATGCAAGCATGGGTGGGCAACTGTGCACGTACCAATGCACAGCAGTATGACTGTGCATGGGAGGTCAACTGTGCACGTGCCAATGCACAGCAGTATGAATGTGCATGGGTGGGCAACTGTGCACGTACCAATGCACAGCAGTATGACTGTGCATGGGAGGTCAACTGTGCACGTGCCAATGCGCAGCAGTATGAATGTGCATGGGAGGTCAACTGTGCACGTACCAATGCACAGCAGTATGAATGTGCATGGGTGGGCAACTGTGCACGTGCCAATGCGCAGCAGTATGAATGTGCATGGGAGGGCAACTGTGCACGTACCAATGCGCAGCAGTATGAATGTGCATGGGAGGTCAACTGTGCACATACCAATGCACAGCAGTATGAATGTGCATGGGAGGTGAACTGTGCATGCACCAATGCACAGCAGTATGAATGTGCATGGGTGGGCAACTGTGCACATACCAATGCACAGCAGTATGACTGTGCATGGGAGGTCAACTGTGCACGTACCGATGCACAGCAGTATGAATGTGCATGGGTGGGCAACTGTGCACGTACCAATGCACAGCAGTATGACTGTGCATGGGAGGTCAACTGTGCACGTACCGATGCACAGCAGTATGAATGTGCATGGGTGGGCAACTGTGCACGTACCAATGCACAGCAGTATGACTGTGCATGGGAGGTCAACTGTGCACGCACCGATGCACAGCAGTATGAATGTGCATGGGAGGTCAACTGTGCACGTACCGATGCACAGCAGTATGAATGTGCATGGGAGGTCAACTGTGCATATACCAATGCACAGCAGTATGAATGTGCATGGGAGGTCAACTGTGCACATACCGATGCACAGCAGTATGAATGTGCATGGGAGGTCAACTGTGCACGTAAAAATACACAGCAGTATGAATGTGCATGGGAGGTCAACTGTGCACGTACCGATGCACAGCAGTATGAATGTGCATGGGAGGTCAACTGTGCACGTACCAATGCACAGCAGTATGAATGTGCATGGGAGCAGCCATGTGCTCTGAGAAAGGACAAGTGCCAAAGTGGACCCCCCAGGACACCCGTACATACAGACCACCTTGGCAGCACAAGAGGCAAAGAGCACATGCCAATGAGGTGTACAGCCTCAGCAGACACTAGCACTACCTTGCTGTGGCCATATGCATTGGTCTGCAATCAACCATATCATTCAAACCACATGTAGGAGGCCCCTCCACCATGTAGTGCATGTGTGACTAGCAAACCCACATACAAGTACGCACAATGACTAACAGCATGTTATTGTTCAATGACTAACAGCATGTTATTGTTCAATGACTAACAACATGTCATTGTTCAATGACTAACAGCATGTTGTTGAACAATGACTAACAGCATGTTATTGTTCAATGACTAACAGCATGTTATTGTTTAGCCAACAGGTTCACAGGCGACGGAGGAGGAAGGAGATGCATGCTCATCAACATCCCATGGCCAGGCCTCCAGGTCAACGCCAACAGCCACCACCTCTGCACCGCCAATCAGTATTTTTTATTTTGTATTTTTATTTATTTCTATAGCGCACCAGGCCCAGGGGCAACCGGGCGCATAACTTGGATACAACATGATAAGAGCATAACAAAGCAGTATAACAATGTTTTTACAGTAAAATTACAAGAATTTTGCAATGAGGGGAGTAGCAGTAAGAAGCTAAGCCGAATGCATGAACAAAGGTAGGTCGGAGTGCAAATAGGGCAGTGAGCAGTGTTAGATGTCTTGGGAGGACAGCCAGGCTTTGGTAAGGTGTTTGAATTTCGGGAAGGAAGGTTCTGCTCTCAGCTCATTAGGGAGTGAGTTCCAAAGTTTGGCTGCCAGGATAGGGAAGCTGGATCCGCCTGATCTTTGGAGATTGAATCGTGGGATGACAAGGCAATTGGCTTGGGCCGATCTGCGAGGTCTAGAGGAGCTATGGAGGTCAAATCTGTTCGCCAAGTAGCAGGGTGCTTGGTTGTGAAGGCATTTATGGGTGAGAGCCAGAGACTTCAATGAAATGCAGTCTGGGATAGAGAGCCAATGGAGGTTACGCCTAGTGTCAGATATGTGCTGGCGCCTGGGAATGTTGAGGGCAGCTCTAATCGCATTATTTTGGACAATTTGTAACTTATTTAAGTTACAGCGATTGGTGCCTAGGTAAAGGGCATTGCAGTAGTCGACCTTGGACAGTATGATGGTCCTGGCCAAGGTCACACAGTTAGCTGTAGAAAGGAACGGGCGACAAGCAGTAATAAGCTTACATGTGTAAGCTGCTGCTGATGAGACAGAGTTAGTTTGTCTAGTCAGAGATAAGGTCGAGTCAATGTAAATCCCTAAGGTTTTCGTGTCCTTCCCTATAGGGATGGTATTCCCATCAATGGTGAAGGACTTAAAAGCCGGGTCAAGTTTGGTGAGTTTTTTGAGGTGAGCCAAGGATGAGGAGCTCTGTCTTTTCATCATTTAGACACAGTCCGTGTTGAGCCATCCAGGCTTGGATAACCTGGTAGATGGCGAGGGAATCAGTAGTGTAGTCACCTGTGATAGGGATTAGTATCTGGGTGTCGTCCGCATAATTGGTATACGTGACACCCAGATGGTCCAGAATATCAAAAAGGGGTTTGGTAAACATGTTATATAACGTGGGCGAGACACTGGACCCTTGAGGCACGCCACAGGAGACCGGAGCAGGTGGGGCAGCTGCTAGTGGAGAGAACACACGCATTGATCTATTATTGAGGAAGGAACTGATCCAAGTAGAGGCTTTGTCCGAGAAGTGAGCAGCTGATTTGAGGTGGTGACAGAGAATCTTATGATTAACAAGATCAAAAGCAGCCGAGAGGTCCAGGAGAAGTAATAGCGCAAGTTTGCCTTTGTCTTTGAGATCTTCGATCTGCGTTTTTAAATCAATAAGGGCAGTTTCAGTGCCATGACGTGTCCGAAACCCAGATTGCCTGAGTCCCAGAAGTTTGTTTGATTCAAGGTATTCTTGAATTTGTAGGTACGCCGCATGGTCAAGGATTTTTAGAAGAAATGGGACTGTAGTGATTGGCCTATAGTTTGTAGGTATGCTGGGATCCAAGGTAGGTTTTTTCAGGAGCGGGATGACCCACGCATCCTTCAGGTTGTCTGGAACAATCCCAGAGCTAAAGGAGGAATTGATGAGCTTAGTGATGAAGGGTGCTAGGTCATGCGCTGCTTCCTTAATAATAGGCGCAGGACAGAGGTCACCATGGCAGTTGGAAGGTTTAAGGCTAGCGATGATCTTTTCCACTTCAGGAATGGAGAGAGGAGAGAAGCTAAAAGGAGTCAGAGAATCTGGGATGCAGTGGTTTATGGTGGGTATAAGAATCGGTAGAGAGTTGGATTGGAGGCTAGTTTGTTTGTTATTAATTTTAATTTGGAGAGTGGCAATCTTGCCTAAGAGGGCCTCTTGGATTTTGGAGCACCAGGTGCTATCTTTGGTGCAGGTGTCAGGTGTAGTAACAGGAGTTTCAAGTTCTTTTAGGATTTTAAACAGTTCTTTGGTGTTGGAATTGGCTTGTTCGATGCATTTATTGTATGTATCTTTTTTTGCCTGGAGTATGGCTTCCTTGTAGTTAAGGGTGGCTAGGAGTAGGCATGATTTGTTGGCTGGAGAGTGGTTACTTCTCCAGTGAGATTCCGCAATACGTTTTTCTTTGCGTAAAGTTCTAAGCTGGGGTGTGAACCAAGAGTTCAGGTTGGCTCGAGGTTTGGATTTTCTCAGTTTAGAGGGTGCGATGGTGTCTAGTGCTTTAATTATAGCCCGATTAAAGGCGTCGACCAGGGCCGTGGGGTCAGAGCATGAAAGAGCCTGGTCATTGAGAGCCGGGAGGAGGAGAGGGAGGAGTCTGTCGCAGGTGATATCACGTTTATTGCGGGTGGCCGTAGCAGGTGCAATGCTTGAGTGGCTGACAGGTTTGGACTCTATATTGAATGTAATTAGGTTGTGATCGGTCCATGAGCACTGTTGGTTAGAGGTGATGTTGATGGGACAGTTATGGGCGGCTAGCCAATCAAGGGTTCTACCCTTGTCATGGGTGGGTTGGTTTATGAACTGTGTGAATCCAGCATTCGAGAGGATATTATCAATAGTCGTGGCAGCAGTGTCCTTAGGGTCAGAAAGACCTAGGTTGAAATCCCCAAATATTGTGACCTGGGAATTGGTTTTAGTGTTGAGAGTGATGATGTTGGAGAGGTCTTCCGCGAAGGTGGATAGCGGGCCGGGTGGTCAGTAGAGTAGATGGAAGGTGATAGAATGATTAGGGGTAACAGCCAGTTTGGCTGTCAGTGCTTCCAGAGTGGAAGAGTGGTACGTGGCAGAGAGGTGAAAGTTTAGATCATTTTTATGGATGATGGCAATGCCGCCACCTTTGGATTGATTGGAATTACGATCATGTCTAATAATGTTATATCCTGGAGGGATGGCGAGGGAGAGAAGAGGACCTGAGGCTGGATGGAGCCAGGTTTCGGTGATTGCAATAAAGTCAAGGTCGAGGTTGAGGATGAGGTCCGCTATTTCAAGGGCGTGAGCTGAGAGTGATCTGGCGTTGATTAGTGCACCTTTGATATTGCTCAAGTTAGGGGAGCTGGAGAGGGATGGTGGAGGGTTAGACGTGGGTGTGGGCGGTGTGGGGGTCTGGAGGGGTTTGCTGCGATGCGCAGAGTGATGTGAGGCGTGGGTGAGTAGTGCGCCAAGTCTAGCATTTCTCAAGGTGATGGAGCAGGGTATGTTTGGTAAAGGTCTAGTAGCGAAGTGTTGGATCCAGAGGGCTGGGTTGTTAAGGTAAGGGTTGGAGTGGTGAGCGAAGGATGGCATAGTTGAAGTGTGATGCAGGTGAGAGTGGCGGACAGGGGTGGTGGTGTGGTTAGATACGGTCCAACCAGAGTGCAGTATAAGGAGGAGGAAGGTAAGCAGTAATCTAGTGGGTAGGGCACTGAACGTGTACAAGGGTGAGTATATAGCAGTTAGGTTGTTGGTGAAGGGCATGTTGATCTAGTATAATCTAGGATCAAGTGGTCAGATAGTAGCCAGAGGGGCGACCAAAAGACACAACACAATTGCAGGGGTCAGTTAGGGACCATAAGGCACAACACAATTGCAGTAGTCAGTTGGCGACCATAGGGCACAACACAATTGCAGTGGTCAGTTAGCGACCATGGGGCACAACACAATTGCAGTAGTCAGTTAGCGACCATAGGGCACAACACAATTGCAGTGGTCGGTTAGCGACCATAAGGCACAACGCAATTGCAGTGGTCAGTTAGGGACCATAAGGCACAACACAATTGCAATAGTCAGTTAGCGACCATAGGGCACAACACAATTGCAGTGGTCAGTTAGCGACCATAAGGCACAGCACAATTGCAGTAGTCAGTTAGCGACCATAGGGCACAACACAATTGCAGTGGTCAGTTAGCGACCATAAGGCACAACACAATTGCAGTGGTCATTTAGCGACAATAGGGCACAACACAAATGCAGTGGTCAGTTAGGGACCATAAGGCACAACACAATTGCAGTAGTCAGTTAGCGACCATAGGGCACAACACAATTGCAGTGGTCAGTTAGCGACCATAAGGCACAACACAATTGCAGTGGTCATTTAGCGACCATAAGGCACAACACAATTGCAGTGGTTAGTTAGGGACCATAAGGCACAACACAATTGCAGTAGTCAGTTAGCGACCATAGGGCACAACACAATTGCAGTGGTCAGTTAGCGACCATAAGGCACAACACAATTGCAGTGGTCAGTTAGCGACCATAAGGCACAACACAATTGCATTGATAGCGATCATAGGGTACAGCAATAATAATAAGTGGCTAGTTATTGACTCTGTGGCGTGATAAGCAACAAGAGATACAGTGCGCACGGGATATGAATAGGCTGGGATAGCATAATGAGGTAGGGCTCTGTGTGCAGCAAGGCAAGGTGGTACACAGTATGGAGTTATGGTTGGATGTACTTTACTGTGAGTGTGGTAGACCGCATTCAGACAGTGAGCACAGGCTAAATGAACGGGGCTGAGGGAAGAACTGCCGGTGAAAATCGCTTTAGTGGCATACGATGTTACAATGGACGGGTTTAGTCCCAGGTGGGAAGGGAATGGGTAGAATTGTGACAGCAGGGCCCAGCGGTGCAGCACATGCCAGCGCATGCACAGCACCAGAGAGCAGCAATCATGACACAGCTGAAGGTGTGGCTCCTGCAACCGGCCGCCACCAACCTTGCACCAACAGCTGGCCACTGCGGTCTTGACAGGGGAGCCATATGCTGGCAGTCGCACAGAAGTCACTGGGCTGCACCCACCCACCTGGCCCACGATACTCCCTCGTCACCTGAGTGGCACACCCAGCCCCATTGTCACTGTGGCCAGGTAACAGCAATGGCAGGTCATACGGCTCAAGCTGCTTCCAGTCAAGCCCTGCCCACAGCCCTCAACCCATACCCCATGCATCTCAGGATGCCATATGGAGGATGCTGGACTCTATGGAGCAGCACCAGGTGCGCTTGGAGACCCTTGTGGACACACAGGACCAACACCTTCAGGCCCCCCGTGTCTCTGTTCAGTGCACTTCACGGAGGATCACAAGCACCAGGGACCGGGACAGATGACAGTTACCTGTAACATCTGCCACCCTGACTGTCATCAGACAGAGGGTGAGGGAGAGGACGGAGCATCATGGCCTTTGCTGAGGCAATGCAGGCCAGCATGCTCTCAACAATGCAGCTCTCATCATTGCAACGCATCCGGGGGTCTGAGTCAGACCAGTCCTCCATCACCCCCACAGAGAGATCTTTCCCCAGCACCCCAAAGTGCAATTTGGCATGCCATCTGGCTCCAAAGGTGCTGGAGGATACCAGTAGGGGTAAAAGGCCATGCAAGTGACTGTACATGTGTGTATCGGCACAAGGGAGGTGGGGTTTGTATTGGGGATGACATTGTGGGGAGGAGGAAGTCGGGGAGGGCGTTTGAACATTTCAAGAATAAATATCAGTTCACTTGAAGTAATGCTAAGACATTCCTTATTGTGTACTTAGTGTACCTGGGATATGTTCTACTCCTATCATACCTGCCATCCTCACACTCCCCACGGTTAGGGAACCCCCATGAGGGCAACCATGAGCCCCTTGAGTTCTAAAGCAACAATGAAAGCCCACTCCCTGTTTAACAATATGGCCTCCTCGTCAAGCAGCACGATCTGGTCGATTCCCCCAGTTCTAGGTCCTGGCTCCACTGGAATATGTTATAAGGACTCAGGCAAAGCCCACAAATGCCAGATGCATTGGCATCTGTACCGGGCGAAGAAGAGTTCAGTAACTGAATGCTCTTTTGGCACTTAAGGGATGGATTTGCACCCAACCACATAAGGACTGCAAGTCAGGGCGGACACGGGCACACACACACAAAGGTTTTGTGCAAATCCAGTGGTTCAGGCAGCAATTAATGAGTAAACCTCTTTTGGACAGTGTTATACCTCTGGCCTTTTGATGAAGACATAAATACGTTTGAAAACCAATTCAGATTTTGGGCTACATGTCTGAGGAAAAGATGTGTGAAGATTTGATGAATGACACCAAAGTCATAAATGAAGCAAAGTTTTGTTCCCATGTCATATCCGACTTGAGCATTACTAGAGTGTTATGACTATACTTAACGTCACATGAAACTACATAGTAAAATATGGTACCAGACATAGGCAAGACCCCCGCCCGACCCACACACCCCCCTGCACTGCCAGCCTTCTTCTCCTTCATTTCAAAGCGAGTGTCAGTCGCTGCGCTTGCTGCCACCTTCACTCCCCTCCTACTCCTGCCTCTGACTCTCACCCTGACACAGCCCTCACCTTCATCTCTCCATTTCCAACACTCTGGCCATCCTTGCCCCTGCCATGAGGATCTGCATGAAGCCGGCCTCTACGTGCAACTTCACGTACGACTCCTGCCTGGCCGATCTGAAACGCAAGTGCAGAGCGGTTGAGCGGAAGTGGCAGGCTTCTAGCACATCCTCTGACAAACTGGCCTGCTGCCTGCTTCAAAGACAATACTGACTCTCCAGCTGCTCTAAAAAGAGAACCTTTACCCAAACCTGCATCTCTGCAGCCGCACAACTCAGTAAAGATTTTCAAAATCTGCAAGGAATTTGCCAACCTACTGCAGTTTCCACTTCTCCCCCCTTTCCCTGGCCCTCAGCACTTCTCTGGCCTCTTAATCCATGTCCAAAACTCGGGACATCCTCTACTCTACACTCCTCACCCTCTCTTTCAGGCACCCCTTGCTGCCCCCCCACCACAACTACCTCCCCCACCCCCTCCTCATCTTCTTCTCCCATAACACCTGATGAGACAAGTCCGCTCTATGAAAGTCTCACCCAAACAGGTGCTTCTCTAGAACTATCAAGGACAACATTGTTTCCCTTGCTCCAGCCTTGGCCGATTTCTGCAATCACTCCTTTGCCACTGGATTTTCCCCCTCTCAATCTTCAAACACTCCTTTGCTCACATTCTCCTTAAAAAGCCTTCTGGCGACCCGTCCTAACTACCACTCTATCTCGATTACCCCCTTCTTTATCCACCACTCCGGATCTGTTGGTTGCCTCCACGACCACCCGTCTTGGTTCTAAGCTTCCGCAAACTGCTCTCCTGAACACCCGTGAAGACTTGCTCACTAATCTCAATTACAGCTCTCCTTCTGTTCTCATCCTTCTTGATCTTTCCTCTGCATTTAACACAGTCAAATATTGCCACACTGATAGACTCCATGACATCCTTGGCATCACAGACTTGGCTCAGGACCGGTTGACCTCATTCCTCTGACCGACCTTTCCAGGTTCAAATGGGCACCGTTCTCTCCTCCATCTCACGCTCCACCTGTGGTGTCCCACAGGGCTCTATCCTTGCTCCCTGGCTCTTCAATATCTACTTGGCTTCTCTAGCCCATTTGATCACCTTTTCTCCTGACATCCAGTGTTCTGCAGAGGACACACAGCTCTCCTTCAAACTACTCACTCACTCACTCACTCACTCACTCACTCACTCACTCACTCATGCCTCTCTGCTATTCAGGCTTGGTGCACTACCAATGATCTCTGCCTTAGTGCCAGTAAGACAGAGATCCTTCTCGTTGGGAGCCCTACTCCCTCTTTCTCCCACACTCTGGCCACCATCCATGGGCTACCTCACCCTCTGTGAAGGTTAAAACCTTGATGTCATCTTCGACTCCTCCCTTTCCATCTCCATCTCCGACTTTGCCAAGAAGGCTCACTTTCAATTGCGCCTTCGCAGAGGCATTCTCCCTTTCCTCACCTTCCCCCAGAAACTCCTCCAGAGCTCTGGTTCTTTCCAGGCTGGACTACTGTAACAGCCTCTTTCTCAATCTGCCCAACTCTGCCCTCCACCCCCTTCACCTAATCCAGAATAGGACTGCAAGACTTATCCTTGGCCTCAAGTCCATGGACCGCATCTCTCCAGCCCTAAAATCTCTCCACTGGCTCCGGTTGCTGCAAGGATTAAATTAAGGCCCTCTGCATCGTCAACAAGGCTTTCTGGGGCCTGGGACCGCACTACATCCAACTTACTTTCCCGAAATACCTCCCTGCTAGAGCCCTTTGTTCACTGAACTCTAACTCTCTCCAGATGAGGCGTTTCTCCAAACATAGAGTGGGTTGGGGGGGCGGGTAGAGCTCTCCTTCACTCTGGAATGGCCACAGTGACTCAAGTCCTTCCTTTTTCTCCTCTTTCTTCCCTCTCACTTTTTGTCTCCCCTGCCCCCCAATCTCCTAGCCTTGTTGCGCCTCAAAACATTTGTGTATAGTCCCATTTTTATTATTTTTTTATTTTTGTTTATTGTGAACTTTAGTTTATACAAACTTTTATCACAAGAACTCCATATGATCACATTCATCTGTAGATAACAAGTAATCAAAGTCAGGTTAATTGTTAATTGTTTAACTCTTATATTCTAGTCCTTCTATGATTCTTTTAAAATTACATCCAAATAGTCAATGATAGCACAAGTTATTTTCATGTTATGGCCTGATGTCACACACGACCACCATTCCTCGCTGTTTCTGTTTAGTGGAAAACAAAATCCCAAGTGAAAGTTCCTTTGAATTGATATTGCATCACACTTTATAATCAGATGGTAAAGCGATTCCGTTTCTTTTTTACAATGTCTGCATAAATTGTCTTTTATATCAGGATCTTTTCTTAGCCATCTCATCTCATTTGTTTGTAGCGCATTCAGCCGCATCCGCAAAAATTGATCTCGGTGATGGCGGGATGGACATTTTAATAAGTCATTTGGTTGTACATTTAGTCTGTTCATTGTCAGTCCGGACGGAAGAGCAGTTTTGACGGATGCTCTTTTTTCACTATTCAAGATCCACGTCCACAATTGGAGACGTTTTTTAACCAATTGCGGGTGACACTGAAGAGAGTCTTTATCAATGTCAGCTGCCACCATAATTTGATCTACTTTATAAGTCCACTCTTTATTGATGTTTAAGGATGAATCAGATACTTTCTATTTAAATATTTTATATGCTGGTTCGCCCGGCTCTTCTCTTATTTAGCGTAATAAGGCGTATGCTTTCCAGACTGTTGAGTTGTCCAAGGAGTTACTCGCCAGTTCGTGGTGCAAAATCATCATTGAAACATATTGTGTAATCTTAATGCTTTGCGCCAAAACAACCCTTCAAGTATGTCTCATACTTTGAAATTGAGGTTCCATGCACATTCGTCCCCAAATGATATTGCAGGTATTTCTTTGTTTAAATAGAATGTTAGTAGTGGTCGAAAGGAACATTTTCCATATTCATTGTGTAATTTCAACCCTTGTAGAGCGTATGTTACCATTCTATTTCTCAGGTCTTCATGCTATGGCCATTCTCGGATTGAGGTGTTGTAGATGACTCTGAGGTAACGTATTGACGTTGTTGTTTCAATTTCCTCATTTGCAACGTGCCGTTTAAAGGTCTTGAGTTTCTGCCCTTTCATTTTCGTCATCTTAATTATTTTGGTCTTTACTGTGTTGATCTCGATCATGTTCTTTGTTAGGTATATATTTAGTTTATTCAACAACCGCTGTAGCCCTATTGCTGTTTGGTCAACCAAGACTATGTCATCTGCATATATAATGCAGTTTATCGCTTGGCCATTTATTCTCTCCGTGGAAAGCATCTTACTCCTTTTAGATCAGCAGGTAGTCGGAGATGAATAACTTAAATAGCAGTGCAGCCAAAGGGCATCCTTGTTTGACTCCTTTTGACGTTGGAATTGAGTTAGTCAGATCACCGTTCTGATTGGTTCAAATTCAAACCAATGTTTCCTCATGAAGAGCTCTAGTCGGATCCAATATGGGCGATGGACATTTCCACTTTATTAGTTTTTGCCAGAGGAGCTTTCGATTTATTTTGTCGAAGGCTTGCTTCATATCCACAAACGCTAGGAATAGAGATTTTCGTCCTTTTAGCAAGGCTAGTTTTAGAATATTTAAAAGTAATAAGTTTACTTCAGTGCCTACACCTTTTGTAAAGCCTGTTTGGCGACAATCGCCAATCTCGACGTGTTTGGCCCATGCTGACAGTTTTTTTTTGTAGAAATTAGGCAAATAGTTTACCAATTGTATCATTGTATCAAACAAAGCTATAGGACGATAGTTTGCTGGGTCCGCCCTCAAACTCTTTTTGTGAATTAGCACTATCACGGCTGTTCGCCAAGATGAGGGTATTTCTTGTTTCATTGTTATTTTTTCAAAGAGTATTGCAATAAACTGTGCCCACCCTTCTGCTTCCTTTTTGAGCATCACATTTGTGATGTTATCAGGGCCTGCAGCTCTCGAATTTTTCAACTGCTTGATTGCGTTCAGGATGCCAGAACTAGATTCTATTACGTTCCATCGTTCAGTTGGTGTCCTTTGGATTATTTCTTGCTCATTGTCTTCATTGTTAAATAAATTGAAAAAGTAAGCTTCCCATTAAAGGGGGACTAGTTCCTTGACCAATAGTTGGTTAATTTTCGTGGTACCAGTATTTAAAATAGCCCAGATTTCTCAAGAATTATGTTTTTGAAATAGTTTTAGCATTGTTTCTGCTCTTTCTTGATCTCTTAGAGTAGTGAATGCTTTAACCCAATTTCTATAACGTTGTCAGCGATGTCGTAACTGTTCATCTCGCGTGATGTTAATTAATATCTGAATTTTCCTTATGTCTCGCATAAAGAGTTTTTTTCAGTCGCAAGCTGACTGCTAAATTTGTGTTGGTGACCAACTATCTCTTTTGTGTTCGTCTTTACTAGAAATTTACTTTACAATAGCACGTAATTAGCATCTTGTGGCGCTGTAGATTCTCCGAATGTATAGGTCAACTGGCAAATCTGCTTCTGATTCATTCAGAGGCGAGATCCACTTGCATTTGAGCAGACAGCATAGGCATACTTTGTCGGTGAGCTCTGCTCAGTCTCCTGGCAAGTCAACTTCAGCGGGAAATGATCGCTATTGGAAGCTGGTATCAAGTTTAGATTTGTGACCTTTTTTAGTAAATTATGTGAGATCCAGATGTAATCTAACGTTTTCTTGGTTTGTTTTTGGTGCCAGGTATATTGGCTGGAATGTCACCTGGAACCTGTCCATTCAGCATGATGCAGTTTCGGCTACTCATTGCTGCGTGCCACATTTTGGCCTCCACTGACAATTTTTCAAACGTGGTGGGCCTTTGTTTGGTCATGATATTATCAATCTCAAACCAAGTGTTGTTTAAATATCCGCATATCATGATTTGGAGATTTGTTCCAATGGTTAAGTAGGTGTCTATCATTGTTGTTACAGATTTAACAAATTTAGCAGGGCTGATCATTGCGGGGTTCCAGTAAGTATTTATCAGCAACAACCAAGATTTTTCGGAGTTTGAATCACTTTGATGTTCATTTAGCGCTCCTTGAACAAATAGGTTTGGATTAAGTACTTCTTTTGCCTGCCAGTGTATTGAATGTTTTATCATCATCAATAAGCCTGAGAAGGGTCTTCCATTTCGATTTTTCCCTGCTGGGTTTAGTAAGATCATGTAAACGTCTCTTGTGGGAGGATCTGGCAGCCATGTTTCTTGTAAACATAAGGCGAAATTTTCATCTAAGTTTACTGGAAAGTTATTTAAGAAGTGTACGAATCCTCTTGTATTCCAAGAAATTAGGTTCTGAGCCTGTACTGGGCATGCGATCTGTAGCTATTTCCGGGCGATGGTGTGATGTCTACGCAGTGTTTCTTGCTGTTGTGATGACGTGTTCGATTTGTCTTGCCTTGTCCTAGAAAAAT
Organism: Ambystoma mexicanum; assembly: GCF_040938575.1. Lineage (NCBI taxonomy): Eukaryota > Metazoa > Chordata > Amphibia > Caudata > Ambystomatidae > Ambystoma > Ambystoma mexicanum. The sequence continues at coordinate 908,636 of NW_027182446.1, forward strand.
GGTGCCTCAATTGTTCTCTTCTTTGGTTCCATTCGTGGCGCTGGAATAAACTTTTCTTTGGCGACATAATCGACATTGGTTGTGTCATGTGGTTCAAGGGAGAGATCGAAACCATATAGTAGAATGTCATCTTTTGCATCAAAGAGCGTTCTCCTTACGGCTTGTGAGTTGATATGTAGCAGCACTTGATCGGAGGTTCTTTCAGTAGCATATTCTACAATCATTATGTCCCAGAGGTTACTGTACGCAGCGCTGGTATACATTTGAATTAGTTCATGATGTTACTGTGATTTAAATTTACATCAACATCATCTGAATGAATTATTTGTGCACTGTCTTTGGTAAGCTCACGCCTCTGTGGCGGATTTGAACTTTGGGTAAATTCTTTCTGTTGTTGTAATCGTGTAGATTTGGGATTTAATTTACAGCGTAAATTGAAGTTGCCTTTATTCTGTTGTAAAAATTGCCTAGAACTTTTAACGTCTGGCGGAGGGGTCAATTTTGAAGACTTATCTTTTGTTTGAGGTTTTTCTTCTATGACCATCCTTTTTCTTATTTCTTTTTGTGACGAAAGGCTTTTTATCTCATGCAGGCTTATTGCTTCGGCAATCTTCTCATCTGAATGTGTTGATAAATCACATACGTTGATTGACGAGGCAGAAGAATAGCTTACTTGATCTTCAGACTCTATTCTCCGGCGTTTATTTGGATTGTGTTTTTTGTTAGCGATATGCCACCAAGAGCCTTTGACGTTACTGGAAACACTTCTTGAAGGTCAATTACTTTATCTTGGGGCTTCGCGCGGTCAAACAGCGCTAGCTTGCTCGGAGTAGTGAGATTGCGACTAAAGGTTTTTGCTGTCTGGCGTGATGGTTTCTTTGAGTTAGTTTTGTGCTCAAGCGGCAATGGCTTCTTTTTTGAATTTGAAGTCATGCTTGATTTTCCTTTCATGTTCCATGTTCCAACTTTAGCCGTCCCTGAAAAAATTCCAAAAGAGGAAAAAGGATTTGTTTTGTCATTGTCCGTTGAAACAACAGTATTGTTGTTTATATCTTTAGCCAGAATCGGTAGGCCTTCATTAGAACCACTTACGCTTTCTTCTATTAGCCTTTTTAAAGATCTTTCTTGTGGAAGATCACTAGGTAATTTTGGAGTTTTTTGGTTGTCAACTGAATCCAATGTACCAGGATTGTGCGTAGGTTCCATTTGTAAGCCACCATTGCTCGCGCACTGTGCAATGTTATTTGTCGTTTTCATTGCAGTGGTGACCGTAGGATATAGACCTGCCAGAGGTCTATGTATTGCTTCGATGTTTGCGTCAGAGTCTACATGTCCTTTTGGAAGAGAGGATGGTTCTCTGCTGAGTCGGCTCGAGCTTAGGTATGACGCCTGGGAGTCCTTTCTAATTTCATTTTGATGCATCCATTCAAGTAACGCTGCCATTAGATCATTTTTAGAGGATTGGTCTTTTATCATATGCTCTTTTTCTATTAACTGCCACTGCATCGATTGTTCTGCTTCGTGGGCAATCTTAGACTGAAGAAGCTTTGTAAACTCCTCAATTGCTGTTATTTTTTAAAGTAAGTTTGTCATCATTAACGTTTGGTTATTTATGGTCTCTTGTAGAGAAAGGTAAAGGTTAAAAAACGGGCATAGCGCTGTGGCTGTAGCCGCCAAAACGTTATTGTGAATTTGGATTGCCGCTGCCGTTGACAGATTAGGTTTGACTCCTGACTCACGATTGATGATGCTTTCATTTTCTTGTGTTTTATATCTGTTGTGGGTGTTTTTAACTTCGTCCTTGTTTTTTTCATGCTGCACTTTAGTAGCCGCTGTAGATAAATTTAGCGTAGAATCCCATTGATCAGTTAATTTTGGTTCGAAATTTTTCTTATCAGGTAGTTTTGTTATTGGTGTGCTGGTACTGGCTTGACGTCTGGTCTCCGAGCTGAAGGACTGTTTTGCCACGTCATGCATCCTTTTTTCTTCATTCTTTTTATATAACTCCGTTTGAAAACCTTCTGTTAGTTTAGCTCCAACAGCAAGATAGTCAGCCTTTAATTTTTCAGACAGGCGGCTATCTCGGGCTTCTTGAGCTATCTGACTCTGGGGATTGATTATGCTTGTAATTTCACGCTTGTTTGCCAATCCAGAGGGAGAGATGAGTGTTGTGGGAACATTTCTCGTTGGAGCCCTTATATGATTTAACTGACCCTCGACGCTCTTTGTGTATATTATGTTGTTAATTCTAGACTCTACTTTATTTTTCATCAGGATCTCCGCTTGGGGGATTATAGGCTTTATGCTCGATTTACTGCTATTAGCTTTGATGCACGGAACGTTAATCTCAGATGGTGCATGGTCTATGGTGAGATTGTTTTCGGACAATTTGCTAGTGTGGCTTTTTGCGTTCAAGATCGGTTACTTAAAATGGGGATTGAAACAGTTGCGAGTTTATTTCTACTGTGTCGACATTAAGCGGAGAATATGTTAATTGACAACAGTCAGGCATTGATTTTCCAATCTGCGCAGGTAGTGAAAGTAGTTTAAATACTTGTTTCGAGTCGACTCTACCTGAACGTTTCACCATTTCTTCACGTAACCCAGATGCTTTAACCGCTAAAGTATAGAGCGAGAGTATCTGACTGATCCGTTTTGTGGTCGGGCAGTTAACAGTGATGTCTCCTGTTAAATGCGATGTATTGGGTGTGTCGTTATTTGCATGACTGACATTTTCCCCCTCAATTTGCTGGCTTACCTTTACATTACATCCTGAAAGTTTCGCCAGTGTCCATGGATTCAAGAGGCGACGTTGTTGTAGAGTCTTTCCCCTTGTTTGTGGGCCGGCATCCCTACGTTTCCAGCGCATGTAGACTGGTGGACGTTTGTGTCTTCATTGTTGATGTTAGGGTCATCGGCTTACAGCGCACAGCAAACAGCCAACAGTCGTAAACGCGCACCCTTTACTACCGCGGGCTTCACGCCATAAGGGCGTCGGGGACCGAGTTTTGTTGAGTGCCCTGCAAAGGGGCGTGTCCACCACCTTCAGCGCCGGCTTCCAGCAGGCGAGGCAAGTATTCAGCTGTAATCAGCTGTAGCAGCGCTGGCGTGTAATTCTTCTAAACACGCCGGGGTGTCACAGCATTCGTTTCACAAGATAGGTTGCAATCCGGCTGCAATCAGGGGAGAGAGCAGGGAACGTTCGGTCAGCACAGCACAGCCAACAGTCGTAAACTCGCGCCCTTTACTACCGCGGGCTTCACGCCACAAGGGCATCAGGGAGTGAGTTTTGTTGAGTGTCCTGCAAGGTGGCGTGTCCACCACCTTCAGCACTGGCTTCCAGCAGGCGAGGCGAGTATTCAGCGGTAATCAGCTGTAGCAGCGCCGGCGTGTAATTCTTCTAAACAGGCCGGGGTGTCACAGCGTTCATTTCACAAGATAGGCTGCAATCCGGCTGCAATCAGGGGAGAGAGCAGGCAACGTTCGTTCAGCACAGCACAGTCAACAGTCGTAAACTCGCGCCCTTTACTACCGTGGGCGCATTACAAATAAACAACATCCCGAACTACCAATTTGCTACCGCTATACTTACAGTTAGATGAAACTACATAGGGAAATATGGTACCCCAGCGTAACCAGAACAGCCAGGTCTGTGGCTCAGTGGACTAATGCATCCACTACAGGGGCCTTTGTTTGACCTCATGGTCACAGGTTCGAATCCTGGCAGGTTCACTCAGCCCTTCTTCCTTCCGAGGTCAATAAAAGGAGTACCATTAAGTTTGGTAACAATAAACATCTGTTATTAGTGCCAAAATGCCCCTTCGGGGATAACGTGCACTTTATAAATACACCTGTTATGTTACAGAGCTGCTAGCACTATTCTTAAGGTTACTTGGCACTACATAGTGAAATACGGCACCCAGCATAACCAGAACTTACCGAGTTTCGTGGTGGGTCGGAAGAAGGAGGCGGACATGCTGAGGACATTATTCAATATTTTTTATGAAATTATAAACGGCCTATCTTTCCCTATTGCTAGAGAGAATGCACTACCTATCTAAAGGAATGTGCTAGTCAGTTGTCAGGAAGTCCAAAGTAAATGCGTCCTCCTTACTAACTAACTATCTGACCCTACCACTATATCCAACGGAATTAAATAGGACAGGAGAGTTTCTTATATTTGCCTGGTCTTCTCTTCAGATAGTCTCTTTATTTATAACTTCTCTGTGGTACAGATATTTCTAAACATAGTCTCCGAGATCAGTTCTTTTAGTTCTTCAAAGACCCTCTTGCAAGGCATGAATTCATTTTCTAAAATTGATTAGCAGAATTTTCTAATTAAAACATTCTTGATTAGCAAACTGCCCCATTTGATTAGCAATGTTCTGCTATTTTTAAGGTCACCAGAAGCTATTTGTACCCAGGGCATAAAATGAGCATCAATACAGCATTTTTGTGTACCACTGAAGTAAGACGTTAGTGGAAGGAGCTAGGCCTTGCAATTTCTTTAAAATTCTGCTAAATCTGCAGGTCAAGTAACTTAGTTTACCTACTAGACCTAAGAGAAATGCAATCGACCCACGGATGACAACACATATAAATGTGCTTTCTGTAAAATGGTGCATGTCACCACAAACCCACTTTATGTTGTACACACTGCTGCCACCCAGAGGCCAGCCTTCAGCAGTGAAACATATTTGACATTTACTGCATGTTACAAAAAAGTTTCAAATATCCCTTCATTATATGTACTTGACTATTGGAGTGGGCGGGTAGACTTTGCGAGCCCTGGATGACGGTCTGTAAACAGTGAAAGTTATCTGTACGAATGGACACAAATACATATGATAGAAAGGGTGTGAAACCAGTTTGGCCAGCTATTTCACACAGGTGCTAATATATAATGCAATCATAATCCTAGATCAAAGCGACCCCCTGAGGATAATAGACAACGTATGGTATTGCAGTAGATCTGTAGATGTACAGACTGGATGTAACTATTGGTCACTTCCTATGCGTAAACATCTAGTTAGCTTTGTGTTTTCATTATGTAAACAGAAAGAAAGTAAGAGACTAAGCAGAATAGATGACGAAGCAGGCATAGAACTGTCCAAATTGGGACAAATATTGTAGTTTGCTGCCATCTATCTTTGAGTATCTGGTATAAAGCAACAGGGTGATAAGATAGAATGTCAACGAGTATGGGAGAAGGACCAGTTGCACAGAGGCATGCAACCAGCAGATTGCAGAACTAGATTTGACATCAAAAGCATTTGGCTGTGTTATCATGTACAATTACAAAAGTATTCATGTGTCTATGCCCCAGAGATCAGTCTGAGTTTTAGATAGACTAGCTTAAACTTTAATTATGCATTGGAATTGCATGACTGTCTTTTAAAAAAATAGTTCACACATACTGGTCTTTGGCAGATATTAAGGGGCCGATTCATGGAACAAACGAGCGCCGAGAATCCCAGCGCAAGAAGGCGCAAGGAGGCGCAAGCGTGAGAAAGCGTGTGATTCAAGGAAGGCGCTGCGCTACTTTCCCAATGGTTGTGCGCAAATCGTGCATGGCGCACGCTGGCGCACACGTCTCCAAACAGCGTGCGCTAAGCGCACATCGAACGCACACATAGTGCAGCGCACACAACAAAAGTAGGCGGAACAGGGGGCGTAACAAACAGAATGGGGAATAACGCGTGAAAATGAAGGTGTAACGGGGGAAGTACTACTGGGAAGTACACGGAACGCCCACACACATGCGAACCACATGTATTCATGGAAGATACACCTTAACAAAGAGTTGGCTGGAGTAAGCACCACTTTGTCTGCACTGGCATTAGTATACACCACCAAGAACCCATATCCGGAGGTACCCCTGGTCATGGGCACCAACTCGGCCCTCTTTGGTACCCTAGCCAGGATGTGTATGGAGATGGCAGGACCGCAATTTGCACATTCTCTGCCAATGCACCCAGCTTGCCAACAGGTCTACCTTAAGAAAAGCATGGAGAAGGCAGCGCAACCCAATGGGCCCGTGGGAGAGGTGACCACCACTAACTACAGTCAACTTGAAATACTATCTGGCCAGACAATAATGGTGCCTGGCCATGTACAACTCAAAGGTCAAAACTGTTACAAGAAATTGGTAAACGAGGCCCCTGAAGGTGAAAAACTGCCTGGAGGCCTGCTGGTCCAATGCACGCTGATAAGTGATATTGGCACAGGAGTGACCCACATTAGAGTCCTTATTACTAATGTCACTGATAAAACTGTGCATCTACCCGGAGGCCTGACAATCGCACAGTTTCACATTGCTGACTTGGTTGGACATACGGCTGGAACCTGAAGAACATATCATCCCTTGGATGTGGACAAGATAAACCTTGGGGAATCACCGCTGTTGGAACGCGTAAAAGATCATCTACGAGACCAACTGGCCCTGAGGGCAGATGTGTTTTCAACCAGTGACTGGGACTTGTTGTGAAGCCAAGGGAGTGCAGCATCACATCCGTCTGAACGATGACACCCCTTTAGAGAAAGATTGCGAAGCCTGGCACCTGCGGATGTGGAGGACGTCTGGCGTCATCGTGAAGAATTGCTGCAGGCAGGTATAATCCAGGTGCCAGCCCCTATGCCTTGCCTCCCCCATAGTGGTGGTGTGAAAGAAGAACCAGGATGTGTGGCTGTGCTTCGACTACCGGTGGCAAAACAGCAGAACCGTGCCAGACCAATATACCACCCACCGAGTGGATGAGGCCCTTGACTGTCTGGTTGGGAGCTAGTGGTTTTCAGTCTTAGATCTCCGGAGTGGATGTCATCAGATTCCCATGTTACCTAAGGATAAGGAGAAGACAGCTTTCATCAGCCCCTTAGGATTCTACTAGTTTACACAGATGACACAGGGGATATCGGGGGCACCAGCCACATTTCTTCGCTTGATGGAACGAACAGTGGGGGACATGAACCTACTTGAGGTGCTGGTTTACCTAGATGATGTGATGGTGTTTGGGAGGACCTTGGAAAAACATCACCAAAGGTTACTGAAGGTGTTGGATTGTTTCCAGCAGCAGGGTCTGAAAGTAACCCGAGAAAAATGCCAATTTTTCCACACCAGTGTAAAATATATTGGCCATGTGGTATCTGCCAAAGGCGTAAGTGTGGATCCTGCCAAGATGCAAGCCCTCGAGACTTGGCCCCGCCTGTGGAACCTGCGAGAACTGCGAAGTTTCCTGGGGTTCTGCAATTATTAGTGAAGATTTGTGCCAGGTTTTGCCAACATAGCCCGACCACTCACGGAATTGACCAGGGGTTATCCAGCCCCACAGAAAATGGCGGATAGCAGTAGGAAGCAGTCCACGACCCGGTATCATCCTAAAGAGAACCTTGGTCTGCGATGGACTGAGAAGTGTGAACAAGCCTTTGCCCAGTTAAAAAATAAACCTCTTACTGAAGCACGGGTACTAGCATACGCTGATCCACATCTGCCCTATATCCTACATGTGGATGCCAGCTCTGATGGGTTGGGCGCCATACTCTATCAGGAGCAACAGGGAACTGTCATACCTGTGGCTTTTGCCAGCCGGTGACTGACCCCTCTTAATTGAACTACCCCACCCATAAACTGGAGTTTTTGGCCCCGAAATGTGCAGTGTCTGGAAAAACTGCACGACTACCTGTACGGAGCTACCTTCACAGTGAGAACAGACAACAATCCACTAACATACATCCTCAAGTCCGGCCACTGGAAAACAGAAACATGCCCAATCACCAGATCTATTGCAAAGAATGGAAGTCATTAGTGATGAAGGGAGGAGTACTGTACAATGAGGGTCAAATCCAAGGGCGCCTTATACACCGGCTTGTGTTGCCACACTCATTGCGTCCACTGGCTCTGCGTGCTCTGCATGACCAACATGAACACCTGGGAAGTGTACAGACATTAGAGTTGGTACAAAATCGATTTTACTGGCTTTGCCTAGGCCCTGAAGTACAAGAGTATTGCCACACCTGTGCCCATTGCATCGCCTGAAAAACCCTCAATCATCCAGCTGCAGCACTTCAACATCTACAGACCTCTGGACCCATGGATTTAGTATGTGTGGACTTCCTGAGCCTTGAAACTGACAGCGGAGGGACACAGAACATCTTGGTAGTGACATATTCTTTCTGCATTATGGCTTGCCTGTTCTCCTACATTCCGATCAAGGGAGAGACTTCGAATCCAGACTCATCAAAGAACTCATGCAGTTAATTGGGCAAATTAAAACTAAAACATCCCCCTTACCACCCTCAAGGGGATGCACAAGCTGAATGTTTCAATCACACATTGTTGGGCATGCTGGGGACACTGAGTGATAAAGAAAAAACTGAAGTGGAGCCAACATGTGGCCACTCTCATGCACGCCTACAACTGCATCAAGAATGACAGCACTGGATTCACCCCGTATCAGCTAATGTTCGGCTGGGATGCCCGGCTACCCATAGACTTGAGCTTTGGGGTCTCCTCTGATGGGACAGGGGTAGAAAACTACTGCAGGTTTGTGAGGGACCTTCAAGACCAATTGTCCCAAGCCTTCCAACTAGCGCGAGCCACTGCCAAACTTAATGCGCAGCAAAACAAGAAGAGGTATGATGATAAGGTCCGGTTCCACAATTTGCAACCGGGGGATCGGGTGCTCATTAGGAGTTCAGGGAATAAAGGACGAAACAAGCTTGGAGACCGCTGGGAATCTCAGCCCTATCTGATTGAGCAACAGTTGTCAGGGTTGCCCGTGTTCAGACTGAGAAGGAAAGAGAAGGAAAGGCCTCCTGAGGGAGGTGAAGACCCTCCACAGGAATCCTCTCCTGCCCATAGGGTATGGTGTGGAAATGGATCAAAATGTTGCTGAAGTTCCTTTTTCCCCCAGTAAGAGGAGCACCAGAAGTCTTCAACCGGAGTCTGTCCATGATGAAATTCTACAACCTGCAGGCCCAAGTACTGTACCGTCTGTAGCCTCCAAGTCAAGAGAGAAGAGAAACGTGGAGGATAGTGAGCCTCCAATCCCTGAAGGCTTAGCCATAGGATACTGGTATGGAAGTGAGGATACAACTCCAGGGCCTGCAGATCAGCCTGGGGCCAGAGGAGAGGTATCGGGTTTTGGGGACTCCAACACGTTCTTCACAACACAAGGGGAAAGCATGCAAAGGCCAGACTCTGTGACTAGATTTGTCATAGCCACAGGGCAAGGACCACAAGCTCCATCACATAAAGGGTCTGCACACTTTTATTCTGGTGCACGTGTTATTTCCTACCCTGCAGAGCCTCCACGTGCATCCAGGTCGGGTGTGGCCATAGGAATACATTGGGCAGCATCTTCTGGGAATGGAAGGGTGGGGCCACAAGGCAGAGCAAAGGGGCGTGGATGGAACCAGGCTATTTAACCCTGCCCCGCCCACATGTAAGCACTTTGCGTTAGTCTGCTTATAGCAGCATGACGCTCACCGCCGCCTGAAGCGCATCTTACCTGACTCCAGCAATACCATCGCCTGAAGCGCATCTTACCTGAGTGCAGCAATACCATTGTCTAAAGCGCATCTTACCCGATTCCAGCAATAACAATCGCCTGCAGCGCATCTTACCTGATTAAAGCAATACCATCGCCTGAAGTGCATCTTACCTGATTCCAGCAGCAACCTCAGTCGGAGCGCATCCTTACCTGATTCCAAAAGCAACCGCAGTCAGAGCGCATCCTTACCTGATCCCGGCTTCCATCACTTACTCGGGAGTCCATCTTCGGCCAGCATCCTCGCGGATCCAGGCCTCCATCACCCGCCGGCAGATCTATAGCAGCAGTCCTGTCTGATTTCGCTTGGCCACCCCTGCAAGAGAAAAGGACAATCAAGGTTAGAAACAACATAAAAACATACATTAAGGTTGCGTGCAACACAATCTTTGTGCTTGACCTTAGAACCAAATTTACCACCTATTGGAACATCGTAAACTCCTCTGTCCTCCATTGGGGCTCGCTTCTTGCACCGCAATTCCACTGGGCCTCACATCACCTGTTGGGGAGAAGGAAAGACCTTACAAGCGATAGGGACAATAATCACAGATAAAAGACATTACAAAAGAATACGGACAATAATCATTGTTGAAGGACACTTACCTTTGAAGTGGTTCAGCCACAGCCGGTCTGGGCTGCCACGCTCATGGACCAGTGAAGAAACAAGGTCTATCTAAGTCGCCCCTGCAGTGAGAAGCAGGACGGAGAGCTCACCATCATAAATAAACAGGGGCAGTACCTACAACCAGCGCAGTCCACAACACAGGAGCAGGGGAAGAAGCCTGACCCAGGGGAGCCAGTTCCAGCGAGGGCTGCAACCGTGCCCCATCGTCCCTGCAGAGACCAGGTGAGCGTAACAGGGTTGGACCGTCTGCATCAATAGACCCTCCAGAAACAGCGTCTGAGGATCATTCAGAAGCCATCAATGAGCTCTGGTGATCTCAACGAGAGGTCAAACCAGTCAGAATATTAAGCTACGATGCTCCTGGAGCCCAAACTGAAATTATCAGAACGGGACTGCCTGTTCACACTATTACCTGTACTGAAGCTTCTGCTAATGAATCAATGGGTTATTCTAAACAATGGTAGACTGTGCCGTTGCTATGGAATGAAAAATGTCACATTGTATTGTATGCACTTCGGGTGCCGTGAAACCATTAGGGACAAGGGTTTTTGAATGGGAAGGGGGTGAGTATAAACCTGCATTTCCTGTGGGTTTTTGTTGTGTGTATGGGCTATGTGTCGCGTTTGCGTGTTGGGCCTGTTTGTTTGTTTTTCTTTCTCAATGTTCATTTCAATTGTTCTGCGTGGGTTTTGGCACGCATACTTTGTTAGTACCGACATGGTAGGTCCCACCAGCAGGGTGAGAGTGGCTGTCTGTGTGATGATTTCACCTCAGGACCGGCGCTCTCTCCCCTGCTGGCGAAGACCAGTGGAAAGTGCCTGGGGAGCTTAATAGCCCTGAGGGGATTGTGACAGGGAGAGAGCCGGGAGAGACCAGGGGAGTGAAGGGAGCTCCAGACCCCCACGGAGGGCTTCCAGGCCCTTGGTTGTGTCCGGGATGTGCCTCCACCCATAGGCCGTCCACCTGCGTGTTTGCAGCAATTTCTCTCTCCCACACCCGGGGTCGAGAGAGTGCGCCGGGATTCGATACCTGCAGGAGCACTTGGCGGGTGCTTCCCCCTGCCCGCCCCGTTCGTGAGAGTAGAGCGGAGTTGGGTCTGCGCTGCATCTTCGTTCAGGTAGGAAAGGGAAAGTGTGAGAAAGGGACACCGGGCCCTACGTGTGCCGGCAAACATGTGGGCAGTGTAGGATCAGCCGGAAAGAATTACTATCCACACCCGTGCCGTGTGACACTGAGAGGCTTGCCACTGTCAGTCTATCCGCGGGGTGTGGGAATGATGTAACTAGCCTAGTAAAGAGGAGAGTAAGACCCAGTTGTGCCCTGAGGGGGGTTTGTTCACAAATGTGTTTGAAGGGTCCTCCCTTCTCTATCTGGAGGCCAGTTTGGGCCCTTTTTTTGGTGTATGTTTAGAATTGATCCGTTTCTTTTGGCTATATCTACACTGGAGGGGATAATGATTTAACCAGCTCAGAGCTTGGCACTTCGCCTGCTTTGTGGGGAATATGTGAATTCCCACTGGTATTGGGTTCCGTGGGGCCTCGCCTATTGCAGTGCTTAGTTGTATCGCAGCTCGGTAGCCTGACTGGGGGATTGGTGTATTGTTTGTGATAAGTGTTGTACGTCCCAGTGCTAGTCTACAGCTACCTGTAATGCGGGGACGCTGGTCAGATAGAAGTGATTATTTATTTATCAAATGTGATTGCGCACGATCTCAGGTGCTCCCAATGATATAAGAGGTTATTTATTTACCAAATCTGAATGGTCATGTGCTCAGTTGCTCCCACTGATATAAGTTATTATGTATTTATCAAATGTGAGTGCGCACGTTTTCAAGTGCTCCCAATGATATAATGATATATGATATTTTATTTATATCGCGCTCATACACAGGTGTTTCAGAGCGCGACCAAGCAAAGGGAGGAGAACAGGGGAGAGAACAAACACAACGATCTTACTAGACCCAGTGACATTGAGAACGCGCAAGTGCATGGGGAAGATAAAAAAAGGGGGAAAGTGCATGGGAGGGTGGAGAAATTGGAAAGTGCAGAGCATATGAGATGACAAGATAAATAATAAGTAAATAAATAAATAAATACGCTGATCCAAAACAGTGGTAGTGCAGCCTGTGAGGGCCAAGTGCAAGGTTAGGCAGATAGGGAGTATCTGATCAGTGCAGACAAATACTGGGCAGGGGGCTGTATGGGTACAGATACAAGCCCCAGTGGTGGCCAGGGGGTAGTGCAGGAGGGTGGCAGGGTGAGCAGGTACCTGGGCTCGAAGAGCAGAGGGTGGCCAGATTCAGCATTGCTGAGAGAGAAAGCAGATCAGCAGGGGAGAAGATGGGCAAATACAGAGGCGAATAGGAAGGTCTTGTGGAGCTTCCTGAACCGTAGATGGTTCTCCTCAAGTTTCAAGGTGGTAGGTAGGCAGTTCCAGAGGGAGGCCCCCGCAGAAGACAAAGATCTACCACCAGCTCGTTTCTTTGAAAAACGACGACCATGAGGGAGTTGGAGGTAGAGGAGCGAAGGACTCTAGAGGGGACGTCTTTACAGAGGGATAGTTGAAGGTAATTTGGTCCCCCAGACCCCAGAAAGCCTTGTGGACAATGCAAAGTGTTTTAAATGTAATCCTTGCAACCACAGGGAGCCAATGAAGGGATTTCAGAGCTGGAGAGATACGATCCCAGGGCTTGAGGCCAAGGACAAGTCTCGCAGTCCTGTTCTGGATTAGTTGTAAAGGGCGCAGAGTGGAGGCAGGTAGATTTAGAAAGAGGCTATTACAGTTGTCCAACCTAGAGAGAATCAGAGCTTGGGAGACAAGGAGCTTCTGAGGGAAGTAGAGGAAAGGAAGAGTGCCTTTAAGGAGGTGCAGTAAGAAGTTATACTTTTTGGAGACATCAGATATGAGTGCGAAGAAGGAAAGTGTGGAGTCAAAGATGACCCCAAGGTTCTTAGCTTCGCTGGTAGGGGCAGGAGGAGGGCCAAGGGAGGCCGGCCAGGGAGTGAGGGGAAAGTATGGAGGGGGTGTACCAATGAGGAGGATCTCAGTCTTGTTGGCATTTAAACAAAGATCATTTGCGGCACACCTATTTTGAATGGCGATTAGGCAGTCAGAGATGAGGGAAGGAGAAGAGGTGGCCGAAGGAAGCCTGAAAATGAGTTGGGTGTTGTCAGCATAGCACTGGAAATTTTAGCAGAAAATGGAAATGCTGTAGGCGAGAGTTGCCAGGTATTGATTGAAAAGCCAGGGTGAGAGGTTAGACCCCTGGGGAACATCGCAGATAGAGAGAGAGATAGAGGATAGGAAGGACTCAAGTTGTACCTGGGAGGGCCAATCAGAGAGAAAAGAGGTCAGCCAGACCAGAGCCTGATCAGTGATATCTAGGTCGTCACGGAGACGATTGAGCAGAGTGGTATGGTTGACCGTGTCAAAACCAGAGGAGAAATCAAGTAGGATGAGGACAGAGCGACTGTGAGAGTCAAGGTTTGAGAGCAGGTCTTCACAGATGTTCAGGGGGCCAGTTTCCGTACTTGCTCTGAAGCCAGATTGGTGGTCATGGAGAGAGCCAACTGAGTCAGAGTGAAGATTAAGCTGAGAGATGGCAAGCTTTTCCTGGAGCTTACCCAAAAAGGGAGTAATGGAAATTGGGCGATAGTTAGCTGGACAAGAGGGATCCGCTGTGGGTTTCTTGAGGAAAGGATGAACAAGGGAGTGCTTCAGAGGGGAGGGGAAAGATCCAGAGGCAAAGGAGAGGTTGCAGAAGTCGGCAAGAGCCGGAGCAAGTGTATCGATGTGGTCCTTAATAGTTTTGGAGGAGCAGGGATGGGCCTGTCATGAGGAGGCTGTCTAGCGACCTCATCAGGGGAGAAAAGAGTAAAGGCAGAGAAAGAGGGAGGAGGGGTAGCTGAGTGTGAGTCAACAAGCAGAGAGGGAGAGGGAGAGGTGCCGGGGAGGAGGAGAGTGAGGACAAGATGTCCTGGGTTTTAGAGAAAAAGTGGGAGGCAAGGTCATTGCAAAGAGCCTGAGAGGCGAGAGGAGGGGTGGATACTGCATCAGGGTTGGCCAGCTCCTTGCAGATTTTAAAAGAGTTTGGCCGAGTTGTTAGATGCCGCAGAGATACGGGCTTGAATATAGACTCGCTTCTTGTAACGTACAGAGGTTAGTTATTTACCAAATGTGAGTGTGCACATTCTCAGGTGCTCCCAATGATATAAGTCGTTAGTTATTTACCAAATGTGAATGCGCATGTGCTCAGGTACTCCACTGATATAAGTGATTATTTATTTACCAAATGTGAATGAGCACGTCCTCAGGTGACCCCACTGATATAATTGATTATTCAATTGCCAAACGTGAATGCGCACATTCTCAGGTGCCCCACTGAGTTAGTTGTTTATTTATTTATCAAATGTGAATGCACTTGTCCTCCGGGGAACCCACAGGACCTATTTCAATATTATTGCAGCTCATGTGTAATAAATGCTCCCGAAAGTGAGGGAATGAGAACTGTCAAGTATTTGGTTCTTTCATTGACCAGCAGAGGGCGCCTCTGGTAGAAGCACAGTAGTGTAAATTGGTTCATGTGTATCAAGGAATGGGTTGACAGATTACAGATACATAACCGAAAGCGATTCACACTGTTATAAGAAATAAGGCTATGTCTGTTTAATTAACCAGGGGCACCAGTATACCTGTCAATCATCTCGGCTGACCGGCACTAGGCTCTCAAGGGACCCATCCATAGTCCCCCTGGGTTTTATCTTTTTTTCTGTTGCACCTGTGTGCAGTAAGGTGTTAAACCCCTCTGCTCTGGTGTCTTACAGGTTGCAGCAATCATTCCTACAGATTAAAGGGGAGAAACACCTTACATATGCCCAAACTATTGCATTAGAGTACAGATAGGGAGAAACAGCATATAACGGACAAACAGCTTGTAGATGTTGTTTGGTTAATATCCCACCCATTGACCTCCCATTGTAATGCTAATCTGTATGGACATTCCCACCCAGTTCCTGCCCAACACCCCTTCTCATAGGAACTTTTGAGCTCTTTTTAATCAAGACTTAACATCGAACTATGCACTTGAAAGCATGCTTGTTTTTTAAAAGCAGCCTTCTGAGAGTTAATGATTAATTTGAGCTGTAAATGCTACTGGTGTAGTAAAAATGTCCGAACCAGGTCTGCCTTCAGTCAATCTATTTATAAGTACTGTGCGAGTCTTTCAGAGAAGTCCTGTTAAATAAAAAGCATTGGCAAAGCCAACAGTGTTTGGCTTGTGTGTACATAGAAGGCATTTGTGAGGCACTAATAGATGCCCAAAATCAGAAGAGTATAAGCATGTCTGGTAGTACTTTTTTTGCAATTTTTCAGTTCTCGTTCCTTTTCTTCCTTTAAGGCAAGACTGTCCCACCGAGAGATTCTTAGCCTGGCATTGCCAAGACAGGATCAAATCAACATTTTCAAAACAATCACTGCAAAAGGTGTTGTCGTCATCTGAAAAAACAAAACATATATGGGCCTGATTCACAGAACATTTTCCTATGGGATTGTGCCATTATAAAATGCTCCCATGAATCAGACACTATGGGCCTCATTATAACCCTGGCGCTCCCGTAATGAAGGGGGACGGTACGGGACCGGCCCCCTTCATTACGGGAGCGCCGAGTACGAGGTTCCCTTTGCTGGACCCGGATCAGATGTCTGATAAAACCAGACGTCTTTTCTGGGTCCCGCGAGGGGAAGAGGGAGGTAATAACGTAATGTGCCCGTTGTTACCTCCCTCCCCATTCCCATTGAGCCCTATGGGGGCTCCAATGGGAATGGGGATGGGTTCATGCCAGGAGGAATTACCGGGTCCTCCTATGTCGGAATGACCTGGTAATTCCCCATTGCAGGAACCCGGTAAAGGAGGCCCGTTTGGAGGCAGCCATGGCGCTAATAGCACCATGGCTACCCCCATACTCGTAATGAGGCCCTATGTGTCCAGGATACACGGCTGTTGACCCAGTGCACTGTGTGCAATGGAATATGCATGCAGTAATCTGTATTATATTTATAAGGCATTATATAGCACTTATATATAGTTAGCAGCAGTGGTGAAGTGAGGAACCCTGTAGTGCGGATTGCTAGCAAGATAACACAATTCTACTAGCTTTAAGGTTAGATGCGCTCTCTAACAAAGGTGAACGCAAACAGAAATGGCAATGTGGGCATGCAGCCGTCTATCACATGCAGCCGTCTATCACATGCAGCCATCTATCACATGCAGCCGTCTATCACATGCAGACATCTATCACATGCAGCCGTCTATCACATGCAGCAGTCTATCACATGCAGCACTCTATCACATGCAGCCGTCTATCACATG
The DNA here is from genome assembly GCF_040938575.1 of Ambystoma mexicanum. Lineage (NCBI taxonomy): Eukaryota > Metazoa > Chordata > Amphibia > Caudata > Ambystomatidae > Ambystoma > Ambystoma mexicanum. Next base: position 925,173 of record NW_027182446.1, read on the forward strand.
CAGCCGTCTATCACATGCAGCAGTCTATCACATGCAGCAGTCTGTCACATGCAGCCGTCTGTCACATGCAGCCGTCTGTCACATGCAGCCGTCTATCACATGCAGCACTCTATCACATGCAGCCGTCTATCACATGCAGCCGTCTATCACATGCAGCAGTCTATCACATGCAGCCGTCTATCACATGCAGCCGTCTATCACATGCAGCACTCTATCACATGCAGCCGTCTATCACATGCGGCCGTCTGTCACATGCAGCAGTCTGTCACATGCAGCCGTCTGTCACATGCAGCCGTCTATCACATGCAGCCGTCTATCACATGCAGCCGTCTATCACATGCAGCAGTCTATCTATCACATGCAGCAGTCTATCTATCACATGCAGCAATCTATCACATGCAGCCGTCTATCACATGCAGCACTCTATCACATGCAGCAGTCTATCACATGCAGCCGTCTATCACATGCGGCCGTCTGTCACATGCAGCAGTCTGTCACATGCAGCCGTCTGTCACATGCAGCCGTCTATCACATGCAGCCGTCTATCACATGCAGCCGTCTATCACATGCAGCAGTCTATCTATCACATGCAGCAGTCTATCTATCACATGCAGCAATCTATCACATGCAGCCGTCTATCACATGCAGCCGTCTATCACATGCAGCAGTCTGTCACATGCAGCCGTCTGTCACATGCAGCCGTCTGTCACATGCAGCCGTCTGTCACATGCAGCAGTCTATCACATGCAGCACTCTATCACATGCAGCCGTCTATCACATGCAGCCGTCTATCACATGCAGCCGTCTATCACATGCAGCCGTCTATCACATGCAGCACTCTATCACATGCAGCCGTCTATCACATGCAGCCGTCTATCACATGCAGCCGTCTGTCACATGCAGCCATCTGTCACATGCAGCCGTCTATCACATGCAGCAGTCTATCACATGCAGCACTCTATCACATGCAGCCGTCTATCACATGCAGCAGTCTATCACATGCAGCAGTCTGTCACATGCAGCACTCTATCACATGCAGCCGTCTATCACATGCAGCCGTCTATCACATGCAGCCGTCTGTCACATGCAGCCATCTGTCACATGCAGCAGTCTATCACATGCAGCAGTCTATCACATGCAGCAGTCTATCACATGCAGCAGTCTATCACTGTTACAGCGTGAAACCCTCTGATGGTTTTACTCCCTGAACTTTACACATCGCCCCATTAGCCTCAATGAAGATGAAAACTTCTCATGCACGACCATTAGTTTTGCAGAGTACAGCTTTGATTATTTATATATATATATATGAGGCAGAAGTATTTTTGTCTCCATAGTATTGATAACATATCAATCTCGGAGCCTTCATCAGTAATCCACGGGGAAGTTAACTCCTAGAACATGCCTGAAATAGGAGCTAACTTCCCAGTGGCATATTGCTGGCTGTTCCTCTTCACTGCTGGCTGTGGCGCGACAGTGACCCCCGGCTGCTAATGACGCTTAGCAGCTGGGGTCACAGAGCAGCAGCAGGAAGTTAACTCCTTCATTGGCAGTGAAGTGATTCTGCACTGATGGGGCCGGATCCTGTGAGCACGTCATGCCACACAACATGGCGACGAGTGGAAGAAACCAGCGGTGTGTCCCGTCCCCTGAGAGTTTCCCCAAGAAAAGAAAAGAAATAGATCTGCCGCCTGGGGGAGAGGCGCGGCGAGCACCGCTGCTACACTGGGGGATGCGGCGCGCTGCCACAGTATATACATTAGTATCCCACCAGAGAGTGACTATGAGCGACATCCCTGCCAGCCGGTATGGTGCCAGTGAGGAATAACGCGAGGGGTGAGTTGGAGCGGACTCCGTAGCCACCAGTACAACACGTGCCTCCTCCCAGACAAGTCTCCCGCTGGCAGGAAGAAGAGCGGCGTCCATCACCGTAACCATATGGTTATAGAGGGGAAAGCTGCGGCTCACATCACCCCTTGTGTGAGGCCCATGCCGCAGCAGAGGACAGAACTGCCACCGCCGCAAAACCCAACGCACAGCTACTGCTGCCCCAACAACGAGGCTCACACCCCTGCTGCCATGTGAGGCCAAGCGCCCCGCTGCCACCGCAACAACAAGGCTCACACCCCTGCTGCCATGTGAGGCCAAGCGGCCCGCTGCCACTGCCTCCACAACAACAAAGCATTCACCACTACTGCCATGTAAGGCCAAGCGGCCCGCTGCCACTGCTGCCGCAACAACGAGGCTCGCACCCCCACTGCCATGTGAGTCCATGCGGCCCACTGCCACTAACGCCACAACAAAGAGGCTTGCACCCCCACTGCCATGTGAGGGCAAGAGACCCACTGCCACTACCACCACAACAAATGAGGCTCACACCCCCACTGCCATGTGAGGCGAAACGGCCCGCTGCCACTACCACCACAACAACGAGGCTCGCACCCCCACTGCCATGTGAGGCCAAGTGGCCCGCTGCCACTGCCGCCACAACAACTCGCACCCCCGCTGCCATGTGGGTCTAAGCAGCCCACTGCCATTACCACATCAACAAGGCTTGCACCCCCGCTGCCATGTGAGGCCAAGCGGCCCGCTGCCACTGCCTCCACAACAACAAAGCATTCACCACTACTGCCATGTAAGGCCAAGCGGCCCGCTGCCACTGCTGCCGCAACAACGAGGCTCGCACCCCCACTGCCATGTGAGTCCATGCGGCCCGCTGCCACTAACGCCACAACAACGACACTTGCACCCTCACTGCCATGTGAGGGCAAGAGGCCCGCTGCCACTGCCGCCACAACAACGAGGCTTGCACCCTTGCTGCCATGCGAGTCCATGCGGCCCGCTGCCACTAACGCCACAACGAGGCTTGCACCCTCACTGCCATGTGAGGGCAAGAGGCCCGCTGCCACTGCTGCCACAACAACGAGGCTTGCACCCTCACTGCCATGTGAGTCCATGCGGCCCACTGCCACTAACGCCAGAACAACGAGGCTTGCACCCCCACTGCCATGTGAGGGCAAGAGGCCCACTGCCACTACCACCACAACAAATGAGGCTCACACCCCCACTGCCATGTGAGGCGAAACGGCCCGCTGCCACTACCACCACAACAACGAGGCTCGCACCCCCACTGCCATGTGAGGCCAAGTGGCCCGCTGCCACTGCCGCCACAACAACTCGCACCCCCGCTGCCATGTGGGTCTAAGCAGCCCACTGCCATTACCACATCAACAAGGCTTGCACCCCCGCTGCCATGTGGGTCTAAGCAGCCCACTGCCACTACCACATCAACAAGGCTTGCACCCCCACTGCCATGTGGGTCTAAGCGGCCCGCTGCCACTACCACAACAACGAGGCTCGCACCCCCACTGCCATGTGGGTCTAAGCGGCCCGCTGCCACTACCACAACAACGAGGCTCGCACCCCCACTGCCATGTGGGTCTAAGCGGCCCACTGCCATTGCCGCCGCAACAACTGTTGAAAAGCTCCCGACTGGGGGAGGTAACAGCGCGGCAGAGATCGCTGCATCAAAGGATGGATCTTTCCTCACTAAGGAGAGCTGCAGGGCGGCATCAGCTGCTATTCTTGCTGATAGTGTGGGAGCTGCAGCACAGCATCCCCTGCTATTCTTGCTGATAGTGTGGGAGCTGCAGCACAGCATCCCCTGCTATTCTTGCTGATAGTGTGGGAGATGCAGCACGGCATCCGCTGCTATTCTTGCTGATAGTGTGGGAGCTGCAGCACGGCATCCCCTGCTATTCTTGCTGATAGTGTGGGAGATGCAGCATGGCATTCGCTGCTATTCTTGCTGATAGTGTGGGAGCTGCAGCACGGCATCCGCTGCTATTCTTGCTGATAGTGTGGGAGATGCAGCATGGCATTCGCTGCTATTCTTGCTGATAGTGTGGGAGCTGCAGCACAGTATTTGCTGCTATTCTTGCTGATAGTGTGGGAGCTGCAGCACGGCATCCGCTGCTATTTTCGCTGGTAGTGTGGGAGCGGCAGCACGGCATCCTCTGCTATTCTTGCTGATAGTGTGGGAGTTGCAGTATGGCATCCGCTGCTATTTTTGCTGATAGTGTGGGAGCTGCAGCGCGGCATCTGCTGCTATTCTTGCTGATAGTGTGGGGGGTGCAGCACGGCATCCGTTCCGCTGCTATTCTTGCAGCACGGCATCCGCTGCTATTCTTGCTGATAGTTTGGGAGCTGCAGCACGACATCCGCTGCTATTCTTGCTGATAGTGTGGGAGCTGCAGCGCGGCATCTGCTGCTATTCTTGCTGATAGTGTGGGAGCTGCAGCACGGCATCTGCTGCTATTCTTGCTGATAGTGTGGGAGCTGCAGCACGGCATCTGCTGCTATTCTTGCTGATAGTGTGGGAGCTGCAGCACGGCATCCGCTGCTATTCTTGCTGATAGTGTGGGAGCTGCAGCGCGGCATCCGCTGCTATTCTTGCTGATAGTGTGGGAGCTGCAGCGCGGCATCCGCTGCTATTCTTGCTGATAGTGTGGGAGCTGCAGCACGACATCCGCTGCTATTCTTGCTGATAGTGTGGGAGCTGCAGCGCGGCATCTGCTGCTATTCTTGCTGATAGTGTGGGAGCTGCAGCACGGCATCCGCTGCTATTTTTGCTGATAGTGTGGGAGCTGCAGCACGGCATCCGCTGCTATTTTTGCTGTGCCTGCAGGCCACAGAAGGAAACCTCCCGTGCCCCCCCCCCCGGCGGTGAATATGAGAATGATCAGTAATCAGAGCTGTGGTAAAGGAAGCAGAGACCCCACTGCTCCCTGTGAGTCCCCGGGCCTTTGGCAGTGATTCTAACAGTAAGAGAGCACATTGGAAAAAAATAAATGCTGTGCTCTGCGTCAGAGCAAAAATAGAAAGATCCTGGGCCCGATGCACGGTGAAATAACCAGAAGTGCGCCATGCTGGCGAAATGCCAGTAAATTGATAATGGTCCTCTGCAGATCCCAGGCCCATCGTCGGTGAAATAACCAGAAGTGCGCCATGCTGGCGAAATGCCAGTAAATTGATAATGGCCCTCTGCAGATCCCAGGCCCATCAGCGGTGAAATAACCAGAAGTGCGCCATGTTGGCGAAATGCCAGTAAATTGATAATGGCCCTCTGCATATCCCGTGCCCACCGGCAATGAGTTGTGTGAAATGTGCACCGCCCCATGCTGGCACAATGAAACCGTCTGTATATGGCCCTCTAACGATCCCGGGCCACCCAGCGTAGAATTATGCTGGGCTCCAACAGAGAAAGTGAGCGCAGCATGCAGGAGCATGTCTAGTTTCCCCAAAGAGAGAAGGTGAGCGCAGCATGCAGGAGCATGTCTAGTTTCCCCCCAACAGAGAAAGTGAGCGCAGCATGCTGGAGCATGTCTAGTTTCCCCCAACAGAGAAAGTGAGCGCAGCATGCAGGAGCATGTCTAGTTTCCCCCAACAGAGAAAGTGAGCACAGCACGCAGGAGCATATCTAGTTTCCCCCAATAGCGATAGTGAGCGCAGCGTGCAGGAGCATGTCTAGTTTCCCCCAATAGCGATAGTGAGCGCAGCATGCAGGAGCATGTCTAGTTTCCCCCAACAGAGAAAGTGAGCACAGCACGCAGGAGCATATCTAGTTTCCCCCAATAGCGATAGTGAGCGCAGCGTGCAGGAGCATGTCCGGTTTCCCCCAATAGAGAAAGTGCAGGAGCATGTCTAGTTTTCCCCAACAGAGAAAGTGAGCGCAGCGTGCAGGAGCATGTCTAGTTTTCCCCAATAGAGATAGTGAGCGCAGCGTGCAGCAGCATGTCTAGTTTCCCCCAACAGAGAAAGTGAGCGCAGCATGCAGGAGCCTGTCTAGTTTCCCCCAACAGAGAAAGTGAGCGCAGCATGCAGGAGCATGTCTAGTTTTCCCCCAATAGAGAAAGTGAGCGCAGCGTGCAGCAGCATGTCTAGTTTCCCCCTCCATTCAGCCCATGACCCCCAGACCATGACCCGTTGTAGTGAACCTAACAGAAATGAAAGCCTCTACACAGCTGGGCACCCAAATGCTATAAGAACTAGTGCTGCAGCAATTCAGGCCAGACAGATGTCAGAGCTGAAGTGGCCCCCCCCTCCCCCCGGAATGACGAGGGCGGAGAAACATGAAGCACTCCCTGGTCAGAGCCTAATGTATTTGTTTGTTTGTATAGCGCTGGAGCCCCCAGGCATCAGGGTGCAGAATGGAAGAGAAGAAGAGTGGAAAGTGGAGGGTATTGGTAAGAAAAAACCTTGTTATTCAAATAGAATGGTTTTCAGGCGTTTTCTGAAGCTAAGAAGGTCTGGATATGCACGTAGATCTATAGGCAGGTTCCATGCTCGGGTAGCCAGAGCAGGGAAGGATCCGCACGTAGTTCTGTAGGCTGGTTGCTCCATGCTCGGGTAGCCAGAGCAGGGAAGGATCCGCACGTAGTTCTGTAGGCAGGTTGTTCCATGCTCGGGTAGCCAGAGCAGAGAAGGATCCGCACGTAGTTCTGTAGGCAGGTTGTTCCATGCTCGGGTAGCCAGAGCAGCGAAGGATCCGCACGTAAATCTATAGGCAGGTTGTTCCATGCTCGGGTAGCCAGAGCAGGGAAGGATCCGCACGTAGTTCTGTAGGCAGGTTGTTCCATGCTCGGGTAGCCAGAGCAGGGAAGGATCCGCACGTAGTTCTGTAGGCAGGTTGTTCCATGCTCGGGTAGCCAGAGCAGCGAAGGATCCACACGTAGATCTATAGGCAGGTGGTTCCATGCTCGGGTAACCAGAGCAGGGAAGGATCCACACGTAGTTCTATAGGCAGGTTGTTCCATGCTCAGGTAACCAGAGCAGGGAAGGATCCACACGTAGATCTATAGGCAGGTTGTTCCATGCTCGGGTAGCCAGAGCAGGGAAGGATCCACAAGTAGTTCTATAGGCAGGTTGCTCCATGCTCGGGTAGCCAGAGCAGGGAAGGATCGGCATGTAGTTCTATAGGCTGATTGCTCCATGCTCGGGTAGCCAGAGCAGGGAAGGATCTGCACGCAGTTCTATAGGCAGGTTGTTCCGGCTCGGCTAGCCAGAGCAGGGAAGGATCTGCACGTAGTTCTATAGGCAGGTTGCTCCATGCTCGGGTAACCAGAGCAGGGAAGGACCTGCATGTAGTTCTATAGGCAGGTTGTTCCATGCTCGGGTAGCCAGACCAGGGAATAATCTGCATGTAGATCTATAGGCAGGCTCCATGCTCGGGTAGCCGGAGCTGGGAAGGATCTGCACGTAGTTCTATAGGCAGGTTGTTCCATGCCTGGGTAGCCGGAGCAGGGAAGGGTCCACACGTAGTTCTATAGGCAGGTTCCATGCGCACGTAGCCAGAGCAGGAAAGGATCCACACGTAGATCTATAGTCAGGTTCTTCCGTGCTCGGGTAGCCAGAGCAGGGAAGGATCCATATGTAGTTCTATAGGCAGGTCCATGCTCGGGTAGCCAGAGCAGGGAAGGATCCGCACGTAGATCTATAGGCAGGTTGTTCCATGCGTGGGTAACCAGAGCAGGGAAGGATCCGCACGTAGATCTATAGGCAGGTTGTTCCATACTCGGGTAGCCGGAGCAGGGAAGGATCTGCACGTCGTTCTATGGGCAGGGTGTTCCATGCTCAGGTAGCCGGAGCAGGGAAGGATCCGCACGTAGTTCTATAGGCAGGTTATTCCATGCGCGGGTAGCCAGAGCAGCGAAGGATCCGCACGTAAATCTATAGGCAGGTTGTTCCATGCTCGGGTAGCCAGAGCAAGTAAGGATTCACACGTACATCTATAGGCAGGTTGTTCCATGCTCGGGTAGCCAGAGCAGGGAAGGATCCGCACGTAGTTCTGTAGGCAGGTTGTTCCATGCTCGGGTAGCCAGAGCAGGGAAGGATCCGCACGTAGTTCTGTAGGCAGGTTGTTCCATGCTCGGGTAGCCAGAGCAGCGAAGGATCCGCACATAGATCTATAGGCAGGTGGTTCCATGCTCAGGTAGAAAGAGCTGGGAAGGATCCACAAGTAGTTCTATAGGCAGGTTGCTCCATGCTCGGGTAGCCAGAGCAGGGAAGGATCGGCATGTAGTTCTATAGGCTGGTTGCTCCATGCTCGGGTAGCCAGAGCAGGGAAGGATCTGCACGCAGTTCTATAGGCAGGTTGTTCCGGCTCGGCTAGCCAGAGCAGGGAAGGATCTGCACGTAGTTCTGTAGGCAGGTTGTTCCATGCTCAGGTAGCCATAGCAGCGAAGGATCTGCATGTAGATCTATAGGCAGGTTGTTCCATGCTCGGGTAGCCAGAGCAGGGAAGGATCTGCACGTAGTTCTATAGGCAGGTTGCTCCATGCTCGGGTAACCAGAGCAGGGAAGGATCTGCATGTAGTTCTATAGGCAGGCTCCCTGCTCGGGTAGCCGGAGCTGGGAAGGATCTGCACGTAGTTCTATAGGCAGGTTCCATGCGCACATAGCCAGAGCAGGAAAGGATCCACACGTAGATCTATAGTCAGGTTGTTCCGTGCTCGGGTAGCCAGAGCAGGGAAGGATCCATATGTAGTTCTATAGGCAGGCTCCATGCTCGGGTAGCCGGAGCAGGAAAGGATCCGCACGTAGTTCTATAGGCAGGTCCATGCTCGGGTAGCCAGAGCAGGGAAGGATCCGCACGTAGATCTATAGGCAGGTTGTTCCATGCGTGGGTAACCAGAGCAGGGAAGGATCCGCACGTAGATCTATAGGCAGGTTGTTCCATACTCGGGTAGCCGGAGCAGGGAAGGATCTGCACGTTGTTCTATGGGCAGGTTGTTCCATGCTCGGGTAGCCGGAGCAGGGAAGGATCCGCACGTAGTTCTATAGGCAGGTTAATCCATGCGCGGGTAGCCGGAGCAGGGAAGGATCTGCACGTAGATCTATGGGCAGGTTCCATGCTCAGGCAGCCAGAGCAAGTAAGGATCCACACGTACATCTATAGGCAGGTTGTTGCATGCGCGGGTTACCAGAGCAGGGAAGGATCCGCACATAGATCTATAGGCAGGTTCCATGCTCGGGTAGCCAGAGCAGGGAAGGATCTGCACGTAGTTCTATAGGCAGGTTCCATGCTCGGGTAGCCAGAGCAGGGAAGGATCCGCGCATAGATCTATAGGCAGGTTCCACGCTCGGGTAGCCAGAGCAGGGAAGGACCCGCGCGTAGTTCTATAGGCAGGTTCCATGCTCGGGTAGCCAGAGCCGGGAAGGATCCGCACATAGTTCTATAGGCAGGTTCCATGCACGGGTAGCCAGAGCAGGGAAGGATCCGCACGTAGTTCTATAGGCAGGTTCCATGCTCGGGTAGCCAGAGCAGGGAAGGATCCGCACGTAGTTCTATAGGCAGGTTCCATGCTCAGGTAGCTGGAGCAGGGAAGGATCTGCACGTAGATCTATAGGCAGGTTGTTCCATGCTCAGGTAACCAGAGCAGGGAAGTCTCTGCACCTAGTTCTATAGGCAGGTTGTTCCATGCTCGGGTAGCCGGAGCAGGGAAGGATCCACACGTAGTTCTATAGGCAGGTTGTTCCATGCTCGGGTAGCCGGAGCAGGGAAGGATCCGCACGTAGATCTATAGGCAGGTTGTTCCATGCGTGGGTAACCAGAGCAGGGAAGGATCCGCACGTAGATCTATAGGCAGGTTGTTCCATACTCGGGTAGCCGGAGCAGGGAAGGATCTGCACGTTGTTCTATGGGCAGGTTGTTCCATGCTCGGGTAGCCGGAGCAGGGAAGGATCCGCACGTAGTTCTATAGGCAGGTTATTCCATGCGCGGGTAGCCTGAGCAGGGAAGGATCTGCACGTAGATCTATGGGCAGGTTCCATGCTCAGGCAGCCAGAGCAAGTAAGGATCCACACGTACATCTATAGGCAGGTTGTTGCATGCGCGGGTTACCAGAGCAGGGAAGGATCCGCACATAGATCTATAGGCAGGTTCCATGCTCAGGTAGCCAGAGCAGGGAAGGATCTGCACGTAGTTCTATAGGCAGGTTCCATGCTCGGGTACCTTCATTGGCTCCCATGTGAAGCCAGGATTTGTTTCAAGGCACTCACCATTGTACAAAAGTGTCACTATGGGCAGACCCCAGTCTATTTTAAAACCTGCATAAAAGCCCACGCTTCCAGGAGAACTACCAGATCTAGCGAGGGCATCTGTATGACGGGTCCTAGAAGTAAGCGGTCTAGAGGCCTGGGAAGATCCTTCCCTGCTCTGGCTTCCCGAGCATGGAACAACCTGCCTATAGAACTACGTGCAGATACTTCCCTGCTCTGGTTACCTGAGCATGGAACAACCTGCCTATAGATCTACGTGCGGATCCTTCCCTGCTCCAGCTACCCGAGCATGGAACCTGCCTATATATCTATATATATATATATATATCTCCCGCATAGATCTATAGGCAGGTTCCATGCTCGGGTAGCCGGAGCAGGGAAGGATCTGCACGTAGTTCTATAGGCAGGTTGCTCCATGCTCGGGTAACCAGAGCAGGGAAGGATCTGCATGTAGTTCTATAGGCAGGCTCCATGCTCGGGTAGCCGGAGCTGGGAAGGATCTGCACGTAGTTCTATAGGCAGGTTGTTCCATGCTTGGGTAGCCGGAGCAGAGAAGGGTCCACACGTAGTTCTATAGGCAGGTTCCATGCGCACATAGCCAGAGCAGGAAAGGATCCACACGTAGATCTATAGTCAGGTTGTTCCGTGCTCAGGTAGCCAGAGCAGGGAAGGATCCATATGTAGTTCTATAGGCAGGCTCCATGCTCGTGTAGCCGGAGCAGGAAAGGATCCGCACGTAGTTCTATAGGCAGGTCCATGCTCGGGTAGCCAGAGCAGGGAAGGATCCGCACGTAGATCTATAGGCAGGTTGTTCCATGCGTGGGTAACCAGAGCAGGGAAGGATCCGCACGTAGATCTAGAGGCAGGTTGTTCCATACTCGGGTAGCCGGAGCAGGGAAGGATCTGCACGTTGTTCTATGGGCAGGTTGTTCCATGCTCGGGTAGCCGGAGCAGGGAAGGATCCGCACGTAGTTCTATAGGCAGGTTATTCCATGCGCGGGTAGCCGGAGCAGGGAAGGATCTGCACGTAGATCTATGGGCAGGTTCCATGCTCAGGCAGCCAGAGCAAGTAAGGATCCACACGTACATCTATAGGCAGGTTGTTGCATGCGCGGGTTACCAGAGCAGGGAAGGATCCGCACATAGATCTATAGGCAGGTTCCATGCTCGGGTAGCCAGAGCAGGGAAGGATCTGCACGTAGTTCTATAGGCAGGTTCCATGCTCGGGTAGCCAGAGCAGGGAAGGATCCGCGCATAGATCTATAGGCAGGTTCCATGCTCGGGTAGCCAGAGCAGGGAAGGATCCGCGCGTAGTTCTATAGGCAGGTTCCATGCTCGGGTAGCCAGAGCAGGGAAGGATCCGCACATAGTTCTATAGGCAGGTTCCATGCACGGGTAGCCAGAGCAGGGAAGGATCCGCACGTAGTTCTATAGGCAGGTTCCATGCTCGGGTAGCCAGAGCAGGGAAGGATCTGCACGTAGTTCTATAGGCAGGTTCCATGCTCAGGTAGCTGGAGCAGGGAAGGATCTGCACGTAGATCTATAGGCAGGTTGTTCCATGCTCAGGTAACCAGAGCAGGGAAGTCTCTGCACCTAGTTCTATAGGCAGGTTGTTCTATGCTCGGGTAGCCGGAGCAGGGATGGATCCACACGTAGTTCCATAGGCAGGTTGTTCCATGCTCGGGTAGCCGGAGCAGGGAAGGATCCACACGTAGTTCTATAGGCAGGTTGTTCCATGCTCGGGTAGCCGGAGCAGGAAAGGATGCGCACGTAGATCTATAGGCAGGTTGTTCCATGCGTGGGTAACCAGAGCAGGGAAGGATCCGCACGTAGATCTATAGGCAGGTTGTTCCATACTCGGGTAGCCGGAGCAGGGAAGGATCTGCACGTTGTTCTATGGGCAGGTTGTTCCATGCTCGGGTAGCCGGAGCAGGGAAGGATCCGCACGTAGTTCTATAGGCAGGTTATTCCATGCGCGGGTAGCCGGAGCAGGGAAGGATCTGCACGTAGATCTATGGGCAGGTTCCATGCTCAGGCAGCCAGAGCAAGTAAGGATCCACACGTACATCTATAGGCAGGTTGTTGCATGCGCGGGTTACCAGAGCAGGGAAGGATCCGCACGTAGATCTATAGGCAGGTTCCATGCTCGGGTAGCCAGAGCAGGGAAGGATCTGCACGTAGTTCTATAGGCAGGTTCCATGCTCGGGTACCTTCATTGGCTCCCATGTGAAGCCAGGATTTGTTTCAAGGCACTCACCATTGTACAAAAGTGTCACTATGGGCAGACCCCAGTCTATTTTAAAACCTGCATAAAAGCCCACGCTTCCAGGAGAACTACCAGATCTAGCGAGGGCATCTGTATGACGGGTCCTAGAAGTAAGCGGTCTAGAGGCCTGGGAAGATCCTTCCCTGCTCTGGCTTCCCGAGCATGGAACAACCTGCCTATAGAACTACGTGCAGATACTTCCCTGCTCTGGTTACCTGAGCATGGAACAACCTGCCTATAGATCTACGTGCGGATCCTTCCCTGCTCCAGCTACCCGAGCATGGAACCTGCCTATATATATATATATATATATATATATCTCCCGCATAGATCTATAGGCAGGTTCCATGCTCGGGTAGCCAGAGCAGGGAAGGATCTGCACGTAGTTCTATAGGCAGGTTGCTCCATGCTCGGGTAACCAGAGCAGGGAAGGATCTGCATGTAGTTCTATAGGCAGGCTCCATGCTCGGGTAGCCGGAGCTGGGAAGGATCTGCACGTAGTTCTATAGGCAGGTTGTTCCATGCTTGGGTAGCACGTAGTTCTATAGGCAGGTTCCATGCGCACATAGCCAGAGCAGGAAAGGATCCACACGTAGATCTATAGTCAGGTTGTTCCGTGCTCAGGTAGCCAGAGCAGGGAAGGATCCATATGTAGTTCTATAGGCAGGCTCCATGCTCGGGTAGCCGGAGCAGGAAAGGATCCGCACGTAGTTCTATAGGCAGGTCCATGCTCGGGTAGCCAGAGCAGGGAAGGATCCGCACGTAGATCTATAGGCAGGTTGTTCCATGCGTGGGTAACCAGAGCAGGGAAGGATCCGCACGTAGATCTATAGGCAGGTTGTTCCATACTCGGGTAGCCGGAGCAGGGAAGGATCTGCACGTTGTTCTATGGGCAGGTTGTTCCATGCTCGGGTAGCCGGAGCAGGGAAGGATCCGCACGTAGTTCTATAGGCAGGTTATTCCATGCGCGGGTAGCCGGAGCAGGGAAGGATCTGCACGTAGATCTATGGGCAGGTTCCATGCTCAGGCAGCCAGAGCAAGTAAGGATCCACACGTACATCTATAGGCAGGTTGTTGCATGCGCGGGTTACCAGAGCAGGGAAGGATCCGCACATAGATCTATAGGCAGGTTCCATGCTCGGGTAGCCAGAGCAGGGAAGGATCTGCACGTAGTTCTATAGGCAGGTTCCATGCTCGGGTAGCCAGAGCAGGGAAGGATCCGCGCATAGATCTATAGGCAGGTTCCATGCTCGGGTAGCCAGAGCAGGGAAGGATCCGCGCGTAGTTCTATAGGCAGGTTCCATGCTCGGGTAGCCAGAGCAGGGAAGGATCCGCACATAGTTCTATAGGCAGGTTCCATGCACGGGTAGCCAGAGCAGGGAAGGATCCGCACGTAGTTCTATAGGCAGGTTCCATGCTCGGGTAGCCAGAGCAGGGAAGGATCCGCACGTAGTTCTATAGGCAGGTTCCATGCTCAGGTAGCTGGAGCAGGGAAGGATCTGCACGTAGATCTATAGGCAGGTTGTTCCATGCTCAGGTAACCAGAGCAGGGAAGTCTCTGCACCTAGTTCTATAGGCAGGTTGTTCTATGCTCGGGTAGCCGGAGCAGGGAAGGATCCACACGTAGTTCCATAGGCAGGTTGTTCCATGCTCAGGTAGCTGGAGCAGGGAAGGATCCACACGTAGTTCTATAGGCAGGTTGTTCCATGCTCGGGTAGCCGGAGCAGGGAAGGATCCGCACGTAGATCTATAGGCAGGTTGTTCCATACTCGGGTAGCCGGAGCAGGGAAGGATCTGCACGTTGTTCTATGGGCAGGTTGTTCCATGCTCGGGTAGCCGGAGCAGGGAAGGATCCGCACGTAGTTCTATAGGCAGGTTGTTGCATGCGCGGGTTACCAGAGCAGGGAAGGATCTTCCCAGGCCTCTAGACCGCTTACTTCTAGGACCCGTCATACAGATGCCCTCGCTAGATCTGGTAGTTCTCCTGGAAGCGTGGGCTTTTTTGCAGGTTTTAAAATAGACTGGGGTCTGCCCATAGTGACACTTTTGTACAATGGTGAGTGCCTTGAAACAAATCCTGGCTTCACATGGGAGCCAATGAAGGCTTTTTCTGTGTGCTGTGATTGGTTTTTGTCTGTGCCCATCTTTTACAATATGAACAGCATCGTTTTGTAGCACCTGCAGGCGTCCTAAGCCTCCCTTGCTAGCGCCAACATGCAGTGCACTGCAGTAGTCTATCCCAGGCATGATCAGTGCTCTCACCTGGGTCGTGCAGTGCTAGCGCCAATATGCAGTGCACTGCAGCAGTCTATCCTAGACATGATCAGTCCTCTCACCAGGGTCGTGCAGTGCTAGCGCCAATATGCAGTGCACTGCAGCAGTCTGTCCCAGGCATGATCAGTGCTCTCACCAGGGTCGTGCAGTGCTAGCGCCAATATGCAGTGCACTGCAGCAGTCTGTCCCAGGCATGATCAGTGCTCTCACCAGGGTCATGCAGTGCTAGCGCCAATATGCAGTGCACTGCAGCAGCCTATCCCAGGCATGATCAGTGCTCTCACCAGGGTTGTGCAGTGCTAGCGACAATATGCAGTGCACTGCAGCAGCCTATCCTAGGCATGATCAGTGCTCTCACCAGGGTCGTGCAGTGCTAGCGCCAATATGCAGTGCACTGCAGCAGCCTATCCTAGGCATGATCAGTGCTCTCACCTGGGTCGTGCAGTGCTAGCGCCAATATGCAGTGCACTGCAGCAGCCTATCCTAGGCATGATCAGTGCTCTCACCTGGGTCGTGCAGTGCTAGCGCCAATATGCAGTGCACTGCAGCAGCCTATCCTAGGCATGATCAGTGCTCTCACCTGGGTCGTGCAGTGCTAGCGCCAATATGCAGTGCACTGCAGCAGTCTATCCCAGGCATGATCAGTGCTCTCACCAGGGTTGTGCAGTGCTAGCGCCAATATGCAGTGCACTGCAGTAGCCTATCCCAGGCATGATCAGTGCTCTCACCTGGGTCGTGCAGTGCTAGCGCCAATATGCAGTGCACTGCAGAAGCCTATCCTAGGCATGATCAGTGCGCGCTCTCACCAGGGTTGTGCAGTTGGCTCATCTGCAAAAGTCGAAGGTGGTATTGGGTTTTATTGGGCGTCTGAGCTCAAGGATGCTTGGAAGATCACTCCCAGTGTCTTAACCTCAGCCACGGTCGGAATAGAGTGGTTATCTATAAAGAAGCCAGAGTAGCAGTTGCCGAGTTTCCCTCGGGCCTGAGGCGAGCCAAAAAGAAGCAGCTCGGCTTTAGCTGCGTTCAGGCATAAAACATACATTCCGGATGCAGAATTCTCAGCCCAGCAGTAAACGTGCAAACCACCTCCATGTACACTGCGCACTCCCGACAAAGGTTCCCGGGCCAGGTGGGCGGTGGGAAATGGGCACTGCAAGATAGGAGTGGGAAATAGGCAATGGAAGAACTGGACTGGCACATGCCAAATGCAAAAGCGCATGAGGGTCGCATCTCCTGGTGCGAGTGCTTGTGCGCCCTGCAACGCTTGCAGTATTATACCACAGCCCCTGCCTGGGGGAGAGCAGGTACATGTTGTGCACCGGTACTTGGAGCAAGTGTGACAGCAGAAGAGACAACCTTGCTGTGCCACTGCACAAAGGCATTCAAATGTTATGCTCTGACTATGAAGACACAGGTTGTGAAAAGCCACCATGTACCGATCAACTGACAACAGCTCAATGTGCCGCAACTGCCTGTGTTTTCTGACTCTCACTATCCTCGGGTTCCGCTCAAACCTCAGGTGATGAGAACGTGGACAGAAAAGATGGCCAGAAAGAAGTTTGAACGATGGAGCTCTGTCCAGGATAGTATCCAAGCATCCTCCAATCCTGTGGAGGATGCGAGAGATGTAGAAGAAATGTGTATTGCCGGTGGCAATACTCTTTCTACATCCAGGGTATTCCTGCCAGAGGAAGGGAGAAGAGTGGCTGGTGGTACTCCAGCGAGGAGACCCGGCGCATGGGTAATGCAGAAGCATGTGAGGGTTGCAGGTAGAGGAAGGGAGAAGAGTGGCTGGTGGTACTCCAGCGAGGAGACCCGGCGCATGGGTAATGCAGAAGCATGTGAGGGTTGCAGGTAGAGGAAGGGAGAAGAGTGGCTGGTGGTACTCCAGCGAGGAGACCCGGTGCATGGGTAATGCAGAAGCATGTGAGGGTTGCAGGTAGAGGAAGGGAGAAGAGTGGCTGGTGGTACTTCAGCGAGGAGACCCGGCGCATGGGTAATGCAGAAGCATGTGAGGGTTGCAGGTAGAGGAAGGGAGAAGAGTGGCTGGTGGTACTCCAGGGAGGAGACCCGGCGCATGGGTAATGCAGAAGCATGTGAGGGTTGCAGGTAGAGGAAGGGAGAAGAGTGGCTGGTGGTACTCCAGCGAGGAGACCCGGCGCATGGGTAATGCAGAAGCATGTGAGGGTTGCAGGTAGAGGAAGGGAGAAGAGTGGCTGGTGGTACTCCAGCGAGGAGACCCGGCGCATGGGTAATGCAGAAGCATGTGAGGGTTGCAGGTAGAGGAAGGGAGAAGAGTGGCTGGTGGTACTCCAGCGAGGAGACCCGGCGCATGGGTAATGCAGAAGCATGTGAGGGTTGCAGGTAGAGGAAGGGAGAAGAGTGGCTGGTGGTACTCCAGCGAGGAGACCCGGCGCATGGGTAATGCAGAAGCATGTGAGGGTTGCAGGTAGAGGAAGGGAGAAGAGTGGCTGGTGGTACTCCAGCGAGGAGACCCGGCGCATGGGTAATGCAGAAGCATGTGAGGGTTGCAGGTAGAGGAAGGGAGAAGAGTGGCTGGTGGTACTCCAGCGAGGAGACCCGGCGCATGGGTAATGCAGAAGCATGTGAGGGTTGCAGGTAGAGGAAGGGAGAAGAGTGGCTGGTGGTACTCCAGCGAGGAGACCCGGCGCATGGGTAATGCAGAAGCATGTGAGGGTTGCAGGTAGAGGAAGGGAGAAGAGTGGCTGGTGGTACTTCAGCGAGGAGACCCAGCGCATGGGTAATGCAGAAGCATTTGAGGGTTGCAGGTCCACAGGAGTGCTTGTGTGCCCTCTGATGCCGGCTGTGTCCTGCCAATGGCTCTTACTTGGAGGAGTATAGGAAGTGGCCCAGACACCTTGTCACCTGTGTACTGCCAATGACTCCTGGCTATGGGAGGGAGAGACTGAGGGGCGCCTCCTGCTGCCATGGAAAGACCCATGACCCCTGCCTGGGGGAGTGTGGCCCACACACCATGCCACCAGTGTCTCGCTGCCCCACATATCCCTGGCAAGGATGGGACTCCTGCTTGCTGCATGGTGTGGCCTCTCTGGGGGCGGCGTACCATCTGCCAGCACTGACCGTATCATGGCCCTCCACCAAGAGGGTGCTTGTGCGGCCAAGTAGGGGGATGAGTAACATGCTGCTACTCCATGCCCTGTCAGCATCCAGAGGTATTCCCACCGGGGGGGCTGAACGTGGTGCAGCCTAGACGTCCTGCTACCAGTGTCTTACTGCATGCCCCAGCATCAAGGGCCTAAGATGATGTGGCCCCCAGTGCCACTGGTGCGGTTTTGCTGGCCGCTGAACTGTGCTATCGACTGTCCTGAACTGGTACTAGTGCAAGTTTTAACTGGTTTCCTGCAGCCCTGCAGATGCTTAAAGAGGACTCAGTAAGCATGAGCCTGCATGTAACTTATATGCTTAAAGTGGTGCCAGTTAGAAATGGATGTGAAGCTGTGCCCTGCAGTTTGTTGGCATGCTGTGTAAGGTGCCAGTAGCTTACAATGAATAGACATGCATCTGCGAGGTGCGAGGTGCAAATAACGGCGCATGCACCCAAAACATTCTTTAAAAGTGAATTTCAAAAGACTGCAACATTCCAAAGGCCTTTTAATTGAATTTAGAGACTACTTATCAATGCAGACGACATGCTGAGAATTGTAATTGCATAGAGCTGGGTGAGGCCGGCAGGGCCCGGGTCGGCTTGGGTCAAAGCTTGGACTCTGGCCTGACCCTCCTCTTGCATCAGTGTCCGTCGCCTGAACCCCACGCCGGAAGAATGTTATTTTTGTTTTTAAAAAGAACATGCTCCTTGTTGCGGCTGCCTAACTTCCTGGCCCGCCCCAGCCACTCACTGATTGGCTAGGACAGTTCAGTAATGCCTCCGGCACGACTGTGCAGCAGCTGGTGGTGAATTTAAAGGTAGGTGGGCACAAGAGTTGGTAGCAGTGACTACCAATCCTTTGTGCCCCTCCGGTGCTCGCTCCCATTGCCATTTACCATCCTCCCTCCTCTCCCCAATGTTCCAAAAACACTGGCTCTGCCCCCTTTTCCTACCCCCTGATCACCTTTTCCTACTAGCAAAGATTATTGACAGCCAGCGCGCCATCTTTCTTTATTTCCCGTGGGATCTTGCAGTGTTAATAGCTGAGCGCGAGTTTCTAATTCCTTGGATCTCATGTCACCTATTGCTGGGCGTCTGCTCCTCTAATGCTGATCCCCGAAAGCTGGCACGGCCGACCACTGTGGTCTCTCAATAAAAAGGAAACGCGGGGCATCCCCGCCCTTTCCAATGACATGTTCTTAAGGGCTCTTACAGCCCGCTGTGCGCCGCGGCATGTAGCGGGCAATAATTACCGTTAACGACCTGCCATTGAAAGGGCGGAGATGTCCAGTGCTTGAACGGCCTCCCAGCCCTTTCCAATGGCATGTTCTTAAGGGCTCTTACAGGGCGCTGTACGCCGCCGGCATCTGGCGGGCAATAAGAACCGTTAACGACCTGCCACTGAAAGGGCGGAGATGTCCAGTGCTTGAACGGCCTCCCAGCCCTTTCCATATGCAGCCTGCTAAAGGCTCTTATTGTCTGCGAGGTGACTGGGGCGGGGAGCTGGTAATTAGACGACCAGATCCCCGCATTCGTTTTACCCCACAAATAGAAAGCGTACAGCAGCATTAAAGCAAATGCGGTAATACCGCGCCGCGTTTATTTTAATGCGACTGCAAGCCTCGTAAAACGGATGCCGGGGGGGGGGCTGAGACATCTAATTACCAGCTCCCCACATTTGTGTTGCAAAAAAAACGCCTTGCAGGCGCATTAAAGCAAAGGCGGCAACACCGCGTTTGCTTTGATGTGCCTAGATGGTGCGCCTAGAGGCGGGCTGAGGCAGCCCTCTTTATGTTGACAGTTTGCCCTGTCACCCACCAAGTATTCACTTGTCATGGAAGTTTGGGGGGTTAATATCACGGACTTCATTAATTGTCGCTTTACTTTATCCCATCCTAGTTTCAGTTTTTCTTCAGAAACTAGAGCAGTTTCTATTTTAGGGTTTCTTTTGTTTGGTTTATGCTCTTTAAAGTTCCGGATGGCCGTTTCCCTCCAGTAACTTGTAAATATATAGACAAAAAAAAACGTTTTCATGTTACTTTATATTCCTATTGTATTTTTCTATATTGTTGCTGTTCCCTTTCCCATCTTTTTCATTTTACATTTTTCTAATCAACAACATTATAGACACAATATATTCGAACACGACGTTCAACATTTATTTCTATGTGCCCTTAAGCAAGGCTGACTTTCCATCAAGCGGCTCCGTTTGGGCATTTTCGGACTTGGCCCCGTGTTTATTTATGGCCGCAGCATTGAGGTGGGTTGTCCTTCCCGGCGTGGGCTCGTTTTTCTCCGTGCCCAGCTGCTGTTTATTTATGGCCGCGGCATTGAGGTGGGTTGTCCTTCCCGGCGTGGGCTCCTGTTTCTCCGTGCCCAGCTGCTGTTTATTTATGGCCGCGGCATTGAGGTGGGGTTTCCTTCCCGGCGTGGGCTCCTGTTTCTCCGTGCCCAGCTGCTGTTTATTTATGGCCGCGGCCCAGAGGTGGGGTTGTCCTTCCCGGCGTGGGCTCCTGTTTCTCCGTGCCCAGCTGCTGTTTATTTATGGCCGCGGCATTGAGGTGGGGTTTCCTTCCCGGCGTGGGCTCCTGTTTCTCCGTGCCCAGCTGCTGTTTATTTATGGCCGCGGCATTGAGGTGGGTTTCCTTCCCGGCTTGGGCTCCTGTTTCTCCGTGCCCAGCTGCTGTTTATTTATGGCCGCGGCATTGAGGTGGGTTTTCCTTCCCGGCGTGGGCTCCTGTTTCTCCGTGCCCAGCTGCTGTTTATTTATGGCCACGGCCCAGAGGTGGGGTTTTCCTTCCCGGCGTGGGCTCCTGTTTCTCCGTGCCCAGCTGCTGTTTATTTATGGCCGCGGCATTGAGGTGGGGTTTCCTTCCCGGCGTGGGCTCCTGTTTCTCCGTGCCCAGCTGCTGTTTATTTATGGCCGCGGCATTGAGGTGGGGTTTCCTTCCCGGCTTGGGCTCCTGTTTCTCCGTGCCCAGCTGCTGTTTATTTCTGGCCGCGGCATTGAGGTGGGGTTTCCTTCCCGGCGTGGGCTCCTGTTTCTCCGTGCCCAGCTGCTGTTTATTTCTGGCCGCGGCATTGAGGTGGGGTTTCCTTCCCGGCTTGGGCTCCTGTTTCTCCGTGCCCAGCTGCTGTTTATTTATGGCCGCGGCATTGAGGTGGGTTTTCCTTCCCGGCGTGGGCTCCTGTTTCTCCGTGCCCAGCTGCTGTTTATTTATGGCCGCGGCATTGAGGTGGGGTTGTCCTTCTCGGCTTGGGCTCCTGTTTCTCCGTGCCCAGCTGCTGTTTATTTATGGCCGCGGCATTGAGGTGGGTTTTCCTTCCCGGCGTGGGCTCCTGTTTCTGCGTGCCCAGCTGCTGTTTATTTATGGCCGCGGCCCTGAGGTGGGTTTTCCTTCCCGGCGTGGGCTCCTGTTTCTCCGTGCCCAGCTGCTGTTTATTTATGGCCGCGGCATTGAGGTGGGGTTGTCCTTCCCGGCTTGGACTCCTGTTTCTCCGTGCCCAGCTGCTGTTTATTTATGGCCGCGGCATTGTGGTGGGTTTTCCTTCCCGGCGTGGGCTCCTGTTTCTCCGTGCCCAGCTGCTGTTTAGCTCTTGAAGGCGGGTGGTGCATCATGTTAGTAGTATCCGCCCGCTTGGATACTTATAGATGCATTTCGGGAGATCCTCTGCAGTCCCAGTGTTCCGACGGGCTCCCGCGCCATTCAAAGAATGGCTTCTTGGTGGGGGCCCCCCCTTAGTGCTGACGCCCTCATTTGGGCATGGCGGGAACAAAGGCAAGGGGGGGTGGGGGCCACGCAGGTTAGCACCCAGAAGGGGGGTGGGGTGACCCCATCAGCAGGCGACGCACAGGAAGTATGCCATAGCCGGAGACCCCTAGAAAAGGGGCCGGCTTGAGGTTACGGGTCTCTTCTCTACTTCGCCTGTTATCGTTGCCCTCCCACCCGCCCTTTTTCATGGTGTTGTTTATTGTCATATTTTCTCTTGCAGACACGCCCAGCGAATGTTACATGGTGTCCCGTTAGAAAGTACTGGCGGATACCACAAGGGAACTGCGCCGCCATCAGCTTAGAATGAACGGCGCCCAGGAGTATTAGACTCAGGGAAGGCCCATGTTAAAGGGGAGGGTTAGGGGGCTTGGAAGACCTTCCAACTCCAACGGGGTGGGGGAAAATGGGGAGTGCATCGATGGAAAAGAAAAATTAAGAGGAACAATGAAGACAACAAAGGGGGGAAGGAAGGAAAAGAATTTTGAGTAAACTGGGCTCTGGCAAGTAGCTTGGGAAAGTTGGGGGGGAGGGGAACTGCCTGGGCCTATGGGTCAGAGAGGGGGGGTAGTAAGAGGAATGGGGCCTTCGCAAGTGACAGCTAAGGAGAACTGAAAGTCAGGGTATGCTTGGGAGGGGGGTCCTTGGCATGCAGTGGGAAGTGGCCTAAGAGGAACAAGGGGGGAGTGTTGGGGAGGATCCCTGTTCAAGCGATGGACCTGGGGAGGGATGGGGAAGGAAGGCCGTTGGGCGGGGTGAAGGTAGCTTTAGAAGGGGCTTGTGAGAATATGAGGGTGACTTGGCTTTGGGTGATGCCTTTGTGATAGATCTGCACAAGTATGCCCTGGAAAGACACTTCGATGGCAATTTTGGTTTCGAAGGAGTGGACGCATTGTGGTGTGCTGTGTATGACCGCAGTTTTGCTGACGTGCATGCACTTTGCAGAGACCTGTAAACTTTTCGTACTGTCGATGTTCTCGTCATGCACTACGGTGGTATGCATATGTTTTACCTGGCTTGTTTAGGTTTCCTCCGTCGACTGAAGAGGTTGCTAAATGTCGTAAAGCAGCTTTTTCGCACTGCCAAAGTGCTTTGCTTGTCCATAACTCTAAGAAGAGTATGGGACAATGGTCATGGAGGTTGTTCCGAGCAAGAGTTTGGAAGGTGTCTCTTGAACAGAAGCATGTATACTTTTTTGTCCGCTTGTGGGATGTTCTTCTGCAACAATGAACTCATTAGTTGTGGAAATGCAGAGTTTTTCCAAGCAAATGGCATTTCGTTGTCGCCCATTGGTAATGCTGTTTTGTTTGCCTGTCTACAGGATGCGGTGAAGACTTTACTGTAACAATGTGAGCACAAGAAAAAACAAAAGCATGTTTCACTAGAAGCACCTGCAATACAAAATAAAAAAAGGCTCTTTTCAGAGCCACCCTTACACACAAACTCCCCTACCCTGGTTGCAATTTATACCCCCACGCCCGCACGGAGCACGAAATCCACATCCGGGTATTAGGAGGATGGCCATGGAAATGGGACTGTGCAGGCTGAGGAATTGCGTAAATCCGTTTCTGGGTGTGGTGTGTACATAGAGGACTGATGTAAAGAACTGATACTGTTAGATGGAGAGCTCTTCAATGTGATTGGTGGATGTGTGTGGAACCTTCTAACAGCAACCAATGACGGCGTGCTGGAAAGAAGGAAGAGGAAAGGGAAGAAGGAATGTTTCTGCTTCATTGGGGCACGGCCCTTGCCGTACTTGGAGAAAACGCACGTGCCACATACTACTGTTTTCAGTATGCTACCCATGGGAATGCGACAGTGGGGACTATCGAAAAAGAGGGTGTGGTTCATCGGAAGGGCCCTTAATACTTTTCTCCATTACTCTGCGTAGCGAGCCGGGCTGACATGGTTGCCATTGCTTGCAAAGGCAGTGTAGCAGAGCACATTCGGTCCGACATCAATTACAGGGCAAACCTATGTGGCCTGCTACTGTGCTCTGAAAAGCTACAAACACATTGCAGAGCAGCTCCGGGGTGCAGCCTTTTATAGCGCTGCTGTGGAGAACCTGCACCCGGAAAACAGGCCTACATTGTTCAAAAACATACATACATGTGCAAAGGCACATTCTGGTGTGTTTGCAAGTGTGTACTTTCTGAAACACACTCTGTACATTGCACAACACTGTACTTTTCCGCTGTCCAAGGGTCCAGATTGTGCCCCAAAATAAGGGCCCAGGCGTAGCGTGGGTGCGTTCGCCTTGTGACGTCGCCACTGTTCTCCCTTGGGACGGCTGTTTTGGGTGGAATACATTGTGCGCATGAGCATAAGTGTCCGATGCACACAGTTGCCACTTGTCTACTGAATAATAGTGCGACACACATGTGCGCCGGCCATTTTGGGAGACGCTGGTTGTTTACAGGGTGTAGCAGGTGGGATGTTTATCTGTATAGCTACCTGTAGGACGTGAGCAGGCGCCTCAAGCTAAATAAAGTTTGTTCCCATATGCTGCACAGTGGCGGTGTTACCAGGACACACAGGAACACATACACATGCGCCTACTTGCACAACAAACAAACGTCCGCTCCCACATGTAATTATAGGTGGTGCACAACATGCGGACATGAGGATTGTGCTGGCGTGGTGTTAGGGAGAATCCTCTTATAAGGCTGATTTCCCAAACCTAGTGAGTTCCCCAGCAGCTTTGCTGGATTTTTGACGTTTGTTTTTTTCTCCTGCTAAGAGTGAGACTGTTTTCTTCCCACGCTTAAGCATGATTTGAAGTATGTCTTGACTGTTTGTGTGCTTATGGGGGGCTATGGGGTCTTTCACTCCATAGGGTATCATCTTTTTTTGTATGTGTGTTACACAGCACCCTCAGTGCAGTAACACAAGGGTGTCATAGTGAGCCCCAAACATAGACTCCATACCCTAGGACTGACTACTGTCTCCCAGGGCATGTAAAGTCACCATTGGCTTTATTAGTCCTAAATTGTGAACAGAACCAGTACAAACCATCATATTGTGGAAGTACTGGAAGGGGTTAATAAGATTACCCCTGGGTCTGTCTTCAAGGGGGCACTGTCCAGTACCCCCTTGTCGAGTTTCTGGCTGGTGGCAGTGGTTATCACTCGAAATATTGCACCAGAATATTTCCTATTAGATTTTCCCATTCATTTTAAATGCACCACTTTTTGGTTCAATGTTAAAGATACCGCCGGTTTATTTATTTAATATTAAATCACCGGTTGGGTCTTTTTGCCAGAACTCGGTTCCAAAATGGCGTTTGTGTCCGTCTCTGTAACTCTGACCCAGGTCGAGCCCTTTGTTCCACTATTTTGGTGGGCTTCTCCACAGAAGCCCTCCAAATGGTGCCACTCTGTCTGGGGTCCACAGGATGTGTGGGAGGGGGAATAGGCACCCTGGACTGCGTTGCCTCGGCAACTCAAGTTGCACTCTATTCTGAGTAACAGCTAGGCTGTTGAATGGGGGTTTTTCCGCATAAAAGCAGGGCTTTGGGGACTGGAACTTCAGAAGTCGCCACCGGACCTAAAGAATCTGAAGAGGGGAGAAGGTGAGCCATCTGCAACGACGACACCACCGGTGGATCCCTGCTGCAACGACCTCACAACTTTCCCGACGACAAGAGAAGATCTTCTGCTGAAAGAGTCTTCTTCCTTTGAGCTGGTGGGACCAACCAGTTCGCCATTCACCTTCCAGGACGTCTCTTGGTCGAATCGCCGGTGCCAAGCACCCCGGTGGCCGGATAGTCAAGCTTCACCACTGTGACCGCGAATAAAAGATACACACCTTTTAACCGACGAACTCCGCGGCTGGTTTCATCCCTGGGCAGTGCACGACTCCAAGTTTTTCTCCTCGACGAGATCATCTCTTCCCCTGGTCGAAACAATGAACTGCACCCGCTGCCAGGAACAACTGCCACCGCTGGAGCTTCCTCACTTTTCAAGGTACTGTGTTCCGCCTGGCCTCCCTTTCTACGGATTGCTAAAGGTGACCCTTAAATCCTAGGCTTTCCAATTGGGTTGGCCCCAGACCTTCTAACTTTACCTCTCGTATTGAACCAACTTCTTTTGAACATTTCGCAAAGACTTTTAGTGCCGTTTTAACTGTGTGATCTTGGACACATTCCGCCTTGCTCTCTTCATAGTGGGCCTGGCCTGTGAACTTTGACTCTACAGTAGACTCTGCCTTCGCTAACTTGCTGTTATCTCCTAAAAGTGTTGGTAACTGTTTTATATTCGTGACCTGCCTTTTTCTCTCCGTTTAGTTTAATTATTGGAGTGCCATCTAAATTACGCGCTCACATCTGTTTTGACAAATAGCGGTGTTTTAACCTTGACTTGTCTAATAATTACTACAGGAGGTGTGTATACTTGGTTGATTGTGTTTTTGAACTTGCTTTGCCATATAGTGCTAGTGTAATTTCTAAAGTGTGTGTTAAATAAATAATTATATACTTTTGATACCAAAGCTCTGGTCAGTGTTTGCTTGTTCTACTGTGTTTTTAGCCCTATTGTGTATACTCTGCATACTGCCCTACTCACCTTGAGAGAAGTCTGACTGCTCAGCCACAGCTACCAGGTAAATCTGGGTGGTGCGGACTGCTACCAATTGAGTTTACTGCTTACTCCTGTAGTCTTAATCTTTTTGCAGTGTTCCCTAAGGGAACTGCACAGGATTCTGCCTAACACGTGGTACGGATGCCTAGATTGTAATTGCAGATAGACCGGGCAGGTGCGGTGTCTGTAGGACACCCACACTTTCATAAATTGCGGTCATTCCTACGAGGACTGTGAGCCGTAGTGTCAGAACGGCATTTCAAAAAACAAACAATACCACATTTACACTCAGCAACAATTTAAATATCAACGTTACTTCCACACATTCATACACAGCATTAGGAAAGGGAAGGGTGAGCAGTAGTGGATACTTATTGTGGGGCTTTGGGGATTTCCACAAGTTGGTTGTGAGGGGAGGGGACGAAGAGATTAAGGTATCACCGTACCATCTCCCATCACAAGGATTTTGAGGGGATGGCGGGCTGTGACATGGGGAAGGGGTACACGTGCAGGTCTGGCGGTGCTGTTTTATTTAGTCCATAATATACCCTCGTACGCAATCTTTTAAGGCAGCACAATAGTACACCAACTCTTCCATTTTGGCTTCCAGGCTGTCCATTTAGCTATTTACAGAGTTTATTTCCTTTCCTATGCCCGTATACTGTTGTGGAAGGGGTGTCGCTTGTGCTGCCTTGCTTTCCTTTCCAATATGTTCTCTTACGGAAAAGAAAATGTGTTAGGTGTACATGAAGCAATATATATTACATAATTTACGCTTCACACTTCTGGACAGATAGGGCATAATAGAGCTAAACTCTATGTAAAAATCAAATATGCCCTCCCTGAAACCCTGTTGTATATCCTTCGGGAAGCCTTGGAGGGGGGTAAAACGGATGCCCTGAACACATTCCAGGAGTTAAATTATCAACTCTTTGATAGAATCGGATGGTCTCCCAAATGGGAATTTGGGGAAGGGGCTGTGTTAAAATCTCTCAAGGATTCGATAGAGAAGTGGGACTGAGTTGCCAGCCACGATAAGGTAGCTACTATGAGTTCTCTGTCTTCGTTTGCCAAGATGCCTTTCTCATATAAAAAGCCTCAAAACTATCTGAAATTGATGCCGTCTCAGGCCAATCGTATAATATTTCTGGATATTAGACTTAACTGCTTGAATGTATTAGGGATACGGGGATCCTGGTCTGGTGTTCCAGTTGAGAGAAGGAATTGCAGACTCTGTCTAGATGATATAGTGGTGGAAACTACTGGGCATGTGGTCACCTGCCGTCCGATGATGAGATCGACCTATGACAAATATTTTGCCAAATTTAAATATGATCAGGTATATATTGAAAGTGAAATCTTCCGGCTGAGGTGCCTCTCTGGGATGAATAAAAGTTTGGTCATTGCTATTACCCTGATTTGTAAGGTGGTTAATGAACACCTGCGAACATTTGAAGAGGAGGTCAAATTGATGATGGATCTAGATACCTAGCCTAGAAGTAAAGATGCTAATGGTCACTATGTTTTCTTATTTGACCTGGCTGGGAGGTTGGTTATTGTATGTCTGACAATTGGGCATTATGCCCTTTGTTATTATATATACCACGTGTTTTGATATCGCTTGTGTGACTCGTTCCTAAGGAACCTGCTATGTAAGTTTGCTGTGCTCATTGTATCTTATGTCCTTTGACCTATGTCCTTTATCTTAATTCTTTTTGATTAGTTATAATTTCTAGCCCTGGCCTGGCCTTTTTGTTTCTTTTTATGTGTGTTTGTCTTATGTTATGTAATTAAGTTTAATCTCTTTTAAAATGTTACTGTAATGTGATGTCATCTTTGATGCCCTGGGTGTTAGTCTTAGCAGTGCAAAGTGGTGGCGCGAGTTATGGTTGCTTAGGTTACAATAACTGGCGAATTTGTAATGTTTTTTGGTCTTACTTGTAACCATAAGATGGATAGGTTGTTATTAGTGCAAAGTAAGTGTAACGTTCCTTTCAAGTACTTGTTGCACTGAATTTGATAGGTTTTTCTTAGGGGAACTGAAACATATTGTCCCTTTAACAACGTTTTTTGTCAGTGAATTACATAGCTTTGTAGTAGTGCAACTTACCCATAATGTCCCTGTAACAATGTTTTTTGTGAGTGAATTGCATAGTTTTTTACTAGTGCAATTTAACCATAACGTCCCTTTAACAATGTTTTTTGTCAGTGAATTACATAGCTTTGTAGTAGTGCAACTTACCCATAACGTCCCTTTAACAATGTTTTTTTGTGAGTGAATTGCATAGTTTTTTACTAGTGCAACTTAACCATAACGTCCCATAACAACGTTTTTTGTCAGTGAATATGTATATTCAATAATATAATTGCAAGCGGAAAAAGAATTGCTGCTATGTTTTTGCTAACAAATTAAGCACTTTCTTACGCATTATGCACTTTATTAAGGAAACAGCGATTGTTGCTGTTATGGTTCTGATGCACTAAGCACTTTACAATCCTAATGAAAACAAGAACAGTAATGTTCACCTTCTTTAAATGCATTAAGCACTTTATGATCACAATGCCGGAAAAAACTGCTGCTTTGGTTTTATTTACGAGCAAAGCACTACTCAAGTGTTATATGTTTTCATTGGATCCACAATAATTTTTGTGGTCATAACTCTGATGTATTTTAGCAACATACAAAAAATTGTCATTTTTTGTAAAACTGTATTTTCTACACAGGAAAATAGCCTCTGAAACATGGCTAATCATATTTGCCAGTGAAAAAACATGCCATAACTAAGCTCACACAAGCGTACCACTATTGGTTTAGAAAGTGGCTTAAAATGGCCGCCATGGTATTCGTGTGTAAAATAACAAACAGAATGCATTGAACATGGGGAAAAGAGGAAATAGACATAGGAAAATTGTGGAGTGGAAACCATAGAGACTAAAAATGTCAACGAGTATATGTATCACCTTGGTGTTTGAAACATCTGTACGTGAACAAGCAGCGAGCACGCTTCGAAACGTGTCATACTGAGCGTTCTCCTTTTTATAATCCTTTTTAATGGTTTAATAACCAAATTAATTTTGGACATTGCGAGAGGAAACAACCAAGTCAGGCTGGTTCAGGCTGGTTCTTGAAGTTTCAGCACAGACGTGCGGATCGATTGGAGTGCAGATCCTCCTTTGGGGTGCCGGAGGTCCGGCTGTTGGTCCCCTTTTTCAAATATATATATATGTTTATGTAAATGTTTTTTATAAGTAGAACCAGCCAGATTGATTAAACAAAGGCGCTGTTTGTAATAAAATAAGTTTTCATGTAAATGCTTTTATATGTATACCACTTCAAACTGTATAAACAAAGGATCTGCTTGTAATCAAATACACTGATTATTTATACCAACCAAACATTATTGCGTCTAATTATTTCAAGAATGTATATCACAACATTTTGTATTTTAAATTATTAATTAGAAATTAGACAAGTAAGAAAAGAGGCCATTGTTTAAAAGTACAACATGTTTT
Source organism: Ambystoma mexicanum (assembly GCF_040938575.1). Classification (NCBI taxonomy): domain Eukaryota; kingdom Metazoa; phylum Chordata; class Amphibia; order Caudata; family Ambystomatidae; genus Ambystoma; species Ambystoma mexicanum. The sequence goes on from NW_027182446.1 coordinate 954,759, forward strand.
TTTTTTAATTTAGACATGTACACACTGCTAGTGTTTAGTAACAAGCGTACATTTCTGACAAAAGCTATATACATTTACAGGGGGACGGCGATATTTGATCTTGTTCACAAAATCAGTCACAATCCGATCATTTTGTCTGAGATTAAGAGAATAGGGCTGTATAATGGCCCGCAACAACTGTTTCTCAGACATTTTAGATACAAAGTAACAAGGGTGCTGCCCGCATGTCACATCTTCAGAATTGTTGCACCTGTGTTCTATTATAATGTAATATGGGTGATATATGTTTAACATAGGCCAGTAGAGCAGCACCGTATATAGGGTGGCTTGGGAAGTTCCCCAGACTATCAGAAACAGTTATTGCACCATTGTCTATAAACATTGCTATCCAGTGGGTGCCTTCTTGATGCTGGGGATCGGTGCTCATCCCAAAGCAGACGGGCCGCTCACCAGGTTTATCCCTTGGAATGTCATCACACGAATACACACCCCGGAATGTTTTCATAGCCTGTTTGTCTTTACATAGGAAACACATGATCTGGTAGGTATCCATTACATATCATATAGCACCTGCCGCTGACTGTTGAGTTCTATGACCGAGTCAAATAGAGCCATTATAATAAGATTCACATGTTTGGTAAATTTGCTGCAAACCGGACCTCAATGCGTAAATTACCATTCCTAATCAGATTATAATGGCCTGATGATACATTATCGAGTCTCACAAATCAAAAGGCAACACGTTTTAACCGCAGTGTCGTAGCCGTCACGAGGTATCACAAATCCTTCATCACGCATGTGCGTGCCGCTGATGGCGACTAGTCCCAGATACTCCCTAATTGTATTTTTGTGTTCAAAACTGGGGCTGTAGGCCTTGGCAGGTATGATGACCCCATCCTTAAAAAGAGCAGCCTTGTTAATGTTGTAATATTTAAAATTAAATGGATTGCTCTCATAATCCCCTGAAAAAGCAGTGTTATTCACAAAACCAATAATGATTATTTTAGGTAGTTGTCCCAGGAAAAAGCTATCTTGACTGGCGACCCAAATGCCCGCTGGTACAATGAAGGTTTTCAAGGATGTCCTCTCCACTGGGTATTTAAAGTTAGATACTTGTAGAGTGTCAGCATGAACGAGTCTGACCGTAGGTGACATGTTCACCCTTTTAATGAATAAACTAGCTGATACTATTACCAGCTTGTATGCTTCTGTTTACGCCATGGTGGTTGGCGGACTTACCCCCCATTCCGAGGTGAGTGGGGCGGTAAGTCCCCATTTACCCATTTACCCATCCCCATTCCCATTTTTGCCCCATAGGGCATAATGGGAGTGGGGAAGGCGTTAATTACGCCACCGTAAATTACGGTGGCGTAATTAACAACAAGGTCCCTTAGCGCCATGGATTTTAACACCTGCTAAAAGCAGGTGTTAAAACCTCCATGGCGCTAAAGGACCTCGTAATCAGGCGGTAAGGGTCGGCGCTGTTTACGCCGCCGTAAACCCCTTACCGCCTGGGTCGTAATGAGGCCCAATGTTGCCACTGAAACCTTCAGCCGAACACTGTCTGGTCTTATATCAGCTTCTTTTTACGACTCGCGGGCTGTGCTGAAATCGTTGGCATTTCCTTTGCCGCCAGAGTCAAGGACAGTACCACAATGGCAACCACTTCTCACCGCCCTGGCAAGCAGGGTGGGAGGGGTCCATGTATCGCTCACATCCGACACCACTCGCCAGCTGCGATTCTCAGTGTTGTGTTTCCTTTCGAGAGGCTTTGCAGGTCTAAGTTGGAAAGGGCAAGGGTAATTCCCTCCTGGTCGTCCTTTCAGATCTCTACGCCTTTCTCCTCAGTTTTAACTGCCTTCCTGGAATGGCTGCTTCCTCGTGCATTCCGGCCTTGCTCAAGTGTGCTCTCATGCTCCGCCGCCTTTTATTCCAGTGGGGAAGGTAAAGGGCAGTCAAGTGTGTGTAGTTATCAGCACTGCCTGACCCTTGTGTTGGGACATGTCAAGTAAATGGCTCTGGTGTTAGTCCATTATCTGTCACAGTGTGAGAAAGTGTTCGGGTTGGAAATGAGGGCGGGATAGAGCTTCTATGTATCCTACGGGGTAGGATGGGGGAAAAGGTGTTCTAAGGAAGGGTATACCGCATTTCACCCTTCGGTGTCCCACTTCTGCTCCCCAAAGACACGCCCATCCAGGGGAACCTCCCGCAGCGGTTCAACCCAGGAAGTGGTTCCAATAGCGATGGCCGTGTCCTGGCCACCTGGATGACAAATACTCTGGGAATAGTGGGTGAGACACCTTCAGGTTTCTCACAGTCCGGGACATTTAAATCACTTAAGCAAGAAACGCAAGCTTGCAGGAGAGAGTTACATGTCTCTGTGCAAAGTGACACCTGGAAGGAAGCAGGTGAAGCTAACCGGCTTAGGAACCTGAAGGGACAAGGCTGCTGGAAGTGGATGACACACAGCAAGAACGCCAAAAGCCAGTGCAGGGCTCCTGGGTACTTGCTGGTGTTGGAGCACAGCGCTTTGCTCACCGGAATCCCATGCGAAGAAGACAAGCACAGCAGAAGCTTCAGGAAGCATGAGAACAGTGGAGAAACGGTTGCATGCAGAAAGCAACAGGAGAACAACAACAGGGGACTGTAGAAGAAGCGAGATGCCATCAAGAACAGTGCGCCCATAAAGGGACAGAGAAAACCGGGATGTATTGGTGGCTGCACCAAACTTAAATTACTGATAGTAAAACCAAAAAAGAGGGAAAATGAACAGTTTCTAAAGCCAGAGAAAGACTGAAAGAGCAGTTTTCTAAGAGGAGAGACTTTCAAGTTAGTCAATACATGCTGCAAGCATATGAGACAAAGACCATATATAAGAAACAATTATATTCGCCAAGGAGGCTAAAAAGAGGAACCATCAAAAGGTGGGAGAGTGGGCAGGAGTTCACATATGAAAAGCCCTGGCAGGAGAGTGTACCAGGTATCCGAATCACACATGAAAAGGAAGACAACCAGTTTGAAAAGAACTTTTGTTGATGACCCAAGGGAACGCAAAGAACTGTTCTTTGCACCCAGGAAAGACGGTCTGACCAATCAGAATCCACCTTTCCCAGGCGAGATTCTGCCTTTACTGCCCGCCGCCATAAAAAAAAGGGCCTTGGTCCCTTTTCAGATTATGTTGGCTATTTTTGAACATATTTTCAATAGCCGGCATCATCTGAAAAGGGACTTAGTCCCTCTTCCATTTTAAGGGTGGCTGCCATTTTTTATGTCATTTTTGTTTTCTTTAGGAGATGCGCTTATGCAGAGTGTATCTCCCGTCATGTAAAAGCAAAAAAAGCTATGCGTATCCTGTTTTAACGGCCCACAGTTCGGGCCTACAAAGCTCAGGCTGGTGGGCTGTTAAACACCATGTCTGACCCAGCAGCGGGGGTGGTTTAAGCTATACTTGTAACCCAAAAAAAGTGATGACGTGTCCAGCGGAAGGGAAAAACCCTCTGGAGCAAGGATGCCCATACTTGAAAGACTTCTTTTTTTTGTGGGAGTTATACATTTTTCCTTTATTTTCAACATTTATACAACACTCAAGGCCAAAGATATTGGGCCTCATTACAAGTATGGCAGTACGGTAACAACAGTGCTGGTAAGCTACTGGCACCGTTGCTACCGTACCACCATATTATGAATTCTGCAATCGGGTGCCTTTCTGCCTGCCAGGGCTGACCTTGCAGGGGACCGGCACCTGCTCGCAGACTTTGACGGTAGCACTGGTTATTAATGCTGCTGGTGCTACCGTCCTCCCCATTCCCATCGAGTCCTATGATCACCAAACAGACCTCCTCCAGACCATCTAGGTCTGCCTATGCCAATTGTATCACTGCACCTCCCACACGTAGAGTACGTGCTGGGGGTTCCAGTTTCCCAACCATGGCCGCAACATTTTGGAACACCCTCCCTGCCCCGATCAGGATGATTGATTCTCATGCAGCTTCAAAACCAGGCTATTTGTCTGAATGGCCCATCCCATCATGCTATGTATTCTTCTGTCTGTGTTCTTCCCGTCGCTCATTTACTATTTGTTCTGTAAAGTAACTTATTAGCCTGTAACCAAGCAAACTGTATTAAGCATTTCTCCATGGGCCGCATTCCTGTAACCCTCAAGCAAGCTCTCTTACATGTCCTTATAGCGCCTCAATGCGTGTGGGCTGAAGCGCGTTCTACAAATCCAAAAATAAAATAAATACATAAATCTGGAATAGAGGTGGTCCCACTAATTAAAACAAATGAATCGCCGATGTTTCAGGAGGCAGTTTACACAAAAAGTCAGGGAAAAAGATTTAACACAAATGGAGTTCCTAACAATTTATTTTCAATGTGAACACAGTGACATATTGGCTGAAGCTCAATATTCATTTCATCAGCATTTCACTCAGTGTATGAATCCGGGTGGGAGACTTTTACATTAGACATGTCAGTTTATCCAAGACCAGCTTTATTTTATAAACACTATTTCTTCATGGAATTTAGAGAACAGCTGTGATATCATTAAACCCAAAATGCTCATTTCAGACAGAAAGGCACCATTTCATTTCCATATTTGCATGACTTTTATTGTCTCACAACACAGTGCATATTTCTCTTACATTTGCCCTTTCTACACTATTCACAAAATGACACTTTTCTAAAATACATGTCCACATAATATGACATCTTCTCTGTGCCCTGCTCATCAAACCAATTTCTTTTAAGTTAGTGCTTTAATAGTGGGCATGAACCCTCCCTTGTGTAATCACAACCCCACATGTCGATCCCAGGCTAGGGAACCATCTACTAATCCTAAATACTCCAACAGAGATAGGCAACAGTGTAATACAGTACAGGGGATCCTGAGGAGTAAAGAAAACTGTAGAACATGCTACAAAAAGTGGAAACACTGCAGCATTCAGCGAGGATGGCACTCCTGGTGAGGCATGCATTTCTTGGAAGCTGACTTCTAGAGTAATATTGGAGATTCCAGTTTTATGAATGCCATTATCCATGTTTTCCCTTTGGAAAACAGGCTTTGCTCATGTGTTGTGCCAAGCTTAGTCTAATTGCCATGTGAGAATATAGCCTTCTCCATTTTTATTATTCAGATCCCTGTGTGTTGATGTTGAAAGTAATATTACTTTATGGGGGTGTACAAATTAATTCCCAGTAGAGGCATTTCTAATGGATTCCTTCCTGCCACAGTTTACTCATTTATGATATCCATATTCCAGTGCAGCTGTTCTCTAGAAACATTTTTGCCGTCAGGGAGCTCGGCACGGCTCTGTGCCTCTATGCGCTTTGCACCAGAAGAGACATTGAGGCCAGTGTAAGTAGTGGAGCAATGCCCCATGACCTCCGTTCCTTCTTCCTCATTCATGACTAAACGTGAGCACGCCAGAGACCAGATATCCATTTCCATTCATAGTCATTAGTATGTATTGGTAAGCACATGAACAATGTTATAAGTTAGAGACACACATTTATTTATTTTAGAATCAAGACTATGGGCCTAATTATAACTTTGGCGGTACGGTGTGAACGGTGCATCCATGCTCCCCATCCCCATTCTGCCCTATGGGCAGAATGGGGATGGGGAGGGCGGTAACACCGCCACCCGCGAATGGTCAATTACCGGCCCATTCAACTCGCAATGGGCCGGTAATTGCCCATTCGCAGGTGGCAGTAGCCATGCATGCCATACAGGGACGTCTACCGCCAACCAAGCGTTTGCATAAAAGAGAAAAGTTGAAGAGGGGCCATTAAGAATCACTGCAAAAGGGAGTATACAAATTTGACAATTTTTGATTCAGTGCTGGTAAATAAGACATACCTTATGACTAAACCAGTTCCCACACAACACAGTTATGCATTTTTTTTTACCTGCATGTGTTCTCTGGTGGATAATAAGATGTCCCTTCCAAGCAAACCCTTTCCCACATTCAATGCATTCTTAAGGTTTGCCACCTGTATGTGTTCTCTGGTGCTTACTAAGAAATCTCTTTGTATCAAACCCTTTCCCATATTCAGTGCATTAATAAGGTTTCTCACCTGTGTGTGTTATCTGGTGATTAATAAGATGTTCTTTCCGAGCAAACTCATGTCCACATTCAGTGCACTCACAAGGCTTTTCACCTGTATGCGTTCTCTGGTGCTTACTAAGAACTCCCTTTGTAGCAAACCCTTTCCCATATTCAGTGCACTCATAAGGATTCTCACCTGTATGTGTTATCTGGTGATTAATAAGATGTTCTTTCCGAGCAAACCCATGTCCACATTCAGTGCACTCATAAGGCTTCACAACTGTATGTGTTCTCTGCTGGCTAATACGTTTTCCATTCTGAGCAAACCCTTTTCCAAGTTCAATGCACTCATAAGGTTTCTCACCTGTGTGTGTTCTCTGGTGGATAGTAAGATCTCCCGTCTGAGCAAACCATTTTCCACATTCAATGCACTCATAAGGCTTCACACCTGTATGCGTTCTCTGGTGGACAGTAAACTCTTGCTTTGTAGCAAACACTTTCCCACATTCAGTGCACTCATAAGGTTTGTCTCCTTTATGTGTTCTATGGTGGATAATAAGATCTCTGTTTGTAGCAAACCCTTTCTCACATTCAGTGCACTCATGAGGTTTGTCACCTGTATGTGTTATCTGGTGATTAATAAGATGTTCTTTCCGAGCAAACCCATGTCCACATTCAGTGCACTCATAAGGTTTCTCACCTGTATGTGTTTTCTGGTGATTAATAAGATGTCCTTTCTGAGCAAACACATGTCCACATTCAGTGCACTCATAAGGTTTCTCACCTGTATGTGTTCTATGGTGCCTAATAAGGTGTCCTCTCCGAGCAAATCCTTTTCCACATTCAATGCACTCATAAGGCTTCTCACCTGTATGCATTATCTGGTGCCTAATAAGTTGTCCTTTCTGAGCAAATCCTTTTCCACATTCAATGCACTCATAAGGCTTCTCACCTGTATGCGTTCTCTGGTGGACAGTAAGCTCTTGCTTTGTAGCAAACCCTTTCCCACATTCAGTGCACTCATAAGGTTTCACACCTGTATGTGTTCTCTGGCGGATAGTAAGCTCTTGCTTTGTTGCAAACCCTTTCCCACATTCAGTGCACTCATAGGGTTTGTCACCTGTATGTGTTCTCTGGTGGATAGTAAGATATCTGTTTGTAGCAAACCCTTTCCCACATTCAGTGCACTCATAAGGTTTGTCACTTGTATGTGTTCTCTGGTGGATAGTAAGATCTCCCTTCTGAGAAAACCCTTTTCCACATTCAATGCACTCATAAGGCTTCTCACCTGTATGTGTTCTCTGGTGGATAGTAAGCTCTTGCTTTGTAGCAAACCCTTTCCCACATTCAGTGCACTCATAAGGCTTATCACCTGTATGCTTTCTCTGGTGCCTAATAAGTTTTCCTTTCTGAGCAAATCCTTTTCCACATTCAATGCACTCATAAGGATTCTCACCTGTATGCGTTCTCTGGTGGATAGTAAGCTCTTGCTTTGTAGCAAACCCTTTCCCACATTCAGTGCACTCATAAGGTTTCTCACCTGTATGCGTTCTCTGGTGGATAGTAAGCACTTGCTTTGTAGCAAACCCTTTCCCACATTCAGTGCACTCATAAGGCTTATCTCCTGTATGTGTTCTCTGGTGGCTACTAAGAGCTACCTTCTGAACAAACCCTTTCCCACATTCAACGCACTCATAAGGTTTCTCACCTGTATGTGTTCTCTGGTGATTAATAAGGTGTTCTTTCCGAGCAAACCCATGTCCACATTCAGTGCACTCATAAGGCTTCTCACCTGTATGTGTTCCCTGGTGGATAGCAAGCTCCCCCTTTGTAGCAAACCCTTTCTGACATTGAATGCACTCATAAGGTTTGTCACCTTTATTCATTTGCTGGTGGCTAATAATGACGTCCATTTGCATGATACAGTTATCAAATTCAGTGCACTGATAAATAAGGTTTTTCACCTATGTCCTCATATGGGCAGTAAGTATGCTCTCAAGATGGCTATTGTTCCCACATTTTGTGCACATGTAACGTGTCTTGCCAGTTTATTTTGTCAGGTGCCTTCTCTTAAGAGGAGCCTTTTCAATTAACCTTTTCCAAATTCAGAGCTCAAATGAAAAATGCTTTCCTTACTGCACATAACACATTGTCATTTTCATGCTAGATATACCTCTCCCCCAGGATTTACAGAATGAACACGCTTGGTCACTGGATGTTACCACAAAGTGGTTGCATGGATGGAAGCCATCATGTATCAACAGGCTTCGCTGCCCAGTTCCTTTATACTCTGAAAAGGCAACTTGACCACAAATGTGCGCACTTCTAAGATGCTTGGAAATTGCATATTCCAACAATGAGGCTTTTCACCGCGATAGTCCAGAGAATCGAACAATCACTGGTTTTGCATTTCTGGGGCAGTCACCTATTAACATAAAAGGAGAAGCACATTATTAGTTTCAATACGTTCACAATCGCAGGCAGCATATTTAATAAGACTCTACTCAGTAGTAGTGATGTTAACTCCTCATGTAGTAACTTATTTGACTTTGAAGTGCAATCTATTGGGGAAAAGGCACCCTAATAGGTGGCAGAGAAGTGGTGCTCCAATGGGAACATTTAGTGGAACAGAGGTAACATGCAGCAGGAATAATACGATTCATTTTTATTTTGAAATGTTTTGCATCCAAAACACTAGGGAAAAACACAGGCTTGGTGAAGAAACATTTTAAATGCATATTTTATATATTTATTCAGAAATGACTAAATTAGCACATGGAAGCTCCCATTTTCCATACACAAATGATAAAAGGCAGCTGTTTGCCACCAATCAGACGCCTGCTTGACCAGTCCATTATGTAATCACTGATGACTTGTGTATTGGCCCAAACATGAATAATATAACCAACAGCACAATCTAGGAAACAAGGACAGAATTGTGATTTAAAAAAGGAAAGCGCCAATCTCTTCCCATGGTGAGAATGGCTCAGGTCATGCTGCCACTACATTCAAAACATTGACTTTAAACCTAGATAAACTGGAGATGAGGGATGGATTTGGAGTTTGTGTCAGAGACCAAAAGAATAAAAAGTATGAAAGACTCTGTGAACTCCACAATATCACCCAATTTGCCTTCCTAATTGTTATATAAATGCCACCTTGCCAAGTACTAAATTTAATTGGCCAGAGGATCCCACTTCCGTTTCCCTGTTCAAAATACCACAGTGTCGTTTTCAGGAGGTGGTACACACTGTTTTACTGTTAAGGAGTGGGTGTAAATGGGTCTGTTACTTACCAGGCTCCCCTAACCTGACCCAGACCCTTTTTTGTGGATTCTGATCCTTGCACCTTAGGTTCAATCTCAGCGTGCCCGTGTATCCTCTGTGCTGTGACCAACAACTGCTTTCATCACATCCCTGGTAACTAATGGGGATGTTGCCCCATCACCATTGATATCCACAAATTGATGCCACCCTTCAGTGATTACACACATGATTCCCGTTGATCTAATGTGGAGATTCTACTCAACCTACTCCAGGGGAATCTGCTCAACATAATCCCACAGATCCATGATCTGAAAGGGTGAGAATTCTAAAGCTGGCATCTCTTGCAACCCATATGGCAGCGACCCTGGTATAAGATGTATGTACGTGTTAATAGTATGCATAGTCATCCCAACTGTCCACCTGTTTCTCTGCCAGACCAACATTTATTGTGTGTCTAGTGTAGGTATTGCGGGTCTAGTGTAGGTATTGCATGTCTGGTGTAGGTATTATGTGTCTAGTGTAGGTATTGCGGGTCTAGTGTAGGTATTGCATGTCTGGTGTAGGTATTGTGTGTCTAGTGTAGGTATTGCGGGTCTAGTGTAGGTATTGCGGGTCTAGTGTAGGTATTGCGGGTCTAGTGTAGGTATTGTGGGTCTAGTGTAGGTATTGTGTGTCTAGTGTAGGTATTGTGTGTCTAGTGTAGGTATTGTGTGTCTAGTGTAGGTATTGTGTGTCTAGTGTAGGTATTGTGTGTCTAGTGTAGGTATTGTGTGTCTAGTTTAGGTAGCCATCACAACATTATATGCGTGAACCTTTGAGCTTTCCATTATGGGGGACAAACACCAGTTTGAGGTGACACAATGAAGTCTTTTTTTTGGGAGTGCTCTATGCTCAGAGTGGATAATCCTTAGAAGACAAGCTCCCCCTCATCTGTTGTCAGGTGCATCATCTGTGTAGCCACCACCTTAGGCTGTGCAAGCTTACCCACCCTCCAGAAGCAACACCTCTTTTTTAGGCTGTCAAGGCCCACAATATTTAACAATCTTGGCCTAACCATATCCTTGTGTGGCGCACATCAATCTTGAGTCCCCTTTAAATCCAATTTCTGGGCTCCCCGAATGTTGATCCATTTATCTGGCCACAATGTACTATAATTAGCGATTGCAATAAAAAGTAGAATGCCCTGCTGTACCTCAACACCCTCCATCCTAGTCTCTACATGCGTGCTTCTGAACTCGCTTAGTGGAAACTAATAAAAAACTCCATAATTAAGGTTCTTTACTAATAAGCAGAATGAGCCAGAGTCCTGCCCTTGACCCAGTCCCCTCCCAACATAGCAAAGACCATTGATTCATTCACGAGACATATCTTTATCATCTTCCTCTACCACAAATGTAATGCACAGGTTTTCCCACATCCTTGCATTGTTTCACAAGTTGGTGAACTGCTCTCAGCTGGGCTGTCAGGAACCTACAGCTGAACACTACCACAAGTTGGCAAGGTAATTCTAGCAGGAGTAAAGGCTGTGCCTGGCCCAGACACTCTCTCTCCCTGCATCATTAATATCGCATCAGGCTGCTGTGATACTGTGAATAACTTTGCCCGCCAGTGCTTGGTCTATTAAACCACGCCTTCCTGCTGCCTTCAGCCATGTCCATCCCTCTGTACTCTAGTGCCTGGCTATTATCGTCAATGCTTCCTTTTCCCAGGACGTCTGCCCAATGGACCATCCCACCATGGTAGGGGCAAACCTGCAGGAAGCCTCAGCAACGGGTTGGTGGGAGATCTCTGGGAAGCCTAGATATGGATTGCTCATTCGTTCTCTCCTCAGCCTCACAGGTGTTGTATTGTGCTGTTGCCTTCCACAGCCCTCCTCCTCTGCATTGGGTATGTGTGAGGAACGAGGCATACTCCTCTCCCAGACCAGATGATCCATGTCCACTTGCCATTCTGACATTCCCCTGCTGGGTAGTGTTGGAAGGTTTAGGAGTCTGTGTAGGCTCACATGAGATGCCATTTTGGCAAGCATATAGTCTAAGGCGGTGTATATGCAAAGCTATCATAGTATACAATAAGTGGCGAGCACCAACGTTACTTGAGAAAGTAAAAACCAAACTGGGGTGACATCTGTGAAGCAAATCTCATTAATGTTGGTCTCAAATTAATGTATTCTATGCAAATGGACTCCATAAATTTGTTATAAGCAAATCTTTCTCCGTTGGCTAATTGTTAGCTAAGCCCAAATTGTTTGGTTATTACTTACAATCTATTATCGTTGTGTGTTTACGTTAGAAGTATGCAAGATAATTAGCATAAACAGTTGGCACAATGAAATCTCTTGGCACGCTGAAATCCGCGCCTCACTGAAATCTCTTATTCTTCATCCCCCACCCTGACCTCCTTCACTTCTCTCTTACGTCCCTATTCTCCCTCCTACCCACCTTTCCTACCCTCTCTTTTCCTTCTTATGCCTCCTCCTTTCCCCCTTGAAACTTCATCTATATTCCCCATCTTGACTCCCTCTTCTCTTCCCTTCACCCCTCCCTTCACCTTTCTACTACCCAGGTAAATTGTGCTACATATTGCTTCATTGGTTTGTTTCACGTTTGTAAATATGCTTCTATTTCATTATTTTTTGTAATCATGTTGTAATAATGTAAAGCGCTTTGGATTAAAGCGCTATATAAACCTTATAAATACAAATAATAGACTTCACTGCAAATCAATGGACACATTTGAAGACACTAATGAGATTGTTATATTTAATGTGACATTTATATTTAATCGGTTGTCTGTCGACATGCTGTGTTTCCATCCACTTCGAGCTTAGTGTCTTATGGCTACGGCTAGTAGGGGACCTTCATCAGGACAAAAACAAGCATTGGCAAAACCATTCGTTTTGGCTTTTGTATGGACATGGGCTCAGGATTTACCAGGCCCTAGTACCTGGCAATAAAATGATAACAGCTGGAAAATGGTGCGAGTACCTGGCCATATGATGTCAGTGTGTGCCAAATGTCTATCCTATACACAAGCCAAAAGTGTTGGCTTTGCCAGTGCTTTTTTAACAAAACTTCAATGCAAGGAACAGATGTGAGGAGACGTATTGCTTATAAATCGAGCAGCTGAAGGCACACTCAGTGATGGTATCTTTATTACACCAAAGGTTCCTTTACAGCTGCAATTGAGCCATTCTCAGATAAAAAATAACACTGGCAGGCCATATATGCACAGCATAACATTTGATGTTGCTGCTAGACAGATCTATCTCAAATAGGCTTCAGAAGGATGTATTTTGGGTGGGAAGGTTAGGTAGGGAGTGGGAATGGCCATAGAGATTGGCCTGGCAATAGGCAGTCAATTGAGTCAGTAAAATGCCAAACACAGACAAGCTGTGTTTCCCTCACTCCTATCGGATCTCCCTCTTATCGATATTCTAAGGCAAAACATTTGGCTTCTAGCACCAGCTAATACCCAAAACTAAGAAGGGGTGTACAGATAACATGCAATCATCTGGTCTCCCTCCTTTAGTAATAAAGGGAAATAAGATGGTCGGTTTTCACAAAATGGTTGTTCAATATAGGTAAAGAAAGAGAAATAATTTTTCTTAGAGGAGAGAGCTAGTCAATAATTAAAGTGGTATCCATAGTTTGCTAACAAGGTGCTAAACCTTTAAGGTTTGGTTCAGTTGTACAACTATTGAATAGTCAAAGATGATTGTTGCACGAGACGTGACGGAGGGCGTGCTATAAAAGGGCAGGGTGACATTATTGGTGTTCCAACCGCATCGGGAGAAGTACAGAAAAGCCAACTGCTTTTGGGTAGTACCATTCTTTTTACAGGTATTGGTATCAAATAGAAAGTTAAAGACAACAGGCGGTCAATTCAAATGGAAGGCACTCAAATCATCAGGTATTGCTATTATGTGCAAGGTACTTGCACAATTTGGCACGAGTTTTCCTTGCTGGAGCCTTGATACTCCTTCCCACGTTTGGACGCCTCTCACCCTTAACTAGTCATGGTCGCCATTGCTGAGAGGCGGGGGACGATGCAAGAAAAGGGATGGCCATGAGAGGTCAGGAAAAAGCCATTTTTTCTCGCGCGAACCCAAGCACTTCCACTGGCTCCCAGTTTCTGCAAGGATTAAATTAAATTCAAGACCCTCTGCATGTTCCACAAGGCTTTCTGGGGCCTGTGACCCCACTACATCCAACTCTCTCTCCCGAAATACCTACCTGCTAGAGCTCTTTGGTCACTGAGCTCCAACTATCCGCAGATCAGATGTTTCTCCAAGCAGAGAGTAAGGGGAAAGAGCTCTCCTCCACAGGTGGCTTACGCTGGAATGGCCTCGTGAGCCAGATCGCCTTAAGTTCCGGAAGCTTCTCAAGATCCTCCTTTTTCTTTTTCTCTCCCTCTCTTACTCCCCTGCCACAGTGACTCAAGCTCAAGACCTTCCCTTTTCTCTCTTCCTTCCCTCTCCCCTGCCAATTTTACCTCTATGCCCTGGCATGGTTCCTTCAGAGTCTTACAGGGCACCAGCCCCCTTGTCCAGTCCACCCATGCCCTTGTTCTCCCCGGACCCACCACAACCTCCCTCCCTGTCCCCCCCTCCCCCCCTCCGCCTGCACATGACTGGATGGCCATTCCCTCCCTCTCAATTGCACTTAGCTTTGTTCCCCTTCTCTTCCCCGGCCCTGTCCTCGTCACGGGCCCAACTGCCCTGTTCCAGCACTTCGCCCCTCCTCCTGCACTTCTGGTTACTGCACTTGCATGATCTCAATGTCACATGGCCTAGTAAGATCCCTTTTGTCTCTCCTGTTTCTCCCCCTCTTCCCCCCAGCCTTGTTGCACCTCAAAATACTTGTGTATAGGCGCATTACAAATAAACAATATCGAGAACTACCGATTTGCTACCGCTATCCTTACAGTTACATGAAACTACATAGGGAAATATGGTACCCCGACATAACCAGAACAGCCACGTCTGTAGCTCAGTGGACTAATGCATCAACTATAGGGGCCTTTGTTTGACCTCATGGTCACAGGTTTGAATCCTGGCAGGTTCCCTCTGCCCTTCTTCCTTCCGAGATTGATAGGAGTAATAGTAAATTGGGTAAAAATAAACAACTGCTATTAGCACCAAGATGCCCCTACGGGGGTGAATGTGAGCTTTATAAATACACTGGTTATGTTACAGAGTTGCTAGCGCTATACTTAAGGTTACTTGGCACTACATAGTGAAATTTGGTACCCAGCATAACCATAACTACCGAGTTGTGTGGTGGGTCGGAAGAAGGAGTCGGACACACTGAGGACATTAATAAATATCTTTAATGAAATTATAAATAAAAGTCCCATCTTTCCCTATTGGTAGAGGGAATACTCTACCCATCTAAAGGAACGTGCTAGTCAGTTGTCAGGAAGTCCAAAGTAAACGTGTCCTCCTTCCGAACTAACTATCTCACCCTACCACTATATCCAATTAATTTAAATAGACCAGGAGAGTTTCTTATATTTGCCTGGTCTTCTCATCAGATAGTCTCTTTATTTATAACTTTTCTCTGTGGTACAGATATTTCTTGACATAGTCTCCTTGAATCGTCTCCGAGATCAGTTCTTAGTTTTCGTGCTTTCTGTGGTCCCTTGTAGACACTTCCCAGTCTCTAATTTCAGGCTTTCGCGAGTTGAGGTATCTTGACCCCTTATCAGGCTTTCCTAGTTATGAATAGACGGTCTAAAACTCACTCCTCTTTTATCCTGTTCATACAGTGTCTTCCCTACCTCCTAGGGGGACTCGTTTCCACTCTCTGTGTGTTCCCCCAACTGGTTTGGCTAATGCCCCTTTATATATTCTTTTCACTTCTCTTGTTAACTGGCTTCTTTTTACTATTTTGTCCTCAGGGCTGGGACAGGATTCTCATCTGATAATAACCCTCTTTCCTAACCGCAAAGTATAAATTAGTTTTACATAATTGATTAGCAGAGCAGGCTTTTCTAATATGATAAGTCATTTATAACGCATCTGTACACAAGTATTTCTAGGCATGAAAAGCCAAGGAAGGGAGGACAAAACAACAATCTTACTAGGCCTAGTGTCATTCAGAATGTGCAAGTGCAGGGGGAAGGGAGCGGGACAAGTGCCAAGGGGGTGGGAGGGAAAGAGCGAAGGAGAGTGCACATAACTAGTAAATGCTGACAGGAAGTGGCTCATAAATGTAGGTGGTCAAGAGACTGTAGGGTTGCAGATACAGTCCCTTACGTGGCTGGGTAGCCTGAAGGCAGTGCAGGGGCAACTGATCATGCAGGAGCCTGAACCCCATAATATCAGTGGGTGGCAAGGTAGCCAGTATGCGCAGCAGTCGGGGACATCAGCAAAGGTGAGGCAGAGAGAAAGCGGAAGTGTAACATCCCCTTGTCTGACAATCCCCTCTCATTCGTGGGTGAATATTGTTAATCAGTCCTAGGAACCACCACTTAGCGGGACCCAATCCAGGGACTGAAAGTGACCACTGCATCCACGACACCTGGACCCTCTGCAACCAAACTAAGGGATCCCAGTGAATTTAGGAACCCTAGTGGTGGTTCTTAGCTTAATTGGAATAATGGGGACAAGCTTGAATAGGAATTATACCGCGCACACACCCATAACAGGGATTAAGGGGTGGAAGGTAGTCACCCTATCAGGATTGGTGTAGTTCTAGCCAAGGCCCCAGATGCTTTTTTTTTTAAGGATTAAGGTGACTGATTTTAATGGAAAATATAAGCAGTAGAACTTTTACTTACATTGTAAAGAGCATGGCCCCCCTGGACATCCTTTAGGCCCCACCAAAGGGGGGGGGGGCAACTTGTAGGTGGGGGGCCAGAAACAATATGTTTACTTAAAGCAGGGGTGGGGGGACTAAGTATGAAAAGGTTTGGAGACCACTGCACTAGTGTGATCAGATTGGGAAAGGACGCCTAATCTCCCACACTTCACTGGAACAATATACTCATCTGTTGGCTTTAAAGACTCTTGACTCACTACAAAACATATTCTTCAAATTAAAGGCCACTGGGTCTACGTACCTTAACAGGGAAAGGCTCCACGCTAGAAGGCTTAATGGCCACTGGGTCTACGTACCTTAACAGGGAAAGGCTCCACGCTAGAAGGCTTAATGGCCACTGGGTCTACGTACCTTAACAGGAAAGGCTCCACGCTAGAAGGCTTAATGGCCACTGGGTCTACGTACCTTAACAGGGAAAGGCTCCATGCTAGAGGGCTTAAAGGCCACTGGGTCTATGTACCTTAACAGGGAAAGGCTCCATGCTAGAGGGCTTAAAGGCCACTGGGTCTACGTACCTTAACAGGAAAGGCTCCACGCTAGAAGGCTTAATGGCCACTGGGTCTACGTACCTTAACAGGGAAAGGCTCCACGCTAGAGGGCTTATGTGTATGATTGGAGGGTTTACCATGATGAATGGCTGAGCCCAGAGTCTGCTGAATAAAAGCAAGTATAGGAGATTGATTAAATGATCACCATAAAAGCTTTATTTTGACATACAATGTCATTAAAGCACATACAATACAAATTGTAAAAAGAATAAAATAAAAATACAATGAATCTCCACATTTATAAATATTACACCCTATTGCACAGCATTGGTTTATTTTTTATTTATTGAGAATTTGTTAGGAGCTTGTACAAGAAGTAAATTGTGTTTCAAAGCACCCACAGGGAAACAGGGAGGGAACATGGGAGAGAAAACAATACACTGGAGGATAAAGACAAACCTACTAGGCCTTGTGAGCATTCAGAACGTGCAAGTGCAGAGAGGAGAGGGGTAGAGTGGGGTGGGGGGAGGGTCAGTGCTGAAGTGCTTGTGAGTGAGTAGCAGGTGTAAATGTTCAGGCCTACAGTGGCGAAGGCTGTTAAGGTCAAGGCAAGTGCAGCGCGCAGGCAGTGTGGGAGGCGATTAGGTGTGGAAGGCCAGGGCCCCGAACACCAATCACAGCGACTGAGATTCGTAGAGGAGGGAAGAAGGGATGGACGAGGTGAAAAGGAAAGTCTTGAGGAGCTTCCGGAATTTGAGGAGATCTGGCTCAAGAAGAAGGGGGAGGCTATTAAATAAGAGGGAGCCAACTGAGGAAAGAGGCCCTCTGTTTATCGAAACGATGACACGCAGATACTTGGTACCAGTGGAATGTAGAGGTCTAGAGGGTGAGTATTTAGTATGAGCAAGTTGTAGATAGTGTGGCCCCAGACATCCGTATTGGATGATACAAAGGGATTTGGACTTGATCTTTGCAGCAACCCATAGCCAGTGAAGAGTTTTTAGAGAAGGAGAGATGCGGTCCCTGGGCTTGAGGCCAAGGATACATCTTGCTGCCCTATTCTGGATTAGCTGCAGGGGTCATAGAGAGGATGAGGGTAGATTCAAGAGAACGCTGTTGCAGTATTGTAGCCTAGAGAGAACCAGAGCTTTGGTAACAGTGAGCTTTTGTGGGAAAGTGAGAAATGGGAGAATTCCTTTGAGAAGGAAGAGTTGAAAGTTGAACTTCTTGGCAATGTCCTGAATTTGCGGGCGGAAGGAAAGAGGAGTTAAAGATAACTCCAAGGTTTGCGGCTTCAGATGAAGAAGGGGGATAGCCCATAAAGGATGGCCAGTCTTGCTGTCATTGAGGCAGAGATTGTTGGAAGTGCACCAGGACTGGGTGGCAGATAGGCAGTCTGCAAGAGGGTCAGCAGGAAGTTGGAAAATAAATTGTGTCTCATCTGTGTAATACTGGAATCTGGGGGAGAAGGAGGAAATGAGGAGTGCCAGCTGAGAAAGTTCAATGTTAAAAAGCCAAGGGGGAGAGATTGGAGCCATGGGGGACACCACAGGTGGAGAAAGATAGGTGAAGAGAAGGTGCCCAGATTAACTTGGACGAACAATCAGTTAGGAAGGAGGTCAGCCAGTCCAGTGCCTGCTCCAAGATATGAAGGGTTTCATGGAGCAGTTTTATGAGGATGGAGTGGTTGACTGTGTCAAAGGCAGAGGAGAGAGTGTCCAGAGATGGGAGCAGCTCTTCACAGGTGTTAAGAAGAGCAGTTTCCGTGCCTATGGATGCTCAGAATCCAGATTGATGGTTGTGGAGACCGCCAACAAGTTGAGTATGTGAGGTAAGTTAGGGGAAGGCCAGCTTCTCAAGGAGTTTCCCAAGGAAGGGGTGATGGAAATGGGCGGCAGTTGGCTGGACAGGTAGGGATCTGCTGACGTTTTTTTTTTCAGGAGGCGGTGCACAAGTGAGGAGGGGAAATTACCAGTAGCAAGAGTGAGAGAGTGAGAGAGGCTGGAGGAGAGGGTAGCAAGGGTGCTCAGGATGTCCAGAGTTTTAGCGGTGAAGTGTGTGACCAGTGCATTGCAGAGGGCCTTGGGACGAAAGAGAGAAGGAGGAGACTGCAGAAGGCTTGGCTAGTTCCCTGCAGATTTTAAAGAGTTCAGCCGCGTTGTTGGATGCACCAGATACCCATGCCTGGATGTGGGCTCTTTTCTTGGCACGGGTAGTCTTTATCGTCTTTGGAGCAGGCGGCAGGACAGTTTGTCAGAGGGTGAACCCGAGGTTTGCCACTTCATTTCCGCAGCTTCTGCACTTGCGTTTCAGGGCTGCAAGTTCTGAGTCATACCAGGTATTGCGCTTGGGAAGCAGGTTTCAGGCTGATCCTCATGACTGGGGCAAGAATGTCCAGAGTGTTAGTAATGGCCAGATGGAGGATGCTGAGAGCAGAGGTAGAGTCTGGGTGGGGGCAGAGGGGATGAAGTTGGATGTGAAGACAGCACCTGACACTTGTTTCATCGGACAGATGTTTGTGAATGATATTGGCAGGGCTGGAGGAGGGGTGGTTAAAAACCGAGGGGACCCAGGTAAGAAGGGAGGAGAGAGTGGTCTGACAATGAAAGTTTTGATCAGTGGCGCGGGAGAAAGGGAAAGATCAGAGTGGATGAGGGTGTCAAGAGTGTCCTGCTGTGTGGTTTGGAGCCGAAGGGAAAATATTAGGGGGAGAGCGAGGTGAAGAGGTCAAGGAAGAGAATGGATGCTGTGGTAGAGTACAAGTGGATGTTGAAGTCACCCAAGAATGGAGTTTAGAGGAGGTTCAGAGGAGAGAGAAGCAGAAATCAGCCCATTCAGAGAGTGACAGGGTGGTAGCACCAGGGGGCCCGTAGACCGTGGCAATGGTCAGAGAGGAGGAGGGAGAGATGACCAACTTACAAACCAAGCTCTCAAAGGAAGAGTAGAGCTGAGTGGGTAGGAGGGAGGAACCCACTCAGGGATAAGGGGCAACCCCACCGCCAGCACGGGTACGTCATGGCTTGGAAATGATCTCGCAGCCATCAGGGAGAAGAGTCAAAAGCAGTGACCAAGCTGGCATTGAACCATGTTTCAGTAAGTGTGAGAATCTCGAGGTCAATGTCTTCAAGAAGGAGGCAGATGTCAGTGGAGTGTTTGATGGCGGACATATAGTGAATATAAAATTTAGTGAATCATGTCAACAATTCAAGAAGTACTCTTTAGATGTATGCATACCCACTCATACCAAGGCATGAAACTGCCAATAGTGCAGATCAAAAACAACACAGAGGAAAACACCTCTGGCAATAGTGATCATTAGTACAGTAAATTGTCCCCAGATAAAATCAACATGGTCTTTTCCTTCTCAGTCTCAATGCCTACACAAGATATTTACATGTTGAGAAAACTACTGGCACAGGGCTAGAATTGGAGCAGAAATCACAAATGCAAACACACAGGGGGGCAAGTCGAAAAAACAGAATGGTCCCACTTATTAGAGGCTAGTGATTGGTTGAGGCCCTATTAAAAATGTAGCATACAATGATCTTTCACATTTGGTGTTTACAAAACCCAAATACACTTCATGACCCATATTCTGCTTCATATTACAGTAGCGCAACAAGGCCTGCATAACCCATATTCTGCTTCATATTACAGTAGCGCAGCAAGGCCCGCATAACCCATATTCTGCTTCATATTACAGTAGCGCAGCAAGGCCCGCATAACCCATATTCTGCTTCATATTACAGTAGCGCAGCAAGGCCCGCATAACCCATATTCTGCTTCATATTACAGTAGCGCAGCAAGGCCCGCATAACCCATATTCTGCTTCATATTACAGTAGCGCAGCAAGGCATGCATAACCCATATTCTGCTTCATATTACAGTATCGGAGCAAGGCCCGCATAACCCATATTCTGCTTCATATTACAGTATCGGAGCAAGGCCCGCATAACCCATATTCTGCTTCATATTACAGTAACGCAGCAAGGCCTGCATAACCCATATTCTGCTTCATATTACAGTAGCGCAGCAAGGCCTGCATAACCCATATTCTGCTTCATATTACAGTAGCGCAGCAAGGCCCGCATAACCCATATTCTGCTTCATATTACAGTAGCGCAGCAAGGCCCTCATAACCCATATTCTGCTTCATATTACAGTAGCGCAGCAAGGCCTGCATAACCCATATTCTGCTTCATATTACAGTAGCGCAGCAAGGCCTGCATAACCCATATTCTGCTCCATATTACAGTAGCGCAGCAAGGCAGTTGAACCCTCGGCTTTAGCAACGAAGTTGCATTCAAAATTCCTCCACATCGCTGATTTCACCTCTCTGGACTGCACCAGTCATAGCTGAGGGAATGCACCAAAGCTCACTCAAGCCCTGTACTCTCATTTCTACCTTAATATGTACGAACCACGCCAGAGCCGCAACCCCAGCCTACGTCAAAACATCTTTCACGGCCTCCCTATACTTAACTAACAGTTCATTTGACCACAAGCAAACTCAGCAATAAATTGGCTGCTGTCGCCATGTAGACTTTGGATCCCCGTTTCAAACCAAACCGGTATATTCGAGGTAGCCAAATGGAAACCAAGCATGTTCTTTAGATATTTATTTTCAATTGTAGTTAGTAGTGAACAGTTTGTATGCCCCCACTGCTCCGCTCCATAGATTGTGCCTGCCTTGCTTGGGCTTTGTAGGATTGCCAAAGTTGCTAGAGAACCTCTAGAGGGCCCCACTGTATGTAGCCAATGAGACCCTCGCTGTGGCCATGTGCAGATCCCAAAAGCAGGACAACGCCACCTTCAAGCCTAGATAATCATAGTGGTCGACTCGATCTATGCAACCCTCTCCCAGTCCTAACCTTAGGGGTCTCGGTTCCTTCTTTTCCCCAACACTGAAGACCATGCTCCTAGTTTGTGCAGCATTGATGGCTAGGCAATTTCCCCCTTGGAAATCCCTGAATAGCTCAAATTGTTTCTTGGCGCCTACCTGTTTAAGAGCGAGAAGGACTGTCATCACCAGTCAGTTTTGTGGCATCATTACATGCAGACACCAAATAAGAAATAATCCCATTGATGAAAATGCACAAGAGCTTGGGACCCAGCACACAACCCTGGCGGACTCCCTTCTCAATGCAAGAGGGTGGCGGTGTGCTCCCATCAGTGCCCTAGCGCACCATAGCCGTGTTGCCTGAATAAAGTATTTGAATGGCCGTAAGCGATGAGATGGACTGTCTAAACTACGTAAAACTTCCCCAGGCGGCTCCTTGGCACAGTATCAAAAGCTGTACGAAGGACTACAAAGATGTCATACACATTGATGTTCCTTAATACAGCGTACTTATCACATATTAAGCGCAACCTCAAGCTTTGATCCACAGTGCTTAGGGTACTGCAGAAACCTGACTGACTGTTATCACTAATCCAGTCGGCTCAATACTATTTCAGCATATATTTTGCGTATGCGGCAGTGTGTACTGAGAGTTGCCCTGGAGATGAGTCCTGATGCTGTATGGTATAGATGATGTCCTCCTCATCTGGCAAGGCAGCGAGGAACAACTTGTAGCCTTCCATCAATGTCCCAATCTACGGAACCAACATATAAAATTAACCATGGAATGGGACTTTCAGACAATCAATTTCTTGGACTTACACACATATCGCTCTGGAAACAACCTCAAGACCGAACTTTTCAGGAAGACTACAGACAGGAACAGCCTCCTGCATTTTACAAGCTACCATCCAGAAGGACTTAAATACAACTTGCCGTACGGCCAATTCCTTCACGTACGGAGAAACTGCACCGAAAAAGAGAGGTTGGAGTACCATGCCAAATAGCTACAAATACGTCTCACAGAGAGAGGGTTCCCAAGAAAATCGATACGAATGGCTAAAAAGAGAGCAGCAAACACAGGCCGCACCATCTGTCTTACCCCCAACGATAAGAATCCCATCGACAGGACAGTCTGTGTCGCCACCTTCAATCCCATCAGTAATCTCACCAAAGCCTCCATCAATAAACATTGGTATCTCATCAAAAATGAGGGGACCCTGGCAAAAAAAACCTCTTTTTGCGTTAAAAAATAACAAAAACCTACGAGACACACTGGTACACACCTTCTTCGAACCGGAAAAAGAAATGCAAACATTATGGGAATTACCACCTGTGGTTGGACACTTCATCTGCGGTCGATGTGTGGCCTGTAGATACACAAAATCCAGCAAAACATTCACCTATAAGGATTTTCAATCACACCAACTGCGAAAGCAAATTCGTCATCTATGTCATTAGTTGTCCGTGTGACCTAATCTACATCGGCAAAACAATCAGGCCCATCAAACAACGGATTAATGAACACAGGTCATGCATCAAAAATGCGGTGGCTGATAAACCACTTGTGGAACACTTCACCAAGAAAGGACACACCAATGAGCAATTTACATGGGCAATTGTACAGCAACTGACCCCACAAAAACGAGGTGGAGATATCAATCTATCCCTAACACAACTGGAACAAAAATTGGTACATAGATTAGACACTGAAAAATGGACTGAATATCACAGTCGAATGGAAGCACTTTTGGAATTAACCCACCACACCTGGCACATGAGTTGTTTGCCAGGTACCATACCACACGGGCATTTCTAACCTTTACTAACGCCCCACCATCATTTTATATTAGCAAGTACACAGCAGCATAGACTTTTGTAGCTTCAGTCATAGGTCATGACCTTGCCCAAACATATCTCGCCTATGTAGCCCATAGTCTATTCTACTGAAAACCTGGAACACATCATTCTTTGATGTACACAAATCAGTACCATGCTATGTATATACCTGTGTGAAATTATGCAAATGTACTGTTTTGTTTGTAAAAATTCATCTGGTGCTCGAGATCTGTGACATAGACCACGCAATTACGATTCACAGAACAAATGTTGCTTGGGTCTTATTTTGTTGGATTTATTGCACATGGATTTGATCATTGATACCGGACAATTAATTTAGTTGTGTACAGACACACCTCTTTGATGAAACTTGTATCTAGTACCTAATCGAAAACCAGACATCCATTGCACCTGCATGAAATTATGAAACAGTACTATATTGTATTCCACAAACAATAGCATCCAACACAATGTCTGAAAAAGTTCTCTCTGTAAAACGCATCTGGCGCCTTACACATTCGACTTAGACTACGTCATTACTTCTCATGGATCAAATGTTGCTTGGGTCTAATTCCGTTGGATGTTATGCACATGGATATGATCATTGCTGTTACATTTTTAACTCAGTTGTGCAACATAATAGATATATTTTCCGCAGTTGCATTCATTACATCATTGAATGGTCCTTACCAGTCATTTATTGTATCTTGCAAATCATGCCACCTTTTCCAGTACCGAGAGTTATACACATAGCCTCGCATAGAAACAGGGCTCACGTGTGGGCAGTTTCATCTGCTGCCTCCCAGCGGCTCTAATAACAGACTTTTTGCACAAATCCTGACATGGACGCTTGCTTGTGCAAGACTACAATTCCCATCATGCTTCAGGCATTAGGCGCCATTTTGTGTGCACCTTACTCGTATCCATGCAACCACATTTTTCCAACATAATTAAGTCAGGACAATCCCCATCTTTAAGTCCATTCATTATTGGCCAAGATGCATGTACCTTTAGCCAATCAGACTCACTTTCACTTGAGCTGTGCGCCACGTCACACGCACACCCCTGTCTCCATTGGTCCATCTGGCGCCCCACTATTGGTGGCGTCGGCCTAGGGGCGAGGCATACCATACAGCATCGGGACTTATCTCCAGGGCAACTCTCAGTACACACTGCTGCATACTCAGTGAGAGTCAGACGCTCGCGGATCCTACAAGTAAGTTTAATCACAGAGGTCCCTTCACACCCTTATTACCCCACGGGTACGGACATGGATTTATGCAAGATCCATCTGCCGCACGCACTCCATTGAGTATGTTCTCCAAATGCCATGAACGTTCAATCTCGTAGGTATCACCCAGTGAGTTTCAGACGCTTGAAAAGTCGTTTTTAACATCCACGTCCCCACTACATTACGGGCACAGACATGAACGCATGCACTGCCCATATACGGTGTGCACAAATAACCCGGTACAGTGCCCCGATCCCACCGCCTGATGGGTCACCCAGTCCTACATGATAACTACACACAGTTTATTCCATGCGGCATGCCTCCCGGCACCTTGTATTTCACTGTCATCACGCATGCTCCAACACTCAGCATCACCCTTTTGACATCTTTCATTTATTTTAAATTGACGGAATACATGTTATTTTTCCGTCCTTTCTCTCCCAGACCTGGGGATTCTGCTTGCCACTCACAGGCGCTGCCACATCCTGGCCAACTTATTGTGCCCAGGATTTCCAGAGTGATTCTTACACTCTTGTTTCTCTAAAGCAGTGTATTCAGTACACCGCTACACCAGTCTCCACCATGAAACACTGAGGGTCCAGTTGTAGAAGCTCTACTGCTGCACCTTTGCTTGACGGTAAGCTCTACATGAATACACGATCTAGTGTATTTGGTCGGCACCAACTAGCCACTAACAAGTATTAAAAAGTATAAATTACACATCACAGAGATCATAACAGCCTTTTCAAATCTTTATTATACTGTGACAGATACCATACGGACAGAGTCACCCTTCACCCCTATCCTGAAGAAGGCCACCACAACAGCTAGCTCCAATCAACCGCTACAGTTGGCCGAAACACTACAGTGTCGATCTGTGACACAACACCGTGTCTCATTTTTCTGTTTGTACATATTGTTGTGTATTATGTTTTTCAAAACCCATGGACCACAAGTAGTCCTCGGCAGCACTTACTCGTGTTTGTATTGAAATGTCCAATTGTTCGCTAGAGAATGTGCACTAATACGAGGAAAATAACCTCAATATTGAAGAGGTTGGTACTCAGAAGTACCCCCCATTGATAAAGTGCAAAACCTGTCTGTTCACTGTCTTTTTGTGAAAAAAAAGTAAATACTTATCAGTATGCTATTCTTTTGAGATTAAATAAATTAATCCAAAATCTTGCTGTTTTGATCTCCCACCCTGATTTTTTTTATTATTACGGGTTACGCTACCCACTTTCATGTAATTTACTACATCAAGATTTTACAATGAGGCGAGTGTGGGTATGAGCAAGAGAAATTATTTCTGAAAACTCCCGCAGGTGGTACCATAACACAAATGTCAGGTTACTCTGGCTTTGTCACATCAGTGATTGAGGCCTTAATGGATGAGGTCCATCCCGCATCCCTCCTGCCAGGATGGTCAAATATCAGGATTTTAGATCCCTCACATAGCACGTCATGCAGAGCTCGGCACGTGTCATGACTGAATCATGCTACTGTTTGGAACAGTATCTGCAGGGTGTGAGCTGCGAGGACTTGATGAAGACCTAGGCCTAGTTGATGGAGCAACATCTTGGAGCTTCCCTCCCAGGTCAATTTGTGGGAGAGTGCTTCACAATGGGTCATCGGGAATGCACACGGGCTGCTAGCCAATAGGGGATCCCAACACCTAACAATGCCACTTGGTCCTTTTATCCCACAACTGGTGAAAATAAGTTAATAAATAAGGGATGCAGATGATTTCAGGAGCCTGCAATACTCGGATCACCAGACTTCCTAACCGTTCACGAACGTGTGCAAATGGCCATGTCACTGTCCTTGACTCACCTTCCTTCACAATCACGAGAGCGACCCTTTCAATCACCTCATGTTGTCACTGCTCTAGCGGGTGGGCAGGCAAGGGGAGGGTGTGTGTCTGTGATACTTCCGCACTCCATACTATCCTTTCCATTGACTCTACCGCATGCCCTCAATTCCCCTCCAGAACGCTCACTCATTCATTCCTAGAAACAAAAAAAACACCCACCAAAGTGCAGATATGGTGTTCTGTTTCATTCAGTCCCTCCCGATTAAGGCTTTACCATCAATCCCTTGCTCCCCAGGTGATCAGCAAAGACGACAGCCAACACTAGGTGTAGCTACCAATGTGCTTATTTAACTCACTTTTACAACTCCACTCCTCTAACCCCTATAGAAAAGTGCTGAGATCCACCATACAGGTCCAATAGCAAATTACCAATTGAGTTTAATAGGACGGCACAGAGGAAAGTATTAACATAACATACTATGGCCCTCATTACATGGAAGGCGGTAAGGGTTAACGGTCACCGGTAAGGGTTAACGGTCACCGGTAATGGTACTGGTGACCGTTAACCCTTACCGCCTTACTACGAGGTCCCTTTGCGGGCTGGTACTTTAACGCCTGCAGACGTTAAAAAACGAACCCGCAAAGGGACCAGGGTGCTAATTACGGTACTGCAATTTGCAGTACCGTAATTAGCACCTTCTGTTACGCTCACCTGGCTCCAACAGAGGCGTCGATCGGAACTGGCCTGCTGCGGTCTCCACCAATGTGACGCGTAGGGCCGAGATGACGGACTGGACTGGCCCACCTAGCTTCGTTTGCTTGGCCCGTAGGAATATTCTTCTGCAAATGGAGAAAGGGAATTAACCACCCGTGGAGTTGAGCGTAAATCCCCCCCCCCCGCCGTTTTCCCCACAGATCACCTTTGATGTCCCCTCTTATAGTCTCACCTGATGGTTTGAAAAGATTAGCTCTCCATCCTGCATTCAGTGCAGGGGCGCGTTGATAACCAGTTGCTTCACTGGCTTGAAGGAATTGGTGAGTTCCAGAACAATATTGACTCCGAGATTCCCGGCAAGACGCCGTAAGTATAAAGTTCGTAAGAGTTCAAATGCCTGACTTTCACTCTTGTCTGATTCCTTGCCGGTTGCAGCTTGACCCTAATGAAGAGTTCCTTGTGGCAACCGGTAGTATTCTGATAAGGATTTGTATTTTCCAACACAGTTCGATAAAATAAATGTCAATATGTAACCTGTTGCTTTCTCCCTTATTCAGGCGCTGAGAGAAAGTATGAAGTCTCGGGGAATAATGCTTCCGGCGGTAAAATCAAGTAAGTCTATTGTGGTGAGGAGGGTTCCCCTTGTTAGTCCCTTTGTTTCACCTTGCTGTCCTTTTGTTTCCCCTTAGGGGCCGGGGTTCGGCAAATAGTCAGTGGAAGCTGCGCCGACCCGTGAAGTGGAATAGTACCCCTGGTGGTAAAATCAGGTAAGTCTATGGGGGGTAACTAATATTCCTCTGTGTATTCCCTTGGCTCACCTTGCTGTTCTTGTCTTCTCCTTAGGTGCCGGAGTGCGACGGGAACATGCAGGAGGATGCAGTGGAATGTGAAGATGCTGCGAAGGCTGGTGAGTTCAGTGCGGTGCTGCAGCAGGCGAGGCGATGCGCATAAATAGCTTCTTTCTTCCAGCTCAAAGGCACGATGGATCGGGAATTCAGGTAAGGATCAAAGGTATTGCTCTTGTTCTAACCTTTTCTCCTTCTTTCTCCCTTTTTCTAGGAGCTCCAAACTCGAGGCGGGCTTGGCAGAAGGCTGGATGCAGACTTCGCTTGGAGGCGGGCGTGGCAGAAGGCTGGATGCAGACTTGCAGGCACGGTGAGCGTTACGCTGCTGGATGCAGAATAACGCGAAGCGTGTGCTGCTCTTTGGGCGTGGTTTAAATAGCCTCCAAAGTAGTCCCAGGTAAGTATTCCTCCCCAGCCCATCCGAGTAAAAAATAGTCCCCAAGTAAAGTAGTCCCTTCCAAGCCTTTTTTGGCTTGGAGCTTTTGCAGCATGGTCTGCATCAGGTAAGTTTTAATCTATGAGCCTGGCGCCTATGGCGCCAGGACTGGACCCAAATAGCCCCTAGCAGGGGTTGTTGGGCTTGCTTGGGATAACTTGATGCCTGCTTCCGGGGGTGCTGGACTTGGTCTGGGTCCCCGGGGGTAGGCATCATGACAGCACTCCCTCCCAAGGCCCCTCCTAAAGCCGTTCTTCCCTGTGGTTTCGGTTTGTCTGGGAAATTTCGGTGGATTTTTTTCACCAATCGGGGTGCATGAGCATGATCACTAGATTCCCATGACCTTTCCTGTGGTCCGTAACCTTTCCAGTCGATTAAATAAAAGAGTTTTGACTTAGCTTGGAGTCCAGGATGTTCTTAACTTCAAATTCGGGTTCTCCGTCTACAAGGATAAGGTCTGGTGGCTTGGTTAGTCTTGTCCCTGGTTGCACTGGCTTCAAAAGAAACACATGAAAGACGGGGTGAATTCGCATATTAGCAGGTAAATCCAACTTGACAGCCACCGGGTTGATAATGGCCTTAATAGAGTAAGGTCCCAAATATCTTGGATTAAAGGTCCGTTTTCCCTTTAGAGGTATATGTTTTGTGGCTAACCATACTTGGTCCCCTATCTGGTATTGTGGAGTATCACTTCTATGCCGATCAGCATCTTTCCTGTATTTTTCTTTCGCCTGTTTTAAATGTGTAGTTGCGTCCTTAAAGGCTTGTGTAATCGTAGCGTGCAGATGGTCCACTGCGGGCATTTCTAAGTGTTGGGGTGAGTCAAGGTCTGAGGTTTGAGGATGGTGCCCATATAAGGTATAAAAGGGGCTTTGTCCAGTTCCAGAGTGTACTGCATTATTGTATGCATATTCGGCGATCCAAAGAATGTCTTTCCAATTACTCTCAGTCTGATGTAACATACAACGCAGGTATTGTTCGAGTCTGGTTGGTCCTCTCCGTTTGACCATCGGTCTGGGGGTGGTGACTGGTCGATAACCTCACATCGATTTGCACCAATTGACAGCATATTTTCCAAAAATGTGAAATGAATTGACTGCCCCGGTCAGAGACCAATATGGACGGAAATCCGTGTATGCGAACAATGTTTTCGAGGAACTCCTTGGCCAGGATTGAAGCTGAAGGTAATCCCTTTAAAAGAATAAAGTGGGCCATCTTGGAAAAAAGATCCACAATAACTAGAATGGTGTTAAATCTATTGCATGGGGGTAGATCAGTAATAAAGTCTAACAATAAGGTGTGCCATGGTGTAGGCGGAATTTCTAAAGGTTGTAAGAGTCCAGCTGTTTTTTTCTTTTGACTTTTGTTTTGGGCGCAAATGCCACAAGACATCACAAATGATTTAATATCCTTTCGCCAGGTGGGCCACCAGAATTGTCTTTTAATTTTAGCTTCAGTTTTTGCAATACCTGGGTGCCCCTCCATTAGGGTAGCATGATAACGGGAAATGACTAGCTCTTGTAGTTCCTTGTGTGGCAGAAATAGCCACCCTTGGTAATAAGGCAGATCATTGGCGACAGAGTAGTCCGGGCCTTTTTTTAACCCAGTCCTGCAGGGCTATAGGATCAAAGAGTTGCTGGATCTTTACCTGAATGTCCTCTAGTGTCTGTAGAGTAGTCATGCCAAGAATTCTTTGTTCGGAAATTATAGGTACTGGTTCTGGGTTCCCTTCTGCCTCTTCCATCCCTATTCGGGATAAGGCGCCTGCTTTACCATTCTTACAACCTGGTCGGTAGGTTATTACAAAATCGAACTCGGCAAAGAACAATGCCCATCGGAGTTGACGTGACTGTCTTTAAATACTGTAAGTTCCGGTGATCGGTGATCACAGTAATGGTATGCCTGGCACCGAGAAGATAGTGCAGCCAAGCCTTGAAGGCGGATTTAATGGCTAATAACTCCTTGTCGGTAACCGCATAGTTCAACTCGGGCGCCGAGAACTTTCTGGACCAAAATGCTACTGGATGAAGCTGGCCAGTTTCAGGGTCCTTTTGAGACAGGACAGCTCCCATGGCTAGACTGGATGCATCAGTTTCCACTATGTATGGAAGTTCAGGGCACGGGTGCTTTAATACAGGTGTAGACGTGAATTTTGCTTTCAGCTCTTGGAAGGCATTTTCAGCTTCTTCAGTCCACATAGAGCGTTTATTTATTCGCAAGAGTGCTGTGATGGGATGTACAACATGTGAAAAATCCGGGATGAATCTGCGGTAGAAATTGGCAAAGCCGAGCATGCTTTGCACTCCTTTAACTGAACTTGGTGATGGCCACTTAAGGATTGCGTCCACCTTTCGCGAGTCCATTCAGACTCCTTTTGGGGTCAGGATAAACCCAAGGAATTCAACTTCTGTGGCATGAAAAATGCATTTTTCGAGTTTTGCATATAGTTTGTGCTGGCGCAATTTCTCAAGGAGTGCTCGGACGTGCTTCACATGGTCAGATTCTGAAGAGGAGTATACTAGAATATCATCGATATATACGACAACACAAACGTCAATGAGTTCACGAAGGACATCGTTCATGAAGTATTGGAAGGCTGCTGGTGCATTGCACAACCCGAAAGGCATCACCTGGTATTCGAATAACTCATACTCAGTGCGGAAAGCAGTCTTCCATTCGTCGCCTTGTTTTACACCTACCAGATGGTATGCCCCCCGGAGATCTAATTTAGTGTATAGCCAAGCATCCTTCACTTGGTCTAGTAGTTCAGGGATCAGAGGCAATGGGTATCGGTTTTTAACAGTTACCTGGTTCAATGCGCGGTAGTCTATGCACGTTCTGAGGTCACCTTCCTTTTTGGGCACGAAGAACAAAGCTGAAGATGCAGGGGACTTGGATGAGCGAATAAAGCCATTGGCAAGGTACTGGTCTAAGTATTGTCGTAGGTGAAGGTTCTCAGGTTCCGTAAGGGCATAGATCCTGCTACAAGGGGGTTATGCACCGGGTATGAGATCGATTTGACAATCGTATGATCTGTGAGGAGGTGAGGTGTTTGCCTGTTCTTTTTGGAAGAGATCCTGGAATTCTTGGTATTCTGGAGGTAGTTGCATGACTGCAGTGGTTAGTGTGGCCAGGCCTGTGTTCTGATTTTTCTTTGGTTAACAGGTTTGTGCAGAATCTGGGAAGGTTATTGTCTTCACTCGCCAATCAATACAAGGATTATTTGTTTCCAACCAAGGTATCCCCAGTATTATTTGGAACTGGTGACCCAATAGTGTCATCTCTGCGGTGGAATGAGTTACAGGCCCAGAGGCAATTTCAGTTCCATCGACTGTGGTGATGACATCTGAGGTGGTTTTTCGGCAGAGAGGTAGATTCATCCTGGAAGCCAATTCATAGTCCACATAGTTTCCTATGGCCCCGCTATCAATGTATGCCCTTACTGCGTGCATACACGATGGCTGCCCTGGATCTACAAGGGCCATTGGTTTGATGAAATGCGAGGTCTGAGTATCCTTCTTCAACCTCGGCAAGCGGACCTCTACGCTTGTCGGGCGTGGTCGTTTCCCGAGTCTGACTCCATATGGCTTTTATCAGCAGCTCCTACCACCTTCTTGGGTGGTTTTACAGGGCAATCCCGTAGAAAATGCCCAGATGTTCCACAATATAGACACAATTGCATTTGCCGTCTCCTTTCTCTTTCCTTCTGGGTTAAGGATCCTTTAACCCCTCCGATTTGCATGGGTTCTGAAGCATCTGCTCCTTTGGGGTTAGCGTGGGTTTTGACCAACACCTGATTCTCCAACTTGACTCGATCAGCCTTTCTGTTCTGAAGTCTGTGATCTAACTGGACCATTAAGTCTATATATTCAGTGCAGTCTTGAGGTGGGTTCACGACTTGAGCCAAGACATCCTTGAGTTCTCCTCGAAGCCATCGATGAAATAACGTGATTCGTTTTACCTCAGGCCATCCAGTTTCCACTATCAACCTATTAAAGGTTGTGATGTAGGATAGAAGGTCCTGGTTACCCTGTCGTAGGGACAAAAGTTCGTTATCCAGGGCCTGTCCTTGGGAGTGCCGTGCAAATAGTCTTTCCATGCTCATTTGAAAGCCCTGAAAATCCCGAAGAATTGGGTCATCCTGAGTAACTAGTGGAATTGACCAATCAGCTGCACTGCCGCTGAGATATGACAATACAAAGGCTACCTTGGCTTGATCGTTTGGGAAGGCTCCAGGTCTGCATAAAAAGTGCAAGCACCATTGGTTCATAAACACGGCAAACCTTTTGGGATCTCTGGCAAAGCGTTCGGGTGGAGCTAATGGAATATTTCCTGGTAGGTTTATTTGCACAGGGTTACTCGATAACACAGGAGCAGGATTTCACCCGGAACCAGGTAGGGGTGCTTGTCCAGCCTGGCTTTGCAATAGTTGCCTAGCAAAGTCATCAGTTAGCTCTTTTGACAAAATGAGTTCTCTCCTAAGAGCGTTGGTTTCTTGACGGGCGGAATGCACTTTAGCTCTCAGTTGCCCTAGTAATTGGGCCAATTGGTCAGTCTCTGAGGTATCCATAACGCCGGGGTGGGAATTTGTTGGTAGGCTTTGCATTCTGTTACGCTCACCTGGCTCCCACAGAGACGTCGATCGGAACTGGACTGCTGCAGTCTCCACCAATGTGACGTGTAGGGCCGAGATGACGGACTGGACTGGTCCACCTAGCTTTGTTTGCTTGGCCCGTAGGAATATTCTTCTGCAAATGGAGAAAGGGAATTAACCACCGGTGTAGTTGAGCGTAAATCCCCCACCCCCGCTGTTCTCCCCACAGATCACCTTTGATGTCCCCTCTTATAGTCTCACATGATGGTTTGAAAAGATTAGCTATCCATCCTGCATTGAGCGCAAGGGCGCGTTGATAACCAGTTGCTTCACTGGCTTGAAGGAATTGGTGAGTTCCAGAACAAGATTGACTCTGAGATTCCCGGCAAGACGCCGTAAGTATAAAGTTTGTAAGAGTTCAAATGCCTGACTTTCACTCTTGTCTGATTCCTTGCAGGTTGCAGCTTGACCCTAATGAAGAGTTCCTCGTGGCGTAGTATTCTGATAAGGATTTGTATTTTCCAACACAGTTCGATAAAATAAATGTCAATATGTAACCTGTTGCTTTCTCCCTTATTCAGGCACTGAGAGAAAGTATGAAGTCTCGGGGAATAATACCTCCGGCGGTAAAATCAAGTAAGTCTATTGTGGTGAGGAGGGTTCCCCTTCTTAGTCCCTTTGTTTCACCTTGCTGTCCTTTTGTTTCCCCTTAGGGGCCGGGGTTCGGCGGAGATGCAGTGGAAGCTGCGCCGACCCATGAAGTGGAATAGTACCCCTGGTGGTAAAATCAGGTAAGTCTATGGGGGGGTAACTAATATTCCTCTGTGTATTCCCTTGGCTCACCTTGCTGTTCTTGTCTTCTCCTTAGGTGCCAGAGTGCGGCGGGAACATGCAGGAGGATGCAGTGGAATGTGAAGATGCTGCGAAGGCCGGTGAGTTCAGGGCGGCGCTGCAGCAGGCGAGGCGACGTGCATAAATAGCTTCTTTCTTCCAGCTCGAAGGCGCGATGGATCGGGAATTCAGGTAAGGATCAAAGGTATTGCTCTTGTTCTAACCTTTTCTCCTTCTTTCTCCCTTTTTCTAGGAGCTCCAAACTCGAGGCGGGCGTGGCAGAAGGCGGGATGCAGACTTGCAGGGAGGCGGGCGTGGCAGAAGGCTGGATGCAGACTTGCAGGCACGGTGAGCGTTACGCTGCTGGATGCAGAATAACGCAAAACGTGTGCTCCTCTTCGGGCGTGGTTTAAATAGCCTCCAAAGTAGTCCCAGATAAGTATTCCTCCCCAGCCCCGCCCGAGTAAAAAATAGTCCCCAAGTAAAGTAGTCCCTTCCAAGCCTCTTTTGGCTTGGAGCTTTTGCAGCATGGTCTGCATCAGGTAAGTTTTAATCTATGAGCTGACTCTCCATATGAGCCTGACGCCATAGGCGCCAGGACTGGACCCAAATAGCCCCTAGCAGGGGTTGTTGGGCTTGCTTGGGATAACTTGATGCCTGCTTCCGGGGTTGCTGGACTTGGTCTGGGTCCCCGGGGGTAGGCATCATGACACCTTCCCCCTTGCCATTTTGCCCTATGGGCAAAAATGGGAATGGGGAAGGGCCAAGGCGGTACCGGTAAATTACCTGCATGGACTATGGTGCAAATAGCACCATGGTTTACCGCACTACGTGTAATGAGGCCCTATGTGTGTTTGTAGAGTGTACCCAGCTCCCCCACACACACTGATGTATTTTGCTGTCCTAGACAGAAGGTAAAGATTTTCATTGTTACAAAACTCAGAGGCTCATTCTGTCAATCTTGGATGGATGAAGGGCTGGGTGGACCTGCAGGATTCACTGACTATGAGATCACACAACCATGGATCCTACCAGAGAATGCACTAGTCCACTGAGCCACAGACCTGGATGCTAAACCTGGATCTAGACAACATTCGGAAGAGGCAGGAATGGAGACAAGACAGGAGAGGAGACATGAAGGGTACAGTAACGCAGGATGGGAGACCGGCTATCTCAGAAGCATAGGACAACCTGTGCAGAGAAACAACCAACAGCAGTTTTTACCTTGTGGTGCCTGTGCTTCTTACGTTTTGCAGAGTAGGATGACACAATATTGTGTTTAGATCCAGAAATGGAAGACATTATTACGTTATTAAATACTACAAACGCAAGACATCCTATAACGATATATAATCGAAACATCCAAAGAGGAGCCTCCGTTCTCTCCCCGCCCAGGAATGCACCCTCCATCACATACACAGAAGACAGGATTAACTGGAGGTTTATGAAGAACAGGCAGAGACAACGTAAATAACACTTGGCCAAAACAGATGATCACTTTCTCACTAGAAGAGGAGTGAATAGTCGCAGGTCTCTCACCCACAGCAAATGATTCCCCAATGATTCCTTAAGACACATTTCACATTTAAAAAAGTAGCCTTTGAGGGAGCAGGGAGATTAAAAGGAGCCCATCCACCCAGGACAGTTACTAGTCCAGTTGGTGCCCAGGGCGAAACACTACGATGCGCCCCCTGCGATCTGCATGCGCGCCACTCCCAAACTACACCCCACAGATAAGTAACTCCTACCCAATATCAATAAATCACAGCTATTCAAATGAAACAGGTTTTATTACATTGCAAGTCAAGAACTTTGCAAAAACGCAAAATGCTAGTGTGGGAGTTTTTTCAGTCCAAGTGCGCCACTTTGATGAGTTGCTTCACTGTGCAACTAGTCGTTTTTAACATTGTTGCTGAATAAATATCCTTTATATTGCACACAATTTGCATTACATTTGATCAACACCTCCTAACCCCCCAATTGGGTACTATTCAAGCAGCCTGCTACAAAAGGAATTAATTGCATTTTTCAACTATGGTCCTCTTTTATATTGATATTTTATTTGTATCGCGCTCATACACAAGTGTTCCAGAGCACGACAAGGGAGGGGGACAAGGGAGCACAAAACCACCACCACTCATCATCCTATGTACATCCTTAAATGTATCTTCGCTGCCTTCACCACAGCTTGTAACCCGTCCGATCAACTGACCCTCAGCCATCATATTAATAGTTGCGATAATAAAACACAACAAATCCGCCATTCGACAGTGACACCCCTTCCAATCACCCTCTCAACCACCAAAAACTGAACCTTCCCCCACCTCCAGTCGCTTCACCACTACAGCAGGACTACCCACCACAATCACCTGCTCCGCCCGCACCTTCTGAACTGCTGCAGCTGATGTTATGACTCAACTTAGTGCTCACAACCTTACAGGCCTCCACCTGTGCAACACACCCCCTAAAATAAGAAACATGATCCCTACCACAATTGCAACACTTTGGTGTACATACAGAGACACAATCCTAAATATCATGGGGAACACCACACTTACCACACCTTCTCCGTCCTACAAGATCGCACCATGTGACCATACTCCTGACACTTATAACACCTACGGGGGGCGGGGACATAAGGCTTCACCCGAAACCGCTGAAACCCCAAAAACACATGCTCCGGCACCTCACTCCCCCTAAACCGAATAGCCACAGTCGTAGAAATGATACCCCCATCAGGATCTTTCCTACCCAACCCTCACACCTCCAAACCCCCCCCCCCCAACTCCTGCAACAAACTCAATGTCCCTGTCATGCACACAAAGGAGGTACACCATAAATCACTCCCTTACACACTGCACCACCCTGTTCCAACACAGAAACAGGATGTGTCCCAAAATTTCCCAAATCCAACGCCTTGTTACTGGTCAGCTCACCCACACCCTTAACCAACAAACGTCACCCACTGATGACCTTGACAGACTGCACAGCACCAATCCTTTTGCAGACCAACTCTGCCATCACAAAAGGGCCAACTCTGCCCCCATGGATTCAACCGCAGCCTCACACCCACCCACACACTGCCCTCCACCCTCCGATCCACAGGGGAGGATGGGGTCTACTACAAAGCAGCAACCCCCCCTGACATCCTCATGCAACCCCAACTTTCTCCTCCCACCATCAACACCGGCTCCCACCAAACCCTCTGCTAGAGACTGGCAACCACCACCCGGTGCCAATTTCCCTTTCCCACCATCACCCTTGCAGCTTTTCTTCGCACTTGGGCTCCGACCTCCAGTCCTAAGGGACCCCTTGTCAGATACACCACCACCAACCCCTGCAGACCCCAGGGTACCCTTACTACCCAATGCATCACCCCTTCCAGGTGCAGAAACCTCTGCAGACCCCAGGGTACCCTTACTACCCAATGCATCACCCCTTCCAGGCGCATCAGCCCCTGCAGACCCCAGCGTACCCTTGCCTCCCAATGCATCATCCCTCCCAGGCACAGCAGCCCCTGCAGACCCCAGGGTACCCTTGCCTCCCAATGCATCACCCTCCCAGGAGCATCAGCTCCTGCAGACCCCAGCGTACCCTTTCCTCCCAATGCATCACCCTCCCAGGAGCAGCAACCCCTGCAGAGCCCTGGCTACCCTTGCCCCCCAATGCATCAACCCTCCCAGGAGCAGCAACCCCTGCAGATCCCAGGGTACGCTTACTACCCAATGCATCATCCCTCCCAGGCACAGCCACCCCTGCAGACCCCAGGGTACCCTTGCCTCCCAATGCATCACCCCTGCAGACCCCAGGGCACCCATGCCTCCTAATGCATCACCCCTCCCAGGCGCGGCAACCCCTGCAGACCCCAGGGTACCCTTGCCTCCCAATACATCACCCTCTGAGGAGCAGGCCTTATGCTATCTTGCACACCCACCCCCAGCAGCCGCTGCAGACCCCAGGGTACCCTTGCCTCCCACTGCATTGCCCTCCCAGGAGCAGGCTGTTAGGGAGAATTCTCATCTATGGCTAATTTCCCTCTGAAGAGCATGGTAGGTGCTTTAGGAGAACCCCTTAGAAGAAAGTGGGACCTTCTACTGCCATGCCTTCTCTTTGCATATAGAGAAGTCCATCAGGAGGGAGTAGGATTCAGTCCCTTCGAACGTCTCTATGGCCATCCAGTCAGAGGTCCAGAGGGGTTGGAGAGTCCTCCTTCCCCCAAGACAGTCAGAGTGACTGACTATGTGATAGGTCTCCGGGGGAGAATGTCTGTGTAGCTGAAGCACTTATTGCAGGTAAGTAGAAAAGTCTTTGCACAATGTCTTTAGAAGACTTTAGTGAAAAAGAGGAAGCAATGTAGGGCCCTGAGCTGTTAGGCTTGTGAAGAGTAGAAACAAATCTACAACAAGATGCAAGTTCTCTTAGACTTTACAGTACCTTTAGTTAGAAGAAATGCAGCAGATGACTTCTGTTCCTGTGCAACTCTGCAGATCCTGGTGTTCCTGGGCCTCAGTCATGGGGACAAGATGGAGGACTTCTGGTGGCTCTTGCACTGCAATGGGACGGTTACCGACAGCAACCGGCTATCTTCAAACAAGTGGCAATTCAGTGTTTCAGCTCCTCATGTCTACCGCACTCATCAACATCGCGGTTCCTGGCTGTCGAGGCGGGCTTTCCTTGCATGTGGGGTCCAGCACTCTCTTGAGGTGGCTTTGGCTCGGTCAGTCCTGCTTCCTGGGAGTCCGGAGGATCTTCCTGGAGCTCGTGGCCAGCTTAAAAGCAGCGCACACAATCTGGTGTTCCTCTCCCTGGTTATTCGGTTACAGCAGCAACTCTGTGGAATTTCGACCAGCTCCGAGATGGATGTCCAGGTGGCTTACTTTGTAGTTGATTGGTCCCACCAACTCAAAGTGAGAAGTCGTCCATGCGTGCAGATATTCAGATACCCTAAAATATCTGATAAAATCAAAATTCAATTTCACTAAAAAATCTACCACAGCTGTCAGCATAACGCTAGTCAATATCAGGTCAAAATACCAAGGGGGCTCACACAATATAGGAAAACCTCTGGCAAGCTAAGCTACCTGAAAGGCTAAAAACAAAATCCAAAAATGTAATCCATCAGGAACAGGCAAAACATCGGCAAAACATGCACCACAGACTCGGAAATTGCTGAGGTCTTTGCGGAATACTATCACACACAAAAAATGGGTCATATCTAACAATGACCCTTAGAAGGACCCAGCCTCGTCTATGTATGTATGTATTCATATTTTCTTCTGTTACGTTTGCACCTATATATGCTATCCTTTAACGCCTTGCTTTTCTCTGTAACTGTTGTGAATAATCTTGAAACTACCCCTGTACATCTTGTTAGATATCTGATTGTATAGTTTACTTTTACCTATGTTACTAAGATATTTTATTGTACAGTTTACCTTTGCTTGTTGTAACTAAGAAACTTGCATCATCTTGTACTGCGCCCAGATACCTATGGGTGAGGCGCGCGTTATAAATACCAAACCAAACCAAACTCTGTATGCTTCTGAAAACTCTACAAACCCCCCAATCCAAGCAGAAATAGATCTATTCTTCAAAAGAATTCATAAAAATAAACCCAACAAACATGTTCTGAAAACCATAGATGGTCCACTCACTATGCCAGAAATTATGAACACTATCTCTTCCATGAAAGCAAAGAAATCAACTGGCCCAGATTGACTCCCTGTAGAATTTTACCAAACTTTTACTAATATTCTGTCTCCAAATCTACTAGCCTTATACAACCATTTTCGCTCTGCAGATCTTCCCTCTGGTACCTATGGGGAAGCCAACATTATCATTTTACCAAAAAACAATAAGGACCCCGCAGACCGCAAGAGCTACAGACCCATTTTGTTAATGTTGACTGTCAAAATTCGGCTAACATCCTTGCTGTCAGATTAGTGAAACGTCTTCCACTCCGGATAAAAAACGACCAAGTGGATTTTTATTAAGAGTAGACATGCCAATGCTAACACTAAACTGGTCACCGACATTCTCACGATTGCTAACCCTACCATCAAACCCAGGCTTTTAATGGCATTAGAGGCAGAGAAAGCCTTTGATCGTTTATAGTGGGATTTCATGTTTAAAGCACTTAGCTGGCACTGTTTTAGCGACTGCTTTATCAAACTTATTATATATGTCTCTACAACTCCCCTAAATCCTCCATAAAAGTTAACACAATTTTCCCGATATTCCCCCTAAACAAAGGCACCAGGCAAGGCTGCCTAGTTTTCCCCTCTCCTATACATTCTTGTACTAGAACCTTTCCAAGTACTAATCAGAAATTACACAGAATTCACTGGAATTCACATCCTAATACCAATATCAAGCTTGTAGCGTATGCAGACGATATATTATTCTTTTTCTTTCCAACCCTCATAGCTCAGCAAGGAACATTTTAGCTCACATTGAAAACTATGAGAAAGTCTCAGGGTGCAAACTTAACAAAGAGAAAACCAAACTCCTCCCTCTAACTGTTCTGTATGAAAAGCGACCGTGATGACCTAGGACTAAGCTGGAAATCAAGCCACATTAAATATCTCGGACTAGATTTTACTCCCACCATCGACACAACAATCACTAGGACCAAAAACTCCATACTAGACTCGTTAAGAAAAAAAAACAAAAACCTGGTCACCTCTGTGCCTATCCCCGTCAGGGAGACTGGACACAATCAAAATGATGCTTGCACCAGTACTATTATACCCTCTTGCCACGACCCCCATTCCATGCAGCAATGCATTTCATAAGGAGACCAATTCCATCCTCTCAACATTTCTCTGGAAAGGGAAATCGCCTAAACCTTCCATGAAAACCTCCTAGCAGAAAATGATCAAAGGGGGGAGGGGGCGATTCCCAATCACGCTTTCATCTTAACACAAATAAACCAAATTGCGTCCCATCCTCCCCAAGACGGTTGAGATCGCCCCCAAAAGGCTAGAACTTGAAGAAGCCTTACCACACCCATTCCCATTAATTTGCAGATTCAGCATGACTAGCCCAAAGAATCACTCTGTAATCCCTAGCTTGGCCTCCACTGTAAACATTCTGAAAGGGTCCAACATAGCGTCTGTGATAACACACGTAGGCTCCCAATTGGATTTACTCTGGAACAATCCCATAATATCACTTAATAAACCCTACATTGGAACTCTTGGATAGATAGAAAAATATTTTTTGTTCATCAAATATGAGCCGATAAATCTTCTCTTAGCTTTGCAGAACTTCAGGACAAATATGGTCTCCCTCGGACTGAAATTAGCAATTATCTGAGGCTCTGAAAAATAATCTCAAAATACAAAACAAACACTCAGACAGCTCTCCGTTGTAGTACGGACAAGGTTGCATTGTCCAGCTCACTTAACAAGGCAGGCTATTTCTATAAGAGAAAGAAGCTATAGGCACTGACCTGGAAAGGAACCAATGGCAACTAAAATTCAGAAGACTTGCATATGTATCCAGATCAGTAAGTAAAACCAAAACCCTTTTCTTTGTCTTTCACAGGTCACTCACTATGCACTCCAGAAAAATTACACACAGCCAAAATTAATGACAACCCTTGCTGCTGGAGATACAACGATAAACAATTAATGGGCTCATTGGATACTATGCTTTTCTCATGTCCTCAACTCTCTGTATTCTGGGAGAAGATTACGAAAAATATTTTTGATATTCTTCAAATTGGCTTTACCCACTCATTGAAAGATCTTTGCACCAATTCCCTAGCTTCCAATGTTAAAGAAAGGCTCTTAAATTCTAGACAAATCTCTCTACTAGAGACTCTTCTAGTTACAGCCATTAAATATATCACCGCTACGTGGAAGAATAAAGACCCGCCAACCGATAGATTCTGATGGACCCCATCTGCTTATCTCCATGCTTGGAGATAAGCAATATGTGGAGATACCTTCAAAACTATGAAGTTCTTAGAAATCTGGATCCCTTTGGAGAATTATTTAGGCACGTCCCTACCTTACTCCACATCCAATAACACGTTCCTGGAAGTCCGCAAACCTCCATAATGAAAATCTAGTACGAGTCCTTTTCAGAGACCCCCTGACAGTCCAATCTAGCATTTAATCTATGCCGTTACCATTCCTGGCTGGGTTCCCCTCCCTCTTTGCCCCCACACAACCCTCCCAATGCTGCTCCCCTTGGCAAATCTACCACAGGGATCTTCGAGCCTCACTCATCCGATCCAGTGCACTACAGGTACCCTACCTATATAACAAACAAACACTCACCACCACAGTAGGGCCCTTTCAGATTCAATAGTGAACCACTCTGTAGTTCCATAAAGATAGAATCTTTTCTCCATGTCCAGTGCACTACAGGTACCCTACCTCTATAACACACACACTCACCACCTCAGTAGGGTCCTTTCAGATTCCATAGTGAACCACTCTCTAGTTCCATAAAGATATAATCCTCTCTCCATGTCCAGTGCACTACAGGTACCCTACCTATATAACACAAACACTCACCACCTCAGTAGGGTCCTTTCAGATTCCATAGTGAACCAATCTCTAGTTCCATAAAGATAGAATCCTCTCTCCATGTCCAGTGCACTTCAGGTACCCTACCTATATAACACACACACACACACACACTCACCACCTCAGTAGGGTCCTTTCAGATTCCATAGTGAACCACTCTGTAGTTCCATAAAGATAGAATCCTCTCTCCATGTCCAGTGCACTACAAGTACCCTAGCAATATAACACACACACACACACACACACACACACACACACACACACACTCACCACCTCAGTAGGGTCCTTTCAGATACCATAGTGAACAACTCTCTAGTTCCATAAAGATAGAATCCTCTCTCCATGTCTATGTATTTATTGAGCGCCAAAGCCGTAGGCATCAGTAGGCTTCCTTCCTCTCCACTCTAACTTCCACTCTAACTTTCATCCTTTCTTCACCTCTATTTCATTCTCTTAACCTCTTCTCAGTAGCAACATTACATCCCTTTATACCCTCCATTTTTTCGTAAATAACAATACATATCTATTTATTAAAGAATGTATTTATAATCCTCTTCCTGATTACATGTACCCTATTCTGTCACGGATCAATTAATTATTGCCAACAATTTCTTCTTCTGACCATTCCATGCATTTTAATCGTATGTTGTGGTTCCTCCTGCATACCTGTAGCCGTGTCCCTTACTTATGTTTTATGCACTCCTCATCATGTCATTTAATTTGAGACTTTCTGTTTCCCTCTGTGAGGGCTTTGGCAATAGATTTGTAATGTCTACTGAAATCTGTTAAAAATGCAATACAATTATTTGAACTCA
This sequence comes from Ambystoma mexicanum, assembly GCF_040938575.1. Taxonomy (NCBI): domain Eukaryota; kingdom Metazoa; phylum Chordata; class Amphibia; order Caudata; family Ambystomatidae; genus Ambystoma; species Ambystoma mexicanum. Next base: position 997,886 of record NW_027182446.1, read on the forward strand.
GAAATACGCATCATGAAACGCTTTAGTGTGCATGACCTAAAAAAGTATTGCAAACCTGAAGGGAGTAATTTCTTTCACATATTTGCAATACATACAAACATTTTGAGGCACCTGGAGGGACAATTTTCCCAGAAATCAGGAGAATTAATGTTCAATATTGTATTGCATTGGGGTATACAAGGCTTTAAGTGGGCCGGGGCTAGTAGGCGCCGCGCCACGGCAGTCTCCAAAAGGTGGGGCTCAGCCAGGGTGCTGCCAGGCCCCCACCCCATGTCCCACAATGCTGCGTTGGGACCTTTTCTCGCGCTGCAGCTTGCCATGTTGGGAAACTCTGTGACTGATAGCGGTGTCAGCCAGTGTCATGTAAACTGGATCTCCCTCTCATGACACATGAGAGGAAGTTCCAGTTTGTGCAACACTGTGGCTGGCACTGTTGTCAGTCACAGCAGTGGCAGGAGAATGCGCCAGTTACTGTAGCTTCCTCTGGTGACCCCTCACAAGGAGTCAAAAGAGGAAGTTGAAGCCCAAACCCTGGGGTGCCATTTTGGCCTGGCCTTGCCTGCTGCACTTGGAATTGATAAGAGGAGAAGAGATGATCCCACGCTGCACTGGACGATATACGCCACACCAGGTAAATTACAAAAACATCCTTTTCTTTGCACATTTATCAGTAAGACACTTGCTGATAAATGTGTAAAGAAAAGGAAAAAGGTTTTCCACGGTTTGCATGTAAACAAATGATGCATGTTTTGGGGGTGGGGGTTCATCAGTTTTGTATTTGACTGCGGAACGTATGGCATGAGAGGAGACAGTTATTTGCTTGCTCCGATGGTAAGTGAAGTTCTCTTCTTAATAAGGTAAACAGGTGCCATGGTGGAGTTTTTGGGGGTGGCAGGGAACTACCAGCGTGAACAGTTATCTGTACCCTGGCTTTCAAAAGAATTCCCATCCTCACTATCCAGGGACAAGCAAAAAAGTACCAAGGCGAGTGACATTTTGATAACTACATATATCCTCCAATTGAATGACGGGTAGAGACGGATGGCTCGTAAAACAAATGTGCGACCTGTTTAAACAACGCCTGCAATGTTAAAAAAAAAGGGTGGGGAGAGGGGGGGCTGGAGGTTTAAAGCACCTTGTACAAATGCTAATGTAATGCAGATTCGGACCATAGCAGAAAGGTCGGGGGAATCATAGACAGGGCAGTTTCTAGCCAACTTGGTGCCCATGGCGAAACATCAGATGTGCCCCCCCCCCCCAACTGGCTCACGTCACTCCCAAACTACACCTCTGTCGAGTGACAAAATCCCTCCTCAATATGAATAAATAATTGCTATATAAATCAAGCTGGTTTCATTACATTGTAATTCAAGTACTTTACAGAATAATTCTAATGTGAAAACACAGTTGTTGCTATCCAAGTAAATGGTTTGTCTATCACCTGCTCTTAGGGAAAGCCTTGTGTGAATGCAGTTTCAAACTGTCCGTACTGGCACACTGCGGTGTGACCAGCCTACCAGGGTCTGAGGGCCCACTGGCCCTGTGTTGCAGATGTTCTGTTCGAACCACCTCACTTTTATTTCACAAGGGGCAATACTAGGCTAACCATATGAATTATTTTCTGATAGAAGGTTATCATTCCAAGAGGGACAGTCTGGTACACTCTTATTGCACTCTTTCAAAATACCTCTCTGCGAGTGGGAAAGGGGACAAATAGCACCAATGAGGATTCGTATTTGCTTTTCATTAAATCACACAGCATTTCAGGACTATAACAGTGATAAACAAGTCTGTGCTAAAAGGAATGCATGCTGGAATCTCTGTATTCATAACCGATGCATGGCTTGATGCTCCCATCACGGTTCACAATACTCACCCTAACATTAAAATGTGTGTATCCCTGAACCATACAAGCTCATTTGGACAGCTTAGGTTTTTGGATGTGAGCCTTAAATGGCTGCAACATCACCCACTCAAATGGGGTACAAGGGCCCTTTTGCTTCTTGTTTCTGAAGAATTTTAGATGAGGAAGGGCTGGGTCTCAGTGTGAGCATGCCCAATCCCAATACAGAAACATATTTAAGGAATTATATTTACAGACAGGACATGATACAATAAACAATGCACAGAAAGGCTACACAGAAAGGATTGTACCTCTTTCAAACTTTAGCCTGACCAGTAATAAGTCGATGAAGCGTTTTAAACAAAACTGGCTTCTAATGCATAGTAAAGGGGGTCCACAATTCCTCAGCCACTACCTCCTCACTATTACGCTGGCCTCAGGTTATTTTGGCAAAAAAGAGCAGGTTCGTGCTCTAACCGAGCTGGCATTAGCATCTCTTATTGTGGAGTGGTGTGGCAGTGTAGAAAGGGCGTATGGCCTAGTGGATGTACAATTTGAGACTACTTCTTTGGTTGCTTTATGTGTTTAAGTGTGAGCACAGTATGGCATGCACGTCAGTGCGACACACACACAAACCATTGCAGTGTGCTATTGTATGGATATTGGGCACATCAGACAAAAACAGGAATATGTGCTGTTACATACGGGAGCACCACATAGATGCCATTATCTAACAGGGTGATAACTTGTGCAGCACACAAATCATTGCTGCACACCTATTACTGCATTGATTTGCCATGGACTACTGTCTGCATGGTAACACACAGTGAACACTGCTTTCCTAATCAAGGTGCCAAGTGACATTGAGGTGCCATCTGGTGTGTGCACTAGGCAGTGACTGGCTTGTTTAGAAAATTAAAAGACCTTTTATGCTGAGCGGATGCATTTAGTCCATTTCCCAAAGCAGCCACTAGAATACATAATCAGGAAAATGGCAGTTAACCTTCCCAGTGATGCGCCATATGTAACTAAAAAGTAATGTACAAAAGAGAATGTTGGTGTGTCAAATAAAGAGACATGGAAATAAAGAAAATAGTGTTAAACTTGTCTGTGTGGCACGTTAATTCTCTTTGCAGAATGCATAGATTTGGTCAGCTAACTGATGCTTGTGCTGGCCCGGTGAATACAAATGCCCCATGTTCAGTTCTTAACACTGAAATGTTAAGCACAGACTGTGTAAAAACAATGTCTTGTTAAGTGAGCTATCACTTATACATTTCCCCACTTGAAAGGCTGTTGGCACAAAGAATGATGGTCACATGGTGTGAGCCTCCAGAGCAGGGGTGCACAACTGATTTTGACAGAGGGCCGAAAGTACCTTACATGAGGGCTATAGTGGGCCGAAAAGTAAATGTGGGCGGGGCTGGAGGCGGGGCGTGGCAGGAGGCTTTTTAAACCCCCAATTTCTACTAAACACATGGAAAAATAATGTTTTTGAGGGGTAACGATTTTTATTTGCATTTCAAACTTACATTTTGTACTACACATTTTCCATTGTTATAATTTATTTCTATTTAGTTATTGTATCTCGCATGTTTAGTTAACTTATATATATTTTATTGACCCTAGATTGGACATGCCGTCATTTTGGACTGCTACAGTTTGCTATTTGGGTTGCCCAAGAGGAGTATGGCCTTCGTTGAGTCAGGTTTCCTCAAAAAGCCAAAGATGAACATCTCCCAACTGTGCCTGTTTTAGCTTTATTATTGGGTTCACTCTTGGAGTGCAACACTATGCCCCATGTCCCTCACCCACAACCAAACACTATGCCCCTTGGCCCCCTCACCCCCAACCAAATACTATGCCCCATGGCTCCCTCACCCCCAACCAAACATTATGCCCCATGTCCCTCACCCCCAACCAAACACTATGCTCCATGGCCCCGTCACCCCCAACCAAACACTATGCCCCATGGCACCCTCACCCCCAACCAAACACTATGCCCCATGGCACCCTCACCCCCAACCAAACATTATGCCCCATGTCCCTCACCCCCAACCAAACACTATGCTCCATGGCCCCCTCACCCCCAACCAAACACTATGCCCCATGGCCCCCTCACCCCCAACCAAACACTATGCCCCATGGCCCCCTCACCCCCAACCAAACATTATGCCCCATGTCCCTCACCCCCAACCAAACACTATGCTCCATGGCCCCCTCACCCCCAACCAAACATTATGCCCCATGTCCCTCACCCCCAACCAAACACTATGCTCCATGGCCCCCTCACCCCCAACCAAACACTATGGTCCATGGCCCCCTCACCCCCAACCAAACACTATGCCCCATGGCCCCCTCACCCCCAACCAAACACTATGCCCCATGTCCCTCACCCCCAACCAAACACTATGCTCCATGGCCCCCTCACCCCCAACCAAACACTATGCTCCATGGCCCCCTCACCCCCAACCAAACACTATGCCCCATGGCCCCCTCACCCCCAACCAAACATTATGCCCCATGTCCCTCACCCCCAACCAAACACTATGCTCCATGGCCCCCTCACCCCCAACCAAACATTATGCCCCATGTCCCTCACCCCCAACCAAACACTATGCTCCATGGCCCCCTCACCCCCAACCAAACACTATGCCCCATGGCACCCTCACCCCCAACCAAACACTATGCCCCATGGCACCCTCACCCCCAACCAAACATTATGCCCCATGTCCCTCACCCCCAACCAAACACTATGCTCCATGGCCCCCTCACCCCCAACCAAACACTATGGTCCATGGCCCCCTCACCCCCAACCAAACACTATGCCCCATGGCCCCCTCACCCCCAACCAAACACTATGCCCCATGTCCCTCACCCCCAACCAAACACTATGCTCCATGGCCCCCTCACCCCCAACCAAACACTATGCCCCATGGCACCCTCACCCCCAACCAAACACTATGCCCCATGGCATCCTCACCCCCAACCAAACATTATGCCCCATGTCCCTCACCCCCAACCAAACACTATGCTCCATGGCCCCCTCACCCCCAACCAAACACTATGCCCCATGGCCCCCTCACCCCCAACCAAACACTATGGTCCATGGCCCCCTCACCCCCAACCAAACACTATGCCCCATGGCCCCCTCACCCCCAACCAAACACTATGCCCCATGTCCCTCACCCCCAACCAAACACTATGCTCCATGGCCCCCTCACCCCCAACCAAACATTATGCCCCATGGCCCCCTCACATCCAACCAAACATTATGCCCCATTGCCCCCTTTCCCCCAACCAAACACTATGGCAGTTGGAAAAAACATCTTTTTGGAGGTGTACCATTTTATTTGTATTTAAAACGTACAGATTGTACTATACATTTCCCCAAATCATACAGGATGAAACAGTGAACCAGACATAGTTGATCAGTGAGAAACATTGCAGCGTTTCTCAGCTGTCAGTTTCTGGATCTCGGGCTCCAGTGAGGTTGTTCCTACTCTCAGGATAGCATGGAGATGTTGGTCAGTTAGTCTTGTCCTTAGGCTGGATTTATGTAGTTTCATTTGTGAAAAAACTTGCTCACAAATGTAAGTACTGCCAAACATAGAAACCATCTTTAATGCTTCCCGTGAAAGATTGGGGAATTGCGCAGTGTCCAGAGACTGATAGAAGACTAATAAAGGCATCTCTATGTGCTTATTTTTGAGGGCACTACAGCACTGAAGTTCAATCAGTTCCAGTTGCAGTTCAGGTTGCACACTGTCAACATCAGCTGAGAAAGGGTCTGCAAAAAGTTTAAAAGAGGCTCGCTGGGATTTGAATTGTAAGAAACGATTCTCAAAAACATTTTGCAGTTCCTTCAGGACCTTCACATGCCGATACCACCCTCCATACTTGTCATGGGGGAAAACCTCTGCACATGCGGGGTAGTGTGCCAGCATCCCTTTCTCCAGTTGGTCTGTCAGAAGCCTTAACTTTATTTCAAAGGCACAAACTGCCTCAAACAGATCCGATATGAGATTTTGGCTTCCTTGCAACTGTAAATTTAAAGCATTTAAATGGCCTGTCAGGTCAGTCAGAAAAGCAAAGTCGGCTACCCAGTCAATATCTAGCATGACAGAAGTGTCCATTCCCTTTTCATCAAGGAATGCTTTTATTTCGTGCCGTAAAGCAAAGAATCGCTTCAGCACATTGCCACGACTAAGCCATCGAACATCGGTGTGATATAGGACATCACCGTAATCCGCCTTTACCTCTTCTAGAAACGCCTGAAATAATCGGTGATTTAAAGAGCGTGCACGGACAAAATTAACCGTTTTCACAACAAAGTCCATCACTTGAGTGAATTTCAAATGTTTTGCACATAATGCCTCCTGGTGGATTATGCAGTGATAATTTTTTAAATGGACAGCCTTCTCACCTAAGTGCCTTTTCAAGCAGCCAATAAACCCATTTTGCTCCCCAACCATGGCTGGCGCCCCATCAGTCGTCACGCCTACCAACGCATCCCATGGCAAATTTAAATCATCAATGACTTTTTGAAAGGCATTAAAAATGTCAGCACCAGTAGTCCTGCCATGCAAAGATACCAGGGAAGCCAGTTCCTGAAATACTTTGCATTGATTATCGACCCCCCGAATGAAAATTAAGAGTTGGGCTGTGTCACTTGCATCTGTGCTCTCATCAAGGGCAGCTGAAAAGAACTTGACATCCTTACACTGCATTTTCAGTTGGCTGTAACAATTGTCAGCCATATCTACAATACGCCGCTGGATACTCATACGTGAAAGGGGAACATTTGTAAAAACATCTTTTTTTTCTTTACACACTGCCTCGCAAATCTCCATCACGCAGTCTTTAACGAAATCCCCATCTGTGAAAGGACGTGCTGACCTTGCAATAAGCCGAGCAACCTTATAACTTGCAAAGGTGGCACATTCTGATTCTTTTTTTTTCTGGGCAAAAACACCCTGTTGCTTAGCCAGCTGTGTTTTTAGCTCCCCAGCTTTCTTAATTCTCGCTTCCCCCTGCAAATCCTTATATTGTGAATGTTTTGATTCACAATGGCGGCGGATATTATATTCCTTGGGGACTGCTATGCGTTCGAGACAAATGAGACACGAGTACACATCAGGTTTGGACTCGATGAAAAAAAACTTCTCAGTCCACTCATCCTTAAATTGACGGTGCTCCTGGTCAATCTTTCTTTTTTTTACTGCACTAAACATTGGCAGGGACATCTTTGGATAAAGATACGAAATCCACTGTTAGGCTCCCACTACGACGGTCCAAGTCTAGAGTATATACAAATTATATACTTTTTGGAGAATCCTAGAAGCGACAAAAGAACAAGATCAGATAAAGAACATAGCCCTACCAGCATACCTTTTCATGCACCTATTCATGGATACTTTGAGGAATGGCGGGCTGCATAGCATATCAACCTGCTATGTTTGAGATTAAGGTGGAAATTGAGGACATACTTTTAAAAAAAAAATAACATTTCAAAGCACAAGCTGTTGCCAAATTATGAGCTTTTGAAAGGAATTATCACAGTATGACCAATTACTTTAGTGAACATACAAAGAAACTGATCTCAGTTTCTTCCTGGGCAGGGCAAAACTGGCAGGAGCGCCAGAGAAATAGTTTCTGCTTGTGCTTCTATCCCCCTGAACAATGCTTGATGGGGTTGTAGAAAGTTAACAATTACCCACACTCAATGGGTCTCAAACGCTTGATCGAGGTTTAGTTGCAAAATTACAGGAGCAGACATCATCCAGGACCTTACTAGAAAAGTCTGCAGCCGATTTTGAAAGCTTTAGGAATGTACAAATAACCACACCCACTGCTGACCCTTGACACTCCGGCCCAACATCTCTAATGATATGCTATGATAGTTTATTTCTGGTAGAGCCGGAGAATTACACAAGGTGAGGGAGAGGGGAGGAGAAAGGAGGGAGAGGAACAAAACAAGCTTTTATCGTACTAGGCCTGACGACATTTCAGATAGTGCTGGAGAGGGAGAGGGGATAGTAAGTGGGGGTTGGGGGCAAACATTTGTTACTATCATACCATGTCCAGGGACAAATCTGGACCTAGGAGTATGATCTTTAGGGGACTGCAGCGAATGCCAAAGAGCATCACTAAATGGGAACAGAGCTACATGGTGATGCAGATTTGGGTTTGGCCCGGGATTTACACACTGGGTGCAGTTGCTATACATCAGGCCAGTGGCCAGGGTTCGCACTGGCAAACACATTTCACTTGCCTGTGTGATCCTACAGGGCACCAGGCAAGGCTGCAAGTTGTCTCTGATGTTATTCACCCTGGCCGACCCCACCCCCCAACTCAGCACACACACACAAACATGCACCCATACAGACCCGAACCCCCACCCCCCAACTCAGCACACTCTCAAACATGCACCCATACAGACCCCAACCCCCCACCCCCCCAATTCCAAACCCCCACCCCCCAAATCAGCACACACACAAACATGCACCCATACGGACCCGAACCCCCACCCCCCAACTCAGCACACTCTCAAACATGCACCCATACAGACCCGAACCCCCCACCTCCCCAACTCCAAACCCCCACCCCCCAAATCAGCACACACACAAACATGCACCCATACAGACCCGAACCCCCACGCCCCAACTCAGCACACTCTCAAACATGCACCCATACAGACCCGAACCCCCCACCCCTCCAATTCCAAACCCCCACCCCCCAAATCAGCACACACACAAACATGCACCCATACAGACCCGAACCCCCACCCCCCAACTCAGCACACTCTCAAACATGCACCCATACAGACCCCAACCCCCCACCCCCCAATTCCAAACCCCCACCCCCCAAATCAGCACACACACACACGCACCCAACCAGACCCGGACCCCCACCCCCAACTCAGCACACACACAAACATGCAAACATACAGACCCAAACCCCCACCCCCAACTCAGCACACACACAGACCCGAACCCCCACCCCCCAACTCAGCACACTCTCAAACATGCACCCATACAGACCCCAACCCCCCACCCCCCAATTCCAAACCCCCACCCCCCAAATCAGCACACACACACACGCACCCAACCAGACCCGAACCCCCACCCCCCAACTCAGCACACACACAAACATGCAAACATACAGACCCAAACCCCCACCCCCAACTCAGCACACACACAGACCCGAACCCCCACCCCCCAACTCAGCACACACACAAACATGCACCCATACAGACCCGAACCCCCACCCCCCAACTCAGCACACTCTCAAACATGCACCCATACAGACCCGAACCCCCCACCCCTCCAATTCCAAACCCCCACCCCCCAAATCAGCACACACACAAACATGCACCCATACAGACCCGAACCCCCACCCCCCAACTCAGCACACTCTCAAACATGCACCCATACAGACCCCAACCCCCCACCCCCCAATTCCAAACCCCCACCCCCCAAATCAGCACACACACAAACATGCACCCATACGGACCCGAACCCCCACCCCCCAACTCAGCACACTCTCAAACATGCACCCATACAGACCCGAACCCCCCACCTCCCCAACTCCAAACCCCCACCCCCCAAATCAGCACACACACAAACATGCACCCATACAGACCCGAACCCCCACGCCCCAACTCAGCACACTCTCAAACATGCACCCATACAGACCCGAAACCCCCACCCCTCCAATTCCAAACCCCCACCCCCCAAATCAGCACACACACAAACATGCACCCATACAGACCCGAACCCCCACCCCCCAACTCAGCACACTCTCAAACATGCACCCATACAGACCCCAACCCCCCACCCCCCAATTCCAAACCCCCACCCCCCAAATCAGCACACACACACACGCACCCAACCAGACCCGAACCCCCACCCCCAACTCAGCACACACACAAACATGCAAACATACAGACCCAAACCCCCACCCCCAACTCAGCACACACACAGACCCGAACCCCCACCCCCCAACTCAGCACACTCTCAAACATGCACCCATACAGACCCCAACCCCCCACCCCCCAATTCCAAACCCCCACCCCCCAAATCAGCACACACACACACGCACCCAACCAGACCCGAACCCCCACCCCCCAACTCAGCACACACACAAACATGCAAACATACAGACCCAAACCCCCACCCCCAACTCAGCACACACACAGACCCGAACCCCCACCCCCCAACTCAGCACACACACAAACATGCACCCATACAGACCCGAACCCCCCACCCCTCCAATTCCAAACCCCCACCCCCCAAATCAGCACACACACAAACATGCACCCATACAGACCCGAACCCCCACCCCCCAACTCAGCACACTCTCAAACATGCACCCATACAGACCCCAACCCCCCACCCCCCCCAATTCCAAACCCCCACCCCCCAAATCAGCACACACACAAACATGCACCCATACAGACCCGAACCCCCACCCCCCAACTAAGCACACTCTCAAACATGCACCCATACAGACCCCAACCCCCCACCCCCCCAATTCCAAACCCCCACCCCCCAAATCAGCACACACACAAACATGCACCCATACGGACCCGAACCCCCACCCCCCAACTCAGCACACTCGCAAACATGCACCCATACAGACCCGAACCCCCCACCCCCCCAACTCCAAACCCCCACCCCCCAAATCAGCACACACACACACACAAGCACCCAACCAGACCCGAACCCCCACCCCCCAACTCAGCACACTCTCAAACATGCAAACATACAGACCCAAACCCCCACCCCCCACACACACCCAACACCCCCCCACCCCCGCATCTCAACATACACACAAAATACATTCAAATCCAAACATCCGACACACATCCAACACCCCCCCACCCCAACATACACACAAAAAACATTAAAATCCAAACATCCGACACACATCCAACACCCCCCACCCCTGCATCTCAACATACACACAAAATACATTTAAATCCAAACATCCGACACACATCCAACACCCCCCACCCCTGCATCTCAACATACACACAAAATACATTTAAATCCAAACATCCGACACACATCCAACACCCCCCCACCCCAACATACACACAAAAACATTAAAATCCAAACATCCGACACACATCCAACACCCCCCCACCCCCACATCTCAACATACACACAAAACACATTCAGATCCAAACATCCGACACACATCCGACACCCCCTCGCAACATACACACAAAAACATTACAATCCAAACATCCGACACACATCCGACACCCCCTCGCAACATACACACAAAAAACATTAAAATCCAAACATCCGACACACATCCGACACCCCCTCGCAACATACACACAAAAAACATTAAAATCCAAACATCCGACACACATCCGACACCCCCTCGCAACATACACACAAAATACATTTAAATCCAAACATCCGACACACATCCGACACCCCCTCGCAACATACACACAAAATACATTTAAATCCAAACATCCGACACACATCCGACACCCCCTCGCAACATACACACAAAATACATTTAAATCCAAACATCCGACACACATCCGACACCCCCTCGCAACATACACACAAAATACATTTAAATCCAAACATCCGACACACATCCGACACCCCCCAAAGCAAAACAGACCCAACACACATACACAAACAGACCACTTACCGGAGACGTGCTGGAAGGCAGGCAAGTAAGCGGCAGGTAAGCAGGAACGCTGGACTCGTACTACGACTGGCGTGGTCCAAGGCTGAAATGCCTTCCGGCATCAAGCCCTATGGACCACGCCAGCCGTAGTGCTGGCCCTCCATTGGTGCAGCACACACGCATTACGTGGCTCGTAGGAGCGACGTAATGCGTGTGTTTGCTGAGCCAATGAGGGCCAGTGTTTTGTCCGGCCCGGAAGACAACAAAGACTTTCCTAATGGAGGGCGGCCGCGGGCCGCCCTCCATTAGGAAAGTCTTTGTGCCTCGCGGGCCGGACAAAAGAGCATGGCGGGCCGCAACTGGCCCGCGGGCCGTATGTTGTGCACCCATGCTCCAGAGCATCCCACACGCTGCGTCTGGAATATGCATGGCTTTGTTTGCGTATTCCGAACGCATCGCAGTCATGTACAAGTCGGCAGAGAGCAGCCGGCCGCACTTCGCAGAGGAGCATTCACCGGCACAGCAGGCTGCTTAATCGGTTGTCCGGCAAGCTCGGAAGCAGCTTTTTGAGTGGCCCCCTTACTGCGCCCTCCTCCTGAGCTATTTAGTTCTGTGCTCTGGGCTGTCGCCCGCTCGGCCCGGGACAAGTAACAGGGCTGATCATAGAAAGTGTGTGTGCCCTGCCTTTTTGCTGGAGGGCAGGCAGCGCTTAGGAGCACACCTTTCCCTCCGTATAGAGAATGCTGCGGCATGATGCAGGGCCACCGAGCAGGCAGCTGCCCATCCCTGCAAGGACAATTAACCGAGAACGAAGCAGAGGTCTACGTGATTAAATAATATGATAATACAATTACTGCATGAATGAATGTGCCTGGTGTGAATGCATATGCAGAGGTCCCTCACTGAATCGATTAATGAAGGTATGTTTTGCATGTGGAGTGCGTGGAGTGGATTGGAGAGCGTTTGGAGTGCGGCGGACTGGAGTGCGGCGTGGGGCGTGGGCCGTACCAGAGTGTGGAGTGGGGCGTACCAGAGTGCGGCGTACCAGAGTGCGGCCTGGGGCGGACCAGAGGGCGTGGAGTGGGCCAGAGGGCGTGGAGTGGGCCAGAGTGCGTGGAGTGGACCAGATTGCAGAGAATGCTTGAACGAGCATGTAACCCATCATATCACATTACCACGCTTACTCTCTTCCTTACACCACCACTCAACTAGAACACAGAGATACTATGACACCATTCGGTATAACTGTTCTCATACCAACACCTGATGCATACTCCCCATCACTCTAAGTAAACACCGCTGGTTACACACCCCCAGCCAGGCGTTCTCCTCAGGCCTAACGCAGCCACTTTCGGTCTGGACAAATCCTGCCAGAACTAACACATACACCTGATCTCTCAACCACCACACCTACCGCTAAGAAGCAGCTATCACACAAATGCCTCACCAGCTGCACACATATCCGGTGCTCACACGCACCTTTGACTCTCTCTACTCTCTCTACTGACTTGAACTTCGGTTCCCAAGGGCGTTCAACCTACCAGCGCCTTCAGACCATACCAATGGTATATAAGGCGCTATTTAAATGCAAAGTAACATAACATAACAGCAACGCTGCCATGTGTGCTGAACTATGGATGAATGGAAGATTGCATAAACCCAGGGGGATGAAGGAAGATTTTTGCCTAAATTGCGTAATCTGAAAACATGATGACTAGGCGATGAAGCTCTGGAATCCGAGGGTAGAAATGTACATCTATGACATTTGGGATACACTGTGTCAAAAATATGAGAATGCTCTGTTTGGCATGTCTATGGTGGTACAACAATGGAGTTACGTATGGCATTAAGTGGACGTGAGGTGATATATCTGAGCACTAAGAAACATGCCATGGGGTTTAGGTATTTTGAAGAATTAATTGTTTGTCATTGGTGATAGAACAATTGATTAAATCGCGGTCGTGGTGGACGGGTGCCTGGCTATCCAGTCTCCTAGCGATTCGACCAAGGCAGGACCTGGAAGGTGATTGGCAAACTGATTGGCCCCACCAGCTCAAGGGAAGAAGACTCTTGTAGGTGAAGATCTTCTCGAGTCGTTGGAGAAAAGTGGTGAGGATATGCAGCAGGGCTTCACCGGTGGTTCAGTCGTTGCAGATGTGTTCAGCTTCTTTCCTCTTCGGGTTTCTTAGTTCCAGTGGCGACGTCTTGTCCTCCAGTCCTCAGAGCCCTGCTTTAATGCAGAAAAACCCCCATTCATAGAGCCTAGCTGTCACTCACACAGTGGGGTGGCTATCCGGGTGGGATAACCCCATAGCCTATCAGGGCAAAGTGCGACTTGGGTTGCCTAGGTAACCCTGTGCAGGGTGCCTATTCCCCCTCCCACACATCCTGTCTACCCCAGACTCAGTGGAGCCGAAAGGAGGGCTTCTGTGCAGAAGCCCGCCAAAAGGACGAACAAAGAATCCTGACCCGGGTTAGGATTTCAGAGAAAGACACGAGAAAGAAATATTATCAAAGATCTGGCAATAAAAACCTACCGGAGTAACGTTAATATTCAAATAAACCGGTGGTAAATTAGAGGCTGTCAGTAAAAGTGGTAGCCTCGAACAATGGGAAAATCCCATAGGAAAATATTCGCAGTCGAATTTTTACGGTAGAAACCACTGCCACCAGCCAGAAACTTTGGAGAGAGGGACTGGACGGTACCCCCTCGAAAATTAACATCAGGGAAAAACTATTAACCCTTTCCAGTACTTCCATAGTAAGATGGGTTGTACTGGTTTTGTTCATAATTATTGACTAGTAAAGTCAATGGGGACTTTACATGCCCTGGGAGACAGTAGTCAGTCCCAGGGTATTGAGTCTATGGTTGGTGGTCACTATGACACCCCTGTGTTTCCGCACTGAGGGTTCTGTGTAACACACATGTAAAAAGATGATACCTATGAGGGTGAGAAAAACCCCATATACCATAAGCACATGAGATAGCCTAAAACTCGCATCAGCAACATGTCTAAGTGGGGGAAAAAGAGTCTCACTCTTAGCAGGAGAAATAAATAAACCCTTCAAATCCAGCAAAGCTGCTGTGGGATTCTATAGGTAAGGGAAATTAGCCTTAGAAGATAATTCTCCCTAACACGCTTATACGAAGGGGAGGAAGTGCCCGAGTAATTGTGAATTTATAGGTCAGAATAATGGCCACCAACTATCAGAGGCACTATTTCTAAAAACTAGAGCAGACAACTATTACCAAAGCCAAAAGAGGACGATAAAGAATCTAGTTGAAGCGAACCAATATTGCCAAAGTCAAAAAGAGGCAGTTGAACAACCAGCCGTACATGAACCCTGTTGTAAAAGGAAAAAGAGGCAATAGAAATAACTGACCCAAAGAAGCATTGCCAAAGCCAAACAAGAACGGGAGTGGGAGAATCCCAGCATCAGCACTTGGTTAAAATCAGAGGGCGAGAATAAGAGTGGCAGGAAGGCTGCCCTTCTCACAGAAGGTGTTCAGGAGGAGAGAAGCATAAACTGCATTGTATGTGGCAATCAAGGGTGTGGAATAAACAACACCAATGTGTCTCTTGTTTTCCCAGAAGAAGTAATCAACACTGAGCTTGTGGAAAGTCCAGGACTTTATAGGTTGTACAGAGCAGAATGGTACCAGAGAAGTACTTGTAGTAGTAGTAGTAGTTTCCTATTGTCCTGGCAGGAGAGTACACCAGGGCAAAGGACTTTGCAGTGTAAGCTTGGCAGTTGAGGGGACCAGACAGAACTCATTGAAGTACTGTGGTAATATTAAAGGTATTGAAGAAGTGGCAAGACTATCAAAGCTCATGATTAATTGTTGTGGAATTACCTTGACAAATCAACATTGCTGATCAGAGTGCATTGTGAACTGTTGCAGAATCATCCTGACAGAAGTCTTTTTGTTGACATTGATGCGCTGTGGAAGTATACCTTTTTGTTGTTTAGAAGTAGTTGTGTGGAACTCTCTACCACCAGTAGAGCGGCAAAAGACTTACTGAACATTCTGAACTGTTTGTTACTCCTAAGTGGGAGACTTAATTGGCAGAAGAAGAGCTCTATTTGAACTTTGTTATAATACTGGATTTCCTTACTCTTTTGAACTGTTGCTTGACATCCTGATTGAATCTGGGGAAGGGGAACTCACCCAGATTACAAGGAGCAACAGTTACCATGTCTTGCAGACAACTGTTCATTTTGTCATGTTTAAGATGCTATGCATATCCCAGAATCCCTGTTTTCCTGTGTTTTACCCAAATACTCCCAGTCAGTCTCCTCCTAGAGCACCAGCTTTTCATCTCCCTTTTTATCATATGTCGTGTTTTTTCTGGTGCCACGGTATTGACAGTAATTAGCATCCGCTATTGCATCAGCCGTGCATACGTTAGGTAGCTTGTTAAGTGTGGATTCCAGAAAAGGGGCTAGTGATGAAGCCGTCGTGTATTCCTAAAGATGATCGTCATATGGTCTGACCATGGACCGGGGGTTATATTTATGCTGTTGATCAACACATTAAGACTGGCCACCCATTCCAGCGCTCTGCCTTTGATATGGGTTGCCTCAAAGTCATGATGTTGGAAGCCTGATCTGGAGAGTGTTGCCTCTGTGTTAGCTGCCAGATGGCCTGATCCATCATGAACCCCTAAATGAAGGTCCCCCAAGAGAACCATCCTGGATGAAGGCTTCGGGTGTGAGGCTGGAATATCCGCTAAGTACACAGGAAAATCCGCTGTAGAGGTGGGCGGGCGATCCATAAGAACAATGTCAGTGTTTGTTTTGGGGTTTACCAATATTTTGGCATAACAAATTATCACAATCATTTTGCACTTCCAATCTCACTGTGTGCATTTTAAAACAAGCTTTGTGTATCAGTTAGACCCCCCACCCCTCCGTGCCCCAAGGAGCGATCCATTCTGAGTATTTTATAGCCATTGGGAATGGTAAGGGTTAAAGCAGGGAAGAAAATGCTCAGTGAAACGATTACTGAGCCTGGAGACTCCAATTGTCTAGCTAATACTGCTTCAAAAAGGTACAGACGTTCAAATTGTAGATTTAAATTATCAAAAAAATACACCAGTTCTTGGGGTTTCTGTATTGGAACAATCTTCTTTTTCATTTTCAGTTAATTTCATGCAGAAGGCCTGGCCGATGCCTTTCGGACCGATAGTCCTTCTTCAGGGCGGCTCCAAAGAAATGCAACAAATGTAGTCTTATGGAGACAGTTCCTTATAGCAGCAAATGTGTTGCATATATACCACAATTTACTTATACGCAATGATACTTATCTTCTACTCATATCTGTTCTTTGCATATTGCAGCACGGTGTCCAGTTAGCTACACTCATTAGTGTATCATAGCACTACATTTGACTCATAATCATCATGGCACGTTGCCTAGTTGGAAGAAAAATAACAGAATCCAGTTTTCAAGCCTCTTGGGTGTATATGTTTGGTGCATTTACAATAGCCACTCTAGAACTTGTATTTACCGTGGGAATTGTCCGGAGGCCATACAGATGTTAATTCTTATGAATGTTTGGCTTTCAATTAAATCTATATGTATGTTCTATCGATCAATGTCGAACTGCATTGATAAACTCTACGTGTGCAATTATGGCCAATGTACATATACTTAGTCTCTATGGTTGCATACATGAAGTTCTTTATTGCTATATGTATCTAGCAGAATGAGTTAACATCTATGGTGTCCAGATCTAGGCTACTAGCTACTAGCTCGAATTCACTATTCAGTCTATATCTTACTACTGATGATCTTGTGTGTCTTTCCCCAGTAGTTTGGTCTATTTTTGAGGACCCATCAATAAAGAGTCTCTCCCCTTCTCCCAAAGTGTTTTGTTTAACGTGGGGAATGTTATAATAGAACTCGGTATAATCTGTGCAGTTGTGGACATGATCACCTTCCTCTACGGGTTCTGCATTCACTACTTTACATCTCACAATTTTAATGGCTGGGTTCAGAATAATCACCTTATATACAGACGTTCTTTGTGTTGTCAATGTACTTTTGGGTTTCTCTAAAATGGCGAACAAAGCATGCTCACATACAAAGTCATTGCACACCCCATAGTTATACTTGTAGCCTATTCAATCGCAAAAGTGGCAGTAGGCAATGATTGCTCACAAGGTCAATGTGCTCGCATTACTGGGTCTAAAATCCCACTGTAATATGCCAAAGGTTTGTATCCTAATGTCGTCCTTTGTGTAAGAACTGCTGTCATCACCTCTCCATTTGTGTGTGAGAATAAATAAAATTCCTCACTATAATTGGGAATCCCTAACACAGGAGCTATGCACATTGCCCTTTTCAGTTCCTCAAATCCATCCTCCATCTCCTCTGTCCATACTATTCCATCCTTGCCCATCTGTGCTTTCTTGAGTGCTTGTAAAAGTGATTTAGTGTATGTGCTGTAGTCAAGCACCCAGGCCCTATAGGAATAAAAACTGCTGCATTTGCTTCACTGTCTTAGTCTTTGGAGTCTTCATAATCGCTTCTGCTCTTTCAGGTGTTACTTTTCTTCCCTTCTTGAGATATTAGCTGGCCTATATAGAACACTAAGAAAAAAGGAGGAACTTAGGCTACCCCACCTGTATCACACTGGCCGGTTATGGATCCAGCACATGTTTTTCACAGATCTGTTGGTTAGTCTGTACATATGAGAACACCCAGAATTTCTGCGATACAATTTACATTTATTTGAACATTATGGTTTAAAATATAGCTCACACAGCTATTGACAAAGACCTTTTGTTTGCCTGAAAAAACTCCAAACACTACTACTAATATCGCAATCAACTTCCATCCCCAAGAACGCAGTATTCCCTAAAACCAGGACCCTTTTCCCCAGCCTCCTTCTTCAGTAGGGAGTTCGGAGCTTAGGACATGCATTTTTTTTATTGCTTCAAAAATCGTAGGGGAGTAGTCAACTACAAATACGCAGCACGCTGATCCCACAATCTTGCAAATTCCCCCACGATCAACCAGGATTACATCGAGAGCCATTCTATTTTTCAGCATCATTAACCTAATTCCTTTTTCTTCCAACGTCATGTTAAATAGTATATCTGTCGTGTTTATGGTATCTTTTAGTATTCTGGACTGCTGCCTTATGTTATAGGAGTTCACTATCTGGGACAAGAATGGTATGAATGATTTTGCTACGTCCTTTGCTATCAAAACACCTTCGCTACTCCTTTGGGTTCTAGATCTGGATAGCCTGGCCATGTCTGCTGTTTCTAAGAGGAACACTCCCGGGAACAGTAGACCTAGGTAACATGTACCTCCCCAGTTTCTGGGCAACCAAGGATATGCTTTTTCTCCACTTATAAAATAGATAGGATCTCACACATATACTGGTTCTATTTCCCATTTCAGTACCGCTGTATTCATGCATCCAGTAAATGTTCCTACTGAATAGGAGCCCTTCTTTTTTAGACAGAAAGGGACAGTTCTCGGGTTGTAATTCACCGTGTAAGAAGGGGGAATTGCATCTTTGTTCCCGTCTGTTCTTACACGAAACGTCATCATAGATGTTTTAACTGGCGGGGACAATCTATCTTGTCTATTTTGTTGTGTTATTTTTTGCGCACTTCTAAACGTAGGTTCTGGGGTCATCACTTGCGCTTTATGGAATATGGAACAACCCACAGGCCTCATAATTATTTCCTCAAACTCATTCATGTTTGTTCTATCTAATTGACCCGTACGACTCTTATTCCACTTCCCATAAAACATTGCACTTAAAGATGCACTGCATGCAGAACTTAATGGTAATGGTTGTACATACCAGCCTATTCCTTTCCCCGCATGCTGCGGTAAATGGGCGCATACCCAACAATTATTTTTCTTTAGAATTGCATGCGTCATGTTCATGATGAGTAATAGCGTATTGTTCCCATACCCTTCTCTGTGTCTCTCTTCCATTGGGGACAAGGTAGAAGTAATCACCTGAACCGGGCTTTCAGTCGTGGATATATTAACTATTGGTATAAACATTCCCAATGGGTGTATAGACTCCACATACCATAACACAAAGGCTGTCGTTATTGGTGCTACCACACTCATGAAGCACATGATTATTGTCAAAGCCAGCATACACTTTTTTTTATCATCCGTTTTCCCAAAGTTTACAGTCTTTATAACTAACTCATTCTCAGCAGTGGTGCAGGAGGAGGCTGAAACCGGTCCCGACATTTTTCTCACCGTCCTTCTTCTTCCTGACAAAGTTAGTCGTGGATATCTCTCTTCGTCGCACTTGTCCGGATGTCAATAAGTTCAAAGGAATTGTCAACAGTTTAGTCTGCCAGCCTTTTGCAGCCTGGTTTACTTATTCGCTCTAGGCAAGATCACTTATCCTCTCTCATACTTCCCAGAGGACTTCTGAACAGTTCTCTATTGCCTTTGTACCATGTGCGCCCAACTTGTCCGCTCTGGTTCAGGACACATGTACTTTTTATGATCACACCGAGGAGCCACAAGTCTTGAATTGTCCAACTTGCACAATTCTCACACTTCTCTCCTCTACACCTCTAGTTCCTTCTCCGTCCATGAGCGGAACCAGAGGTTAGTATAAACACCAAAGAACTGTGGATCACTCTGTCTTTCGAGGCCCCAAATCATATCGCCTCACTCCTGGTATTGTGTGATCCGTGAACAGTGCCGCTGCACTTCCAGATCCAGGCTCAGAGTCAGCCTGTGGCACAATGGCAGATGCTGGTGTGAGCCGCGACAGTGATACGGATTCGATTTTTGGCTCTGGCGCAATGGCAAGTGCTGGTGGGCGCCAAAGGGGTACACGTTTAGTATCTTGTTATTTGCAATGCAGATTTTGTGTCGGCCAACAGTGATGTAGGTTCTGCTGGGCAAAGTTGGGGCACTCTTTGCCCTTCCCCCTTTTTGGCAATCTTTTCAGGCTTTGTTTCGAGTTTCACTTCTCGCTCGGACAGATTTAGCGGCGGTGGACTGGCAGCAGTTTCTTTCGTTTCTGGGACCGCTGTCTCTTTCCGGTCGTCCGGATTGGGCAAGTCTTTCAGTGAAGATGGGATCTTTTTGGCATGGATCCACGACTTCCTCCCATCCACCTGTATTGCCGTCTGCGTTGCCAGAAGCACTTGATAGGGGCCGCGCCACCTGGGTGCCAACAACGATTTTCTCTCAAAGTTCTTAAGCAGCACCCAGTCTCCTGGCTCCAGCGCGTGCCCCGGACCAGTATATCTCACGGGTAGAGCCTCCTGCACCTGCTGATGAATCAAACGCAATTTCAGCATTAAAAGGCCACAATAAGTGATAAGTACAGGATGTTCCACTTCACTCAGTCGTTTTGGCTGAGGTGCGCACCAAACATTCGCCGGCCACCCCATCACAATCTCATACGGGGAGAGCCCAGTTCTAGCCTGAACAGATGTACGCATGCACAATAGCGCTATCGGTAATGCATCCACCCAACTCAACTTGCTTCCTGCACATATCTTGCTAATTTTTGACTTGAGGATTCCGTTGTGCCTCTCAACAAGACCGGCCGAACTCGGATGCCTCGAACTATGAAATCTCTTAAATCTGAAGACCTGCACATATCTGTAATACCACTGCACCCACAAAATGTGGACCGTTATCTGACCATATAACACGGGGCAAGCCAAAATGGGAAAAGTATTCTTTAAGCAATACTTTGGCCGTACTCATTGCTGTGCAGTCTTTTAAGGGATATGCCTCCACCCACTTGCTGAATGCACAGATCACCACTAAGACATATTTCAAGTTTTGGCACCTCTCCATCTCTATGAAATCAAAATGGATTAGCTCAAAAGGCATAGAGGGCGGGCCAAAACTGCCTATTGGAGTCACTGATCCCTTTCCTACATTGTGTTGTAAACCCGTAATGCAGTTCTGCACCAACCTCTCTGCATTCTTCTTTATGTTTACATTCTGCCATACCGTAGATAGGTGCTGTATTATTTTTTTTGCACAGATATGGGTAGGGCTGTGAGCCATTGTGACCATTGCAGTTACATAAGAATTTGGCAACATCAGTTTTTAGTTCCCTTGTCCACCCGACAACCCTCTAAATCTAACTCAGCAGAGCCCTCTGCCCACCCTTGTATCTCATCGGCCGTGGCTTCGGCCTGCATCTCTTTGACAGTGGCAATTCCATCTTCTATCATACAGGGTACTTACTTAGTCTGGACTGTCATCATTTTATTATTCAAATCAGTGGAAGTTTGTTTCGCAATTCTGTCTGCAAATGTGTTTCCCTCTCCCACTTTGCATGTTACCTTTTTATGTGCCTCGCTATTGCTTGGCGCTTTGGAAACGTGAGTGCAGACAGCAATCATACAATCAAAGGGCCATTTTGAATTCTGGCCCCATGCGATGTCAAGAAACCCCTCTCAGCCCAGAGTCGACCAAAGTTATGAACCACCCCAAAAGCATACTGACTATCAGTATAGATATTCATGTTCAAATTTTCAGAAATCTCACAGGCTCTGGTCAATGCTATTATTTCTGCGGCTTGTGCCGAGTTGTAGGGCATTCTTTTGCTTTCTACAACGCTCTCTAGGGTAGTGATGGCGTAAGCGGCAGTTGACATGCCATCAGGTAGTTTAAAACAAGAGCCGTCACAAAATAACTCTCCATCTGGCTCCTTTAGTGGGATGTCACTTAAATCAACTCTCCCCTTCGTTTCTTCCTCAGTGACCATTAAGCAATCATGGGGTGGTGATTCGTTGTCACCAATTTCTTTTATGGGCAGTTGCATTAATTCTGCAGGATTCAAGGCGCTACACCTCATAATTTGGATATGGGGCACAAATAAGATAATCTCATATCTTGTCAGTATAGTAGAGGTGAGATGTTGCGTCTGTGTCCTATTTAATAGGACATCTATGGCATGTTGCACCATCAGAATTAAAGTATGCCCCAATACCATCCGTTCTGTTTGTTTCACCGACGCAGCAGCCGCCGCGACAGATCGCAAACATCGTGGTAGTGCGTGCTACAGGGTCCAGCGCAGAAGAAAAATAGCTGCACGGCCTATTTCTTCCACCTTGTTCCTGTGTCAAAACAGCTAATGCACATCCTTCACTTTCACACACAAACAATCTAAAAACTTTTTCATAATTCGGTGTGCCCAAAACTGGAGCAGAACATAATGCAGTTTTCAATTGATCAAACACTCTCTGACATTCCTCATTCCACTGCAAAGGCATCACCACATCCTTCTTAGTTAATAGCACCATTGGCTTCACAATTAACGCAAAATTACCGATGCATTGCCGGCAATAAGAAGCCATGCCTATTATGGCTCCGACTCCTTTGTGTCTTTGGAATAGGCATACAAGAAATACTTTTTATGCGTTCTGGCATTAGCCTTCTCCCTTCTTTCGAAAGTAGGTAGCCCAAATAAGCTACCTCCTTTCGATTATATTGAAACTTCTTCAAACTAGCGTTATGGCCATGTGCCGCTAGGTGTGACAGTAGTAATACGGTGCTCTTTTTAGAAATCTCTTCTGTATCAGCAGCAATAGTACACACCCCACTGGTAATTCTAACATGTCTAGCTGCTCTTTTAACGCTCTACTGTAAATACTCAGACTTTCCGTGTATCCTTGTGGAATGTGCGTGAATGTAAATGATCGTCCCCCTAATGTGAACGCGAACAAATATCTACTGTCCTTGTCCACCGGAATGCTAAAGAAAGCGTTTTTTAGATCAATCACGCTAAAGTATTCTGCTGAGGCAGGTATCATTGTCAATATTGTAGTGACGTCTGGGACCACAGGAAATTGTGGATCTACTACTTTGTTTAGCGCGCGCAAATCTATTATGAAACAATATGGTACTTCATTGCCTCCTTTCTTAAACACTGGAAGAATCAGGCTGTTACATGTACTGCCTGTAATTTCTTCAATTACCCCTAATTTCACCAAATCTGAAACAATACTTTTCAATCCTTTCTCTCTGTTTGCCGAAATTTTATACTGGGGAATTCTTGGCAGTGTAACTCCTTCTTTCAAAATGATCCTTACTGGCTCTATCTTCAAGCATCCTACATCGTTGTCATGCATCGCCCATATACAGGTTGGCACTTTTCTTAACTCTCCTGGCAAGGTTTCAGACATGAATTCTGACACAGGGGCATCTTGTGGCCAAATCGTCAGAAACACCCCGTCTGACGTACAATGTATAATTTCACCTAGCTTTTTCAACAAGTTCAATCCCAACAAGTTCTCCCCACAATTTTCTGTTGGAGAAAGGGACAATGTTCAGTGAATGGTCCTATAGTAACTGGGACTGGTTGGGACACTGGGTTTATGACTGGTGTACCTGCGAACAGTCCAGAAACATCCTTTTGCCCTGACAGTGGTATATCCGGAACCAAATGATGGTCTATTGAACTCTTTTGCGCTCCTGTATCTACAAGGAAGCGGTGCTCCTCATTCCCGACTCCCATTTTTACGTAGGGTCCTCTCTGATTCACGGGAATAGATACGGGTTCCGACCCCTGCCCTGGGCTGTCCCATTGGGGAAATAACACATCATCCGATGTGTAGTCACTACTATTCCTGTAATACGTATTTGGCTACATATTGAAAATGTTCCTATTCTTTCCTCTATTTCCCCCACTCTGATTCCCATACTGTTGGTTTTGCTGACCCCGACTCTGGTTAGGAGCACTTTGGTTTTGGGCTTGGTTTTGATTACCTTCATTATTGTGGTGCTGCTGCATACTATTCCTATTTGGTCCCTCTGTGCTGTCTTCTCTGACCAGGTCCACTTCTATTCTGTAAATGTGGACATTGCGCTCGCCAGTGTCCTTCCTCCTTACAGTATGCACACTGATTTGGTCCCAATGGCCCCCCGTGCATATTCGAATTACTCCTCCCTTGTGCATTCCCTCTTCCTCTATTATGTCTGCTACTTGCTGCAGTAACACCCTTGTTTTCAGATTTACTCTATCTTTCTTCTCCTGGTCCTTTCCCGCATTCACTCTCGTCTCATAATATTGGGCCATGTGCAATACGTCACCCAGCGTTTTTGCTTGCCATGCACTTTCTGATGTCATTATTAGGTTCTGAATTGGAAGTCTCAACCCCCTCACACATTTATCAACAAATAGCCTCTTCCCTGCTTCCAAGCTCACATCCTGCCCACTGAAATCTTCGAATACTTCTTCGAATTTATTGAAAGAATCTGTTGCTAACTCAACCTTGCCTTGCACAAATGCAGTCAACTTGTCCCATTGAATTCTTTTCTCTGGGACAATTTCTTTTAATTTCTGTATTATGCTTGCTGGTAATGCTACCATGTTCGTTCCTGGTGTCCCTCCAACCGCTTTATTCCTGTCTTCTATTACCAAGTCCGCCCATGTGGCGCCATAGGCCGTTACGTCATCCACCTTTCTTATTTGCTTCCATATGTCTGTTGGCAGGATCACTGGGAATATTAGGTCTATGTCACCCATGGTAAGCACGGATGATTGCAGGCAGGACTCTACTTCTTTGTAAAATCCTGCAGGATTCTTTCTTATATCGGAATCGTCTGCTTTATGTTGTTCACCTCCTGTCTGGAAAAGGGGACATGTTCATACTGGGCGGTATAATGGGCTGGTGTTAGCTGTGTTGCTACGGTGCCCGTTGCGGGAACCTCTGTTTTTGGCACAAAGGTAGGTGGGACCTCTCTCATAGGGAATGCCCCACTTACTGTCCCTCCCCCTTCTCTCATGTGTAATAATATTCCCAGATCAAGCGATAGGGCTGTTTCTCCTGTCCCTCGCTCTAGTGCTCTCTTATATACTGCCATTATTTCGGGTGGGCCGGCCTTGCCATTTTTTATATCTTTGTCTATTAAATGTTCAGCCATCGACTGCAGTGCTTTTCTTTTCATGGGCATGGAATATTCATTGAATATCTCATGTATCTCCATTGTGGGGCTACTGGGATCTGACATACATCTGAACGCCTCTCGTATACAAACTTTCAATTTATCGCCCCTCTATACTGACGACATTGAATGTCGTCGCCGTATATATGGCTCTACCGCTTCCTTCCTATCTCTCCCGATATCCTTACCCCTGTACCCAGGTGCAGTAAACATTTCAGCATAATCATTATCCAATTCATTTTTAAGCTCAAAAAGTCCATAACATGTTCCCTCACTTCTTCATCGTTTACAGCATGCTAATGCATTCAAGTCTAACAATGGCTGTGGTGGTAATTTCCCAATTAACTGTTTCCATCTCTCCACCAAACATTCACCCATGCATTCCAACACTACCTGTCTTTCGTTGCTTCTTCGGAAGTCATACATCGAAGCCAATGCTGCCGTCCCATCATTCCCATCTATATACATTTCTGCCTGTTGCTGCAATTCCACCTTCCTTTCTTTGATGATCGCACTGCGAGTTACCCTCGTGCATGCACCTTGTTCAGTCCCGCCTCTTGACCTCGTGGTTTCAACTTCAACCCCTGGAGGGACGGACGGTACCAAGTCTGTATCCAAGGCGGTAGGTGCGGATGGGAAAATAGGAACGGGGAGTGCCTGCTGTGGGCCTGGTTGGCTAATAGGAAGTGTTACGTGCGCGGTCTGTGGCTGTGGGAGGGCTTGACCTACGGGAGGGAGAGTTTGAGCTACGGGAGGGGCTTGAGCAATAGTTACTGACGTGTTTGGCCTCGCTTCTGATCTTGGGCCTTGTTTTGTATGGATCAATATGTTTTTCATCACTTCATCTGCTATGTTCAATTCTCGTTGTGGGTATATTTTTTCTATATTCAACTGGCCACGTCTACCTGACCTCCTTAGACTCTCAGTCCACTCCTCCTTTTCTTCCGCTACTTCACCTTTCGATTTATGCCTGCGCACAAGCTTCGCTCTACTTCTAAATCGGAGCATTGCTTCCCTTCTCCAGTCCTTAACGATATCAAATGCTGCGGGACGCGCTTTCTTTCTTATCAATACCCTTTCCAAATGATCTATTCTCGCTATCTCAAAACTACCATTTATCGGCCACTGATGGTCTTGTTGCTTTCTGGTTTGCCTATGCCAAGTCTCACAGAATATTATTGCTCCCACACCATACTTCACATACATCTCATACGCCGGCGTTCCCCCAGGTGGTGCAATTTGGCCATCTTCCAAAGATTGTCTACCGCAGCGGAAAAACCCCACTAGGGTGGACAATACCCCAGGCATGTTTCAACCTCCGCTTGGTTAATCAACCTTACCTAGGGCGTTTGATTTTGCAATGTCAACTCTCAACCAATATCAGGATTATTTTGAATCGGGGTATGACTCACCTGATAAATCAATTTGTCCGCCAGGACACAATTCGTCTGTATACGGACACAACCTATGACGTTGTGTCCGCGTTTCTTGGCTTCTGCCTCGTTTCGGGACCCTCGCCTCCTTGTTCTCTGGCCAGATACGTTGATCAGGGATCAGATGTGTGCAGATCTGCAAAGGAATCTCATCACTTCTACAGGGCGCCCCGAACACCGATCGTCCCGTCCTCGTCATTCTCCGCCTTTACTCAATTACAACGTACACGATGGAACAAGTGGGGTGGGTCCCTATTCGGGCACCATCTTGAAAGGGGCCCCTTGGGGTCCCTCGCGTTAGGAAAACAAGGAGAGTCACCACACACGATAGATACGCCAGACACGAGGTTGTATTCCCAAAGCTAGGGTTTATTGCAAAGCAAATAGTCTCAGTTGGCCAACTCGGTCTCACGCCCCGCGACGTGTATCTCTAGACCTCGAGGGACGCAAGAGAGTGAATTACGTACATCAGTTACATATATACAAAATGCATATCATACAATCAGCTGTGACATGTTTAACACCCCCCTTTATTGTGTTTCTTTGAACTCGGTTTGATGATGGATAATTTCAACGAATATGACACCTTCAAATATCTATTCTAGCAACAGTATGCAACCTTGCAAGCGTGGAGACATCTTTTCGTTGTTGAACAGAACACAGTGCGCTTCTGTTCTTGTAAGTGAGCTACATATGGGGGAAGAGTCACATTCCAGACCTTGCTGTCTATGAGGTGCTATTCGTGTCCTGGGAGCCGACACGCTCTACAGGGCTCGGAAAAGGGGGGCCGTAAGAAGGGCATAATTTAAGCCTTTAGCTGCTTAGCTGCTTTATTCTAACATATTCTATCATATAACGAGACTGGCTGGCAGCTGTGAAATGATTAAATGCCCTGCGGCTCTGCTTCAAGGCTACATTCGGGAGGGAGCCGGGCATTCCTCTCCGGATCCGCCTACGTTGTGTTTCAACAAACTCTTATTAGCCTCACGGCCTTGCGGCCCTGTCCTTTCAAGTTCAGACAACAATGTTAACAGTCGAGCAGTGTAAGCAGAAATGTGCTGCGAAGCAATTTGAACAGAAAGCAATGAGCAAACGTGAGAAAACAAAATGGCGATCCTTGTTACATCAAAATGGCCGTTCATTGGTCAAACTCGGAAACCTGTATTTCTATCGTTACGTACATGAGACGGTTGGCCTTCGGCCACCAAAATGCATTTGCAGTCCATCGTGAGAGGTGTCAATTTTTCCTAGACCAACACCTTTTGCCACACCTTGTTACAGCTTGCAAAACTGTTCCCCATCTCCATATATACAAAAGAAGGATATGTGTGCTCCTGGTCATGGGGGGCCTGTAGGCACCAGATGCCTGCCTCCAGCATTTCAATTTATGTTTTCAAAAGGGGTCGTGCTGCTCCCAATTATGGGGCTCCCTTTTTTTGTTGTCCTAGTGAGGCAACGTGTTACCTCTCAACATTCTGCTGCAACGCTCCCCAAACAAATGCCACCCCTCTCAGCAGCCCACTAGATGATGCAGGCATGCTGCTAATCACTTACTTTCTTAAAGGGGAGCATCCAAAGTGGGAGTTATTTACAAGTGATGGCGCATCAAAGTGACCGTTGTTTTGGACAAGACGATGGTAACGTTTCCTTGTTAAGAAGTGCAAAGGGACATTTTTATTTTGAACGCACACACAAAGCACCAGTTAGCTGCCTAAATCTATGCCCTCCTCCAGGACAATTGCACACACAACACAGTTTAAACTTATCTGCCTTATTTTCACATGTTCATATTCAACACATCAACAAAAAAATATTTTAGGTAGAATGTGGCATTTGCCTCACATTAATGTAGCATGTCCTTTTCAAACATCGAAACACAAACAGGTAACCTTTTCACACATTAGCTTTTATTAGGAGTCTAAGGGCCTCATT
Organism: Ambystoma mexicanum; assembly: GCF_040938575.1. Lineage (NCBI taxonomy): Eukaryota > Metazoa > Chordata > Amphibia > Caudata > Ambystomatidae > Ambystoma > Ambystoma mexicanum. The sequence continues at coordinate 1,026,674 of NW_027182446.1, forward strand.
ACGAGGAAGACGATAGAAGGTTAATGGCGCCGGTAGAGCTGCCGTTACCGTTACCCCTCTACCGCCTCATTACGAGGTCTGCTCGCTGGACCCGCTAAGGACGTCTGGTAAAACCAGGCATCCTTAGTGGGTCCTGCAAGCAGACCAGGATGCTAACAACGGGCACATCATTAACGGGCCTGTTGTTAGCATCCTCCCCATTCTCATTGAGCACTATGTGGGCTCAAATGAGGATGTACCAGGTCTGGGTTCCTTGAATGGAGAAATACCGGGCCCTCCAAAGTCGGAATGGCCCCATTCAAGGAACTCGGACCCGCTAAAAGCGGCATGGCTACCGCCATACTCGTAATGAGGCCCTAAGTCTTGAAGTGCATTTTCAAAATACACAGGCCATTTTGTGCCTTCTGGTGAATTGCATTCTGGTATTTGTAGTCTTCCCTTCAAGGCAGGGGAATAATGAGACAATTGTAAACATTTAGCATAGCATATTTCTATAAGGATTTATATATTTGTGTGAGTACTTTACTATATTTCGTGTAAAGGGATGTCATTTCACCGAAATGACTGAGGTAGCAGAAGTGACATCGCATGAACATTGACTTGTGATAATATCACAGGAAGTGATGTCATTTGAACCAGCCCCCAAGTGAAATCACAGAAAGTGATGGTACACAACCTTTCACACCTTGACAAAACAGGAACTGGCATTAAGCACGGTTCGTCAGTACACTAAGAAAAATATGGTTATGATATCACTGTAATCTGATAAAAATGTCATGCAAGAATGGATCACCATATGAAGCATTCATATTATCAGTGTGTGTATGCCAAATTGCTGTGAATGTAAGCATTTGCACGTACCTTGGCTAGCCTGTAGTTATGGTCATCCTGAGCTTCCGGACAAGGCAATACAAGCTGCTCCTGCTTGCTGTTGCTGTGCTCTGGCCAGAATGGCCATCCGGCTCCCAATCCTGTGCCACAGGATGTGGAAACCTGGCATAGAAGGAAATGGCAATGCGTGCTCAGTAGTCAGGGTGCACAAATACACAAAAAAACAATTGCAACGTGCGCCTAATGAAAAAATGAGGCAAAGCACCATGCAGGAAAAGCTACAGCAACACTTGACTTAAAGCGCCACTCAGTTGTGTTGGGAAGGGGACAGCAGAAATGCATGCACTAGGCCTAAAATCACAAGTCAAGAGAAATCTACAGCCATGCCCGAGCTCCACTGAGGACAGCCCACACCCCCAATCACCACAACGCCTCTTCATTGTTCTAACAGTGTTGCAAAGATGTTCGGGAGGAATGTGTTCTACAAGGCCGTGATAACAGACCGGCACCTGGTGTGCATGTTATCTCACACTGGCTAAAGCATGACCCGGCCCTTCCTCAGGTGACCACAACTTACAGCCCACATAACTGACTAAACCTCAAGATCCCTGAATTCCATGGCACCAGGTGCCTGTTGACCACCAACCCCAAAGTAACAAGTCCTGAAATGTTCCAAGAGGACGGACAGGGCACATCATTGAGCGACAATTGTGTGATTTATGTTGTGAGGTGCTGGGAGGGATACATTATAGGTCAAAAAGAGGTTGGAGAGCTTGGAGACGGATGGGAGTGAGTGAAATGTGTGTGTGAATGTTAGAGTGCCCCAGAACCTCCTTTGTGCTCGTCTTAAGACCTGCCAAGTGCACAGTATGAGTGATAAAATAGTTGTATGGTAGGAGTATAATTAATATGTTTCCTGACCTTCGATGTGAGAAGATGCTCACCGTAGCACCCACGTGATGGAAGACAGACGGCTGGGCTGGAACCAAGAGCCTGCCATCCCTTATGGGGTCGGCAGATTCTGTATAGGCACACACCAACCGCCGTGCAGTATTTTACCCTACTTAACTGCGGTATATAGGTGTGTTGCTTAATAAGATTCTGCTTGTACTACTTTTCAGTAGAACGTTCTTAGCAGCAGAGTTCTTTGCTTTTGCTCTCATCTGCGTGTGAGATTAAAACGTATTATCCTTACAAGATCGACTTGGGCCTTTCTTCCCTAGTGGGTTGTATTCTCTCTGGTGCGAGGGTTCAGGGGCGTGAATTCAATTGATGACCCTCAATGTGATCCCAGTGCCCTGGTACCTGCAGAGGCTTCCAGGCCGCTTCTCCAGAAGGAGCTGTGTCCACCTACAGAGACAGGTCCCGAAAAAACACATTTTCCGAGTGGTTTAGCAGGAGCCATTTTAAGAGAAGTCCTCTCTGTTCTTTGAAGTGGGGCCTGGCTCCGAGGAGAGTGCAGGCCGGTGTTGGAACCCTGTTGAGGAGTTTGGGTGAGCCACACGTGAGTAGACTCTTGTAAGAGATAACAAATAGTGGACAGATGCATGGGGAAGTGTGAAAGGCATGAGTACATGGAGAGCGAGGTCGTCGATGTGACATGGGTGAGGTCAGAGTTATTTGTTATTAAAATATGTACTTTGAAGAGAGTGTTCGGTAAGGCAAAGGTAAGGCAGGGAGCCCCTCCTCGGAAGCGGAGGGAAGGTGGAACCACAAGACATATTATTTAAAGGAGGAATACAGAAATAAAACCAGTGGTCTCATAATAGGCCTGGAAGTAGTGTTCATCCTGTTAGCTTATTTTATTGTATTTGTGTTGTATTGAATAAAGAGTAGGACCTAGAAGGGGCGGTAAGTGTGTGCATCGCGGTGTGGTATGGTATGGTATGGTATTGGATGGTTTTGTGGAGTGGTGTATGTGTGTAAGGAAGGGGGATAGAAAAAGGTTGAAGCTGATTTTCTTTGTTTTTGTTGTTATAAGCAAGCATCAGCGTGTGTGGTGCCTTAGTACGTCTTTGCAGGGTCAGTAAGAGATGGACACCACTAGCATGGGGAACTGGAACAGCAATAGAACATATGTAAAAAGCCTGCTACTGTATCATGACAGGGTGGAAAAATATAAGCAGTGGATTGGACAGAACTAAGAAGGAAATAGGGTCTTGAGAAAGGAAGAAGCCCGGGTGGGTGGATAATCTTGGGAGAGGAAAATACAGTGTTGGGAGAGAATGTGGAGGAAGAGGACGATGATACATTTGCGGAGGGTCAGAGCAAAGGAGAAGGAAGGGGTGAAGGGGCAGGTGAGAAAAACCCTCAAGTAGAATGTCTGTGGGCTGGGGACAGGTTGAGGAACACGGCCGGCCGGATGGCGTTGGTAAAGAGGAGAAGAGGAGTTGTGAAGAAGGGTGTGGGAAGTAGGGAAAAGATGCAGATGACCCTCATACATAAGGAGGCAGGGTGAACACAGTATGTGCCCTAGCCCCAAATGGATACGAATAATGTAATTAAGGCCCTCCCGTAGTTTACAGCAGTGGCGAGCAAGTGGATATATGAATTAGAAAAAGCAAACAGCAGGAGTGCCACTGACAATAGGGAATTTTAATAGCTTGATGGTTGCTATAATTGGGGACCAGGCTGGGGATATGTGGGTTAAGGCCAGATACCCAGGAGTAATCCGGGGGAAGATGCACATGATGGAGCAGCGTTCAATGGAGTAAGAGCACAGGTATGGGATGCACTACGGAGGGCCATCCCAGATCCCAAATGTACAGTTCCTGATGCAGAATACTATGGGTGATGATGAGTACCCAGCTAGAATTTATTCTTAAAATGCAAGACATGTGTAGAGCTGAAACGGGAGGGCCATGGGATCAGTCAATACCACGTTTCCATTTTATCGTAAAGAGGGGCTTGTCAAAGGAAGTGCAGAAGGCCTTGGATATGATCGTGGGTATTGAGGCAATTTGACAGCGGGGTTGGCTACAACAGAGTTTAACATACTCTCATAAGTACTTTTTGAAGCATGGTCTTAAACCAAATCTTCTTAAAACAAAGGAAAGTCAAACTTTGAATGGATCCTGGATAACTCATTAATTGGGGTGGTGGATGAATACAGGTATTTGGGTTTGGCCTTTCCTCACGAGGGGGGCTGCAGATGTGGTGGCAAAGCAATCAACCATGGGTTAAAAGTGCTTTCTCGGTTTTATCATCAATTTGGGGGCATCTCCCTGTGGATGTTTGGAAAGCCTCCAAAACTCAGGGCTTTGGAGGGTCACAGGTTCCCCCTCAACTAGTTCCCCGGGTGATGGGTTGCAACATGAATTGGGGCTTATCAGTAGAACCATCCAGGTCCAGAAAAGGCTTTTGAAATGTTTCTTGAATACCCATCTTGGCACCCCTACAAATCCAAACATCACTATTGCACTAGGAGTATACCTGTGCTTTGCCAGCAAAGATTATAAGAGGTGATATAACAGCGGGATAACTCTAATGAAACAATGAGGTTTGAGGGGTGCAATAGCCCTTGCTGATCTATCGGATAATCAGTGCGAAGTTATGCTTAAAAAAAAGGGAGCCAATTTGGAATCCGGCGCATTACAGGATAGAATCACGAAATTGCCCTTATTGCAACATTATCTCCACATGTGCAGTTAAGTTTAAACCCTCCTCAATCTTCTTTCACAAGCTCTGCAAGTTTTCCATGAGAGCTGGTGCAGTATGAGAAGCAACCATGAGTTTCTGTCTTCTGATTCGAGGAAACAACTTTCCTGAAGTGAGAAAGATCAGCCACCAACCACCTTAGCTACTGAACTCCCCAGCTTTTCTGAGGACAAGGAAGACCTTGAGACCAGGAGGGCTCCATTTAAGGTACATACTATCTGAGGAACGCAGCCTTGCTTAAGGATACGAGGAAGGTGCTGTTTATGCTACCTTAATCTTGGAGAAGAAGAAACATCACAGTAGGCCTGTCCTATACACCATGGAGCACCTTTGATATGGATATTCTTTTTCTAATGTATATGCAGTTTTTCCTTCATAACAGCAAATATTTATGTATTCAGCTAAACGCATGTTAGACACAAATAAGATTACATTTATGACAATCAACTTGTTATGCATGTCCCTAATCATGGTAGAACTGCAATTGTGTCTGCTGTAATACACAAGAATTGTACCTACGGCCAGTGCAGTATCTGGATGTCTAAAGAAGGCATTGGGTCAGAGATCCACGACTAAAGGAGATTTCCTGGGTACCCTTAGAGACACTGCATTCCAGTAAAAAACCTAAGAAAGCCGAGGCTGGTTATGAAGGGGTCAGATACATCAAGTGGCCCCCTGACCAACCAGGTTCTTGAAAATTCCAGGTGACATCAAAAAATTACTGGCTCCAGTTGTGGCATGTGTAGTATCAATCATATGCACAAAATATATACTTTGTGGTAGTTTTAGTGAGGCAAATGTGAGGCAGGAGTCATATCATCAGAAACTAGATATGGAGGAATACTTTCCACGACGTCACTTGCTGTGTGGCATGTAGTACTGATGATGTCTTCAAGGATGGACACAAAGTTCATCAAATCTTCTATATCTCTGTTACTTATGGACATATCTTAATTAATTCTCAAAGGAAACTATTTTCAACCCCAAGGCACGACTCGGAATATAAGGCAGACATTTAGTCATAGGGTATTCCGCACCAGCCATAAAAAGCCTGGTGGACCAGGCAGAGGGCCTTGAACTGAAAACGTGTGGCAACCGGCAGCCAACTGAGTTCATGGATAAATGTGACAGCCGCGTGGCAAAGTTCTGAAGAATTTGCAAACGATCCAGTACATAGGCGCACTGGAATATAGGAAATGGCCCATTGCAGGAGCCTGAGCTGGAAGTGGCCGTGCCAACCTGTGCCTCCATGGACAAAGATGAGGTAAGTTTAAACCCCAGGTCCTTAACCATGGAAACTGGCTGAGGAAAGCGGCCCAGAGAAGACGGTCAGTTACTTACATGTACAATCAACATATTAAACTTCCACACACCAAGTGACTGTTAGCATGCACCACACTTAGAATTCTGAACCCTAGCTTCCAGATGGAAGTGTGCCTGTTAGCATGTGCCACACTCATATGGAATTCTGAAGTTTAGCTCGTGCCACACCTAGATAGAAATGTTATTCTTAACATGCACCACACTTAGAATTTTAAACTTTGGCTCGCGTTGCATTTGGATAGAAATGTAAATGTCAGCATGTACTGCACCTAGATGGAATCGCATAATTGCAATGGACAGCAATGCCAACTAACCAACCAACTAACAATTCCATCCCTCTGCATACACCTCTCAAACTCCAACCAAACACAACCATAAGCCTAAAACGCAGCAATCCACACAAACTTCTCAACAACAAAATAAACCACACAGACTTGCATAACAGCACACAACGACTACGGACCGTAAAACGCCCCAAGCCCAGCCAATGGACCAACCGGGCTGAGGCTGCCAACAGCACATCACTGCTCTCTTGCACTTTTCCAGCTTATTCCCACTAACCCACCCCCTCTACTCCCCTTTTTCAGAGCCGCCAGAGCGCCATGGGACCATTTCAGTGGTGATAGTTGGCGGTACAAATGTCCTTTAACATTAACCAAGTGCCACTGCTTTATCTTTTTTAGAAAAAGGTTAGACACAGTGCTGCTTTAAATGCACATATGCACTTTTCCTTTTTCAGTCCATATAAAACGTGATACTTTCCAAGCTTTCTCATTGCATCTCTTACAGTGCCACCATTCCCACCTGCTCACACGTGTGTATACTGGCAAAGTGTCTATATAGAACACTTCAACTTAAGAACTGTTCTTTCCCAACCACTACTACTAGACACCAAACACTGCTCCAACTACAATCTGCCATTGCATTACCACTAGGCCAGTTTACCTATTCTTTAAAAACACATTACAAATACATTGCACCACAAACAGAGCATTTCTCTTATTTTTTTAATTGTGTTGTGCATCTTAGCCCAAACAAATTTTGACTTTTTAAACAGAATACAAATAGCATAAAACCATGTAATATTAAATTATATAATTGAACACAAATGAAGAAATGAAATAACTACATAGAACTTGCTGAACTGCATAAAAAGGAAAGAGAAAAATAAAACAAAACAATTTTGATAAAAAGTATAAAAGTTTCCATACTCTCGACAGATAAACATCAGAATATATGCCAAAGAATATAGAAGAAACTAAAGAAGATAAAAATACAAGGATACAAGGATTTGGACTCCTCGTGCAAGTACCAAGCATTAACTTACAACACCAATTTAAATAAGAACATGTTCAACCAGTTTTAAAGCACTGAGAAGTTTTACTACTTCCATTGTCAAGAAAACTTTAACTGAGATAATTCTCTCCCACAGGTCATCAGAGTCCAGCCATTTCTCCCTACCGAAGAACCCCTGCAGTCTCCCCCATCTCAATTCCCTGATCCCAGGACATGTTTTGCTGTATGTTTAGTGTTCATCTCACAGTCCTGACATATGTCCGATGGGACACCTGTCTTATCCCGATTGTATAGAATTTCCAAGGAGGGCAGGATGTTTAGTTTAAATTGAAGGAAATTCATCCTGGCCTCAGGGAATTTTTGTACATAGGTCGGTAGAGCTCTAAGTTTATCATAAGCTGAAAAAAATATATGGATAGCTTTGCTGATGGTAATCTATCGATTGTCCTGAGTCAATCTCTTCTCTTGGTAAATTCCTTAGATCTTAAAGGATTACAATTCAGGGTATCTATGTCTGAGTCCGCTGTGCGAAGGATATCGGAACATTTAGATTTAAGTATTTCCAAAAACATATTGGGCCTCATTACGAGGTTGGAGGTACCTTGCCGGTTTTACCGGCAAGGCTACCTCCAAACTCGCATCTGAGTCCGGAACCTGTGAATGGGCAATTACTGGGCTATTCTGGCACAGCCGGACCCAGTATTTGTCCTTTTGCAGGTGCCGGGCCCAGTACATCCCCATTCCCATTTGAGCCCCCATAGGGCTCATTGGGAATGGAGAAGATGGCAACACCTGTACCGTTAATAAAAAGTAATGTTGCTCCCATCATGTTCTGCTCACGGGTGCCGGTACGGCCACCATGTCAGACTTGGTGGCTCCAAAGGCCACCGCAAGCAGAACCCCTTTTATGGCAGTACGGTAGCAACGGTGCCGGTAGCAATACCAGGGCCGTTGTTGCCTTACCGTCATACTCGTAATGAGGCCCATTGTCTCCCTTAAACATTTGGATTTGAACGTCCTTGTAAAGAGAGTCAATTTGAGGGACGTTGATCAATCTATATGAAGTAACCCATCTTAATTCAATTGATAAAAGAAGGGAAGACAGACCCAGCTCATAACGGATAAAGGCCATAGGAACTGAGTTGGGAAGATTCAATACTCTCTTCCATATCCTTGCTTCAGTACATTCATAGTTTATTTCAAAGCTTTGGATGTTACACTCCAGTCGGAACAACAAGGTTGGTATAACCTTCCCGACATAGTATTTTATCAGCGGTATCAGTGAAAATGTACAATATTTTAAGTGGATCTTGATCATATGAGATCCTAACTTTATTGCTTCCAAATCTAAGGCGTTAGTAAGATCCAATTTAGTTGGACAAGATACACGAGTTCCCCTGGGGAAATGGCTTTGTTTTTGTCGCTCCATCTCTCTGTAATCTTAACGAACGCTGGGATCTTATCCAGTTCCTAAATGTATTATATTTTTGCCTGGCCTGTAGATAGTACTGAGATTTGGTCTTATTGGATTTTTTTAGGCGATAGATCTCCCTTCTTCTTTCTCTCTTATTTTCTAGGATCCTAATATCAAAACAATGGGTATGAGTTTTTTTTTTCTTTTTGGTAGAACAGACTTCTGGTGGATCCAAGTTCCATAACAATTTTACAAAATTATTTGGTTCAAGATAGAATAATAGCTTCTAATCATTCCAATCAGAGATCATTGTCTACAGCATAACATTCAGGTTCTGTCCCCCCTATCAAATCTAACCAGCCTACTATCAGCTACATTAGATAGCAACATCGGTTTCATGTGGGTCGTTTTCTGATTTAGAGGAATTTCGAAAGAACCAATCAAAATGGTGTGATCACTCAACTTTTCTTCTACAATCTTAAAGTGACTACACTTCTCAAATAGTACCTGAGAGGCAAAGATGTAATCAGTGGTAGAGTGTGAGGAGCCCCTTCTCCAAGGATGGGCAGCCCCAGTATCCATCCCCAGATTACCATTGAAGGCCAACAATTCCCATTCTTTCATACATTCAAACCACACTCTACCATCCAACATTGTTTGCTTTCTCTGAGCCAGATGTAACATATTATCCACTAAACAGTTTGAGTTAAAATCTCCCATTATTAATATATCATCTGTTGGATATTGTGTCATAAATACAGTCAAATAGTGCCACAATTTCTGCACAAAGGGAATAATTGGGATCCGAGCAGGGCCCCAGTAAACATTTACCATTAACCTACCCCTGTCCCCTTTCATGTTCTTCAGCAAAGCTCTTATGATGATCCCCAAGATTTCACAGCTGACCTCCAAAAGATCTTATTTCTACAAAATAGAGTTAAGCCACCCATCGGGCGCCCAACCTCCCCCCTCATGGACAGTTGGTGGTAAAATGAAAAACCATCTATATTGAAAAGCTTGGAGAGCCATGTTTCTTGAAGAAAAATCAGATCATGAGAACCAAATATATACTGTTTCATTACATCATTGCTGAATGAACGAGAGCCCCTGGAATTCCATGACAGGGTTCTAATCATCAATGTAGTTAGAGATGCTGATCCGCAATACCCAATTTGAAGAGAATCTGAGAGACAATCTCTGGCACCATTTCCAGCACTGTTGTTGAAGAGTTAGTTTCTTTCATTTGTCTACAGTCAGAAAGATCCAAGCCAAATTTCGATTAGAGGTAATGTTTCCAATGGGCTCAATTGGCTGAGATTCTGAGATACTTAGACACCTACAAGACCACTCGGCACTAGTTCCAGTAAAGAAGACCACCCAAGCTTAGATTTAAGTGTAAGCTTGACAATGTTCATATTGGGAAGACAAGGAAAGCCAACAACCTCAATATTGGTCGATATAAAACATTTTAAACTAGGGATTCCCCATATTTCTGCCAAAATAGCAGAGCAATTCAGCAGAACTTTTCCTTTCGATGTTGAGGAAGGACAGGACAGATATATGGATAAAACTTGCCCAGGGTTTTTCATGTGATTTTCCTTATGATTTACACCCAAAGCATCTGTGCGCTCCAAAAGGAAGATATCCTCGTAGGGATTTCTCCTCATGTCTATTATCTCTAGATTCAAATCCTGGAAAGTGAGGCTTCTCTTTTAGAGATTCGAAGAATGGTAGAGACTTCACTTTGTATTTTACATCTTGCCACAGTGCCTCTTTTTTATTAGGCACATCAACATGCCCTCCCATTTCTACAGACGGCAATTTTTTCTTATCTTTGGGGGTTTCACCATCTACCAAGAACTGATTGAGCTTGGCCATATCATCTCTCATCTCTTCCCATTTTGAGGGTATGAGGTCGAATTTCTGTGATTGAGTTATAGACGTGTGTTTTTGAGGAATCATACATTTCCCGGTCTTTCATCATTTCCAACAGGTGACCAGAATTTATTTGAGCTTCAGTCTTGGTGTCTTCACAGACCTTTACGAGTGAACCCAGGACAAAGCTGAGGGCTCCCATAGATGGAGGATTGAGGTGGCCATCCTGGTGGAGGTTTTCCTTCTTTTCTTCCTCAAAAGCAGTCAGCTCTTTATCAGTTCTTTTTTCCTGAAGGACTTTGGCTACTCTCGATACCTCCAAGAGAGCAGAGATGGCATTCAGCTCAAAAGATAAATCCACATTCGGCAGAATGTCTGAGTTAAGCAAATCTTCCTCAGGGAGATCTATTCTCCATTCGCCACGGGTCACAGCCTGTAATGGCGACTTAGCTGGCATAGGACTCCCTTTAGTGTTTTTCTCACTAGCACAGTTCTTTATGTGGCCGAGATCCCAAGGGAAGTAGTTAAAAATTGTATTTTTTATGGAGGTGGCCGTCAAAATATGATCGCTGTTTAAAGGCGGATTATGGATAGAAGGAGGCCCTTTTGGAGTAGGCGCCTCCACTTCACTTTGTACTGACAGAGAAAGTTGCGGGAGACCCGAGCACGATGGATTTTGGCCATCAACCGGGAAAATGCTTTGCTTCCCAAAAAAAGGCACAATAGTTTTACTCCGAGGCACAGATTTAAAAATAGATCTGTTAACTCTTGGTATAATAGATGAACTGGAGCCACAATCCTCTAATTCGGGAGTACGGAGGTCTAAGCCAGCTGATGCACTTCTCAAATTATAGGTCTTCGTTAGATCAAACGTAGAGGTCTCTCTTTTTCCCCCCTTTTTTTTCCTTGGCTCTCTTCTCTTTCCCTTCTTCTCTTCCTTTCCTCCCCCCCCACCCCCCAAGGAGAAAAGAAACTTAACCAAACTGCACAGAGTTCACAGAAGAGTAGAGTAATGTGCTGCAACCACCCGATAACACAGAGAGCAGTCGGCTCGCAGTCCCCACCCCAGCAGAGGACTTTGCCTGGTTACTCGGCAAGAGAGCAATTTCACAGTGATTCCGCAACTAGCCCAACGACCGTCGGGTGGGTCAAAGGTAAGTTACCCGCAGTCCCCACCGACTCATAAATCGGTAAAGGGCACTATTCTCAGGATATGCAAATCGAGCCGACTGTATGTGTATCACTGTGTCGTCTCAGAACACGGACGCCGCAGCAGCTATCAGTGGCTATCACGGACGCTGCAGCGGCTAGCAGCTAAAGCAAACATTAATGTCAAAATCCGTTCGAGAGGCAAAGTACCTTGAAGCAGACAGTCGTGAGACAGAATTAAATACACGGGACAAAGCCCCTGATCGAGTGTTGCTAATGTCAATAATAAGTTAACACCTCATAAGGTACTCGCGGAAAGCGAGATCCGAGCCAGGAAGCACAATCAAAATCAAAGCACGCACACCGGGTCTTCCTTGATTGAAAAGCCTTCACCTCTTCATCTTTTGCAGACGCCCAAGCCGCACTGCCCGCCACAGTCTGCCAAGGTCTGCAGCTACACTCTGTTGCCTCACTCTGTGGCCCGCTCCGCGACCGCAATCGATTTTTAAAGGTGTTGAATGGTAACAGGCTCCACCTTCCACAATAGTAGCAGTAGAAAGACTTGGGTTCCAGGACACAGTCTGCCAATGTCTGCAGCTACACTCTGCTGCCTCACTTTCACATTTCTCTTATAAAATCAAGAGCACAAATCTAACGAACATATGCATCTGTTTCACACACACATTTTTGCATTGTTCCGCATATCACAAACAGCACTAGTCTTAGTCTAAATCTTCTAACATAGTTAACATTCTTTACTACCTTACCCATAACACAACTTTATTAACTCCCCCCCCCCCAACAACTCCTCCCAATGATTGGAATGTTCCTGTGCTTAATGATTGCAAGGCTCCTGCACCAGTTCTCAGTACTGCCTGCGAGCCCACTGCTAGTACAATTGCCATGCCAAATGCCATACATAATGATTGTAATGCCCTGTGCATAATGATTGGAATGCTACTGCACCAGTTCTCAGTACTGCCTCTGAGCCCACTGATAATACAATTACCATGCCAAATGCCATACCTAATGTTTGTAATGCTCCTGCACCAGTTCTCAGTACTGCCTGCGAGCCCACTGCTAGTACAATTGCCATGCCAAATGCCATACCTAATGATTGTAATGCTCCTGTGCCAGTTCTCAGTACTGCCTGCAAGCCCACTGCTAGCACAATTGTCATGTCAAATGCCTACCTAATGATTGGAATGCGTGTTTGCCTAATGATTGAAAGGCTCCTGCACCAGTTCCCAGTACTGCCTCTGAGCCCACTGCTAGTACAATTGTCATGCTAAATGCCATTCCTAATGATTGTAATGCTCAAGCACCTAATGATTGCAATGCTCCTGCACCAGTTTAGTACTGCCTACAAGCCCACTGCTAGCACAATTGCCATACCTAACGATTGTAATGTTCTGATTACTTACCGGTAATCTTCATTACTCCTAGTCCTACTCTTCCTCGTCACAGTACTTACCTCATGAGGCACCCGCCTACTGACACAGGACCTTCTTCTATTTCTTCTTATTTCTATAACTCCTCCCCCACACCCACGTTACTTAGTTTCATATTACCAAGCCATAGCATGGGACCTTCCCCGCAGGGAGGGTGAGGAGGGTCGTCAGTACTGTGACGAGGAAGAGTAGGACTAGGAGTAATGAAGATTACCGGTAAGTAATCAGAACATTACCTCCACGTCCACTCTTCTTCGTCCCAGTACTTACCTCATGAGGTATACCAAAGCAACAAACGGGGAGAAAGGTCCCAATGAGACACAGAGTCAAAACAGTGCAGAAACGCACACCTTTAATAACTCCAATTTTACATCCCCACAGACAAAACTCCAACCCCGAAGGAACCAACCCCCGAGTGGGAGACATTCAACCTATAGTGGTTGATGAAGGTGCTCTGATCAGCCCAAGTGGCAGCTCTACATATCTCCTGTAGAGAAACCCCCCTAGCATCGGCCCATGAGGCCGCCAAACCTCTGGTGGACCGCCCCTGAACGTGCGCAGGCACAGGCAGGCCCGAAGCCACATAGGCCATGGAGACCACAAGACGGATCCATCGGCTAATGGACACTGCAGATGCCTTACGCCCAGCCCCAGCCGGGCCAAAAGTAATCAGAAGACTGTCAGAGCGGCGGAAAGGGGCAGTTCTAGCCAAGTACTCCAACACCGCCCGCCGCACATCAATGTTATGCCAAGCCACTTCCTCTGGCGTTTGCGGATTTTGAAAAAAGGCAGGGAGAACCAGATCCTGAGAGGTGTGAAAATGAGAAACAAGTTTAGGGAGAAACTTCGGATCACACCTCAGCACCACCGAGTCCGGCAGAACCCTCAGGAAAGGGGGGTGACATAACAGAGCCCCAATCTCCCCAAGCCTACGGGCAGAAGTTATGGCAATCAGAAAAGCAGTCTTCAGCGTCAGATGTTTCATATCAATTTCGGAAATGGGCTCAAAGGGAGGCCCTTGAAGAAACTTTAAGACAAGAGGGAGATCCCAAGGAGGAAGCCCCTTATAGGTACAAGGACGGGAAGAAGAAAAACCCCTGAGCAACTTCCCCACCAACACCTCCCCATCCAAGTGCCCATCAGAGTCCCCCAAAAGGAATTTTATGGAGGCCCACTGAGAGCGAAGCGTGGAAACCGCCAGGCCCTTGTCAAACCCATCATAGAGGAATTGAAGGATAGCGGGGAGGCCATAACGCAGGGGGGGAATCCCAGACCGCCCACACCAGTCCCGGAAATGGCTCCAATGTCTGCCGTAAGCCTTCAGAGTGGAGGGTCTAAGAGCATTCATTATGGAATCCACCACAGGACCAGAAAACCCCTGAGATATCAGCCTAGCCCGTGCAATATCCACACTGCCCATTGTATCTGGCGGACCCCCAACCGTAGCTCCCCCAGAAGGGGACAAGGCCACTTCGGAACCAGCCAAGGCTCCTGGCACCGAAGCTCCAACAGAGAGGGGAACCAACTCCGGCGGGGCCAGTACGGAGCGAACAACAATACAGTCACCCTGGATATTCTGATGCGCTGAACCACCCGAGGCAGAAGAGGAATAGGTGGAAAAGCATAAAGGAGACCCTGAGGCCACTGCACAGAGAGGGCGTCCACCCCCCATGCACCCTCTGTCTGAAAACGAGAGCAGAAGAGGGGAACTTTTGCTGAGGCTGGAGACGCAAACAGGTCCAGAATAGGGGTCCCGAACCTGACACAGATCTCTGCAAAAACCTGGGTCGAGAGGACCAGTTCCACCGAGGAGGGAAACCGGCGGCTGAGTAGATCCGCCCGAACATTGTCCACCCCCCTGATATGTGAAGCCAACAGGGACACCAGATGTGATTCCCCCCAAGCACCTATCTGAGCTGCCAGGGCATTCAAGGAGCGCCCGGAACCCCCTTGGCGGTTGACGTAAGCCAAAGCTGTCGTATTGTCCGTCCAGACCAAAACTGCCCGGCCCATCAGCAACCTCCAGAAGTACACCAGAGCCCGGAGAATGGCACACAACTCTCGCCAATTGGATGTCCGATGGCTCTCTTCCGGATCCCACAACCCCTGAGCAGAGAGGACTCCCAACGTAGCTCCCCAGCCCCTTCCACTGGCGTCGGTAGTAAGTGTGGTCACAGGAGGAATGATCAGGGACACCCCAGCCCGTAGTTTCGGAACCCTCAACCACCACTGCAGGGAGACCCGCAGCGCCAAAGACACCGGAATCAAAGCCTCGAAAGCTTGAGATGAAGGGAGCCAGTGGGAGAGAAGATAGGACACCAGGGGCGTAGATGAAGACGGGCCCAGGGAACTAGAAACACGCAAGAAGCCATGTGCCCCTGCAATTTCAGCAATAGGCGGGCCGGGACATACTGCCTCCCGAGAACCCTGCCCAGAACAGTCAGCAAGCGACGGACCCTCTCCAGGGACAGGAACACCTTCCCCATCCTGGAGCAAACCTGTGCACCAATGAAAACTAGATCCTGAGAAGCCTCCAGTTGGGACTTCTGCCAGTTCACCAGGAAACCCCAGTCCTGCAATGCCTGGCAGACCAATCGGAGATGAGAAATGACAGTCTGCTGGCAGGACGCTTTGATCAACCAATCATCCAGGTAGGGAAATATCTGAATGCCCCGCAGATGTAAGTGCGCCACCAGGGGAGCCACCAGCTTGGTGAAAACTCTGGGGGCAGATTGCAGTCCGAACGGGAGCACCCTGAACTGAAAATGTCGGGATCCCACTGCAAAGCGGAAGAACTGCATGTGCCAGGGACGGAGAGCCACATGGTAATAAGCGTCCTGGAGATCCAGAGATGTCATCCAATCCCCCTTTAATAACATCGGAAGAATGTTCTGTAAAGTCTCCATCTTGAAGTGTTCCTTTTGGACGAAGCAGTTCAGGGCTTTGAGGTCCAGAATTAGACGGTACTTCCCCAAAGGTTTGGGGACCAGGAACACCCGTGAGTAGAACCCCTGACCCTGCACAGGGAGAGGAACGGGCATGATGGCCGCCTTAATTCGGAGAGCGCGGCTTCCATGGCCAACCTCTTGAGCTGAGACCTGGGAACCACAGTCCGAACCATGCAATGCTGGACAGGAGGAGACAGGAAATGCACTCGATACCCCCATTGTACTGTGTCCAGAACCCATGAGCCGGAACACCACCTTTCCCATAATGGAAAAAACTGCAGGAGCCGCCCGCCCACCGGCAATTCCAAACCATCAGGACTTAAGTGCCGGCCCAGGACGTGAAGAGCGTGGAGGACCCCGACCCCCCCTAGCTCTCTGAAAAGAATGTAATGAGGAGCCAGGAAAAGACCTGCTGGTCACTGGACCAGCCCCAGAGGAAGACTTCTTGGCCGTTGAAGGAGGCTTGCGTCGAAGTTTGTCAGCATGTTTGTCCGCCCTAAAAACTTTGTGCACCTTATCCTCAAGGCAATCACCAAAAAGCCTGGACCCAGTGAAAGGAAGTTTCAGGGCAGCCACCTTCTGAGACCCATCAGTCTTCCAGTCCCTTAGGTGCAAATGCCTCTGGGCAGATATACCAGCCCCCATGGCCATGGCTGAACCACGTACCCCATCAAAAGCCAGATCGGCCAAAAACTCAACCTGTCTCTGCATGTCTGTAAGCAAAGGGGCACAATCAGAACCTTCATTGACAGCCTTTTTCAACTCCCTGAAACCATTCAACACTGTTTCAGCTGTGTAGGAACCATAGATATTTGCTGGAAGGGCCAGATGCGCCCCTGCATGAACCTTCTTAAGGCCGGAATTAACTCGGCGGTCCACTGGATCCCGGACGGCCGCCTCCTCGGCCGACATAGAGGAGCGACCCACCAGGCTGGCGAGGATATCGACTGGATCAGACAGCAAAGTCTCGCCCTTCAAAGGGTAAAGTTTGGACATGAAGCAGGGCATTGCAATCTTCTCCGGGTCATGCCATTCCCGGAGGATTTTTTCCCGGATATCGGAAACCAATGGCAACCCCTTCCTAGGTGTATGCCTATACTGGCGAATAGAAGGGTCGGCCCCCTCCACCGGCACCAGGGGCTCTGAAAATCCCATGCAATCCCCAACTTGAGCCAGCCCCTCCTCCACTCCCTCTCTGTCCAGATACTTCCCTTCAGCATCAGCCGAAGAGGAACAAGAAGAGGCCGATGACTCAGCGCCAGAAGAAGAGGATGAGGAAGACAGACGCCTGCGCTTGTGTCCATGAGCACGTGTGCAACTCCCTCTGCGATGCTTAAGCAGCTTCTTCAACTCCTTTCTGGTCAGGGAAAAACGCTTAGCCTTCTTCTTTCTCTTTCTGTGTAAATCAGGAGAAGAGGAAGACGAAGAAGAAGAAGACAGGACCAGATGCCTGCTCTTTGCAGAATGTTTTCCCATGTTGAGTAAGCTCAAAAACAGTGACCAAGGAAGCCTGCTTCACCAAATAACCCTGTACACCGAATCAATGCTCCACATACAAACAATTGCTAACGTGCCTCTCCCACATTCAAATAGAGGCCAGAAAGAACAACAACCAATAGGAACAATAATTCCTTTGGCAACATGCCTGCAGCACCAGAGGAGGAGCCCACCCTCCTCCGGAGCACGTGGCTCAAACAAGAAAAAGGAGCCGCCAATCCGTGCACAGCCACCCATGCAGCATGGCCATGCAACAGGAAAAACATGCCCCCCTTCTCCTTACCTTAACCCGGGTCCGTTCTCCCAGAACCCAGGCCACGATGCCCTGCGCTGGCCAAAGCCCAGCAGAAACCAGGCAAGGCAGCCTGACTCAACCGGGTCCCAAGCCCCGCAGGGAACCCAGGAGTCTTGCCACACCTGAAGGAGCCGAAGGCCCCGCCACACAGCCCCACCAGGGGGCCAGCATTCGGAGCTCTCCAGCGCCCCGCGCCGGGAAGAAAAACCAAGCCCAACCTGCCGGAGGCAGGAAAAATTAAACTAAGTAACGTGGGTGTGGGGGAGGAGTTATAGAAATAAGAAGAAATAGAAGAAGGTCCTGTGTCAGAGGTGGGTGCCTCATGAGGTAAGTACTGGGACGAGGAAGAGTGGACGTGGAGGTAATGGTCCTATGCCTAATGATTGCAATGCTCCTGCACCAGTTCTCAGTACTGCCTGCGAGCCCACTGCTAGCACAATTGCCCTGCCAAATGCCATACCTAATGATTGTAATGCTTCTGCACTAGTTCTCAGTACTGCCTGCGAGGCCACTGCTAGTAAGATTGCCATGACAAATGCCATACCTAATGATTGCAAGGCTCCTGCACCATTTGTCAGTACTGCCTCTGAGCCCACTGCTAGCACAATTGCCATGCCAAATGCCATACCTAATGATTGTAATGCTCCTGTGCCTAATGATTGCAATGCTCCTGCACCAGTTCTCAGTACTGCCTGCGAGGCCACTGCTAGTAAGTGTGGCGTTGCCCCGTGAGGGTATGCGCACGCGGCGGCGTGACGTTGCACGTCGCCGCGTGTGGCTTAAATAAATGGGGCGTGCCCGGCCGCAGCAGAGCGACCGGGGAGCCCGAAACACACGGACGTGTCCTGCGTGGAGTTTGTGGGTGGAGGGGCTCACGGGCACGCATGGGGGCATCCTGAGACCCCCAACAGTGGCGACGAGTGTTCTGGATGCCCGGGCCCGGCGGTGAGAGTCATCCGGGAGATTTTTCCATTCGTCGGAACATCCGCGGATGTTTCGTCTTACGCCGTGGCCACGGACCATACACGCGGCTGGCGGCCATTTTGCACACGTGGTTGCGGAACTTCCAGGAGCTCCGGTTTGGAGTCGGAAGGTGATCCGAGCCAAATTTTTGGATATGCTGACTGCGGGCAGCCTAACCTGCAGGCCCATGCCTGGGTGTTGATGTTTTGGCCAATTTTGGGTCTCTGACGTCGTGTAGTAGCTGGGAGACGGACTGAGGTGGCTGGGCCTTCTCAGCCCACTCCAATCTTCAAGCTCAATTTTTGGAACCTCCAGCCCGAGGAAGTTTCTTTAACCCCTTCATCATCACGAGGGTGGTGGCAGTGTGGGGAGAGGTCCAAGTTGCGGCCCTTAGGACTGGAACGAGGGTGCCTGTGCGCTTGGGCCTATGAGTGATATCGGCGCCCTGGAGGGTGCGGCTGCCACGACCTCGGAGGATTCACAGGACGAAGCGCTTGGCAGATCTATTTCGGCAGAATCCCCCCGCGGTAGGTGCCGCTCAACAACCCCCTTTGGCCATGGCCCAGGCCAGGGCGCAAGCGGCCCTGCAGCCCATTCCAGAATTTGACACTGCAGGTCCCCCATCCAGCCTGGGCCCCCGGTTGAGAAGATGGATCGGACGTCTGGACATGTATTTCCGGGCCGCCCAGGTGACGGACAATGATAGTATGGTGGCGACTATGTTGTATTCAGTCGGAGTCGCCGTCCAAGAGATATTTGAATCACTGACTCCGGTGGACAACTCCTACGACCAAGCCAAAGCCGCTCTCCTCACACACTTCATTCCCCTTGCCAACGTGGATTACGAGAGATTCGTCATGCTGTCGGCCAGGCAGAAGGAGGATGAGACTCTCGACACCTTCTATGGTCGCCTGCGCCGCCTCTCCCAAGGGTGTGCGTGGGGGAATGCGGAGGACATGATACGGACCATGCTAATCCAGGCTTGTTCATCGGGCAAACTGAGGCGGCAGGTCCTGAGGGAGCCCGGCCTCACCTTACCCCGCATCCTGGAGCTGGGGCGGTGTCATGAGGTGGCCGAGGCCCGTGCCAGCAAAATGGAAGCCGGATCCCGCGCCGCGCGGCCGGAAGAGGTGTGCACCGTCTGGCGGGGCGGCAGAGGGGTGCGAAGGCCCGGTGGTGCTCCCAGAGACAGAGCAGGAAAACCTGTGGAATCATGCCAAAAGTGTGGCTATGACCTCCCCCACCCATTTGAGTGTGTGGCAATGGGGAAGATCTGTGGACGCTGCGGGATACCCGACCATTTCTCGAGGGTGTGCAGGGCGACCCTACCTTTACTGATTCCGAGAGGGCAACCTCGACTGTGGACTCCTCGCCAGAATCGCCCGCCCAATGTAGCTCAGGTGGCGCAGGCGGAAGAGGATGCGCCGGCGGAGGAAGCTGAGGAGGAGGACGAGGAAAACATTTTCTTCATCTCCAGCATGGAAGTCCTAAAAGGAAGGAGCAGGAGACAGCCGAGATGTGTCGTGGAGGTGAACTGCTCGCCTGTCCCGGTGCTGGTCGACACTGGGGCATCAGCCAATGTAATGGCGAGAGGACATTATGCCGCGCTCAAACCACCACCGAGTCTGGCGACGCCGAGAGCCCGCATCTTTGCATTTGGGGGGCGGGAGCTCTTGCCATTGGACGGTGCATTCGTTGCAAAGGTGGAGCATGACGGGTCCATGATTAAGGCCCGATTCTACGTGACTCCAGTGAGCAGCAACACCCTGTTGAGTTGTGCGGCAGCGGAGGCTCTTGGCATCGTGAGTTTCGCATACTCAGTCTACCTAGAGGACATAAACGACCTGCTGGACAAGTATGCTGCCATCTTTAAGGGGATTGGGAGAATGAATGGTGACCCGGTGAGGCTCCACATTGATGAGTCGGTGCAGCCGGTGGCTCTGAAACATAGGAGGATCCCTTTTCATCTGAGGGACCAGGTTGATAAGGAACTAGACAACCTGGTGAACCTGGACATAATCGAGAAGGTGGAGGGCCCGACACCCTGGGTGTCCCCCATAGTAGTGGCGAGGAAACCGAAACAGCCGGACTCTGTCCGGATCTGTGTGGACATGAGGTTGCCCAACAAGGCCATCAGGAGAGAACGGCACTTGACCCCGACCATCGATGACATAATCGCAGAAGTGCAGGGGGCCAGGTTCTTCTCCAAGTTGGACCTACGAGCCGGATACCATCAAGTTGTCCTCCACCCAGAGTCCCGCTACATCACGACCTTCACTACTCACAGGGGGCTCTATCGATACAAGCGGCTGAGCTTCGGAGTATCATCAGCAGCCGAAGTGTTTCAAAACATAATTCGAGGCGCCCTCGCAGATCTGGAGGGCGTCCTCAACATTAGTGACGATATTCTGGTCTTCGCCAAGACTGAGCTGGACCATCTGAAACGTCTTGCCAAGACCCTCGAGAGGCTGCAGTCGCTGTGGCTCACCCTCCACAAGGACAAGTGCGAGTTCCTCCGCCCGACCATCGAGTTCTTTGGGTTCATATTCAAGGAGGGCGGTGTATCGCCGGACCCGAAGAAAGTCTGTGACATCAAGACAGCGCGACCGCCTGAGTCGGCATCGGACGTGCGAAGCTTCCTGGGTATGGTGACATGCTGCGGGCGCTTCATCCGGAACCTGGCCTCGAGGTCGGAGCCACTCAGGGCCCTGACAAAGAAAGACACAGCCTGGCAGTGGGGCCCGTTGGAGCAGGCGGCGTTCGAGGACATCAAGGGCGCCCTGACAGCAGATGATACCGTGGCCTTCTTTGACCCGGCCCTTGAGTCTGAAATTGTGGTGGACGCGAGCCCGTTCGGCCTGGGAGCTGTGCTCACTCAGGTGGGCCGAGATGGAGGAATCAGACCTGTGGCCTACGCCAGCAAAGCCCTCTCCGAAACCGAACAGAGATACTCCCAGATAGAGCGTGAAGCTCTGGCCGTCCTGTGGGGCTGTCGGCACTTTTGGCTGTATGTGCTCGGAAGACCTGTAACGGTGGTGACGGACCATAACCCACTGCTCCCGATAATGGCTGGATCCTCATCGAAGCCGCCGGCCAGAATCGAGAGGTGGATGCTTGCCCTATTGGAATATGGCGCCACCCTGATCTACCGGCCGGGTGCCAACAACGCGGCTGACTGCCTGTCCGGACACCCGGAAGGTGGTGGAGGATCAGTGCGAGACTCCTGCGCCGAGGAAGCCGACGACCACATCAGAATGGTGGTAGAGGGTGCCACTCCCAACGCAATGCCGCTACCCGAACTGGAGGCTGCCGCGGCCAACGACGAGTGCTTCCGCATATTGAGAAGCTCAATGCGATCGGGATCCTGGAAATCCGTGCTGGAGCTGGTGGCGGGGCGCACTCAAGAGGCCAAAGTGACCCTCGAGCAACTCTGGAAAGTGAAGGACGAGCTGTCCTTCTCGGAGTCAGGCCTTCTGCTGCGGGGCGATCGCCTGGTGGTGCCGGGCTCCAAAGTCAATGAGGTCATCAGCCTGGCACACCAGGGACACCAAGGAGCCGCCAAGACGAAGGTGAGACTGAGGCTGAAGGTGTGGTTTCCAGAGCTAGAAAGGAAGGTGGACGACTTCGTGGCGGCCTGCGTGTGGTGCCAGGCGGCCTCCCCGGTCCAGCGGGAGCCTGAGATCGAGGTAATGCCACGAGGGACCCGGCCGTGGGAGATCGTACATGCGGACTTTGGATCCACAGCTGTGGGCACCCACTTCCTGGCCATTGTGGATGAATACTCCCGATACCCCGAGGTAGAGTTCGTCGAGTCAGTGGCTTTTGAGCACGTGGTGGGAGCAGTGGAGAAGATCTTTGCCACCCATGGGTTTCCTGTAACCCTATGTTCGGACAATGGGTCCCCATTCCAGAGCGCACGGTTCTCGGAGTTCCTGGAGAGCTGCGAAGTGACACACAGGAAGGTATCCCCGCTGTGGCCCCGTGCGAACGGGGACGCAGAGCGGCTGATGAGAACACTGAATAAAACATTCCGAATAGCCCAAGGGCAGGGCCAGCCTCTCCAGCGGGCACTATACCAATTCCTGAGGGTATACTGCACCACCCCACACGCCTCGACGGGGGTTGCCCCGGCGGAAGTCTTATTCCGACGATGCCCCCGAGGCCTCCTGCCGGAGGTACGAGAAAAGGAGCCCGGCGTGATAGATGATCAACGGGTGGAGGCGGAGCGACAGATAAGGACACTCCAAGAAAATATCCGGCGGGGTCTCCGTCCACAGTGGCTGGAACCGGGGGACGAAGTGCTGATCCGGAACCGGCATCCCCATGGCAAGCTCTCGCTCCCGTATGAACCGGAGCCCCTGGATGTGGTTGCAGTAAAAGGGTCAATGGTGACGGCCTCGGATGGGAAATCGGCCGTCACTCGGAATGTGAGCTTCTTTAAGAAGCTGGATGACTCTCGAGCCGAACTCCCGCCGGACCCGGATGAGACGGACCTCCCGGATGAAGACACCCCCGGGGGGAACTCTCGGGGTCGCCAGATCGAGGGACTGGAACCAGAGGAAGTCCTGCGGTGGAGGTAGGCGGGAGGTACCCCCAGAGGGCTGGGCGAGGGAAACCTGCCTACCTCGGGGACTATGTGTTGGGACCGATTGATTGTGTTCCGGAGTGAGGGGACTCGGGTGGCTGACATTAAAGGGGCATGGGCTCTGAGTTTTCAATTGTTGTTTGGTGTGCAGTGCAATATCTAGAAGTGTGTGTTGTTGTTGTTCCTCCCGGAAAAAGGAGGAGTGTGGCGTTGCCCGTGAGGGTATGCGCACGCGGCGGCGTGACGTTGCACGTCGCCGCGTGCGGCTTAAATAAACGGGGCGTGCCCGGCCGCAGCAGAGCGACCGGGGAGCCCGAAACACACGGACGTGTCCTGCGTGTCCTGAATGTGCCTCAATGATTGAACTAGTGACCTTCTATCAGATCGCCAGTAAGGCAGGCTCTATTCAGCATCTACTCTAATAATCTCTATGGAATGTGCCTCAATGATTGAACTAGTGACCTTCTATCAGATCGCCAGTAAGGCAGGCTCTATGCAGCATCTACCGCCTCATTGATAGGACTAGTGACCTTCTATCAGATCGCCAGTAAGGCAGGCTCTATGCAGCATCTACCGCCTCATTGATAGGACTAGTGACCTTCTATCAGATCGCCAGTAAGGCAGGCTCTATGCAGCATCTACCGCCTCATTGATAGGACTAGTGACCTTCTATCAGATCGCCAGTAAGGCAGGCTCTATGCTGCATCTACCGCCTCATTGATAGGACTAGTGACCTTCTATCAGATCGCCAGTAAGGCAGGATCTATGCAGCATCTACCGCCTCATTGATAGGACTAGTGACCTTCTATCAGATCGCCAGTAAGGCAGGCTCTATGCAGCATCTACCGCCTCATTGATAGGACTAGTGACCTTCTATCAGATCGCCAGTAAGGCAGGCTCTATGCAGCATCTACTGCCTCATTGATAGGACTAGTGACCTTCTATCAGATCGCCAGTAAGGCAGGCTCTATGCAGCATCTACTGCCTCATTGATAGGACTAGTGACCTTCTATCAGATCGCCAGTAAGGCAGGCTCTATGCAGCATCTACTGCCTCATTGATAGGACTAGTGACCTTCTATCAGATCGCCAGTAAGGCAGGCTCTATGCAGCATCTACTGCCTCATTGATAGGACTAGTGACCTTCTATCAGATCGCCAGTAAGGCAGGCTCTATGCAGCATCTACTGCCTCATTGATAGGACTAGTGACCTTCTATCAGATCGCCAGTAAGGCAGGCTCTATGCAGCATCTACTGCCTCATTTATAGGACTAGTGACCTTTTATCAGATCTGGGAACATGAACCGAGGTTTTGTTAGTGATAACAGTAAATAGTACACAATGGGCTCTGCTGCATTGAAGGCGCTCTGGTGTGAACAGGGAGGCCAGTATGCATGGGATCTTCACACCTACTCTCCATAGCGAGAGTCGGCTACTACAGACGCCACAGCGCAGGAGCACTGAGGGATGGATGCAGAAACACATACTGTAGGGTTCCAAATCGAGGGGAGCTGGGAGCTATTTATCTCCTGCTTGTACCGTACAAGAGGTTAACTTGATATCGACAGCTACCGGGAGCTACTTTGAGCTCCCCAGGTCAACTGATGCCGAACAAGCAACATCTATGTTTAACTCTGTGCGTTTGAGACAATTAATAAATGCACTTTATTACACATGTATACAACATTTAAAGCATAAGGGTAATACATAAAAGCCAAAATGTTAGGTTTTGCATCGTATGTGTATGTAAGATTTGTGGAGCTAGCTCCTCCTTCCCCATTGGCTGCTCCTGGTCACTGGCTAATGCTGGATACCCAGGAGCTGCTTTTAGCTCCTGCTTTTGCAATCTTAATTTCGACCCCTGGGGAACTGATGGGGAAGGCTGTAGCACTGGTGCCCACTATCCAAATCCCTTGCGCCACTCACTGCAGGCAACTCGGATGCCGGGGTCACACTCCACTCCACACCTCAGCCCAGCTGACTTTCTTTGCTCATTTTATGCTCCAGGACTACCATGTTGTGACTAGACATTAGCCACCCTGGGGTTTTCAGAGGGGTGCTTGGGCTAAACCCACTTCCAAATGTGCCCTCTGGGCCCCTGCATCATTGGGCCTCTTCATATTCTCACCTGAACCCTCTTAATCATACTTCCTCTCCATTAGCCACCCTATCTGACCCCTCCCCCAGACTCGCGTTAAGTTGTGCCCCCCACCCCGACAGACCCTCTCTTAGGTGTTGCGCCCATCAGAGCCACCCTGCAGTGGTCGCAGGCTTGCCCTTTCTAGAACCTCTAGATTAAACCACTTATAATGAGATCTCTGACTTCAGTTAGCCCCCACCATGCCCCACTTCAGGCCTCCTACTTCAGACCAACTTTCAGGTGCGCCTGTTGGACTCTCTCGCCAGTTTCTAGAATAGTGCTCCTTTCTAAACTTCCAGCCCTCCTCTGCTTTTGCCCCAATCCAGCTCAGCCCCGTACCAGCTCTCCTCCTTTGGGACCTACTCCCAGGTACCCCTTTTTTTTCTCCAACCATTAGACCCTCAGATCTCAGGTAGATCCGCAACCCCATTCTTGTACTGATTTGGTTGACCTGACTTTAAGGTTAGATTATCGGTTGATGGAAAGAAAAGTGGAACAGAGGAAGGAGTTGACCGCATGCATAAGGTTAGATAAGGTACGCGCAGTACGTGAAAACCGAACGAGAGAGGGAGAATCTATTGTGATAGGAAGTGTTCCTGGACCTCTGAGGCAAGAGGAAAAGGAATAAAGGAGAAGGCATAAGCAGTGCTTGATTGTCCTAAAGGGATGGCATGTCCTTCAGGAAAGGTTTGGAGTCAGGAAAAGTAGTGTAGTGTGGGGAGGGGGACGGTCAGGAGGAAGGGTACATGCCCCTACATATACCCCTAAAGTGCCTCTTTCGAGTAGAGTACATATCTCTATATCAGATGGCAGAATATATACCTGGCTGTAGTCACCGGACAATTCCAACAATACCTGCGTGTCATCTGGCTAGTTGGCATAGCAGACCCTCATGCTGTCAAGCAGATCAAGCAGTGGCCTGGTATATATCTAAAAAAACATGGGGGAAAGGCAGGAGCCTTGAGGTACACAACAGGTAAGTTCTATTGAAGCAGCCCTGAAAATTCCCAACTGCTACTCTAGCTTTCCAAGGACCCACAAAGGAGTTTATCCAATCTGCAGCAGGTTTGGAACAGCTGCCTATTTCCAAAAGTCTCTCCATAAGCAGGGAATGGTCTACCCAGTCGAATGGTGCAGACAAGTCCAACAGCATCAATAATGCAGTATGACCCTGGTCAATGATATTTACAATGTTAGATTTCCAATCAAGAATAGTTTCTTTCCCATATCTGGCTCGAAAACCGGACTGGCGTGCCCTAATCAAGTTGTGAGATTCCAGAAAGTCTTGAAGTTGAAGAAATGCTGCTCTGTCCAATATTTTCAACAAAAAAAAGGATCATGATTGATTGAACTGTAGTTCTCTACTATGAAAGGGTCCAAGTTTTTTATTTTTTTTAAAGTGGTGTAATCCTACGCCTCCTTAATGGAAGCAGGGAGTAAGCACTTGGCAAAGGAAGAATGTATGATTTTGTGATGCAAGGGATAAGGGCAGAACATATATCCCCTAGGCATGAGGTAGGTTCCATACCCCTCAGGATCAGAAGCACTTCATCTTCCGTCACTTGATGAAAAGCAAACAAGCCTTGCCCTGAGGAAGGCGATGGCACAGTAATCGCACCAGAATTAGCAGGTTGCAATGGAGTGAGATTGAGAGATACTTGGCGGGATGCAATGTCCTGCTGATGGACAGAAACCGTTCTAACAAACGAATTATGAATTTCCTGACACCAAGCATTGCTCATTGCAATTTCTCACCTTTTTTTTTTTTTTTGGTTTATGCAATCCTTTCAAAATAAGAAACACTCTTAAAAATACATACAAAGCAAAATAATTATAAAAATTAAAAACACAAAATTAATTACAAAAGCAACATCATGGATGACGAAAACATCACCTAAATTATGTAAATAGAATAGAAAAGCTCAACAGTCCACACTATACACTGATTTTAGTAAGTTCTTATTCAATGTTTTTGAGAAACAGTGTCAGGGCATAGGTTAATTTTCTGTCTTTTTCCCTGAAGCATTCTTCCCACCATTCTTCAATTGTCCGGTGAGCTTTTTCTGCAACAATTGCTTCAAAAAGTATCTTTCTTATCGGTTCAAACGCATTGCAGGTAAGGATTAAGTGCTTGATGTTTTCTTCATGATAGTTGCAGAACCTACACTTTGGATTCAACTTCTTATATTTGGGCCACTGCATGATTACTTCTTTTGTTTTAAATTGATTCAATCTAAATTTCACTAAAAGTATTCTTTTTTCTTTGGACATTTTTCCAGGTATTTATACAAAGAATTATATGCTTTCCCTTCCAGTGGAACATTTTTCATTAACAAATATTTTGCTCTGCTCATATCCGTATTTATCCAATCATGTTCCCACAATTTCCTCTTAAAGGCATCTGGATTTTCAATCAGAGTAGTTTTATCACTGCTTATGTCAGCGAAGATTTGATGACATTGTTTTATCGAAGCAGAAAAAACGGAATTTGATTGTTTCTTCTCTTGCTCGTGGAGTATTTTCATTTGTAGTGGACCATTGGGCAGGATTATTTTGCGAAAAATTGCCAAGGTATTCCAAAT
Source organism: Ambystoma mexicanum (assembly GCF_040938575.1). Taxonomy (NCBI): domain Eukaryota; kingdom Metazoa; phylum Chordata; class Amphibia; order Caudata; family Ambystomatidae; genus Ambystoma; species Ambystoma mexicanum. The sequence continues at coordinate 1,054,679 of NW_027182446.1, forward strand.
GACCTTCGCATTAATAGATATTAGTCCCAATTCATATCGTACAACAGCTGCTGGAATGCCCTTCCCCACTTTTAAGATTCTGGACCAGAAAATATTTTCAAGGGTATCCCACAAAGTAGCTGGACATCCAAAGGCGGTTTCTGCACCAAATATTGAGGATGAGACGGCCTTTTGCTTGTAAAATTTTATTGTGGGAACCAAAGAAAATTTGCCATATTTCTTGCCATATTTCTTGTCAAGTGCTGCAGCTTGGGCACTAAGCTGGTGACACTTGGACTTTGTTTTTTCTATCCAGATGTGGTCGTTTATATTTGAATTCAGCCACTGGCCCAAGTATTTCAACTGATTCACATGTTGCAGGGGCGCACCATCCAAGTGCCATTTGAATTTCTTTGCATTAACTGCACATTTTCTAAGATCTTGTAAAGTAAGAACAACTGATTTACTTGGGTTTATGTACAACCCGTTGTCCTTTACATACTCCTCTAAAGCTTGCAGTTTACCTTGTAGCCCAATTGGTGTAAGATCCATTAATATCAGATCATCAGCATAAAGAATCCAATTCAGGGCAGCATCATCTATTTTTGGAGCAAAACCCTGAATTTTCCCCAACACCTCGCCAATATCAGAAATAAATGCATTGAAAATTATAGCAGCCAAAGGGCACCTTTGCTTAACTCCATTTCTCACCTCTTTTTCTTTCCCCCAATTTCACAGAGAATTATAAAAAGCTCCTGTGAATTAGATTTGGCTTTGACAATTCTGCTATTATAGTTGATAGCCTAACCGTCCACCACAAAAAGAGCGCTCATCCATGAGCCCGTCAACCACACGCTCATCGACTAAACAATGGTGGGAGGAGCAGCATCTATGCATTGGGAATCCCAGAGTGCCCCGTCTACTAAACCCGTTGATGGCTGGATTGGGGCCAGAAAGCCCAACGTGCACTCTTTGACCTGAGTCACATTGTCCACGAGCTTGAGGGCGACATCCATGAAAAAATAACTGACAGTCAGCTTGGTCAAGCCAAAGGAAAAACGGAGGCTACAAGACTGTCGACTGATGTAGAATTGAGGCGAGCTCCCTCATCGACGGGTGGAAAAATTTCTTACGCAGAGGAAATTCCAGCATAGTCATTGACGATGGCGTCGACCACGCCACTCATAGAAATAACTCCTCAAAGGCTGGAGGAAAACATACCGACCAGAACCAAGGGAGCAAAAACGAACCTCGCAGAATGCGCAGGCACACAAGCAGAAGGCAAGAGAGAATCAAGTCAGGCAGAGGAGCAGATGCAGGTGTACACCTCACCGGTCTCTCCAATCATTTATTCCAATGTGATGCCAGAAGATATCCTGCAGCATGAAAGCGATTCAGATTTCATGGCCCAGCAAGCACATTCCTGACACTTTTCGGATTCGGGACAGTCTGTGGTCAGCCATTCACGATCTCTCAGACTGCCACCCACACCTGGAAGGTTTCAGATCCAGTTGAAACCACAGGAACCCACCACTTAAGGGGCAACCAGTCGCCTGCCTGCAACTGCATATATAGGGGGTCATAAGCCTGGGTGTGTACACACGCCCCAGCCTGCCCAATCACTACAAAACCTGCAAGCTTGATCGCTTCAGGGCCTCTCGTCCTTGCTAGCGGTGTTGTCACAGTTACATGTTAGACTTTCACCCGCTCAATCACACCAGCCAGACGTACATCTGCCTGTCTCCCCCCTAAGACCTCCAACCAGGTCAACGGTAGGGTCCGCACCACACTCTGCACGTACGTCACCATCAAGGTCCAGACACACATCACCAGTCGGATTCTGGTCACCAATCTGTGCGACCTTCACTGGGAGAGTCAAGGTCATTGCACAGGTCAACAGAACACTGCCAGTACTTGCAGGGCAAGTTTAAAAGAAGGTGCTCCGCACAGCAAGAGACCCCACAGCCTGTGTTGCGAAGGTCAATGGCAGTACCCCTGCCAATGCCCTCGATCAGGTTCAGGGAGTAGGAGGAAGGTGAGCTTCCGGACATGGACACAGAAGGTCCTCAAGACACTGATTCCACCACAATGGCATCCCCCGCACACACCTATTGGGACACCGACACCTCAGTGGATGACCAACAGAACGAAAGTCCGAACTCCTCACCTCAGGATGACATAGGAGCTTTTCATGCTACAATCTCAAAAGCCTGTCAGGAGTTTAGCCTGGTACCAGTGGAGGACAAAAATAATGTTTCTTATTTGACCACAAGGAGAAAAAAGAGGAAGTTACCGGTGTCCATCCTGATATTGGACCATATCTGGGAAACAGGGATGCATACTTTAAAAGTTTCCCTTTACAGAGCCTGCTGCCACGGGTAGATGGGATAGCAAGTTTAAGGCGCCGGACTCCACAACGAAATGCCTGACTTCACAGCCCACGCCAGAATCCGTTGTGTCTGCAGTGGCAGGTAGCAAGGCACATTAGCAGGCACAACAATGCACCCTGCCACCGGATAACAAAGGCTGCAGGTTAGTCATTCGTGAAAAAAGTAATTAAAATTGCAGCAACCACAGTTAAAGCGGCTAACTCGTTGGCGATAATGTCTCGCTACGACCGTGAAATGTGGCATAGAATTGCTCCCTTGCTGGAACACCTGCAACAGGATAAGAAAAAAGAAGCAATGTCAATACTAATTGAGGGGGAAGAAGTGGCCAACGAAAGCACAGATATGGTGGTAGATCTGTCCGAAACCGGTTTTAAGCAAATCCAAACCAGAGTGGCAATGAGAAGACACAGCTTGTTACGGTGCACATATTTTAGGCCTGAAGTTCAACACAAAGTAGTGCATGCCTTTCGAGGGTAATGACCTCTTTGGCCACAAAATTGATGAGGCACTGAATGCAATTAAAACAGACACAGAGGCGGCCCGATTACTCACCAGCCTACAAACGAGGAAAAAATGTCATCCCTTTAGAGGGGCATCTGGAAGAAACTATCCTACCTCATCCAACAAAAGTGGTCCGACATATTCGAAGGGGAAGTACTACTGGCTCTCTTCCCAGGAAACTAACATGCAACTAACCTTTTTCTCCCAATTGTATATACTGCCTCTGCATCACTGTTTGTAATTACTGTACTTTGCCGATACAACTTGCCTATATGTCCCTATGTCTTGACTGTATTCAATGTTTCTGTATCGCTCCCTTGCTTATGCACCCTGCCACTATAACTTTGCACCTATGTAACCAAAGTAATGCCCCCAGATGCCTGAGGGCTTGGTGTGCTATACAAATAAATAAAATACAAAAATACTCCCAAGGATACAAAAGGTCCTTCCAAGGATACAAGAAATCGAAGGAGTTCCATCAGTTACAAAGCTCGAAAACAAACTAACACTCAAAGAGGGAGACAAGTAAAGCAATTGCTGTGACTATGCCCTAAAACAGGGGCAAGATGGGGGAAATGTATCCAATCACATTCGTCAGTGGCGCTGCATAACTACAGACAGGTGGGTCCTACAATAAATCACTTACGGACACCTGCTAGAATTCATGAAGCGGCCCCCTGCCACTCCCTCCACCTCACACTCAAGGTCACCTAATGGCGCTGCTTCAAGCGGTCAAGCCAATGCTGAAAGAAAAAACTTGAAAGGGTGCCAAAAAGGCTAAGAGGGCACGGAGTGTACTCCAGGTACTTCGTTATGAAAAAAAACGATGGCAAGTGGCGTCTCATACTGGACCTATGCAGTCTTAACAAATTCATAAAGACAACGTTCCAAATGGTAACGCTACAGCGAGTAATCACCGCCATTCAGCAGCACCACCTCTAGGATCCCTGGATATACGGGATGCGTACTTCCACATTTCCATACACCCCAAACACAGGAAGTACCTAAGGTTCATAGTGCACAACAACCATTATCAGTTCTGTTACATGTTCTCATTGGAGCACCACTACTCTGCCACCTATTGGGGTGCCTTTCCCCAATAGATGGCACTTCAGAGTTGTATAAGTTACTACGCAAGTTAACATCACTACTTCTGAGTAGAGTCTTATTACATGTGCTGCCTGCGATTGTGAAGGTGTTGAAACTAATAATGTGCATCTCCTTTTATGTTAATAGGTGACTGATGCCCTAGATATGCAACAGCAGTGATAGATTCCCTGGACTATCGCAGTGAAAAGCTTCATTGTTAGAATATGCAATTTCCAAGCATTTTAGAAGTGTGGAGGTTTGGGGTCCAGTTGTATTTTCAGAGTATTCAGGAACTGAGATTGAGAAGCTTGTTGGATACATGCTGGCTTCCATCCATGCAACACTTTCGTGGTAACATTTAGTAACCAAGCCTGTTCATTCTGTCAAACCTGGTGGATAGGAATATCTAGCACAAAAATGACATTGTGTTATGTACAGTAAGAAAAGCATTTCTCATTTGCTCTGAATTTGGAAAAGGTTCTGTGAAAAGGGTCCTGTCATTAAGCACCTGACAACAGAAACTGGCAAGAAACTGTACACGTATGCAGAATGTGGCAACAATTGCCATCTCAAGAATATACTTATTGCCCACATGAGGACATAGGTGAAAAAACGTATCAGTGCACAGAATTTGATAATGGCGTCCATTTGCATGATACACTTCTCTGCCACGAGCAAATGCATAAAGGTGAGAAACCACGTGTCTGCATTGAATGTGGAAAAGGGTTTGCTACAAAGGGAGAGCTTACTATCCACCAGAGAACACATACAGGTGAGAAACCCTATCAGTGCACGGAATGTGGGAAAGGGTTTTCTCAGAAGGGACATCTTATTAGCCACCAGAGAAAACATACAGGTGTGAAACCTTATGAGTGCATTGAATGTGGGAAAGAGTTTGCTCAGAAGAAACATCTTATTAGCCACCAAAGCACACATATAGGTGAGAAACCGTATGAGTGCATTGAATGTGGGAAAGGGTTTGCACAAAAGCAATATATTACTCTCCACCTGACAACACATACATGTTAGAATCCTTATGAGTGCATTGAATGTGGGAAAGGGTTTGCTCGGAAGGGACTTCTTATTCGCCACCAGAGAACACATACAGGTGACAAACCTTATGAGTGCACTGAATGTGGGAAAGGGTTTGCTACAAAAGGAGAGCTTACTATCCACCAGAGAACACACACAGGTGAGAAACCTTATGTGTGCACTGACTGTGGGAAAGGGTTTGCTGGAAAGGGAGTTCTTACTATCCACCAGAGAACACATACGGGTGAGAAACCTTATGAGTGCACTGAGTGTGGGAAAGGGTTTTCTACAAAGGGAGGGCTTACTATCCACCAGAGAACACATACAGGTGAGAAACCTTATGAGTGCCCTAAATGTGGTAAAGGGTTTGCTTACATGGGACATCTTATTTGCCACCAGAGAACACATACTGGTTTGGAACCTTACAAGTGCATGGAATGTGGGAAAGCGATTACTCAGAAGAGACGTCTCATTAGCCATCAGAGAACACACATATGTGAAAAACTTCATACCTGTGTTTAGTGTGGAAAATGGTTTAGCCATAAGGGAGGTCTTATTTATCATCAGTCCTTACATACAGGTGAGAAGCCTCATAAGGGTAGTGAATGTGGCGAATACTTCAGCACACAGCATGTTCTTATCTGCCATGAGAGAGGCCATGTAGTGAATGTAGGAAGAACTTCTTTGGGAAGAGAGATCTTATTTGCCACCGTAGAATACATACGGGTGAGAAACTTTATTGGTGCTCTGAATATGGAAAATGCTTCAGTCGGAACAGTCACCTTATTAGGCACCAGACAAAACATGCATGCCTGAGTCTATTTAATAATAATAATTTAGCATTTATATAGCGCTACGAACCCTCAGGTATCTGAGCGCTGCTTATTATTACCCATGGTGTGAGGTGCTCATTTATCGGCCTCGGAAGGATGAAAAGCTGAGTTTGGCCCTGCCGGGATTCGAACCTACATTGCAGGCTCTGCACGGATGTCAAAGTGAGTGCTCTACTCGCTGTGCTATCTGACCAGCTATTTCAGGTTAGTGAGTTTGGCATGGCTGCCTCCACAGCTGTTTTTGGTTTCCTTAGGCACACAAATGATGGCTGATTATGATTGTTGAATCACTGCAGTTTGAAATGCACCCCTTCTAGAATATTCAGAAGGGAGACTGTATCTGTGTTTAGGTAACCATTCTATGGAAAACTTGCAAATTAATGGGCACCAACATTTTGTAAAAGCTTAAAGAATCAGTGGTTGAATCAATAACTATAGACCCTCATATGATATATGGGGTGTCCCTTGGGACCCCGGCAACTAGTAAAGGCTCTGACCTTAAAGGATAGTTCCGGGACTTTTTTTTTATTGTCCCTACGGGTCGGCCATGTGTTTGTAAGCATAAATCGGTAGATCGTAGGAAACTTTCCTATGGACCTTACCCGACTTTTCGCCCATTATCGCACTCGAAATCAGCCTCCATTTTGTGATAATCCTATCATTCCGCCGCATCGACCTGGCTCACCTGCCTTTGCGGCACTAAATCAAATCCCCCGCCCCTGAAACAGACTTTATCAAAACATTCATATTCCCCGCCTCTATCCGTGACGTGACTGAGCTGCGTAGGCAAACGCGCCCAGGCGTCTTCTACGCGACTCCACACAGACCCCGGAAATCAACACAGATCAGCTCACAATACAGCGCACCACAATTCGGAATATGAAACTGTACTTTGAAATCAAACCGCAAGATTGTAAATGTGGTAAAGTACATTTATTTGACATCAAATGTTTAGAGAATATTCAGCGATTTGCATTTTTATTTGCTCATGTTCCAAAAAGTTCGTATTGAGGAACGCGATGGTCCTTTGCTGTACACAGGGTCTTAGAGCATCTCACAATACAGCGCCACAATTCGGAATGTGAAACCGTGGTTTAAAAGCAAACGGCAAGATTGTACATTTGGCAAAGTACGTTTATTGGACATCAAATGTTTAGAGAATATTCAGCGATTTGCATTTTTCTTTGCTCTCGATCCAAATTAGTTCGTCTTGAGGGAAGCGATGTTCGTGCGCAGTACACAGGGTGTTGGTTTACGATAAAAATAAGCTCTTCGGTCGCACTGATAATCGCATGGCTGTTCCAACAACGAGGCACTAGGCCACCACAACGGTAGGTATGTTGCATCTAACCGTTAGTACCGCGTAAGGGCATACTTGTACTTGGCGATCGTCCCATAAAATGGTCAGGGTGGTAACGTTGTTCACGCGGAGAAGCAACTGGCGGCTGTAGAAGCCGTCCGCCGGTGTCCGGTACTCGTGACACAGACAGTAGTGAATGATGTACCTAAAAACATAAAAAATGAAATTAGTCTCACCATCAGATCCTTATTAAAATCATAGCGAGGACAGCGCTACTGGGTGTACACAAGTGTTTAAAGGCGTGGCGAGGCAGGGAGGGGGGGGGAGTGGAGTACAAGGTAAGTAGCATAAAATAATAAATAAATAGGGCCAGCTGGTGGCAAGTGCAAGGTAAGTGCAGAACAAGTGCTGGGAAGGGGGGGGCTGTAGGATACTGAGACAGTCCCCCAGTGCAGGGGTTGACAGGGAGGCAGTGCAGGTGGAGAGTGGAAGGGCCCAGGACCGAGGTCGCAGACAGTGGACCAGTTGTAGCAGGGGAGAGGGAGAGAGAAAGCAGAAGCAAAGAGGAAGGTTTTGAGGTGCTTCAGTAAAAGCAGATGTTTCTCCTCAAGATAGTGCGCGGTAGAAAACAATATGCCACATAGAACGAACAAGTACAACTGAACCCGTCTTTAAAGCCACTGTATAGTAATGAAATTGCGGTATAAACTCATCAAAAGTTACTTACATTATATTTGCATTTTCCATTGTGTCTCTGTGTAGGGCAGACCCGAAACACCACTCCTTCTTTGCCGACGTTACTTCTTCTAATGAACGTGGCTCATCGTTTCGTTTCTGAAATTTTATTCATTATCTTTTCTTAGTCTTTCTGGATGGTCCCGGCCTGTCAAGGTCAAATCACAATAGAACCTTATATTGGGTCGTGGGCCGTTCCGCCACCCGAGCAAAACATCAAAGCAGCTGACCTTCACTTTGAGCGAGCACACATTTCTAGTTAGCTGCAGTTAGTGTAAGGGCATCTTGTCTGCGTGCCTTTTTTTTTTATTGTCCCTATGGGTCGGCCATGTGTTTGTAATACGGAAACATTCTATAATTTTTGTAAAAATGATTTATATTACTGTTTGGTTTAATTGCAATGGGCCTGCAACATGAGGAGACTCGAGAGAACAGACAATCAAATTACAATCATTTAAACCGTGATGTGTATTTCTCAATGAGCTCTGCTTTAGGTGGACATGGAACAGAGGCAATGTTGGGTGGCAATGCAGTTGTCCCCTGCATAGGTTCGTTCACCACTCCATGTATGTGCCTATCAAGGACATCTACGATAAGTCTCTCAATAAACTCATATTGCATATCCTCAAACACTGGTTTGATCACCCATTGTTTACTTCTTTTAGTGAAGGCCTTATTGTAGCGAAGCGTCCCTAAAGTTCCGGTCGTCCTACTTTGTTGACGGCCAACATTATGGTTATGTGCCAAGACCGCTAGAAGAGTCCGATTTATCATGCCTTCCATGCCAAAATGCAATCTTTTGGGCCTGTACTTTAGGCACATATTGTGGAACACCTCCAAATCTCCTGTGTGGCAGAATTCCGTGAGTCCCCTCAAATCTCTTGTTATAGTTTTATCAAATACAATCTTTTCAATGGCCTTGTGAGTGGGTGATGAAGGAATCAACCACTTCTTCTTCCGTGCCTCCTCTGTGGACAAATGGCCATGTTCACATTTGTGGAAATGCTCATTTGTCGACCATCGATGTACGTTGCTACAGTGCAACATTACTGACCGCCATTTTTCCAGTAGAATTTCCAACGACCCTTCACATGTTTTTGAGCTCCACCAAAGATGGTTGCTGATTGACTTGGACCACTGTGAAATACCTTGCATATCTTTTTTTTTCCTGCAGCCGACAATTTTTTATTGATTGTTTTTGCAAGATGCCATACGTCAAATTGGTGATTTATATTTTGTACTCTTCTCTCATTGTCTTGGCAATTGAAACGTGTCTGTCCGTGGCTATCAGGTCGATCACCATTCCCCGCGATTGTAGTTCTTGCAATGATGCTACAAAGCCAACTTTCTCTATGGCCACTGAGGATGTACTTTGTGACACCTGCACGACCACCGAACTCACAATTTTCTTACTTTCCATGTCCTGAAAGTGGTAGGTGCAGTACTTGGCTGAAAATCCTGGGCTGTCGCACTGTCCATCACCGGCTAGCCTGAAGCGTTTGCCCGCGAATGTACTTTCCATTGACATTTTTTCCATTCTCCAAGCTTCGCTGATGGCTGGAAATAGATAATCGGTTTGGTATTTGTAGAACTGACTTTTCGCAATGAAATGGATTCCCACAAACTGAAAGAAATACTGTAACTTTTTAAAACTTGAACCACTAAAAAGTGCGGCCGCTGCACAAAGTAGATTGCCTGCTGGCAGTTGCCCCAGCATGGGTTGTGCAGACCATGCGAACGGATGATATTGTGTACAGGTGGCATGTATTTTAAGGTTAGTGCCTCGAATTGCACGAGTCACATTAATCAATGGCTCCCCACATACTTCCCCACCAACCCAATGCCCACATTTCATCATCATAATAATATCCATCAAACAGCTATCGAATACAATGAATTTGGCCTCTTTCCTTATACTGTCACTCTGCATCCCAGCTGGTTCGGCCTGTAATGTTGAGGACATGTCACTCGCATGAAAGGTACAATCTCTGATATCGTCTTCCGCTATGCTGAGTGATATTGATGGTGTTTCATTGTCGTCCACTTCATTCTCTTCCATTGCAACATCTGTTCCTTGTCCGGAGATGGGAGAAAAAAACAATGTCTTCAACTTTCGCGCGCTCTTATTTTTTGCGGGTGTGGATTCTGTGAATTGATCTCCGACTGCATCCAAACTACCAGGAGGACATTCACTATCAATGGCTGGTGGTGGTATAGCTCCGTTGTCAATCACTTCATATTCTTCCCATTGGCACGATGCATCTCCAGTCTCAAGTCCCTGCCAAAAGGTTTGACAAGCAACATCTCTCGTTCGCTTCACTGTCTGTGTAGATCTAGTTCTTACACCCACTCGCAACTAGAGGACAGATTAGAAAAGGGATGTTCAGTTTAAACACAACTTACAGTATTGAACTATTGACAGTGAAAGACAACATAATATAGTGAACAGGACACTAACCTTCTTTTGCTTTCTTTTCTTTGAAACTTTCTTGCCTCGAACTTCAACATCTGGACGCTGTTGCTCCGACTCGTGTGTGCATGTCTCCACTTCCTCTCGCGCTGCAACGACTATATTTTCATGATAAGCACATCCATCACTCACTGAGGCTCCATCGACTCCCTGAAACATAGAACTTTCATTAGTATGTATAATAATATTGAAAACACAAAATGTACTTGGGGACCAATACCCATACGTACATCTCAATAGCAAAACACGAATGAACGCATTGTGTAGAACATTCAAACGACAATAGTTCACGCATTGTTGATCTAGTTAGATTGAACTGTCAAGATCCATACCTCGGGCTCCGCATAGACTTCCATTGATGATATTATTGAAGATGACGCTTCAGCAACTCCCTGAAACACAGTAATTGCATTAGTATGGTTTTCTATTTTGTTTAAAAGAACATAAACTTTCTGCAGGCGTCAACGGCTCATCTAAATAGACCTGCACAAATGATCAGTTGTCTAAAATAAATAATGGATATCTAAATATGATTCGATTTGCTCCATCGTTGGAAGTGTCACCACCCAGAGATCTGCATCAACTACTAGGGGTGATGTTCTTGTTGAAGAAGCTCCGTCAGCTCCCTGAAACATAGTACTTGCGTTAATAAAGAAGGAAGTATAGCGGATGTAATCACGTCATTTGATCTCGCATGATTGATCTGTCAGTATCCATACCTCGAAATGCATAAGAACATCAAGGGACGCTGTAACTGCGGTGCACACTTCTGCAAGCTGTTGCGCCGACCCGTAACTGCATGCTCCCCCTTCTTCTTGGACTAATGCTCCATCGACTCCCTGAAACATAGGACTTTCATTAGTAATGAACACAATATTGAAAAAAGAAGACACATAGGAGGGCGACGACAGAAGGACATACCAATGGCTAAAAACGAAAGAAACATTGTGTGTAACAATCACGCTACAAGAATGCAAGATCTGATGATCTCCATCGATGGAACTGTCCGGAAACGTACCTCGAGCATCTGAGTGACATCTACGGTTGTCGTCAATGCGTTGGACTCCTCAGCATCTCCCTGAAAGACAGTACTTGCATTATTTTGGATAACAATAATTATAACTGAAAACAAAGACTAGAGGACGAGTACTGTGGTGTACCATTAGGTAAAATAATTACACGATCAATTAAAACTATTGATTTACATGCCTAAAACAAGTCAGTGTCAGAATAGCTAAGTAAGATTACCCGATAGGCGCTTGAAGTGGCTGATGACTGCAATAACGACACGGATGGAGAATCTTCCGCCTTCATATTGAGTGGATACATAAATGGGGAAATTATTGTTAGCTAATGCTACACACTACCGCAAGGCCGAGAGACAAATACGTAAACTTGACTCACCAGTGGAGGGATGTGGACGAATAGAGTGGGAATAGCGGTTGAGAGCAATTTTCGCCTCGCTCGCGGTGTTTTCTTCTTTATTAGCAATGATGTGGAGTACATGTCTGGGCTAAAGTGCCTGCTGCAGATGCGGTATCGATCACCCCTCTTGTCCGCAAAGACTTCTAGGACTCTACTTTCTAGCTCAGAGGCTGGATATCCGCAATATCGGACCCATTCTCTTATCTGATCTATTGTCTTAGGGAAAACATGCATTATAGTACCTTCAGATTTGTTATGGGTCTTCGAAGGGCAACCGCCAATGGAACAGGCAGGCATTATGGAAAGTTCTGAAAAGTAAAGATCAACAATTCTCTATGAATACCAATGTGTTAAAACATTAAATGACACATAAAAGGTTCAATGCAAGGTCCGTTTTGGTTCTTGGAACTATACACGTTATTCACATGCGGATAAGTATTTCAATAACTTTCAAAAAATAGAAAAAGTAATTTGACTAAACTCAGAACATGTGACTAGTTCCTTGCATGTACTGTCGTGAACGAAAAGAAAACATGGATGCAATTTGATGACTACTAGCAAATAGATATAAATTAAAAAATTGGACGCAAAATGATTATGGTACATGGACTTACCTTGACGAACAAACAGTTAGATGCAGGGATCAGAGTAGTTTCTTGTCGTAGAACAGGGAGCAGTTCACAGGTTGCAAACTGACGAGTTTGCTCAAAGTGGTCACAGAAGTTCACAGAGACGAAGAGCAGATAACCAGCACCTTCACGGGTTGACTAGCAAAGCGCAAAGAAGTTCTCATTAGAAATATGAAGTGGGTTATAAAGAATTCGAAACAGGGGTGTGTTTGTGAATGAATGACGTGTATATGTCGTGGCATTATGCGGATTGCAGGGGGGTGTCCAGCGTGAGGGGGGATGCTTGGCAGGAGACACGGGGTCTGGAGGTAGACATGGGAACAACAACCCATGCTCTATAGACCACTTTGAAGTGTACATGGTCTTTGGCACCTCTTGGCCTTTATCGCTCCCTGACAGCTCCACTTGCCAGCGCAAGCACCCCGGTGCGAACTGCCTTTGATAGGGCGGGGGGTAGATTGGGGCGGTGGTCGTGCAGACAAGACACAGGAAGACTCGTGAATGGAGACACACTTATGTGGATTGCAGGGGGGCGTCCAGCGTGAGGGGGGATGCTTGGCAGGAGACACGGGGTCTGGAGGTAGACATGGGAACAACAACCCATGCTCTATAGACCACTTTGAAGTGTACATGGTCTTTGGCACCTCTTGGCCTTTATCGCTCCCTGACAGCTCCACTTGCCAGTGCAAGCACCCCGGTGCGAACTGCCTTTGATAGGGCGGGGGGTAGATTGGGGCGGTGGTCGTGCAGACAAGACACAGGAAGACTCGTGAATGGAGACACACTTATGTGGATTGCAGGGGGGCGTCCAGCGTGAGGGGGGATGCTTGGCAGGAGACACGGGGTCTGGAGGTAGACATGGGAACAACAACCCATGCTCTATAGACCACTTTGAAGTGTACATGGTCTTTGGCACCTCTTGGCCTTTATCGCTCCCTGACAGCTCCACTTGCCAGTGCAAGTACCCCGGTGCGAACTGCCTTTGATAGGGCGGGGGGTGGATTGGGGCGGTGGTCGTGCAGACAAGACACAGGAAGACTCGTGAATGGAGACACACTTATGTGGATTGCAGGGGGGCGTCCAGCGTGAGGGGGGATGCTTGGCAGGAGACACGGGGTCTGGAGGTAGACATGGGAACAACAACCTATGCTCTATAGACCACTTTGAAGTGTACATGGTCTTTGGCACCTCTTGGCCTTTATCGCTCCCTGACAGCTCCACTTGCCAGTGCAAGTACCCCGGTGCGAACTGCCTTTGATAGGGCGGGGGGTGGATTGGGGCGGTGGTCGTGCAGACAAGACACAGGAAGACTCGTGAATGGAGACACACTTATGTGGATTGCAGGGGGGCGTCCAGCGTGAGGGGGGATGCTTGGCAGGAGACACGGGGTCTGGAGGTAGACATGGGAACAACAACCCATGCTCTATAGACCACTTTGAAGTGTACATGGTCTTTGGCACCTCTTGGCCTTTATCGCTCCCTGACAGCTCCACTTGCCAGTGCAAGTACCCCGGTGCAAACTGCCTTTGATAGGGCGGGGGGTGGATTGGGGCGGTGGTCGTGCAGACAAGACACAGGAAGACTCGAGAATGGAGACACACTTATGTGGATTGCAGGGGGGCGTCCAGCGTGAGGGGGGATGCTTGGCAGGAGACACGGGGTCTGGAGGTAGACATGGGAACAACAACCCATGCTCTATAGACCACTTTGAAGTGTACATGGTCTTTGGCACCTCTTGGCCTTTATCGCTCCCTGACAGCTCCACTTGCCAGCAGCGCAAGTACCCTGGTGCGAACTGCCTTTGATAGGGTGGGGGGGTGGTTCGGGGCGGTGGTCGTGCAGACAAGACCCGTTTGCCGCAGGGCCTCACCAAGGAGAGGCCATCTAACTGAATGTAAGAGGATGGCTGCAGGATCTACTACATGGAAGGCAGGGGGGTGAGTTTATAAATACCTCACCCTCCCAGGAGAATATACACTAGATTCATTTAAAAAATCAAAACAACCATTGTTAAAATATATGTTGGGCTTTATTTTAGATTTTAGTTAAACATAAATAATAAACATTACACATTGTAAAGTTGAGGTTGCAGCACATCGAGGGAAAATCCGCGGTATTGTCCACTGTCACTGGGGAAATGTTGTCTAATGGCAAGTACCGCACAGGCAGGTATTACTCTCCGAACGCGGTGTCCGAACCTCCCGTGAAGCCACCAAGTGAAGCAACGATAGGCCACCAGCCTGTACCACCTGTGAAAAAAAAAGATGCAAACTGTATTAAACTGACCAAACTTTCTTATCAATGTCGATTCAGGTAACACATGTCATTTTTCTTAGAAAAAAATTATATCTAGAAAATGCACTATATGGAACCAATTTACATGCGTTCGAATGATATGTAAATGTAATGTTATATGTGGGAGACGACCATGAAATAGTGGTGGCATCACTGACATCACAAACAGAGTATACTTACTCGTTACTCGGATTACGCGGACGAACAGTGCCACGAAGTTCGTGCATAAGCACCATCATCATCCTCAACACTGTCCGTGAGAGGCAGGCTTCCCTGAACTCTGGCAGCTCGGTGATGCATTGCGGACTTTGCTCGCCTTCCTGCAGACTTTGCTCGCTTTCCGAAATGTAGGCCAAGCACCCGGAATTTTCACGGCAGCAGCAGTTCTCCTCCTCAGTTGGCATTAGCTCGCACCGATTGCACGTGCACCAGGTGGAGACGCCGTCCATGCGACATGGTCCAGGCTCTTCATCCGTTGACTGGTCCTCCCAACTGCCGTCCGAATCCCCATCGTTTTCGCGTGCTTGCCTTTCCAGTAGTTCCTCCTCGGTGTACTCGGGCTCGTACATATACGGCATTATTGTGGCCATTGTGCGGTAAAGATAGTAAAATAATTTACAGAGATGGTACAGGTGTTCACACGGGCTACAAGCGGCGAAGGTAGCTGACCAGAGCACTGAAACGAGTCACAGAATACTCAAAGTAACACAGAGAGAGGAATGGAATCGAAAATCTGCTGCTGTATGTTGTGAAACGGTCTGTTTATACTTATTGGGGAAAGAGGCGTCCTGCCATTTCCATGGCAACACGTCAATAGCTGAGGCGCAGCGATTGTTGACACGAGACGTGCTTGAAATGGGCAGTACGCGTCTGCTGATGTCAGGCTCAGGGGCGGGGGATTTGATTTAGTGCCGCAAAGGCAGGTGAGCCAGGTCGATGCGGCGGAATGATAGGATTATCACAAAATGGAGGCTGATTTCGAGTGCGATAATGGGCGAAAAGTCGGGTAAGGTCCATAGGAAAGTTTCCTACGATCTACCGATTTATGCTTACAAACACATGGCCGACCCGTAGGGACAATAAAAAAAAAGTCCCGGAACTATCCTTTAAGGGGAGGGCCGCCGCTCCGCCCCCAGCTTTCTGCTTAGCTAAGGTCTAGCACCCTTCTTATGCGACAGGGAAGCTACCAGCTACTGAACTGGAACCCCGAGGAAATATTGTCTTTTTCAGTACCGATATTATGCTCTTGCTACATAGATTCTAAAAGTTGATTCAGAGGGGCTCAAAGTGCATTTCCCACAGCTCTATCAATGTACACTCCCAGGTTCTGCAATGTGTCCACGACAGTTCCTGTCGCATCTAATGCACATATATAGGTATAGAGCAGGTTTTCACAAAACAGAACCGCTTCAGGAAGAGAGGCATAATATGCATTACATAAGTGTGTTACCCATTAGCATTTCACTGAACCAACCTCTTAGAGCCAAGACTGACTAACGTTGTAAAAAAGGAAGTATTTATCTACACATATAAAAACCCTCATACATTCTCTCTAGAATAACAAAATATTCCAACTCTCCACGTTCACGTAGAATTCAAACACATGTGTTTGTCTGGTAAGCATCAAGTCTCATATTCTGTGATCAAATCAATCTACATCACTTCTTTAGTTGTGGACATTCAAAAACATGTCAAGCACATAAAGCCCTCTCCAGTTCCACCTGAGGTTTAAATCGCCTTTCCATTGACAAAGGCACACAAGTCCTGTCCAGCCTTATCCCTTCTGCTTCAGGAAATTCAAAGTCCAAATATCACTGAATCAATATGTATAAAATGGCTTTGCATTACTAAAGGCAAAGCACAACGTTTAAACCTCTAAACTAATAACTTGTATAGCCTCGTCAAACCTATCTAATGGCAAATCACAATATATCAAGCAATACATTTCAATGTATATAATCACAATGTCCAAATGCAAAGCAAAATATCACTGCATCATCCAAAAAAGATCACAATTGGAGCACAGTGTTCAGTCAAGCAAACCCCATAGCAATACTATCCCAATCATGACTGAAATGGGCAGCTTAAGGCATGCACCCCCTGCTCCGTCTGACAGGATCTCAGCGTAGCATCACCTCAGCAAGTCAGCCAGTCCGCTCCTGTATAGATGCTTCTCAACCTTCAGACTCTTATGTCAGTTGTTATAACCCAAATTATTTCCAGATTTGACTATGGCAATGCCATTTTGTCTGTGCTCCCTGGCGTATGTGACTAACTTCAAACTGCTCCCTGGCGTATGTGACTAACTGCCAAACTGCTTCTGTGACCTCTCACATTGGCTTTAAGGTGCTTTGTCTGGCCCATTGCGCCTTTTATCGCAAATGCCTCCCCCCTTTCTGCATTGGATCCTTCCACCCTTGTCCTCCCTGTACCTTTAATTATATTCCTCTAGATGAGGAGGTGGTGTACCTTATTTTGGTATTTGCTCCCTATATCTGGAACGCCCTCTGTCTAAGATTGCATGCCACCACAGGCCGTATGACCTTCAGATGGTTGCTGAAGACCCATCTGTACTGGTTTGTTTTTCCTTCATTTTGCTGGATGTTCCTATGTTTTAATGTCCTCCTGCTGTTTGAACCCATAAACCATTGGGTGAATAAGTGCCATTGAGAAATACTTTCTTAATAAAAAAATGCAGCTCTTAATACCAACCCTTACAGATAAGCGGTTTATTAACAATGTACTCCCTAAGACTAAGCAAATACTCCCTTCAACAAAGAAGCCAAACTCCCAACTGTAAAATTGGAAGCAATGGAAAACAGAGGTGCCAGCCTTCTGGTTTCTCCCACTCAGGTTCATGAATATGTTTAGCCCAGTGATGCCAGCCGGGCAGTACCAGTGGATGCTGGTCTACAGGGATTTCTGCCAGATATGTAGAGAAACTATAAAGTAATGTATATTTTATTCTACATGAATTGCTAGTCGTAAAGAAGTGTGAATTACAAAGAGTTAAGTAAATTAACAAATTACTTAGCTCTCTATAATGGTTTTTTTCTGATGGATATACCTGAAGCAAATCGTATCAGTGATCAAGGCTATCTATGTCACACCACAATTGTTAAAATATTTGATTGGTATTTAGACTTTTCTGTTTATTATAAAACACACGTTTTTGTTAATAATTTTTTGTACCAAAAAAGACTGTTTCTTAAACATCAGTTCACCTACACACATTCTATGGCCTTAATCATTTCAATTTCAGACACAAACAAGGGCAATTGTATACAGTTGAGATGTATTGTTCACATAGAGCCCTCTTCTTAATGACATTTTTACAGATCCTGACGTAGTCCACGATGGATACAAAGTGTAGTTCTTTTTTCATAGGGCCTTCCCTATCTTTGCAGTGTCAGTGGTTGCTATATTTTCTAGTCGACGCAGTGTGTTTCGGCCGTCAGGTGAACCAGGGATGTGGTTGCACCACTACGCAGCCTTCATCGGGACAAATTCAAATATTGGGTGCACAATAATGTGTTTTGTGTCTACAAAGGAAACAAATAATTGTGTGTATTAGACAAAAAGGTGTGACATGTATATTAAAAAGGATGACAGAATTTGTCAGAAATTATTCAGCTTAGTCAACTAATGCAAGGCATCCTACCTTTTCGTAGTAGCCAGATATCCAGAGGGAAATCACTAGGCCTCATGTGATAAAACAGTATAGCTCAGTTTGGAAAATGTGTTACAAATAAATGTATATCAGTATGTATCCAGTTTACAACACCACATTTCAAGCTGCTCTAGTTCACAAGCAGGAGAGTATGAGGCTTACCCGTGCTTGAGTCGGGGTGAGCTTCACTCGGAACAGTCTCTCTCTTGTCCGAGATGGAAAAGACAAAAAGTGCCTTTCTTGCGGGTCCTGTAAAGGACACAGCCAAGGGTTAGCCGTGTGAACTGTACCTCAATCCGTTTCATCTCACTGCTAAGGCCTTATGTGATATGTGGTAAACGGCATCATTCCCCACACGATGGGAAGGAAAAAAAGGGCCCCATCCAGAGCTTCAACAACTTTCTTGGGGACAACCGTGGTGCTGCGAGATGTCTGTGTTGTTAAACAATAAAACTCATGCAAATTTGGAAATAAAATGGTGCCTTTCTGTCTGGAATGAAAGAGTTGTGGGTGTAATGATTTCACAGCTGTTCTTTAAATTCCAAGATTGAATAGTGGACATAAATGTATACAAAATAAAGCTGATATTGGATAAACTGACATGTCTAATGTAAAACTCTCCCACCTGGATTCATACACTGAGTGAAATGCTGACAAAATGAATATTGAACTTCAGCCAATATGTCACTGTGTTAACATCAAATATAAATTGTTAGTAATAACTCAATTCATGTGTTAAATCTCTTTTTGTTCTGGCTTCACTTTTCTGTAAACTGCTTCCTGGAATAGAGGTGATTCATTTGTTTTAATTAATGGGGTGACCACCTCTATTCCAGTTTTATGCTGGAATGAATGTTATTGTCCACTTATTAAAATGTATTGCCATGGAAATGGAAGGAGCTGGTCGTGACTGACTAGGTGGGGTAGAGAGAAGGAGGTGGTAATGGGTTCAGTGGATGGGTGGGAAAGAGGTGAACATGGTGGGAGGTGGTAGTGACAGAGGAGGTGGGGCAAGGGGGTGAGAAAGAGGTGATCATGTAGGGCGCTGGTCGTGACTGAGGAGGTGTGGTAAAATGAAGGAGGTGCTGGTGTTCAAATCCCCAGGGTGTGACCTTCTATACCTTAACCCTCAGCTAAAGAAGACATGGCATTAAAGAACAAATGAGGGAAATCAAGATAAAAGTGCTCACAAATCAATGGATTGATATAAAATTGAGTAATCGATCCAATGAATTAAACCCACCTTCTACATTTCCTGTCTTTGTATAAACATTTGCTAGCATGACCTGCCACTTTTCTTACACTCTGAACAAAAGCAATGGATTAACTTTATTTTGTTTGGGATAATGATTACTGTGGTGTTTTTCTTTGTATGGGATTGTGATTAATCTGGTGTTTCTTTTGCACAGGATTTTGATTACACTGGTGTTTCTTTTGTATGGGATTGTGATTACTCTGGTGTTTTTTTGCATGGGATTGTGATTACTCTGGTGTTTATTTTGTTCAGAATTGTGATTACTCTGGTGTTTATTTTGCACGGGATTGTGATTACTCAAGTGTTTCTTTTGCACAGGAGTGTGATTACTCTGGTGTTTTTTGCATGGGATTGTGATTACTCAGGTGTTTCTTTTTTATGGGATTGTGATTAGTCTGGTGTTTTTCGTTGTATGGGATTGTGATTACTCTGGTGTTTCCTTTGCACAGGATTGTGATTACTCTGGCATTCCTTATGCATGGGACTGTGATTACTCTGTTTTTTTTTGCATGTGATTGTGATTACTCTGGTGTTTTTCTTTGTATGGGATTTTGATTACTCTGGTGTTTTTCTTTGTATGGGATTTTGATTACTCTTGTGTTACCTCTGTATGGGAATGTGATTACTCTCGTGTTTTTTTGCATGGGATTGTGATTACTCTGGTGTTTCCTTTGCATGGGATGTAATTACTATGGTGTTTCTTTTGTATGGGATTGTGATTACTCTGGTGTTTCTTTTGCACGGGATTGTGATTACTCTGGTGTTTCTTTGCACATGATTTTGATTACTCTGGTGTTTCTTTTGCACAATATTGTTATTTCTCTGGTGTTTTTCTTTGTATGGGATTGTGATTACTCTGGTGTTTTACTTTGTATGGGATTGTGATTACTCTGGTGTTTCTTTTGCACAGGATTGTGATTACTCTGGTGTTCCTTTTGTATGGGATTGTGATTACTCTGGTGTTTTTTGCATGGGATTGTGATTACTATGGTGTTTTTCTTTGTATGGGATTGTGATTACTCTGGTGTTTTTTTGCATGGGATTGTGATTACTCTGGTGTTTCTTTTGCACAGGATTGTGATTACTCTGGTGTTTCTTTTATATGGGATTGTGATTATTCTGGTGTTTTTCTTTGTATGGGATTGTGATTACTCTGGTGTTTTTTTGCATGGGATTGTGATTACTCTGGTGTTTCTTTTGCAAGGGATTGTGATTACTCTGGTGTTTTTTGTATGGCATTGTGATTACTCTGGTGTTTTTCTTTGTATGGGATTGTGATTACTCTGGTGTTTTTTTGCATGGGATTGTGATTACTCTGGTGTTTCCTTTATATGGGATTGTGATTACTCTGGTGTTTTTATTTGTATGGGATTGTGATTACTCTGGTGTTTTTCTTTGTATGGGATTGTGATTACTCTGGTGTTTTTTTTGCATGGGATTGTGATTACTCTGGTGTTTCTTTGAAATGGGATTGTGATTACTCTGGTGTTTTTCTTTGTATGGGATTGTGATTACTCTGGTGTTTTTCTTTGTATGGGATTGTGATTACTCTGGTGTTTCTTTTATATGGGATTGTGATTACTCAGGTGTTTTTCTTTGTATGGGATTGTGATCACTCTGGTGTTTTTCTTTGTATGGGATTGTGATTACTCTGGTGTTTCTTTTGCACAGGATTGTGATTACTCTGGCGTTTCTTTTATATGGGATTGTGATTACTCTGGCGTTTCTTTGTATGGGATTGTGATTACTCTGGTGTTTCTTTGTATGGGATTGTGATTACTCTGGTGTTTCTTTTACACAGGATTGTTATTACTCTGGTGTTCCTTTTGTATGGGATTGTGATTACTCTGGGGTTTTTTTTGCATGGGATTGTGATTACTCTGGTGTTTTTTTGTATGGGATTGTGATTACTCTGGTGTTTCTTTTGCATGGGATTGTGATTACTCTGGTGTTTTTTTTGTATGGGATTGTGATTACTCTGGTGTTTTTTTCACAGGATTGTGATTACTCTGGTGTTTCTTTTATATGGGATTGTGATTACTCTGGTGTTTGTTTGCATGGGATTGTGATTACTCAGGTGTTTCTTTTGTATGGGATTGTGAACAGTTTGGTGTTTTCCGTTGTATGGGATTGTGATTACTCTGGTGTTTCTTTTGCACAGGATTGTGATTACTCTGGCATTCCTTATGTATGGGACTGTGATTACTCTGTTTTTTTGCATGGGATTGTGATTACTCTGGTGTTTTTTGCATGGGATTGTGATTACTCTGGTGTTTATCTTTGTATGGGATTTTGGTTACTCTGGTGTTTTTCTTTGTATGGGATTTTGATTACTCTTGTGTTACTTTTGTATGGGAATGTGATTACTCTGGTGTTTTTTTGCATGGGATTGTGATTACTCTGGTGTTTCCTTTGCATGGGATGTAATTACTCTGGTGTTCCTTTTGTATGGGATTGTGATTACTCTGGTGTTTTTCTTTGTATGGGATTGTGATTACTCTAGTGTTTTTCTTTGTATGAGATTGTGATTACTCTGGTGTTTTTCTTTGTATGAGATTGTGATTACTCTGGTGTTTTTCTTTGTATGGGATTGTGATTACTGTGGTGTTTCTTTTGCATGGAATTGTGATTACTCTGGTGTTTCTTTTGCACAGAATTGTGATTACTCTGGTGTTCCTTTTGTATGGGATTGTGATTACTCTGGTGTTTATCTTTGTATGGGATTGTGATTACTCTGGTGTTTTTCTTTGTATGAGATTGTGATTACTCTGGTGTTTTTCTTTGTATGAGATTGTGATTACTCTGGTGTTTTTCTTTGTATGGGATTGTGATTACTCTGGTGTTTCTTTTGCACAGGATTGTGATTACTCTGGTGTTTCTTTTATATGGGATTGTGATTACTCTGGTGTATGTTTGCATGGGATTGTGATTACTCTGGTGTTTCGTTTGCATGGAATTGTGATTACTCTTGTGTTTCGTTTGCACAGGATTGTGATTACTCTGGTGTTTTTTTGCACAGGATTGTGATTACTCTGGTGTTTTTCTTTGTATGGGATTGTGATTACTCTGGTGTTTTTCTTTGTATGGGATTGTGATTACTCTGGTGTTTCTTTTGCACAGGATTGTGATTACTCTGGTGTTTCATTTGTATGGGATTGTAATTACTCTGGTGTTTTTCTGCATGGGATTGTGATTACTCTGGTGTTTTTCTTTGTATGGGATTGTGATTACTCTGGTGTTTTTTCTTTGTATGGGATTGTGATTACTCTGGTGTTTCTTTTGTACAGGATTGTGATTACTCTGGTGTTTTGATTGCCCAGGATTGTGGTTACTCTGGTGTTTTTTTGCATGGGATTCTGATTACTCTGGTGTTTCTTTTGTATGGGATTTTTATTACTCTTGTGTTTTTTTTTTCCATGGGATTGTGATAACTGTGAGGAGTCAGGAATGATACTCGTCCACAAGTTAGACAGGATTTTGGCTGAAGACTTTTATTATAACTCAAGCTGTGTTGTGAGAAGGCCTTGCTGTCCCTGCACTAGCAGATTTTCCCAACCTAAACTCAAATCTAAGGATCAGTCACTGTCAGAATGTCCAAAACAAAACCATCATGTTTTCAAAGTACTATTCTGAACCTCCCACTCTAATTAAATGATTTCTAAGGTGCAAAAGATGATGTCTTTGGTCTTGCCATGTCCACCCCGGCGGTGGGGCCTGAAAGCAATTTGCACCATGTGATTTCCCGGGGTGCAGATAGCTTTCTTCTTTGTTCTTTTGTTTTGCCCAACGGGAGATGCGCTCTGCGTGAGCGCATCTCCTGTCTGGAAAAATAAAAAAGGCTGCTGCCATTAGAATGGGGGTAGGACTAGGTCCTTTTTCAGATTCTGATTGGTCAGACCGCCTTTCACGGTGCGGAGAACAGTTCTTGATGTTCCCTTGGGTCAACAGCAAAAGTTATCTTCAAACTTGTTGTCTTCTTTTTTATGTGTGGTTGGGAATACCTGGTGTACTCTCCTGCCAGGGATTTTGTTCCCAAGTCTCTTAAACCAACACATCCTACTGGCTATGTCTTGTGTCTTATGCACTTCCAACTCTCCTGGTGTATCTTACACCTTTGTAATAGTCTGGTATACTCTCCTGTCAGGGCTTTTCACATGTGTACTCCTGCCCACTCTCCCACCTTTCATGGTTCTGCTTTTTTGCCTCCTTGGCTAATATACTTGGTTTCTTATATATGGTCGCTTTGTCTCTTATATACGTGTAGCATGCATTGACGAACTTGAAAGTCTCTCTTCTTTGAAACTTGCTCTTTCAGCCTATCTCTGGTTTTAGAAACCATTCCTTTACTCTCGCTTGATTTCGCTGAAGGTGCTCCATCTGCTGACAGAACTTATACCTAAAAATGTTTCACCCTGCCTCATTCAGGGCAGAAAACCATTGTGCCCATCCAGAATGTTCCTGTAGTTCGATATCGGAGTCAGAAAGGTCACTCTGGGTTCCGAGTCATGGGGAATGTGAACCTGTAATTGTGGAAGGAAAGACACGAGAATTTGAGCAAAGGCACTGGTAGCCAATGACCTGAGTTTTGGAGAAATTGGGCCTCATTACGACCCAGGCGCTAACGGGTTAACAGCGCCGTAAAAGGCTGCGGCGCCGTTAACCTATTAGCACCTAATTACGAGGTCCCTTTGCGGGACCCGACCTTAATGGCTGGTGCAGACCAGCCGTTAAGGTAGGGACCCGCAAAGGGACTTTTGTGCTAATTACGGTGCCGCAATTTGCGGCACCGTACATAGCGCCTTCCCCATTCCCATTGAGCCCTATGGGGCAAAAATGGGAATGGGGAAGGGCCATGGAGGAAGGAGGAATTACCGCCCCGCCAACCTTGTAATGGGGTGGTAATTCCCCCTTTCTCCATGGCGGAGTCGGTAACTTACCGGCATGGACCATGGTGCTAATAGCACCATGGTCTTCCGCCAGGGTCGTAATGAGGCCCATTGAGTATCAGGTGGTAAATTGTTGCGCAGTGCTGAATTTTAGACAGATAATCATTGCTGTGGGAAGAAAGCTCTGGTTAAAGGAGGGAAAGTGTTGGAGAGTATTTGGAGAAGAACTGGTAAGGGGACTCGCAGCAGATGTGCTTGCTTAGGAGCTGGATGTAAAGTGTAACTTGTAGAAGCCAAAGAAGAGACACTTGAGGACATCTTCTGATAGAGTGGGCCAAGAGGATGTTGTGGCATGCAAGGAGGAGAGAAACTGTCATTTCAGTAAGTAGGTAGCAATACAGGCTTGGGCACTGCCCACCAAGCCGTGGTGCAACAGTCAAATAGGAACAAGAAATCAGAGAGACTGGTGGGAGTGGTGAAGCATGGGCGAGTGCTGTTTCACTGTGGAATTCAAATGGGATTTAGGTATGCGTTGGGTGAGCTTTCCGTCCATGCATCCCAATGAATGACGATGCAGCTGGGCACCATATGCTCATGAAATCTGAAATAGTTGAGAAGTGATACATGACGTGTTAAGCAGTGTTGATGTCATCAGCTGTTATGTTTACCCCCACTCCATCAGATGTAGTGACAGAGTAGAACAGCAGGCAACCTATTTTAGGTTAGGAAGATTGCAGTGAACCTGGAAGAGGTTGAACAATGAGAGCAGTTGGTGCAAGGCAGGGGTGTCTGCTCCTGGGTGATAATGGATTGAAAGAAGCATGGAAAGTGTCAGCCGACCAAAGGATGAGTGCTGTTCTGCTAATGGAGTGGGGGTAAGAAAGTGATTGTAGAAAATGAGAAGAGAGAGTGTGAGGGTGTTGGGGAGAATGCCACTGATCTTTAGTAGAGCAGTAGTAGACAGTCATCAAGGGCAAGGGCGTAGAGCACTGACAATTGGGGTGGCAAGAATGGACTGGGGGACCTTGATAACTTGCAAGGCTGGGAGCAGCGGGAGTAATATTACTTCATAATAGGTGATAGTACCTAACATACAAGCTGCATTTATCATACCGACTGTACCACGGCTATTCATAGTTGCGAAAATATGACTCCTGCTCTGCCTGAGTACAGGGATGAGTACCGGCTAAACCATCTACTCGACCTGACATTGCTACTAATCCGGCAGTGATCCAAATCCTAAAGGTCAAACGGGCAGAGCCTTGTAGGTATATCACCTTCACCTCTTTTGCTAATGTGGGCTGAGGACAGGCTATATCTTCAGGAGGGGTGTGAGCTGATAAAGTCACAACACAAAATAATAGTACAGTGGTGTCAAAATAAAAGAATGTCAATCAAGGTTCTGAAAATAGGAACTTTAGCAAAAATGATCAATAGATCCAACACATTGAAACAGTCAGGAAAACCCAGAGAAGGTATAGTTTGAGAATAAAGGACATTGGTGTTTCAGGGAAAAGATTTCAGCATAAGTGTCAATGTTCAAGATATCTTTTAAAAGGCAAAGACAGGTTTGCTTAAAAGCCACTGTATGGTCTTGTGTTTGGGTGCTCAACAATTTTGAAACAACCTTCTAGGAGCTTCCAGAGGTGATGATTTGGTGTCTGATTGGTGAGCTGGTCCTCTGGGTCCAACAGGTGGTCTGGTCCAAACTGCATCAGCCTGTGGCATGAAGAAGCTTGTGATGGGCATGTGATGTCTGCATCAATGCAGCTTACTAGCTGAATGAGGCAGGGACCAGGACCCATGGCTGTTACTTGGCTTTTGGGTTGCTAGGAGACCCAGTCCATGATCTCTATGGTCCATGAGAAAGGTCATCACTTGCTTCACATATTACTAAAAGGAAATGTAAACCTTCTGCCAGTCCTCCCTTTCTCTTGGGCCTAAAGTTCTTCCTCTCCTCCTTCACACCTGATGCCTCTTCTACTAACTCTGTCTTCTCCACCTTCTAATCCCTACCATATGACACACTCTCTTCTCGCTTCCCACTGCTTACTTTCACCACAAGGTCTCAGAATCCTCCACCATGGGTCACCCCATTCATCTGCCCTCTCCGGACAGATATGTGCAGGCTGCTGCTAAAATGGATGTGTACTCACTTGCATGAGGACCTGCAACTCTACCTCTCTGCCGTAAATTCTCTCAGCACTTACCCCCTCTTCCCTCTTCCTAGCTGCACTTGCATGTTCTGAATAATCACAAGGCATAGTAGGTTCGTCCCTCTCCCTCTTCCCCCCACTGATCTTAAATATTGTGTTGTAATGTATTTCCCAGCCTTGCTCCCTCTCTTCCCTGTGGGCGCTTTGAAACAGTATGTTCTTATTGTATAAGACCCTAACAAGCAAACTATAAATAAATTAAATAAATAAATAAAAATAAGTCCACTCTTACTAGAGCAAAAAGGGAATTCTACTTGACCCTCATTGAATCTCACTCCAACCATCCTCGCCGGCCACAGGACACCCTAAACTCACTCCGTCTTAGTCTGTCTATTGTGAAAAACCTAAGGGTGTTTCACGGCCCAGTCTCCGGGGATCCCTTTTTCAGGTGGTCATCGCTTTGGATCCCAACCCTGGGAGTGGACAAGCGAGGAAGGATCGCCTGGATAAGGGGTCCTTGGGGAGTGTGGACGAAAAACACCAGAGGGCAAGACATGGTATCCCTCTGTCCCTGCCAACCACCTATCCCATATTCCCTCTGCCTTCATGGGATATTACACATCACATACCTCGCCCCCCTTTGCATGCAAACCCTACTACTGAGATGAGGAAGAGTGAGTTTGTGAGGATTACCACTAGTGCTGGTCATTGGCCCTGTCCCACTAATGGGGTCAGGCACTTACTCCCAATCACACACAACAGAACAATATTGAGGTCTGTACTGAGTATAATAGGTGGAACACAAGAAATGTAAAGAGGCAAGACCGGGGAAGGCGAGCTGAATGGCGGAGCAGAGGAGCAAAGTAGGAGTCAGAAAGCAGGTCATGGATAATGGGATGCCGAGACGCTGGTAGGCTGCAGGATAGGGCTGCAAGCCGCGTGGCGTGGGAGCCAGGTCTCCAAGTAACCAAAGAGTTGACTACAAGGGCAGCGAGTAGGTGTGCTCGACCCTTGGCTTCAAGAGACTCCACAGTGCTTGATGCTACCCAGAGGCTTCAATAGTGCCTGGGAGCATCTGAAGAGCAGGTGGCCAAGACCCTGACCTCAATCGTGGAGAGAACCAAAGAGTGCAACATTGTATTCACTGCCATTGAGTCTGTAAAGGGAAGAGCCCGGTATGTGATACGCACGAGTGAACCCAAAATTACAATGTTGCACGCGAGGCTACGTGAGAAGAGGAAAAGTGCTTTGAAATTCAGGAGAGACTTTGTGATAAACCGGTGGGGGACTCCGAGAGCAATATAAAGTAACAGATCGGTGCCATAAGAGGAGGCACATTGGAAATATGCCTCAGTAAGATGAAAGTAACGAATGAATGAATGTCAAGGATATTTCAATGGAAAAGGCGTAAAAGTGAAGAGGGATTTGCTGCAATCCTTAAGGCTAAAGATTGTCAGAGAAGGTTGTTAGCTGTTTCTGATTGAGGGGCCGTGGGCCCACCTGAGTGACCTGTAATTGAACTATGAAGAGAAACCCTTTTTGTCGGAGTGGTCACACACAGGGGTGACAATACTGTGTGGTTGCGAAGGTCTCTGACAAAGTGCTGATATTGAACATTATTTGTACCCTGCTGTTGGAGTGGTCACGTATGGGGGTGATAGTAGCATGGAGTTGCGAAGGTCTCTAAGAGACGGAAAGTACCAAGTATAAAGGTTGGGGAAAGGATTTTTTCCCGAGCTCTACGAGGTGGAGCTAACCTGAAGAACAGTGTGATGCACTGACAGGTTTGGGTTTGTTTTGAACCATTGTGAATGAAGTAATTCGTCTCAGCGAATAATAAGAAAAGGAATATATTGTTTGAGAAACATCACGTGAGCAAGGGAAGCCCGGAAAAGGTCAAGTACCATTGTCATGTATTGAACTGTTAAGCAGCATAGGCAGACGAATCCTATGGAACGTGTGAGAAACTGATGAATTGTGCATTCCAACTACCTTGAAGAACTGTGTGAATACCCCAGTGAACTTAACTTGGGGAAGGCAGTGGAGGGCCATTTTGTCATTACTTAGAATACACTCTTTTTTTTTTATCAAAGATGTTATTGATTTTCAAGGTTAAACATCATTACAAACATCTCTCAACATTTCAGGGAGGGGGCATAGTGGGTGAAGGAGGGCGGAGGGGGAACGGAAGGGGGGGAGAAGGGGAGAGAAGGGGGGGAAATGTCAAGGCAGGGGTGTGGGGGGGAGAGAGCAATGTAATCAAAAGAAAACAGCATTAACCGTTACAAACTCAGCTTCAGGGACCTTGGTCAGACAGACCATCGTTTTTTTCATAGGATGATTTCATGGCAAAGGGCGGTCTTAACAGAATTAGTACTTCCCTTTCAATGGGTCTCACACAGTTGCAGTGGATGCAGGGTCGGCCTCGGCCATCAGCTGTCCTCCTCCCATCTTCTCCATATTTTCTCTGCTTTATGGGGGCACCCTCTTCCTTTGTACACCCGGTGCTCCATTACCGCACATATGTCCACGTCCGTGACCCACTGGTCATAGCTGGGTGTGCGCTCTGAACCCCACAGTTGTGCAATGTTCCGCCTAAGGACTGCGAGCGTGCTTGACCACAGCAGTTTCTCATATCGAGATAAGTCAGTTTCTCCGGAAACCCCCAGAAGCAATTGTTTCGGGCACCTCTGTATCGTCTTTCCCAGGACGTTAGACAGTTTATCGCAGCATTTCTGCCAGAGAAACTGAATACTGCTACACTCCCACAGAATATGAAAAAAGGTACCTTCCTCTCGCTTGCAGCGTAGGCACTTTGTGTCCACGGCCCTGCCCCATCGGAAGAGTGCTACTCTCGGGTAGTAGGTGCGGTGCAGGATCTTCAGCTGGACGAGTCGGGAGTCTCGAAGAGATGGTGGTTTCACGTGGGTACATCAGGGCCTCCGTCCAGTCTTCCGGAAGGAGGGGACCTACATCTCGTTCCCATTTTGTTTTCAGGTCGGATAGCTCTGAAGTTGCGAAGGAGGTTATTACAGTGTACATGGTGGAGGTGACCTTCCGCTCCACCCAATCCAGAACTATGTTTCGTTCATGTGGGGAGCTTTCGGGCAGATCTTGTATGGTCCGTCGTTGGGCTGTCCAGGCATGATTTAGCTGCATGTGGTGGAACCTTTCCGTGTCCGGCAGGGAGAACCTTTCTTGCATCATTTCAAATGTTGCCAGGTTGTCTTCCTGTACCACATCTCTAACAGTGGAGATTCCACGCTGGGTCCATTCGGGCCATTTCGGCAGTTTCCGTACTTCGGGGAGGTTGCAATTGTTCCACAAAGGCTGGGCCAGTGTTGTTTTCCCGCCCCAGCCCAAGAATCGAAGCGCTTCCTTCCAAATTCTCGTTATGTGGGATGCCATGTCAGATTTCGGAGGGCGGTCCAAGTCTCTGTGGAGGTGCTCTATTGGTTTGATTGTAGTGTTGTAATGGAAGCCCCTGATATGCGGGAGACTCCTGTCACCGTGAAGCATGTCGTTTATTACATCCATCTGACTGGCCCAGTAGTATGATTGCATCCTGGGCAGCCCGATCCCCCCTCCCAAACAGACCTCTGAAGGGTCGCAAGGACAATTCTCGGGTGGCCACCTTTCCAGAGCAGCTTTCGCAGGGTGCATTCGATTTTGTGGAATTCCCGGTGGTTGGTATGTAATGGCGCATTTTGCAGGACGTATAGAAATTTCGGGAGGGCGATCATTTTAAACAATGCTGCCCTACCCATCAGTGTCAGCGGCAAGGAGATCCAGTGGTGAGTGTCGTCTGCAAATTTTGCCATCAAAGGGGACAGGTTCAGGGTAGTATATTCAGTAAGGTGCAGTGTAATGTGTATCCCCAGGTATTTGAATTGTTCCTTCTCGATTTGGTAGGGGCCGGTCGCCAGACACGACGATGGAGTGTTCCCTATAGGAAAAAGGATGGACTTGGACCAGTTCACGCGTAGTCCACAGAATGCCTCATATTGGCCCAGCAGCTTCACGACTCTGGGGCAGGAGGTACTTGGTTCCTTCAGGTAGATGAGTAGGTCGTCTGCGTAGAGGGATATTCTGTCTTCCCAGGTATCGGACCATCGGAAACCCTCCCATGTTGGGTCGTTTCGTAACAGGATCGCCAGGGGTTAGATCGCAATAGCAAAGATCATAGTGGATAGTGGGCAGCCCTGCCTTGTACCCCTTCTCAGACTGAAGAGTTCTGATCACCAACCGTTGACCCTGATCCTGGCAACCGGGGATTCGTATAGTAGCTTCACCCAAGTCATGAAGTTCTCACCAAAGCCCATGCGATGCATGATGGTCCAGACAGCCTCCCATCTCACCGAATCGAAGGCTTTTTCAAAGTCAATTGCCAACAGGGCCAGTGGTCCCTGTATGCTGCCGGCTCTTTCCAAAGCCGCGAATAGTCTGCGGAGGTTCATGCGAGTTGATCTCTGTGGCATGAAACCGCACTGGTCCGGGTGGATCAGGGAGGGAATTACCTCTTGTAAACGGTCTGCTAAAAGCTTTGCCAGTATTTTAGTTTCAGAGTTGATGAGTGAGATGGGCCTGTACGAGCTACATCTGTCTGGGGGCTTGTCCGGCATAGGGATCACTACGATTGTTGCTTCTCGGAGATCTGGGGGGAGAATGCCCTTCTCACGAGCATGGAGGTACATTTGCAGGAGCTGGGGGGCTATCACGTTAGTGCCCACCCTTCGCCATAGCTCTACCGGGAAGCCGTTTGGACCAGGAGTCTTACCAGTCTGGAGCCCAGAAATGGCGGCTAGGATCTCATCCTCCGTGATCTCCCGCTCCAGTCGTTGCCTTTGCGCCTCATTCAGGGTACGGGTTTCAATTCGATCCATAATCGTGGTGTCCATTAGGGTTGTGGATTCACTGTATAGCTCTTCGTAGTATTCCGCAAAGCCCTGAGTTATTTCCTGGTCTGTCACCCTTGCTTTCGGACCATCTGCTTCAAGTCTCCGGACATGGCTATGTCCCTGCTCCTTCCTTTCCAGCCATGCCAGCATCTTACCCGCCTTGTCACCAGTTTCGTAGACCCTTGCTCTCATTGCAGTGTGCGCTTGGCGCGCATTGTCCATCGCTATGCTTTGCAGTCTTTTTTGTGCAAGTAGCAACGTCCGAATAGAGGCTGGCATGTTTTCATCTACGTGCCTCTTCTCTGGCTGTTTGACTTGGAGCTCTGCTTCAAGGATCTTACTTATATGTAGCCTCTTTTTGGCCGCCGTCCAGGATATTAGTTCGCCCCTCAGCACTGTTTAATAGGCTTCCCATAGTATTTCAGGGTTCGTTGCGGTCGGTGTGTTTAACTCAAAGTATGAGCTGGTGGTCTCCTGTAGTTTATCTATCAGCTCTGGGTCCCCCAGATAGTAACTGTTCAGGCGCCAACATGGCGGTGGGACCCTCCGGGACGTTATGAGTAGCATTTCTAGCAGAGAGTGATCAGAGATGCCTCTAGGTAGTATGTTTATTTCCTGTGCCCTGTGTAGATCAGTTGCGGGAGTGAAGAAATAGTCCAGTCTAGAGAGCGAGGCATGGGCCCCTGAGTGGAAAGAATACGCTTTAGCATCTGGGTGCAGTTCCCTCCACACATCGCACAGGTCGATTGCGTTGGCGAACGTAGCAAGCCTAGTGGGGACTTTGGTGTTCCTATTACGCATATGGGATCTATCCAGGGTGACATTCATGACTTCGTTGAAGTCACCGCAAGTATCAGGCAGTTAGAGGTGTCATTAGCAATTAGCGGGGTAATGTCAGTGAGCAGTAATTCCAGAAGGGTCGGTGGTGCATAGATCAGTGCAATGGACTGCCCCCATAGATCGCCCGTCACATATATGTATCTGCCTCCTGTGCCATGGGTCACTGTGTAGAGGTGGAGGGGCAGTTTTTTGTGTATCAAGATCATAATGCCTCTTGAGCCCATCGTAAAGCCTGAGTGAAATGTCAGCTTATAATGTGTACGCTTAAATAGGGTGCATTCTGTGCCTGCAAGATGTGTCTCGGACAGGAACACTATGTCAGCCCCCCGTCTGTTCAAAAATTGACGCACCAAGCGGAGCTTAATTGCATTGCCTAGGCCATTGAAGTTCCACGACATGTGCCTCAGTGTTCTGAGAGTGTCGACCTTATGACGATACTGAGTGTGTGTCGGTGGCCGCCCTGCTTATCACCGGCAGCGTTATGCGCCTGTTGGAGACATGCCAGTGGTGTGCTGGAGACCTTACTGGCCATGTTCCTCCATTAGCTTGATAGGACCCTGATATAGCTGTGCTTAACAAACCCAAAACCCCCCACCCCATACTCCTCCCAACTAGAAGCATTGGTCGCCCGAACAAAAACTCTATGGTGTCAACTGGACACCTAACATGCACCAAACTTAATATCAAACAAAAGTGGTCTCCCTCTAGGGAGAGCCCGGGGGGGAGGTAGTACTCCTCTAAAAAAGGGGGGATCCCCAAGGGCAATCCCCGCGTAGACTACACCTGGGATTTATTGTGCTCTCAGGGGGGGGGCTCTTTTCCTATCGTAGTGCCTAGGGCGTACCGCGGCCGCTACAGGTGGATGTGTGCTGCCTATCATTGTGTGTGTGCGTGTATTATGAGAAGATCTATGGTCTGACTTGCGTATTTCGGTATGGACACAGGATTGTTGAGGGGGTTATCACCCCCCTAGGTCTTCCGGTGGGTCCTGCGGTGGTGGTCGGCGGGGTTCTCGCCGCTGGTCTGGCTGAGGTCTTCGGTTTCTCCCCCTATTTTCATGGGGGGCGGACCAGTCTCCTTCTATGTTTTGCTCGGCCCAACGCCAAGCCTCCTTAGGGTCACTAAAATGGATTGTTGTGCCTTTATGGTAAATCTTAAGTTGTGCAGGGACGAGCAGGCCGTATTTCACGCCCATCGTGTGTAGCTGTCGTTTCAGGGAGTCAAAGGATTGCCTTGCCTTGCCCTCTTCACTTCCCTCGTGTAGTCCGGAAAAAAGGTGATTTTGGAGCCATTGAAAGTGACTGCTCTTTTGGCGTGCACATGTTGCAGCAGGGCGTCGCGGTCTCTGTGATTTAAGAATCGTGCTATCACAGTTCTTGGAGGGGCTCCAGGCGGTGGTCTGCCTGTGGGCACCCTATGTGCCCTTTCTATGGAAAAGAACTTGGAAAAGGCATCAGGCTCGTATAGGTCAGAGAGCCATTGTTCTAGAAAGAGTTCCATGCAGGGGCCCTCTGCCTTTTCGGGTATGCCCAGGATGTGTACATTATTGCGCCTGGACCTGCCCTCTCCTTCCTCAATTCTGTCTTCCAGCACCTTCAGTTTGGACATTGTGTTATGGAGTTGTTGTTGCACGGTGTTCATTCTGTCCTCCGTATTAGAAATGCACTGCTCGGCTTCCCTGGTGCGTGCCGTTAGTTTTTGGAGGTCGTGCCTGAGGAGGGAGACATCCATGCTAATTCCGTCCATTTTCTGCTCCATGGACGTGCGGGAGCCGGTAATGGCGGCCATGATGTCTTTGAGCGATATTCCTTGGTCCGTCTCCATGTCGACTGAGAGTTCAGCGGGTTGGGGAGGAGGAATGGTGTATTGATCCATTTTGCTTTAGGCGTGAAGCTTCCTCGGCCTGTCTTTCCCCATAGCGCCCGGTCCACCGCGTACGCTATGTGGGCCGATGTGGTTGGCCTCGTCCGAGCACCTCGGTGCCAGGTGTGCCCCTTGTCTCTTTTACCTTGTCGGCGGATCGCACCTTTCGTAGCTGCTATGCTCCGGGGATATGTCCTCCCTCCAGGGCCGACGGAAGTAACGTGCCTCCTGGGGTAAGGCGTGCTCTTTGCTCTCACACCGGCCCGCGGGTCCACGCGTATGATACTGGGGTCGCCTCACAGAGCCGCCCCGCTCGGAGGGCAGGGCTCACCGGTTTTCTCTCCCCCTGCAGGCCTTCTTGACTTCCCAGCCAGTGATGGCGCTCCGGCCAGACCCCCGAGGGGGCGGGAGCGGGCGCAGGAGGCCTAGGATCCACTCTTTGGCAGGCTCTCCCGCTACCTTCTTGTCTGTGCTGTCCTGCAGGGAGCGTGTCTCCGGTCGGGGCCTCCCCGGGGCCGCACCTTTCTCCCGCTGTGATCAATCAATCCGTTGCGGTTCAGCCACCGTCGCATCACAGCCTCGCTGGGTGTGCACCGGAGGTTCAGCTGCGTGCGCCCGCGGCCATTTTGAACGCGGGCCGGCTGCTATCGCTAGAGGACTTCACACGGTCGTCTCCGGGGAATCTGACCGCGGTTCTCTTCGATCTTCGCTCCAGGAATGCCCAAGGGTGCTATCGTATCAGAGTATTTCCAGCTCTTATTACCCCTGAAAACAGGCTTTTTTATATCAGGATGTTAGTGCGGCCGCGGGAGCCGAGCAGATGCACGTCTACTCCATCCCGCGGTTAGCCACGCCCCCCCTACATCCTTATTTTTAAATTAATTTCACCACACTTGGTTATTGTAAAGCATGAGGGCAAGTATATGTTTATGACACAGACTATTCTTTTTCTTTGACTGACTGACTTGGACTATTTGGTTTACTTTGATGGTCGAGACTACTCCCATTATAGAGTTAGGGCCAGATAGGATGTCTCCAACGCCTGTCAAACTTAATAAATGTTGAACCTTTTGTTTCTGTGTCTTCACTTGTGAAACCATGCATGCCTCATATATGGTGTCAGCGGTGGGATGCGGCTCAACTGAAACAAGTTGAGGAATCTATGCTTCTAATTATATTGCCTCCAGTTGGGGAAAGAATTCTTGTAAATTTAGAGAGCACAGACAGGATACAATCCATCAAACAATCAATCTTCTTACAGACCCATTATTTCTGGTCTCTAATACTGTGGGATATTCTTCCTGCTTCCCATTTCCAGTTGAAACAGTGGGACCATATTGTTCTAAAAATCAGAGCTCCACAAGCTTATATAAAACCCAGCGCTTTAGGGATCGTACTGGCAAGGAAAACTCTCTGGAATTAACCTACCTTCCAATTCTAAAACATTTTTTTCTGAGGTAAAAGGTCAATATTCCCCTCATAAAACTGATTTGGATATAGCGCAATCAGAATTCATTCTGGAGTGTGACGAAGAGGATAAACTTGAGTCTCTTTCAGTTTGTTCGGAATTCAGAAGCGAGTCGGATCAGACCTTAACTCCAGGTTTTGACATGGCCTCCCTAGAGAACGCCCTAACCTGTTTGGCTGCTCACCAATTACAGGCCAAAACATGCTTACAAATTGGGTTAGAACAACTTATTACAATACAAATCAGACCCTGTCTTCCACAACAGATTTTACAACTATACCATGAAGGTGAGGATTTAAACTTTGAAAGTCTGGCTGTCAAGTTTGGATGGGAAGATTACCTTAAAATCTGTTATCTGGGACCCATATGAGGTGAGCTTCAAATCTCTTATCAGGGATTCCCAAGATGGCTGCCATGAGGAGAGCTGTGTAAACAGAGTCCCCCTTCCCCCTGGGGCCTAATACCTAGGGATTTCACAAGCTGATCCCTCCCCAGGCTAGGGTCGGTATCACCTCCAGGTGATCCACAGCCCCACTGGCACGAAAGAGAGTGCAAACTGCTCAGAGGAGTGCTAGGGGGCCAGCAACACAGTAGTGAACGGGTAAGCAATAGAGTGAGGCCTGTGGGACAGGGCCCCCCAGCGGTTGCAGCGCATCCACAAGGGAAGCAGGAGAGGAGTAGCCCCAGAAACACGCCCGTGGGGACAGCAGTCCAGCAGCATCAGAGATACTGTAAGCCCCCTGTTGAGGGAACTTGGTGGGGCGGGGGGGCTCGACACGGCACACAGGGCTCCTATATGACAGTCACTGGGAAGCTGCCGGGTTTGGAGCCAGGCAGGTGCACTCCCATCTCCTCACCTAGTTCTACGACGAAACTTGTGGAGAAGTGGCAAAAAGAGAACCCACCACACAGAGCATAAAGAGCCTGGGAAGCTGGGGCTTACCAAAGTCCTGTTGTCAGCGCCAGCAGGGAGCCTGCCATGGTTTACCACAATCAACACTCCACTTGCCCAGAATCTCAATGGATAAAAAGTGAACACCAGTGAGCAAACGGACAAGATAACAGTTCCAGGATCCTATGTGACCACCGGCATTCAGCTCTGCTTTCAGCTCATAAACCTGACGCGATCACCAGTTTCATTCCCATCCCGGCAAACACCCGACGCAGTCACTAGCGAGCAATCTGCGTTTACCTCTGCACAATACAGCATCGTTCTCGGATCGTGCTGCCACTTAAAGATAACTTCATGGCACTCCTTTATAAGATCTAATTCCCTCGGCTGCCCCCCAAATTCTATAGTCATCGGCAAAACAAAAGTTAGCAATGACATGGGGACATGTGTAATCTGCGTACAAAGGACACCAGAAGGTATAAAAGGACACTAAACACGTTGCACTCTGCAAAACAAAAAGGCATTATAGAATACCCATCAAAAGATTCAAAAGGAATACAAAAAAGTGCATGCTACGTAAACAAGTAAACTGCTGAAACAATTGCTATTGAACTGAGGGACATATTACTGCACTAAGGAGAGCACATCTCAGTGTGGCCAACCGGGCCCCAGGAAAGCTAAGAAGCACTTGGGTGCGGAGCCGGCCGAGGGGGAGAGGAGGACCCCCAGCCCCACACCTAGATCAATGGCGAAACCTGTGGAAGAGTGGCAGACTGGGGGAGACAGCTGGTTGGAAACCCCCCCACAGAGTGTGAGGAGTCAAGGAAAGGCACTGCTGGGGCACCGCACGATGTTGGATATCCAGACCCTGGTCGCTGGTGAGTCGAGTAGCCGGCATGGAGAATGTGCCGGTGAGGCTGCAGGGACCCGGGTAGGCAGAGGACTAGGGGAGACCTCTCACCCACGGACAGGGTTCGGCAGGGTTGGCCTGAAACAGCAAAAGGAAATAGACATCCCACCCTGGTGAAGACAGGTTCAAAAGCTAGGATCGTAGATCACTGAAGGCCATCCCTTGGCACCCCCCCAACACTGCAGGGTCTAGCGTATCGATCTTTAACCACTATTAGGACCACCAGTACCTCTCCCTGCCATCGCTGGGTAAGAAGTCTAAAAATAAAGGAAAAGAAGCCCAAAATCTAACAAAATCCACACAAGAAAACAAGAGGGCAACTTGCAGAAACTTTGGTGTAAAGATGATGGACATTTGTTGGAGGGCAAGCAGGGGACCAGGAAGGACCAATGGAGGTGGGTCCCGAGACAAGCAGCAAATGACCAGGTAGTTACTCAAGGAGTCCTTTACTAGTGCTTCCAGGACTTTGGGGACAATATTGCGAACAACCTGCTGACGCAAATGAGCAAGATGAGCTATCACTTCTCTTCAGCTCTGCAAATTGATCAAGACACTCTAACATAAGGATTAAAGTCCTGGCGGAAGAAGTGGGCGACAATGACCTGAGCTTGATGGCCAAACAAGTGTTTGTAGGCTTAATAGTGCTGGAAGATGGTACAGAGATAAAAGTTGATCGGACCTTAGTGGAGCGACTAGGTGCAAGACCCAGGGATGTGCTGGTCGCACTGCATAACTACAAGCAAAAAGAGAGAGTGTTGGCAGCAGCAAGAAGAGTAAAGGCAATCAGTACAACAAATCCAGCCTGCAACTTTATCAGGAACGAGCCCAGATCACCTTGGCAAAGAGACAGATGATGGGTCCAGTGGTCAGAGCACTGAGGAAAAATGAGATATCGTACAGATGGACCTTTCCATTCGGTCTCTTGCTTGAATGGAAAGGGCAGCAACCCAGGATCACCTCATGTGAAGAAGGAATGAGACTCTTGGGAATCGAAGAGGAAGGAGACCATGGTTGTACCCAGAAATCAGCAAAGGAGCCGGTCAAGAGGAAGTTGTGGGAGTGGAGTAAACACACATCCATGAGCCCCAAGAATAAACATGTTCCAAACGGCCCATACGGAGGGCTGGCGGAAGATGGGACCCCCCCGACGGTGTCCATGATCACTACACAATGATTGATTTTGTTTCCACAGGATCATGAATAAGGCCCACCTGTGTTGGGTGTTTGGAAGGAGGCACAGTGGAAAGGTTAATAGAAAAGGCTATCTTGGAATTTTTCATGGATCTGGGGGGACCAGCACAGAAATACGCTGGGCTAGAGCTAGGGCTCAACTCCCAAGACGGAGGGTCGGTGGGGGGCTAGAGGCTGGTTGACCCTGCCCAGTGGAGAGGTGTGGGGTAGGGGAAAGGGAAACAGGGAAATGGGGGAGGTAGATGGGGGGTCCGAATCTAAGGCCGACAACTACAGATGCATTCCAAGGGGTGCACCACGACCATGGCTAAGAGGGACACGCTTAGGGTCATCTCCCTGAATATCAGGGGGATAAACTTCCAGGTGATGAAAAGGAAAAATGTAGAGCAATTCTTGGGGCGGGAGGGGCCAGGGCTGATAGCCGTCCAGGCAATTCACATCTGAAACCAAGACAAACATAAGGTGTGATTAAGGGGATACCGTCAAATCTTCCATTCTAGCACAGTACCTAGCAATAACCTTTCAAGGAGGTGGGGGGACATACACTTTGGCACAGGTATATGCTCCCAACGTGGGGCAAGACAGGTTTCTGAGGACAACAATAAATAAGCTGGAGGTCTTTGCGAAAGGCCGCATAATACTGGTAGGGGACTTCAACATGGTGTGGGACCCCTGTGAGGACAGGAGTGCGAGGCTCTTTCACAATCAGGGCAAACTGTCAGAGGAGTTGAAATGAAAAATGACAACACCAGTGGACGTGTGGAGAGAACTGCAGGGGAATTTGCAGGGATGTACTTTTTACACCCACGTGCGTAGAAGATTTTCGAGGATAAATCACGCCTGGGTGTCGAGGTCCTTACTCGGCATGGTGTTGGAATTACAGGTAGGTGCAATTGCCCTTGCCGACCATACTCCCATCACGCTGACCCTAGATATGGAAAACAGCCAGCCGAGCTTGTGGAGTTGGCGCTAACCACCTCACATTCTCATGAGATCCTAAGGGGAGAGATGAGGGTCAAACTATCGGAGTACTGCGAGGATAACAATTTGGGATGCATTCAAAGCTGCCATGCGGGTGACGTTAATAGCTTTGAAGGCCCGAAGGGATAGACAATTAAGGATGTTGAAATTGGAACTGGTGGCTAAATTAAAGCAAGTAATAAAAAGAATGGTGGAAAGGGCGGAAGGAGCGATCAGGAGGCAATGGTGGATGATAACGGGGAGTTGTAGTTCCTGAAAACGAAGGCCGCTAAGTCGTTCTCCAGCCTACCTCAAACAGAGATACTACATCAAAGCTAATAAAGCTGACTGCCTGTTAGCGAGGATGCTAAGGAAGAATGAAATGGCCAGAACCAAACTAAGGATCAAAAAAGAGGGGGCTAGGGAAAGCTCAGCGCTCTGCAAGGAAGTCAGAGGGAGCTTTTATTTTATTAAACTGTCAGATTGTGGTTGAAGTGTAGTCACTATTTCAGCACAAAGGTCCTCTTTTTTGTTAAGAGGGTACTTGTGAGTTGAGGAAAAAGTGAGCAATATAACAAGACAAGGGGGGGTCATTCCGAGTTGGCCAGTAGCCATGGTGCTATTAGCACCATGGCTGCCTCCCAAACCGGGTCCGGGTCCGGTTTGGTTCAATGGGGACTTAGCGGGTCATTCCGACCCTGGAGGACCCGGTATGTCCCCATTCAACCAACCATTCCCCATTCCCATTTGAGCCCCCATAGGGCTCAATGGGAATGGGGAAGGCGCTAATAACGGTGCCGCAAATTGCGGTACCGTTATTAGCGCCCTGGTCCCGTATCGGGACCCGTAAAGGACATGTGGCCAGACAACACGTTCTTTGAGGCTCCCACTAAGGGACCTCGGAATTGGGTGGTAAGGGATTACCGGCACCAGTCTCCTTACCAGTGCCCGGTATCCCTAAGCGCCCAACTCATAAGGACCCACAAGGTCCACCTGCCAGAACTGCCTATGCTGACTGCATCACAGTACCTCACTCACGCAGAGTGCGTGCTGGAGGATCTAGCGATCTAGCTTCCCATCTATGGCCGCCACTCTCTGGAACAAACTCCCAGACCAGATCAGATTGATCGAGTCCCAATACCGCTTTCCGCAAGGCCCTAAAAACAAGGCTCTTTGTCTAAAGTGTCTATTCCTCAGGTATAGTGTCTCTACTCCTGCTATAACTTGAACTCGACATACTCTGTATTGTAGAACATTGTACTCAGTAACTCAACTGTATAAATAACCGTATGTTGTGAAGCTTCAAATTGGGCCACTTCTTGTAACTCACAAGCAAGCCTCCTTAAGTCTACTTATAGTGCCTTGTTGCCTAGAGGGCTGTAGTGCGCTTTACAAATCCAAAAAATAAAATAAATAAGGTCTCACAGTTTCACCACCTTTCCACACAATTGGGGGTCAGAATTAGTGTAATGCTTCGAAAATTGCTACATATGAATCAGCAATTACATGAGGTCAGGGTCAATAAAAAGGACAATATATTTAAAATAAAATGTATAAAACGCTACAGAAGCGGAACCACACATCATTACACACATAAAAAATGTATACAAAAAGCAACAAAAAACTACAATGACACATACGAACACTATTGATGCATATATCACTTGAACCAGAAGTGGGTGCCAGGTATCTGTTGACTTTCTGAACCGACCTGAGAATCTTCATTCAAGGTAAGCACCCTGGTTCCATCTCACCTGCGCGTCTCCAGTGTTTCTTCACTGGAGACTAAGGAAGTCCCAAAACAACGTGCACAGGAACAGCCTTTGGGAAACACCCTCCTTAGAACTGCTATTTTAGTCCTCACCCCTGCTCGCTGGCACTCCAGAAATGCTCTTTTCAAAAAATGTTGCTAAAGGTAATCCTGTCCTGCCAAAGACTGTCCCCATTCACACAAGTGACCTCCCTTGTCCTACCTTAGAAATGCAAACCTAGGTAGGCCCTTTTTTAACGTATTACTGAATATTCCCTTCCAGTAAAGAGACTT
Organism: Ambystoma mexicanum; assembly: GCF_040938575.1. Taxonomy (NCBI): domain Eukaryota; kingdom Metazoa; phylum Chordata; class Amphibia; order Caudata; family Ambystomatidae; genus Ambystoma; species Ambystoma mexicanum. The sequence continues at coordinate 1,096,390 of NW_027182446.1, forward strand.
TTCTCAAACTGAATCGTTCTCCTTGAATGTATCTATGTGCCTGATACATTGTGGCACTTTCTTGTTCAAAGTTTACTTACCTGTAAGTGTGGTGTGTTTTTAGATAGAGATTATATTTACAACAATAGTGCGTGGACGCTCTCTCTAATGGTGGTAATTTTGGAGAGTGTGCACTGTACTTGTGAACCACCCACTCACCTCCTGAGAGACATCCTGGGATTCTCATCTCCACTCTCACTAGATTGTTTGGTGAGTTTGAGGGAGTCGTCAGTAGGACCCCAAGTCAGAAAGATGCCCCTAAACACCCTGGCCCAATGGGATGAAAGGGAAATCTCTCGCATAAAAGGTTCTTATGGATGGTCTTGATTGTGTTGATTTGTTATAAGGAAAGGCATGCATTTCATCACCACCTCCAGAAAAGGCTAAGGATGGGGCTTTCTGCATTAAGGATTATGGAACAGCGGGCCAACTCGTCCCTGTCCTAGATCCACTTAAGTCTGGTATGTCCTTTTTCATCCCGGTACTTTCAAGATAAACAATGTCTTGAGTATTACAATAGCACATCTCTTTACTAGATACTGAGTTCTCAGGAGATAGAAAAGGAGAGTAAGGGTGTGTGGTTTTGGTGTGTTGTCCCAGACCATACCCAAGATAGTCATCTCAGTTCCCAGAGGGAGAGTCCATCCCCATGAGATCCCCCCTCATTATACCACTATCAGTTGGCCTCAGGGAGAGGTGACGACCTCTAGGGATTTGTCACATACCCTTCACCTAATGATGCTGGCGTGCAGCATTCTCTTGCTCAAGGGAAACAGGATAGAAAATCAACGTTCCCTTGATCTTTTCCATTTCTATGTTCCACACTAAAGCAAAAGAGCTGCAGATCGAAAAACCAGCACTTTATCTGCTGTTTGGTGTCCTTTCCAAGATTGAGCCATGTAAGGAGTGAATGGTCTGTGATTAATTTAAACTTCCTACCCGTCAGGTAGGAATCAAGATGTGATATCACCAAACAGCTGTGGTATTTTGGAATAATGTATTTAATCTCAAAACAATCTCTTTCACACATAATGTTTAGGTATTTACATTACTTTCGATAAGCACGAAAGTGACACGGACAGGTTTGGTATTCTAAAAAAAGGGGGTACAACTATGTACCAACCTCTGGATTTGTAGAGGTAAAGTTCCCAACAAGGTGTACAAGTAAAGTTTTCTCCAAAATACCACAGTTGTTTGGTGATCTCACATCCTGATTCCTTTGATATTCATATATGTACCCTCCTGGGCATATCAGGACCCTGCCAGCTGCCCTTTAAATACATGTTTGACTCAGCACAACCCGTGGTTGTAGGGCAACTTGTGTTAAGAGTATGAACTAACATCCATACTCTCAAACCAACTAACGATGGAAAAAGTAAACATAGTGTTTTACACGGATGAATACTTTCAGAAACTATTAGGCACAACAACAGCCTTTGGATCAGAAGGAGGAGCCATTGTGCAAGGTTCAAATAAAGATGATTTAGATACTATCCATCAAAACAGAAAGAAACTCATTCGCACTGAGATGCATGGCACCTTCATGCTTGAATACTTAAAATCTGGCATCATACCAGAAGGACTACAGGTCAAAAACATCCCCCGAGTCTTCACAGACAACCCCAAATTTAAGACCAATTTCAGTGGAGTTGGTAACAAGTGCAGCCGGGACTGGATCATCCTCATCATTGATACAGCAGAAGAAGAGTGTAAGAAACGGGGAGAAGAATTGGCCACACTAGAGAAAAAATTCATCTATGATACCACCATCACAGAAGCCAAGAAGAAACTAGAGAAACTAGAAGAAGAAGTTGCGAAGTTCAAACAGATCACAATAGATAGGAAGGTGCAGAAATACAGGAAAGAGATCTCTAATTATGCAGAGGAGAAAACATACCTCTACCTAAAAGACACCTAATATAGTGATTTACAACAACAGCAGCACAACAACTATAACAGATGTAACCAAATTGTCAATTTTTCTGGAAGCTCAGATTCATCTAGTGGCAGCCTCCCCTGTCCCCCAGGTGGAAATAGGACCACCGGATCACCACCACAACACCCTTTGTTTCAGAGGGGGGGTCAACGGGGCAGACCGAAGAGGAGGCCACAGCAAACGGGCCAGTACATGCGCACAAAACAGTGGCATACCAACCAGCCGTGCCATCAATCCCCATCTTCAATTTATCATCAAGAATGTTGAATAACTCAGAACAGACACTCTTAGAGAGAGGCTTATCCTTCATCCCAGCTACAAAAGCAGACTCCTTCCAAACAGAAGCAGAACTAAAAAGGTTTTTTCGAAACCTCAGACTCAAATACTTCTTCGAAATATATCTACCGGAGAAACAGGACTCTGAAAATGCGATTCCGCAGGAACCAGAAAGACCATGAGATAACAACACCATGGGCCTCAAACCAAGGTCCAATTTTATGCCACCTCCACACACCATTCCCGGAGAGTTTGACACCTTCGAAAAAATAGTAATCAAAACCATTACCGCTGGATTAGCACAAAAAAACGTATACCAAGAAAACCTGAGCAGAGAAGAAAGGACATCCCTCAGTGCACTTAACACCAACAGATCCATTACGATCAAACCAGCCGATAAGGGCGGTGGGATTGTGGTAATGAACACCACGGATTACAATGACGAATGCCTGCGGCTTCTAGCAGATACTACATCCTACAAGAAGCTGAACAGAGACCCTACCCAACGACTACAAGAAGAGATCACTAGTCTCACCAGACATGCAGAGGACGAGGGATGGATATGGTAGGATGAACGCAAGTTCCTCAATAAAACACACCGAAGGACAACAGCCTTCTACATCTTGCCCAAGATACATAAACATGCAACAAAACCAGCGGGCAGGTCAATTGTTTCAGTATGTGATTCATTACTTGAACCCCTCACTCTACACCAATCACTTTATGAAACCCTTCATTGGACAAATGTAATCATACATCATGGACAGCGCAGACACCATCAAAATCTTGCAAACCTTGAACTTGACCTCCAATTCGATCCTGGACACCATGGATGTAGAGGCCCTATATACCTCAATTTCACAACAAGAAGGACTAGAAGCACTTGCCTGCTGTCTAAACAAAAGAGCTGACGTTACCTCAACACCAACTAATTTCATTCTTGAATGCATTCGCCTAGCAATGTCTGAGAATTTCTTCCTGTTCGAACACCAAATTTACCAACAAATCAAAGGTGTCAACATGGGCGCCACATTTGCGCCAGATGTAGCCAAATTATGCATGGCTCAATATGAGGAAGATCACATATACCACGACAGCAACCCCTACAAAGACCACATCAGTCTGTGGCGTCGCAACATCGATGATGTTCTCCTGATTTGGCTAGTCAGCAAGGAGCTACTGTTAGCATTCCACCACTGATTATGAAACACACACATCAAATTCACCATTGAACTGGATTTTCAATCCGTCAACTTCCTGGACCTACATATATAGTGGCCTGGTAACCTACTGAAAACCAAACTCTTCAGAAAACCGACTGGTAGGAACAGACTTCTCCATTTCTCCAGTTACCACCCCCAAGGTCTCAAGTATAACCTTCCTTATGGGCAATTTCTCCGTATACGTAGAAACTGTACGGACAAAGAGAAATATGAACACCACGCAAAACAACTGCAAACAGGTCTCGGCAGAAAGAGGTTACCCAAAGAAATCAATTAAAATGGCAAAAGAAAAGAGCAGCTAAGACCGACCGCACCATTTGTCTAATGCTAAAACCAAGGATCCCATAGACAGGACCGTCTGTGTAACCACTTTCAATCCCATCAGCAACCTGATAAACACAACAATCAACAAACATTGGCACCTCATCAAGAACAAAGGAAGCCTGTCCAAAAAAATGCTTTTTGCATTCAGAAAAAAACAAAAATTTAAGAGACACTCTGGTGCACACTTTCCTTGAACCTGAAAAAACACAACCAACACTATGGAATTTACCACCTGTCGCGGGGACATTATAGCTGCGGCCATTGTGTGGCATGCCGGTACACTGAAACCAGCAAAACCTTCAGCTATAAGGACTTCAACTGGACAATGAGAAACCACACTAACTGTGAGAGTAAACATGTCATCTACGTCATCAAATGTCCCTGCAACCTCATATACATTGGCAAGACGATCAGGCCCATCAAACAAAGGATAAATGAACATAGATTGTGCATATAAAATGCCGTTCAAGACAAACCACTTGTGGGGCACTTTACCCAAAAAGGACACACCAGCAATTCTCATGGAACATCCACAAAAATGAGGAGGAGACATCAACCTAGCCCTAACCAGACTCGAACAGAAATGGATCCACAAACTTGACACAGTAAAAAACGGACTGAATATCACAGTCGAGTGGAAGCATTTCTGGGACTAACCCTGCTCTTTCATCTCAAATATGAAAGCATTTAGCCTTCCTTGTTAGTTACTGTGCATAAAATGAATATCCATATGCTTCTGCCTTAATTATCAAACTGCAGAGATATTATATGGGGTTTTACACTATATAATTTGTCATGTTACATCCATAACATTGTACACACATAGTGGTACCATCTCCACCAAAAATATTTTATGTAATGGATGCCTGGTTGTCCCAAGGGTTACCAAACCTTGGGTTTAGCCTATTGTAATACAAGAAATGTTTAGAAGGAGAATACTAAGCATATTGTGTGACTAAAAACGCTCTTCATATAGAGTTCCTTTTGATTTGTACTCGCTGTATTACAACTGAATTATCATGTAAATGAACCAGACTGGATTATCTCCATCCAACACTACACCGTGAGTGCAACTTTAAGCAGTCACAAGGAGCAGCTACACCGAGCGCATAGGCAGTCACCATTGCTCGGGCCTTTTACGCCTTATCACAGTGCGCACAACGTTTCCAAAGATGCCTGGTGGTTGAACCAGTCCCGGGCACCCCAGCGCTGGAATCACTGGCAAGCCGGTCTTTCACTTTTGGTTTTGCGGTAGTACGCCTGCCCAGCCGCACACCCCCACCCCGATTGGACCACTATCTCCAAGGGCGGGACACAGCTTCTCCCATTGGCAGAACCTTAAGCCCACGTAGCCCGGTTCCGTTCTTACAGTGTGCCTCACGTCATCCTACGTGCACACCTGCAATTCCATGGGTCCACAAGACCTCTCCTCATATGCCATGCGATGCTGTGGGCATGGTCTGGCATTATCTTTACCCTGATCTCCACGGCAACCGTCATACTCTAGACGGCGTGTCCGCAGCGAGATCGCCTTATCCACAGCGCTGGTAAGTGCCAAAAAAACCATAGGTTGATCATACTACTAGGGGCCTGCACGTTTATTATACGCGCACCGGAGGTGTAAGGGATGACTAGCACCCTTTGTGACCCGATTTCATTCCCACCCCAGGCGTGGCGTTTTATTTCAGCACCATAATGTGGCGATTCATTTCAGCACCATAACGTGTTGTTTAGTTCACCATTTCGTGTTGCTCCAGGGGCCCAGTAATTCACCCATGCCAGCACCATTGCACATCATTATTGACATCATCACTCTCCTCTGCACTGTAAAGAAACACTACCACGTGCCTCACGTGCTGCCCTCAAGCATTAAAACTACTTGCAATGGCGCCACCACGTCTAATCAAACACACCATCACGTGCTTTTAAATTAGAACTCACAGCCCCCCTTTCACATCTAGAGCATTAGACATTTACTGTCACGCATAATTGATGCTATGGCCTTTTTTTCCATGGCACCAGCTAGCTTGTATATCGCGGTGCACCATGCCATGTTATCACACCAGTCTGATTTGGGAGACGATATTCAGACATCATTTTGCCTTCCCTCATACAGATTCGAGGCCTAAAAAGGACCATTAACTGGCATTTTGGCTCCTGTTGCAATCCTTTGGATCCAGGAACCAAAGGTCCACTCGCTTCAGTGTATTCATTACACGACAGCCCTCCATGATGCCATGAGAGACTCTCAAGCACAGCCACACCGCCAAACTCTACATTATACAATACATGTCTATACATTATCAAATGTATAGATTCTAGGCCCTACTCAGCCACTAATAAGTAACTTGAAAGAATAAACAGTAAAATTCCAAGATCCTGACAGCAATCCTTTCCCCCTTAGATAACACTCACGGACAGAACCGCGCTTCACGTCTCTCCAGATGAAGGCCACCACAATAACAAGCTCGAAAAAAGCCCCAGTTGGCCGAAACACTACAGTGTCGATGATCTGTGGCACAACTGTTTAACCCCATTTGTATGTTTACATATAGTGTTATGTACACTGTCTGTTAAATACCCTTGGACTAAAAATAGTCCAGGGCAGCACTACCTCAAGTTCTGTTTGATCTAGTTGCTGTATTTACTTGTGCACCTTGTTGGGAACTTTACCTCTACAAATCCAGAGGTTGGTACCTAGTTGTACCCCCCTTTCTGAGAATACCAAACCTGTCCGTGTCACTTTCGTGCTTATCGAAAGTAATGTAAATACCTAAGCATTATGTGTGAAAAAGATTGTTTCGAGATTAAATACATTTCTCCAAAATACCACAGCTGTTTGGAGATCTCACATCCTGATTCCTTTGATATTCATATGTACCCTCCTGGGCATATCAGGATCCTGCCAGGCGCCGTTTAAATACATTTTTTACCCATCAGGTAGTACTTCAAGTAATCTGCTTCCCATTCTATCGCTAGCTTCTCTAATTCGAGGGTGGCATAATTCCGTTCCTGAGGGAATAGTTCCCAGCTGATCTGTAGCATGGGATGTTCCATGTCCTTGTACTCTTGTGAGAGAACGGCCCCTTTCCCCACCTTGTTGGCATCTGTCCGGAGTATGAAGTCCTTATTAAAGTTGGGAACCTTCAGCACGGGCTCACTACAAAGTATTGATTTTAGAGTGTTAAAACTAGTTTGGTCTTCTTTTTTCCATTTTATGTTTTGTGGTTCTACATTCTTTAACTTATGGGTCAAACAGGAGGTGATGGCTGAATAAGTTGGAATTAACTTCCTGTAATATCCGGTAAGCCCTAAGAAGGCTCTTAGATCCCGCTCATTCTTTGGGGCTGGTGTTCCTTGGATGGAACAGACCTTTTCTAGTAGGGGTTGGACTAATCCATTTCCCACCAAAAAAAACTAATATTTGACTGCTGACTGGGCCAAGTGGCATTTCTTGGGGTTGGCGTTTAGCCTGCTTGAAGCTCACCGTCTCCAGAGCCCTGGTTCTCTCCAAGCTTGTCCTTGGCCTCAAGCCCAGGGATCGTATCTCTCCAGGACTGAAATCCCTGCACTGGCTCCCAGTGGCAGCAAGGATTAAGTTCAAAACCCTTTGCATTATCCACAAGGCCTTTTGGGGCCTGAAACCTCACTACCTCCAACTCTCTCTTCCTAAATACCTTCCTTCCTGGGTTCTTCGCTCAACTCCCTCAGGGTTAGCCGCTTCTCCAAGCAACGAGTTGGTGGTCGATCTCTCTCTCCTTGGCTGGGGCCTCTCTCTGGAACAGCCTTCCTGCCTCCCTGAAACTCGAGGAGAACAATCTCCGGTTCCGGAAACACCTCAAAACCTTCCTCTTTGCTTCTGCTTTCTCTGCCTCTCTCCTGCCTCTCTCCCCTGCTGAATTTCCCTGCCGATTCTGCACTGGTTACCTGGCAACCCTTTCTGATCCTGGGGCCAGGTCCCACCTTTTGCTCACCTGCCCAGCCTCCCTGGCAACCCCCTGCACTTGGGGACTGGTTCTGAAATCCCTTCAGTCCCCTTACCTGCATTTATGTCTGCTCTTACCTTGCACTTGCCACCATCAGGCTGTTTTATTTATCGAAGCAGGAGCCCAAATGGCTAAGAGTGGAGAATGCCATCTTTTCTTTATCTGCTGGACTCGCCAATAGCCCTTGGTGGGATCAATAGTCAGACATGGTTCAAGGATAGCTCTGTCACAAGCTTTGACATACTCCTCCCTGAAGGCTACAACATCCTCTCTGCTCCCAGGCCACAGAAGACAGTGTGGTCGGGAGAGGCGCTGATCTTCCGAGAATGGTTACCTGTGTCCATCATCCCTACTCAGGCCTACTACTATTTTCGAGTGATTTGTTAGGAATCACACATAATATTGGGAACTGATTTTACACATATATATTGATGTCATACATTGCATCGAGTAGTATGCACCTAAAACTTAATATATAGCTAACGGTGAGAGGCCTAACATACAACTTATAACCTTATGTGCAGTTGAAGCTGGGCGAGGGTTGCCTTATTTTCATTATATACAATCTCCTAACGCACACCCACAGTGAAGAGATGGATTTATAATTCTTCCAGGAGAATTAGCTGCTTGGGTGAAACTGAGTGGCACACAGGCTTGTCCCCTGCCTCTTTGTCAGGAATAGGGGTTGGAGCAAGAGGGGAGTGTTTCATTGTCAGATATCCTGAAGCACGGTTCCGTGTTGACCCGTCGTGAAGTATATATTTCTTCCTACCAATGTGATTCTCAGGAGTACGAAAGGACAGGCTGAGAAACTAATTGATCGGAAGATGGTGTAGAGTCGTTGGGATCGGTAGAGTTGAGCGGACCGCAAACTTCCCGATAGATGGAGAATCCAGGTTCCTTTCAACGACTGCAGAATATTACACTGATTAACAATCAAATACACCCCTTTCCGGATAAACTTTAAATCAATAGTTAACAGACTAACCTGAAGAAAGCGGGTTTTAAACCAGAAGTGTTTCATGTAAGAATGTCCTCAATACAGGGAAATCTGGAGACCATAAGAAGAGAAAATACAATCAGTACCAGATAGTAAGTGAGTAGAGAATGGTAATGAAAGTTAGGTTTCTTACCCTGGTTTCCCTGGAAGTGGTCGTCTCTGGCAGCAGATCCCCTTCTCCTTTTCGGTACGGACTGTGTGATGGTATCAGCCCCGCCTGTCCGACGAACCAATTAATCCAATGGAGCACGGAAGTCACTAGTCCAGCAACAACCTATTCCCGCCGGCACGAGGACGCCTAAAAGGTGCTCAGGAAGTCTCTAGTCCAGCACCTAGCCTATTCCCGCCGGCACGAGGACGCCTACAGCACCCTGGAGGAAAGGACAGGGAAGGAATAGGAGGGGAAGAGGAAGGAAGGAAAGAAGAAGGTAAGAGGTCTCCCAACCTTCAAGGTCCAAAGTCGACTTAACCAAACCACTAGGCAAGAATAACCAAAAAACAATCCGAGGTCAAAATGCTAGAACAGGTAAGGGCAATCCGTGAGCAAATCCAATAAACGTAATCCGAGATCAAAAACCCACCAAAACTTTCAAACTAGAAGAGCCGCTGTCAATAAGGGATCAGAAGCAGCGAGAAGTAGGCGCCGGGCCATTAAGTACCTGAACTACCGGCAACAAGATGGTCACGTGACCCTGAACGTTTCCTGTCACATGGAAGACGCCGCGCCCACTGACGTAACCTCCATGGCAACTTCCACGTGAGGCGTCGGGAACTACGTTCCCGATGAAAACGTCTACCGCGAGTAGAGTGTGGATAAGGCAAGCCCGCCTCCTGTCTGATGTTCGAGCGTGACAGGCGCTTTTGGCTACGCGAAGACAAGAGAACCGAAGGGGTATCACAAGACCTGAGGCGTTTTCTGACAGTATCCTCCCCCAAAGGACCCCCATGCCCCCGTGAGGCCAGAAACCGGGATACCAACAACGGGGCATGCACATTCTGCTCTGGTTCCCATGTCCGATCTTCCGGACCGTAACCCTTCCAATCCACTAAGAAATACCTGGTACCACGGGAAACCTTGGAATCAAGAATGGAATTGACTTCATACTCCTCTACCCCTTGAACCAGTATCGGAGACGGAGAAGCCACTACCCTGGTACTGTCCACACAAGGCTTAACCATGGACACATGAAAGACCGGATGTATCCTCCAAGAGCACGGCAAATCCAACTTGACTACCAATGGACTCAAGACCTCCTTAACCACATAAGGACCGACAAAACGAGGCAACAAACATCGTCGTCCTGGAATGCGTAGATTCTTTGTGGACAACCATACCCGCGAACCTGGAACGTAAGTGGGTGCAGGACGGCGATTCCGATCCGCGTACTTCTTTGCCTGCTCTTGAGCTTGTTCCAGATGTTCCAGCACCCTATCACGGACCAGAGACAGGTCCTTGATACAGGACTGAACTGCCGGGCAATCCGCAGGTAGTTTCCAATCAAGAGGAAGGGTGCGTGGGTGTTGCCCATATAAGGCATAAAATGGCGATGTTCCCGTAGATGAATGGCTAGAATTATTATAGGCGAATTCCGCTAATGGAAGAACGGCTAACCAGGATTCCTGATGTTGAAGGATGAGACACCTGAGATACTGCTCCATAGTAGCGTTCACCCGCTCTGTTTGACCATCAGTCTGGGGATGGAATGCTGTGGAACACCGTTCATCCACCCCTAATGAGGACATAAGATGTCTCCAGAAGCGTGATGTAAACTGGGACCCTCTGTCCGAAACCACAATCTCCGGTAATCCATAAACCCTGAAGACATGTCGCAAGAACAGCTCCGCCAGCTTAGTAGCTGATGGCAACCCTTGGCAGGGAACAAATAGAGACATTTTTGAAAAGCTGTCAACCACTACCCATATAGTATCAAAACCGTCGATCAAAGGCAACTCCACCACAAAATCCATGGTAATCATCGCCCATGGTTTGGCCGGTACTGGTAATGGCTGGAGTAACCCCATGGGTTTCGCCGAATGGGATTTACATTGGGCACAGATGGCGCAGGTCGAGATATACTGCGAGACGTCTCTTCGCATAGAGGGCCACCAACACCAGCGTTTGAGGAGTTCGAGGGTCTTCTGTGAACCAGGGTGTGCTGCGATCGCGGCGTCGTGACATAATGAAATAGCTGCACACCGGGTATCCTGATTAGGCATAAAGACACGACCCTGGACATATGGAAGACCATGCCAAATATCCATGTTATATTCTGCCAATTCTGCGGGCTCTTTATCAACCCAGGTCTGAAGCGTTGATTTCAAAGTGGGTTGTAGAACACAACTACAAACCACTTGTGTTGGTAACAACAACGACCCATCCTGTGGACGTGAAACCTCATTCCCCAAGCTTCTGGATAGAGCGTCAGCCTTGGAATTAAGAACACCTGGGCGATAAGTCAACGTAAAGTTGTACATAGAAAAGAACTCATGCCAGCGGGCATGTCTCGCAGTGGTACACGTCAAGGACTGCAATGCCAACAGGTTTCTGTGGTCAGTAAAGACCTGGACCGGTACTTCCGTACCAAGAAGATGATGTCGCCAGACCATGAATGCGTCCCTAACGGCCAACAGTTCCCGTTCGGTTACGGTATAATTGCGCTCATAGGGCGTTAACTTGCGTGAATGATAAGCGACTGGATGTAATTCCCCGGTATCAGCGCATGTCTGGGATAGGATAGCTCCTACCGCAACATCCGAAGCATCAGCTTCGATGACGAAGGGACGTTGGACATTTGGATGCAGCAAAACAGGAGCTGTAGTGAATGCAGCCTTTAAAGACTCAAAGGCTATTTGGGCTTTATCGTTCCATAGATAGGGTTTCTTGTTACTGGTCAATTCGGTGAGGGGTGCAGCAATAGAAGAGAACTGTCTAATGAACCGCCTGTAAAAGTTAGAAAACCCCAGAAACGATTGCAACTCTTTCCTTGAAGTTGGTACAGGCCAGTTTAAGACCGCTTTTACCTTACTGCTACTCATCTGCACTCCTTTGTTGGTGATATCATAACCAAGGAATTCGACCTGATTTGCATGGAATACACATTTTTCCAACTTGACAAACAGGTGATGCTCCCGCAAGCGTTGTAAGACTTCTGCAACATGTCGTACATGTTCTTCCATAGATGGAGAATAGATAAGTATATCGTCTAGATAGACGATAACAAACCGGTCGATCATGTCCCGCAGAACGTCGTTGATGAAGTTCTGGAATGTGGCCGGGGCATTGCAAAGCCCGAATGGCATCACCAAGTACTCGAATAGGCCATATCGAGTCTTGAAGGCGGTTTTCCACTCGTCCCCTCGACGTATCCGGACCAAGTTGTAAGCACCCCTTAAATCCAACTTGGTGAAGTATTCCGAAGACCCTAACTGATCCAGTAAGACAGAAATCAGCGGAATCGGGTACTGATTTCGGATAGTACCTGCATTGAGCTCCCGATAATCAATACAAGGTCTTAAGTCACCCTCCTTTTTGGGTACAAAGAATAGCGGTGAAGCAAATGGAGAGTGAGAAGGCCGAATGAAACCTAACTCAAGGGCTTTATCCAAATATTCCTTAAGGACGGCTTCTTCCTTTTGGGTAAGGGAATAAATTCGTCCCGATGGTGTCTTAACATCTGGTTTGAGAACAATTGGGCAATCGTAGGGCCGATGAGGCGGCAGAATCTCCGCTTTCCCTTTGTCAAAAACATCCTGATAACTTGTGTATTCGACAGGCAATACGGTGTTAACAATTGCTCCAATGGTAACCACAGCGTCCAACAAAGCCCGACTAGGAGCTTCAGACGCTTCATACATAGCCTGTACTGTATTGCATGATCGAAGACATTGCTGAGAACTGAAAGCGATAACCCCGGTCTCCCAGTTGATGACCGGATTATGAAGCTTGAGCCACGGTAAACCCAGGATTAGTTTATATTGCGGTGCCATAATGACGTCGAATGCGATGGTTTCCGAATGCTCAACACCAATGGTTAACAATAACGGAACGGTATGTTCAGTAACAAGCCCGGAAAGAAGGGTTGATCCGTCAACGGCATTGACAACCTCAGGAACACTCTTTGACAATAAGGGAATACCCCGTTCCTGAACATATTGGGCGTCAATGTAGTTACCAGTTGCCCCAGAGTCAAGAACAGCTAGCGAACTCCAAGGCGTGACCTGGTCATAACTTAACATAGCGTCAATATAAAAGGGTGTGGACAACAAGGAACCCTGCATGGAAGAGCTCGGCGTAGGGGTTCCTTCTACGACCGGGCTTTGGCGTTTCCCGACTTGCGGGGTCTCTTTGGGCATGCACTGAGTAGATGACTCGCGGAACCGCAATAAAAGCACAGATTGTTCCGTCTGCGATGTTCTCTTTCTTCCGAAGTTAACGGGCCCCTTACTGCCCCGATTTGCATCGGTTCGTCACCGCCAGAAACAGGAATCGGGGAAACGGTAGTATTGACTGGAACTACTCTCTTCTCCCCTTTTCTTTCGGCGCGTCGGGCATCAATCTGAAGTACTAGGTCCAAGAAATCAGGAAAGGACGTTGGAACCACCGGAACCGTGGCTATAGTATCTTTCAATGAATCTGATAATCCTTTATAGAACAGGGCTGCCTTTTTATCTTCCGGCCAACCAGTTTCAGCAACCAACTGGTTAAATTTAGCCAAATACGACAACAAAGGAGTATCCCCCTGACGGAGACTCAACAATTCCAGATCCGTGGCTTGAGTCTTGTAGCGAGTATCAAACACCCTAGTCATGGCATTGATCAATGCATCGCAGTCGAACAATAGCGGACTGCCTTGTTCCAACAAAGGATTAGCCCAAACAGCAGCCATACCACCGAGATTAGATAAGACAAAGGCAGCTTTAGTAGTCGCATCAGGAAAAGAGGTAGGCCGACACAAGAAATGCAACCTGCATTGGTTAACGAAAGTCCGAAAGGATTTAGGATCCCCAGTGAATCTTTCTGGGGGAGCAAGCGGAAACTGAGCGGCCATGTACACATGCGTGGAGTCAGATCTGACCGATGGCCCTGCCTGACCTGAAGCGGAAGCGGAGGCCAAAGACGGAGAGCCTGTAACCACTTCCCTGATACCAGCTTGCATTTCGTCAATGCGCCGGTGGGTGTCAGCCTGGGCCGCCGTCAAATCGGCACGTAGATCGGCCACCAACTGAACCAAAACGGCCAACGGGTCATTCGCGGCATCCATGATAAGGCTTCTGATTCTGTCAGATATCCTGAAGCACGGTTCCGTGTTGACCCGTCGTGAAGTATATATTTCTTCCTACCAATGTGATTCTCAGGAGTACGAAAGGACAGGCTGAGAAACTAATTGATCGGAAGATGGTGTAGAGTCGTTGGGATCGGTAGAGTTGAGCGGACCGCAAACTTCCCGATAGATGGAGAATCCAGGTTCCTTTCAACGACTGCAGAATATTACACTGATTAACAATCAAATACACCCCTTTCCGGATAAACTTTAAATCAATAGTTAACAGACTAACCTGAAGAAAGCGGGTTTTAAACCAGAAGTGTTTCATGTAAGAATGTCCTCAATACAGGGAAATCTGGAGACCATAAGAAGAGAAAATACAATCAGTACCAGATAGTAAGTGAGTAGAGAATGGTAATGAAAGTTAGGTTTCTTACCCTGGTTTCCCTGGAAGTGGTCGTCTCTGGCAGCAGATCCCCTTCTCCTTTTCGGTACGGACTGTGTGATGGTATCAGCCCCGCCTGTCCGACGAACCAATTAATCCAATGGAGCACGGAAGTCACTAGTCCAGCAACAGCCTATTCCCGCCGGCACGAGGACGCCTAAAAGGTGCTCAGGAAGTCTCTAGTCCAGCACCTAGCCTATTCCCGCCGGCACGAGGACGCCTACAGCACCCTGGAGGAAAGGACAGGGAAGGAATAGGAGGGGAAGAGGAAGGAAGGAAAGAAGAAGGTAAGAGGTCTCCCAACCTTCAAGGTCCAAAGTCGACTTAACCAAACCACTAGGCAAGAATAACCAAAAAACAATCCGAGGTCAAAATGCTAGAACAGGTAAGGGCAATCCGTGAGCAAATCCAATAAACGTAATCCGAGATCAAAAACCCACCAAAACTTTCAAACTAGAAGAGCCGCTGTCAATAAGGGATCAGAAGCAGCGAGAAGTAGGCGCCGGGCCATTAAGTACCTGAACTACCGGCAACAAGATGGTCACGTGACCCTGAACGTTTCCTGTCACGTGGAAGACGCCGCGCCCACTGACGTAACCTCCATGGCAACTTCCACGTGAGGCGTCGGGAACTACGTTCCCGATGAAAACGTCTACCGCGAGTAGAGTGTGGATAAGGCAAGCCCGCCTCCTGTCTGATGTTCGAGCGTGACAGGCGCTTTTGGCTACGCGAAGACAAGAGAACCGAAGGGGTATCACAAGACCTGAGGCGTTTTCTGACATTCATGGAGCCAGAAAGGGCTAGGGCCTGAAAAGACATGAAAAACTACATTTCCCAGCAGTACTTGGGAAGACTGTGTAGTCAACAGCCGTGCGTGACCAGCTGACCCTGATTAGCAACAGTTTATGAGGAGCCAACGGCGCATGGCAGGTGTGGCTTATTTTGTGTTCGGTATGGAGCTGAGTTGGAGGAACGAAGGAGACGCCCGCATATGGATCCCGCTGTTGGTTGGAAGCGGCAGGCATGAGTTTTGTAGCGGTGAGGGAAGAAATCACTGCGGCTACTACGGGCTACACCATACTACGTCCGGGTGGGCTCGGGAGCCTCCCAGACTTAAGATAAGTGCGGGAGGGGTTCTAATGAATGGCAAAGTGTATGTGCTCAGCACGAGCATTATTATTTGTACAAACTGGCGTTGTTCTCAAGGTGGTTCTGTGATTTCATCATAGTAGCATTTTAGAACTCCACATGAGCTCTGCAGGTCCTTTGTGCAAGGCAAAACACCCCTGTAAGAAATAACTCGGCCTGTATTTGTTTAGGGAATACGCGTTCGTTAACGCTTGAGGTGCCTCATGTCCCCGATTACCCAGTGCTGCTAACTAGGTTCTTCTTGGGGAAAATTCATGAGTAGAGTGTGCAAAAGCAAAATCATTACGTTTACATGTTCACCACCAGTTATGTTCATTGTTTGTAAGTGTTGCTTATGCCAGCCCAGAGGGTCATGTGTTATGTCTTTCATAAAGGGAACATTCCCAGTTGTATGCCTCACCTTGCTTGCTATGCATATTGTTCATGTCAGAGGGTGAAATAGGTACATGTATCAAGGTGTACCAAAGGTGTATGTTATGAGACAAGGAAATACATGGTTGATGGTGTTACAAGGTACTAGGCAGTATAGGGTTTTTTCCCTGTTGCTTCCCCAGTCCTATCCAAACTAGGTTCTCCCTTACCCTCTATCGGTTGTTCCTAAAATACCCCACCCTGTCCACAACCTATCCCTAACCCTCTTCCCCCCACTGGCTGCCACACGGTGTCCTGTTTTCTGTCTATCTTCCGCATTTATTTTGTATGTTATTTATATGTTGTTATTTTGTATTGACACTCTGGTACTTCAAACCGGGAGCAGGGTTGGGGGGTTATCCCCTGCATATGTCGTAAATGTAGGGTCTGCAATGGGACGGGACAAGTTTATGGAGATGGCTTGTTTTTCTCAAACCCCAGACCTGCAGACCGCTTGTATTCATGCGGCCTAAGTCGTTATGTTCAAAATGGATCCGTTGTGTGCCACAAAATGGAGTCTGCGATCATGCTGCTGGCTGAGTATTTGTCATGACCCTCGCCCAAAACCCACTCCGACAAACCCATTGGCCTGGTGGAGTCAGGACTCGGGCCTCTAGAACCTGGCATCCTTTTCCAAAACCCTCTTGGGGCCACTCCTGGCGTCTGTGGTGCCAGGCTCACACAACATGTGCTTGGTAACTAATTAATGGGTTATCGGCCAACATGGAGGCTTCCACATAGCTTGGTTCCAAGGAACCAAGGTATGCGGTCTAGTGTTTTGGGTGTGGTAGTCTAGGGACTACTTTACCTATCCTATTTTGTTGGGGCTATTTAAACCACACCCGAGCAAGACAACATGCTTTGCGTTACTTTGCAGCTTGGAACGTGACGCTCACTGTGTCCAGCTATTCCCTCGAACCTCGGAGAAGCAGAACCTGCAAGGAGACAAAAGTAACATCATTAGCAGCAGCATCTTACCTGTAGTTATCATCTTTAGCCACTCGCAGCTACTGAGGACAGCTTCCTCGAATCTGCATGCCTCCCGGACAGAGCGACCTGAAAGAGGAAGATAGAGGCAACATTAAAGAAAGCAGTAGAGACATTTGCAAGTTACGAACTGCTCAAAAGGCTTACTTGGCTGGTCGTCTCTCGGCTGGCACCACTCCAGACATTCCACTCGCGCTGAAGAACACCGCAACCTACAAGGAAGGAAAACACAGATTAGCAAAGGCAAGACTTTGCAGCGCTGCGCATTGTGCTTACTTACCGCATCATAGCACTCTTAATACACCATCATTTACCACTGGGGCTCGACCAAGCCAGTTTGCTGCACTGAAGCTCTGCATACCTATGAGAGAAACAAAAGAGACATTTTAAACAAAGAAAGGCATGCAGGATAGCAACAAATCTAAAGGACAGCAATAAGACCTACCTGAACAATATCAAATGGGCCGGGGTCAGTGAAGTAACTGGACCATACACGCCCATGAAAGACAACGCGCCCCTGCAAAGAAGGCAGGATGGAGAGCACGCCTAATTCTACCACAACGTGATGAGAGGGCCCCAGATGGGCTGAAATCATACAGGGTTGGAGGGAGGATACTTACCTTGGTCAGTCAGCCTTGAACACAGTCCTCCTGTATTTTCAGGCAGAACCTTCCCCGCAGACCACATCTGGGCAAAGCTGAGAAGCATACCAGCGAGTCACCCAGCTGGGTGGCGTCCCTGTGGATACCAGGTGAGCATAACAGTATTGCAGCCACATGTGTCGACCCGCATCCATCTCCATCCTGCATCCCTGGCCACAGGCGCATGGGTGGCTGCTGGACGAGTCATAGTCTGCATGTTAGTGAGGGCAGTGGGGCCTTGAAGACCCTTCCTTCCATACATTCCCCCCTTTCGTTACTTAAGTAATGGATACAACAGTTGACCCAGCCTCTTTCGTTCGTCCTCCTCAGCCATGGCTTCGTCCCAGGCAGGTGTTCCCTTTCGTGGCATCCAGGCTCTACACACTCCTTGTATTCATCAGGAGTGCACGTCATATATATATACCCCCTATCTCCTTCAAGGTCCACCCACACCTCATCATACCACTCTAGTGTGCGGAGTTCTTTTATTGTAGTGTGAATAAAGTTGTCTACGATGTACCCGTCATAATACATTGCTGCCAATCTATATTTAGGCCCTGGGTCGTCTCCTGTTTTTACTTGTGCTTCGTGTGTCATCTGCATCACTCCTTTTGCGTTGCCCATTGCCACCATCATCATAGCACTGTTGGGAACTGCATCATCAGCGCAGCACCGAAGACCCAACTGGCACACACAAAAAATCAGGAGCAAAAAATCGATGATGAGTACTAATAGTTTGACGGCCATCCCAAGCCAGTAAGGGACCCACGAAAAAATGTCATCAAACCATGAGCTGGGCTGCACCCCTCCTTGTTCCTTCATCCGCTCACCAAGGTTGTGCACGGCTGCAATCACGTGCGAAAGAGTTCCATTGTCCGCTTCTGCAGAAGGTACGAATGTGCAATATGCGCTCCTGATTTTTCAGCAAACACCTCCATCCATGGCCGTCAACCGGTCTAGGACATACCTGTTCTGCATCATCATCAGCCGTAGGGCCCTTAGCTCCACCTTAATCACGTTAAATCCTTCCCCTGTGTCATTGGCCAGTTGAATCAGCTTCCAGCGAGTGATTTGGAGCCATTTTGCATTGGCTCGTGATTGGATGCTGGGGATGAGGGAGGCGAAAAACATTTCAGCAGAATTGAACAACCGGAACCTGTCTGGAATTTGTGCCAAGAGTTCTGTAGATGCCTTGGAGATGTAATTGGATGACCTTCTTTTTCGTGATACTGAGCTTTGCATGTTTTCGGCGGATAAGGCATACACTGGGGCCTCGTCAGTTGATTGTGGGGCTCCTGATTCCTGGACAGCCGACAGCCCCTTCCCACTTTGGATGTGACTTTCAGGAACCACCATCAGGGCAGAATGCAATGTTGCCAGGGAAAAAGTGCCCCTTCATGACTGTGGGAGTACGCCTGTTGGCCGCAAACCCAATATGTGTCCATTAAAGCAGCTGTTCCCTTTTTCATGTATGGGATGATGAGCATTTTGTTGCAGTTCTTGTTTGTGGCCATATTTACTTTTCCTTCTCCAAGAAAACACAGGTCGTAGGCGATTTCTTTTTGTACTTGGAAGGGCTTTTCCAGGGCTGTGACCCAAGTGAGCTTTGTGATTTTGTGGGTCCATATCGGGGCAGATGTTTTCTGTATCCATTGCAATTTTACAGCTGCCAACCCTTGCAGCGCCTCTGCTTTGCATGTGATCTGCTCGTCTTGCCATTTATTGTCCAAATACAATGTCCCTTTGATCACTAAAAACAGCTCTTTCAGGCACACCACTCCTTTAGGTTTTTTGTGGCATGCTTTTTCATTCTGTAACATTTCAAAAGTGACGGTGTGTGCCTGGAAGGTGTTCTTTATTATGCATAGCGTGAGATGAAGGCGATACTGGGCATCAGCGATAGGTGACTCTTGTGGCAGCAGTACTTTAGGAGTACCCGAGGCATGAAGTATTAGAGAGCACACATAACAGCTCTCATTGGCTGTCTGCTTTGCAGTGGAGCTCATGTCTACGTACCATTTATTGGACTGGTGTTGGTGTTGTGGGTCTTCTATTGTGTCTAGCCCCAGCCCATAA
Source organism: Ambystoma mexicanum (assembly GCF_040938575.1). Classification (NCBI taxonomy): domain Eukaryota; kingdom Metazoa; phylum Chordata; class Amphibia; order Caudata; family Ambystomatidae; genus Ambystoma; species Ambystoma mexicanum. The sequence continues at coordinate 1,116,147 of NW_027182446.1, forward strand.
TATTCATCATAATTTCTCTTCCCGCCCCCCTTTTCCGTCTCATTTCTTTTGGAGTGCTCTCTGTCTTTCCCTTCTCCGTACTGGGTTAAGGGTATTCCACTTGCCCCCCGCCCCCCAGTTCCCACACATTATACAGGGCAATACATTTCTTGACAGTTTCCGCATTCTCATGTTCTACATTTTTAGAGGACATTACCATTTCGGTTGTTTCTGGTGTTATAGTTGGATCAGTGTCATCATATAGCCAGGGCAATTCAGAAGAACCAGGGTTGTTTAATCTGTATATGTTATATGCGGAGGCATTATATAAGGCAGTAGGGCGCACTGATACAGGTATATTGGCTGTGTTGTTTGTATGCCGTGTGCCACTATTGTGTGTCCCATGCTCCCAAATTAGTTTAAACCCATCCCATATAAGATAGGTTCCCCTTCTTACCATGTTGGTCCCATTTCCTCCACCCTCATTTATATCTACCGATATAAATGCAATTGCACAGTATACTATCAGTCCAAACAACATGGAAAAGAATATCACTGCACACATAAAAAGTCCACATTCGTAACTATATCTACGCAAGTCAAAGTTTCTATTGGCCTTCCTATCTATCCTAATGCTGTTGCTGTCTGGGGCCCCTTCCGTTGCCATGGTTTCTCCTACATAATGAGACATAAAGGTGTATTAAGCAACACATATACATAAGAATTTTTCATATTTACATTCTTTTTCTACTTGTGCATTACTCTTTACTACTCAGTCTATGTTTGCTATGTATGTAATCTTTCTTATTATCTTAATAGAGGAGGGATACATGGAAGGAGAGTGAAAAGAGAGAAAGAGAGAGAGAGAGAGAGAGAGAGAGAGAGAGAGAGAGAGAGATAGGGAGAAAGAGACATTTCTTTTATCACATCATATTTGGCATAAACATAATTTTGTCTTTTATTTCTGCTTTTCATTTCCTGCCACGTTCACATTCTCCAGTCCCCAACATTTCCCTCCGAGGTTTGTGTTATCTCCTCTGTTGTTCCTGTCTCTGTTTCCCGTGTCACACTATCTTTTTTATCTAAGCTTTTCGGATGTCAGTCAAATGTATCAAGTACCTCAGCCCCTTCACCTTTACAGCTGTGGGTGTGCAGTACACCACTCCATATGGGCCATGCAATCTTCAAAGTTTTCCACCGACGTACGAAACTCCTTACGTACACCATCTCCCCTGGCAAGAGCTGACCTGCTGGACTATCCGCGGCTGGCGTTACCATGTCATTTGCTGCTTCTTTTGTGAACAGTAGTGTAGCTGCCTGGCGATCATGTGAGCTGCTTTTGTGAGTTTTGTCAGATATTCATTTAATTCTTCTCCGAGTACTGCCACACTCCTGTGAGCATCTGAGTGTCTGCGCAGTGGAGAGTGTGCTGTATGCATGCGTCTTCCTGTCACTATCTCATGGGGGGACAATGGCGGTCCTTGCTGGGTGGATTTCTCAGTTCAAACAAGGGCAGTGGTAAACAGTACACCTAATTTTTCTTTAGCGTGTAGCACAGTTTAGAGAGTCTTCCTTTCAAGAGGACATTTATTTTCTCAACCACGCCGTTCAATTGCAGCTGATAAATCATGCACAATTTATTCCCAACATTGCTGTTACTTCTTTGAACATATAATTGACAAAATGTGTCCTGTTGTCTGAGAGTAATACTCCGAGCAAAATACTACCCGCACTAGGAACTTCGCTGCACATTTTGCATCTGGGTGGGCACAGGGGCCTGCTTCCACCCACCTTGAAAAGGGGCATACCACTATTATCATGTAGCATGATCTGTTGCATCTCTCGCCCATGTCGGCGTAATCTATGTGTAACTCTCTGAATGGCCGGTTGGTTTTGGCAGTGTTCCCTGCAGTGTTCTTAATGTCATTCCTGAATTATATATCTGACATGTTGTACATTCCATGGCCATTTTTGATATTTGCTCCTGCAACCCTGGTACAAACCAATTTCCCTGTATTTCTGCTGCTATGTGTTGTTTGGCATTATGAGCTGGGAAGTGATGCTGTTGGAACACTATTTCTAGTAGTTTTTGGGGCATCACTACTTTACCTGTATTATTTTGACACCAGAGGAGATCAGTGGATGACTGGCTACACCCTCTTTTTTCCCACAACTCTTGCTCCTCAGCGGTTACTCCTTGTTGTAATTCTAATCTTCTTTGAACAATAACTTCATATTCACCTTCCTTCAAACGCACAACAGCGACCCCCACATGCTTTTCTCCTGTCTCTGAGTTAATGGATGCTGATACATCTATAAAATATATCTCCCCTTCTGACAATGCATCTTCATGTGGTGCAGGCGTGTGTTTGCATGTCTTCCACTCTGCATGCTTCTGTGAGAAAGGTTGCAGGGTTTACTGTTTTACACCTCACTATTTGCATGTTGGCACTTGATAATATTATCTCGTATGCTGTAGCTCTCTGTGTTGCTAGTGTGATCTTTGACCTCTCTAATATTGTGAATAATGAATGTTCCATGAACAATGTCACAGAACACCCCATCACAATTGCGGCACTTTTCTCAATTGCAAACGCTGCGGCTGCGAGAGATTGTTTGCAAGCAAAGTGTCCCTGCATTACTGCTTCTAATGTACCACTGTAGTACGCCAGAGGCTTGTGACCCAATGATGTTTTTTGTGTCAGTACTGCTGTCATGAGGGTCCCATCGCAATGCAAGAATAAATAAAATGTGTGCTCATAATCTGGGTTTGCGAGTACTGGTGCTGTCTTTTAGTGTACTGAAGGCAGTGTCCATTTCTGCTGTCCATTGTATGGCTGTGTGTTCTCTTTGTGCCTCTTTTAGTCCCTGTAATAGTGGTTTTGCGTACCCTGCCTATTCACATATCCAGGCACGGCAGTCGTTGCACGTACTGCAGCAGCCTTTTCTGGTATGATTCTTTTTCCATCTTTGGATATTAACTGTCCCAAGTGCAACACCTCTGTCAGACAGTATTGTGGCTTCTCTCGATCTACCTTGTAGCCTTTCTGGGCCAACAATGTCAATAGTGCAACAGAGTCCTGCCTGCACGCATCCTCGTTCTTCCCACAGATCAATAGATCATCCACATATTGAATGATCATGCTCTTTGTGTCGATATTTCCTAGATCGTCATGTAAAATCCTGTTAAATATGCTTGGGCTCTCACAGTATCCCTGAGGCAAACTGCAATGCTCATATCTTTTCACTCCCAGGGGGAATGCTTTCAAATACTGTGACTCGGGGTCCAGTGGGACTGAGAATAATGCATTCTTCAAGTCTACCACTGTAAAACTGGATGCATCCTTGGGTATGCTACACAATATTGATGCAGGATTTGGAACCAGAGGGAATTCTTTTTGTATGACGTAATTAAGTGGGCGTAGGTCCTGGATCATCCTCCACGTCCTTCCCTTTGCTTTTTTGATAGGGTAAATACAAGTGTTACACAGCGAATTTGAGGGCCCTATTATCCCCTGCACTAGCAAGGAATATATTGTTTCTTTTATCCCTTCTTTTGCTTCTCGGGACAAGGGCTATTGCTTTACCCGGGGTAACAATGCCCCTGGTTTGAGTTTTATTTTTACTGGTGTCACTTCGCGCAACAGTCCTACATCATGCAGGCCTGTTGTCCATAGCTCCTGTGGCACTAACTGCATGTCATTATCGAAAAAGGGAGGTGGAGTACCTACTACTGCCATTAGCTGTACTGGCACTTGCCTTGTCTGAATCATGATGTCGCAGGGGATTGCTATCTCCATCACTATCTCTCCATCACTGTCTGAGTCAGTGAAGAGGTCCTCGTCAGATAGGTCTCTGTCTGAGTCAGTGAAAAGGTCCTCGTCAGATAGGTCTCTGTCTGAGTCAGTGAAGAGGTCCTCGTCAGATAGGTCTCTGTCTGAGTCAGTGAAGAGGTCCTCGTCAGATAGGTCTCGCAGAGCTATGTTTGGATTGATACACAATACTGTTCGCCATTGACACCCATGTATGTCCATTCCTACCGCTATTCTTTGCGCGAACACCTGTACTCCATGCAAATCTAGGGACATCACTGTTCCTGGCATTATTTCTGGCCATGCTATAGGGCGAAAAACAGATTCTGCGGGCACTCTCCACTCCTGACGCTTCAACTCAGCTACAACCCGTGCTAGTGTTTTTAGCCCCTGGATGAACATGTCTGGATCAACTGGTATTCCAGGCACCAACATCACTCGCATTGGACAGATCCCCGGGGTTGAGCAAACTATCCCTCTTTCAGTAAAGGATATTGTCATATTGAGTTTACTGAGGAGGTCCCTCCCCAATAAGTTAATGGGCGATTCTTCATAGTACAGTAAAGGTGCTCGAACTGTCTTCTCGCCCACCGTTACATCCAAATCCTCTATGTATGGAACCTTGACCACTACCCTAGAGAACCCCTTTGTTTCCAATTTACGATTAGATAACGGAAACCTGCCTTCTCGTAGGCATGATTTTTTGGCTCCCGAGTCTACCATAAAAATGAATTGTTTGTTTCCTATCTCCACCCCCACCAGTGGTTCCTCAGCTGTATCGAGGGTTGTTGATAGTACTGGACACGCAAGTGCTCTCTGTGGGCTGTCCTATGCTGAATATCTTGTGTTTTCCCCATTGTCAAAAACATTCCCCGACACCACTGCCACCCCCCCAAAAGGTGCGGGGCACCGTTTACTGTTCTATTTAACGGGTTACCTTGTACATGGGTCATGTGTTCGCGGGATTTTGGGTGCTGTTGAACATTACGCGGTGGTGCTCTGCGCTCGTCTGTGCACCTCTGATCATGTTGTTCTTCTCTCCCTCCACCACCCTGGGTGGGGGTGGCCATACTGCTGTTCGTTTTGATAATTATTCATGGGTCTACTCCAACACTCCCTCCAGAAATGTCCCCACCTCCCGCAATTCCAACAATTCCCCTGTCCCCCACATGGACCTGGACCTCTGTACCCTCCATACCCATATCCACCCCCCCTTTGACCCTTTGACCTCTGTACCCACCTCGTCCTCCACGGGCATTCCTTGCTTGCCATTGTGGCCCTCTGTATTGCTCCTCATCATTCCACTGCTCCTGTCCGTTTCGTGCCCAATTAGCTGCCATTCTAGCTTGTATTGCTGTTGACCTCCTCCTCTCATTCCCTGTCTGTGGGCAGCGCGGCTACAGCTGCTGTGACCTTCACTAGTTTCGTCTGAATTAATTTGGCCTTGTCTGCCAGCCTTCTCTGTGCTATCTCCTTCTCTCTTTCTTCGATCCTTTTGCAATGCTATACTATGATGCTCTGTATCTATCTATCTGTATCTATCTATCTTATTGAGGGCTTTATGAACTTCCTTCAGGAAACCTCTCTTTATTATGAAGTAGAACAGGAAGGTGGATTGATCCCAGGCCGTGTCCGTCTCCGTCCTCCACATCTCCTGCACCCGTAAAATGAAGGTCATTGCATCTTCCTCATCAACCATTGTGCACCACATTACTGACTGTAAATCAGGTGTGTCTGGAAAAGTATCTCTTAGTGCATCCCATATTCTTGCCCTCACCGTATTAAAGGAGGCGCTATCATGGCAGTCACAATCCAATGTTATTCCTGGGAAGCCTGCTTTCACCCAGACCCTGTCAGCTTGGTCACCTACTGCAGATACTAGCAGGCTTTTGACATCACCTACTGGTAAAGGGATCCCAGCATTGTTTTTTTCAAATGCATATATCCATTTACTTGCCCCTCCTGATAGCCGGGGCAACAATTTTAATAAATTTGCCTTATCCATCTGGGCCCAGGGTATGTAATTTGGCCTTCCCCCTCCCCTGTGTATCAATGGTAGTTGCATCTTCCCCTTGGTCCCTTTCCCCGTACTCACCTTCGTCCCTCTCTTCCCTAGCACTGCCATCCGCCACATTCTGTTTCTTAACCTCCCATTCCATTCTTCGTCCATTGCTCGTCCCAGCAGCGTCTGTTCCATCCCCGCTGGCGCCCCTCCTGCTGCAATCCCTATTCTCCTTTCTTCTAGTTCTTGTTCCTCTATGTCACACCAAAGTTCTTCCTCTCTTTCTGATGCCATGCCCCCTCCGATTGTTTCCCCCTCGGTCATGTCTTGCCCTATCTCTATTATCCTTGTTGGTGTATCGTTTATCCGAAATAGTATTTCCCCCTTCTTCCACCCTTCTTCTGTAGACCTGTCGAGTGACTGTGACATTTATGTCTGTTCTATCCTGGAGGTGCCTGATCCACTTTGTTCACACATGTCTATTAGTCTGGATAGTACGCTTCGGGCCATTGTTAACCCTGAGTCTAATTCTTGTGTAAACTTTTCAATGTCTATTGCCGGGGTACTCACCTGTCCACCTGATCTTGGGCACTCATATGGGGGAGGCGCTGTGTGTTGAGGTGTGGTTGGAAAATTTGGGCTTTGACACATACACGGGATCACTGTATCCTTCAGCTGGTACTGGTTTTGGTAAAGGGTATATAATCGTACAACTTCTATTGGACCTTCCTTTTCTTCTCCCTCTTTCCCACCACTGCTTGTTGCCAGGGGAGATGAATTATGTTCCTTTACCAGCTCCTTTACTTTTATTGGCAGGACTTCTTGAAAAAGTCTCCATAAATCTAGTATCTCCCTTCTGCTGTGGTATTGCCTACCTTTATATTTCATGTGAAGACACGTGGCCACCATGTCTAGGACATTCTTATCGAAAAATCCCCCTTTTGGCCATACCTGGGGTAGGCCCTCCCCCTTCAATTCCGTGATCCATTGATCATGATATTTGGTCATTCTATCTGTATAACCTGCCAAACTCTAACATATATGGGCCAATGGCGTCTCTGCACCCATCCTGTCCTCTGACCGCTTCTGTTGCCTCTCCTAGTATGTTTTATATGGGCACAGTTTTCATTACCTCAATATTCTGTGTCGTTTTATATACCACTTTTGCACAACAGTATTCAAATTCAATTGTTCTTCAAAATGTCACACTTACAATGACCAATAATCATGCATGAACGGCATCCCCGCCCTTTCCAACGACATGTTCTTAAGGGCTCTTGCAGCCCGCTGTGCGCCGCCGGCATGTAGAGGGCAATAAGAACCGTTAACGACCTGCCATTGAAAGGGCGGACATGTCCAGTGCATGAACGGCATCCCAGCTCTTTCCATATGCAGCCTGCTAAAGGCTCTTATTGTCTACGGTGTAACTGGGGCGGGGAGCTGGTAATTAGACGACCCAGCTCCCCGCATTCGTTTTACCCCAAAAAAAGAAAGCTTGCAGCCGTATTAAAGCAAATGCGGTAATACCGCGCGCCGTTTGTTTTAATGCGACTGCAAGCCTCTTTTTTTGTAAAACAGATGTGGGGAACTGAGTCATCTAGTAACCAGCTCCCCACATTCGTGTTACAAAAAAATCCTTGCAGGCGCATTAAAGCAAAGGCGGTAACACCGTGTTTGCTTTGATGTGCATAGATGGTGCGCCTGGAGGCTGGCTGAGGCAGCCCTCTTTATTTTGACAGTTTGCCCTGTCACCCACCAAAGTATTCATTTGCCATGGAAGTTTGAAAGTTAATATAATTGTCGCTCCAAATACATTATATATGGAATAATATGCGTGTGCAGCTTAGATTACTTTATCCCATCCTAGTTTCAGTTTTTCTTCAGAAACTACAGCAGTTTCTATTTTAGGTGCTATGTCTCCTGTAGCCTAGATTATTTTATTTCATTTTATTCTGGGTTTTTTTCAGAAACTATTTCAGTTTCTATTTTAGGTGCTATGTCTCCTGTAGCCTAGATTATTTTATTTCATCTTATTCTGTTTTTTTTCAGAAACTAGAGCAGTTTCTATTTTAGGGTTTCTTTTGTTTTGTTTATGCTCTTTAAAGTTCCGGATGGGCCTTTCCCTCCAGTAACTTGTACATATATAGACAAAAAAAACTTTTTCATGTTACTTTATATTCTTATTGTGTTTTTCTATATTGTTGCTGGTCCTTTTCCCATCTTTTCATTTTACATTTTTCTAATCAACAACATTATAGACACAATATATTCGAACACGACGTTCAACATTTATTTCAATGTGCCCTTAAGCAAGGCTTACTTTTCATCAAGCGGCTCCGTTTGGGCATTTTCGGACTTGGCTGCGTGTTTATTTATGGCCACGGCCCAGAGGTGGGGTTTTCCTTCCCGGCTTGGGCTCGTGTTTCTGCTTGCCAAGCTGCTGTTTAGCTCCTGAAGGCGGATGGTGCATCATGTTAGTAGTATCCGCCCGCTTGGATACTTGAGAGGTCCTCTGCGGTGCCAGGGTTCAGGACGGATGCAGTGCCAGACGCCAATGTAACTCAGGTAAGCCAGCCCTATGCTGAGAGCTGGGGCACCGCGTTTGCGGTAACGGGCAGCAATTGCTAACTTATGCCTGCTGTCAGCCGTTTGCAAGGAAGGGGATCAGTATGGGCCTCTTTAGCTTCTGCTGTCTGCCGCGAGTCCTTAAACTATGTTGGACATTGTTCCTAAGACGGCATATTGGGCTTTTTCCAACATTTGGGATACTGCTAGCCATCATGTGTTATGCTGCTCTTTTTCCTATTACGCTCGGTAATGTCGCTATCTTCATGGGCGTTACAACAAATTTACCGCCTTAACCATTTGTTGAAAATGTCTCCTAAATGTCATGAAACACCAAGGAATGCCTTTTATTCTTGTTCTGCAATGCCGTTACTCCCATGAATACAGCAGCAATTACATCGTTTGCGCAATCTGTTGAAGCGCTTGGAAACACTTAGGAATACAATTTGATTAGCATTAGTCTGATCACCATAATACAAGCATGATCGGTTATGAAAACGCAATGCATTGGTGGTACATTGCTTATCTATTTCTTTATTTATTTGTTATTTTTTCACGCTGTTTCAGTTCCTGGTCTGCCTACTACACCATGCCGAATATCATTCTGTCTTGGTAGGACATTTTTTTCCCAGACGCCCTAACGCCATCTGTCGCCTGCAATACAATGTCAAGATTGATTTTTTCTTCGCCCTGTTTATTCTTACTCAGGTGAGCATAATTTTTTGATCCAATGGTCACATTGGGAAGGACTGCAATTCAGTGGTTTTTCGCTGGTTTCCGGAGAGGTTTGTAGTCATTTGCTACCACTCCCCGATTATAACATGTTCCTGTTTCTTGTTTTCGTTTTTTTGCAGTTCTACGTGGTACAGAACTGACTCTATTGGTCTACATTCAATTTTCAGGATTTATATTCGGGAAAAGGTGACCAGTTTAAAGGTTGAGATAATGGTAAATTGAGAATTTAATTGCTAAACCTTTTTCTCCCGTAAACAAGTATGGAGGATTTTCTGCCAGACTATCTTGGAGGGAGGTGTTCATCCTGTTCGCTATTCACAAGATCATTCTTATCAAAACCACATTTTTAGTTTATTGCGTTAGTAATTTAGTTTTAGTTTTATATTTATTGTATAATTCATTTATGAATTTCTTTGATAAGGTTTTTGTGTTTTTCTATTTTGTTTGATGTTTTAGGCAAAATTATGGATTCAGCCTGCAGAAATCTCTACAGCTGAATGCATTATCGCACAAGATATGCATTTTTCCACATTATAAATTCCAGTGACATACACCTTGATGGGAGTGCACCGTCTTGAAGAAGATGGGCATCAATTGTGAAACAGCTTAGATGCTCTGTACCATCGAAACTACTGTTTGTTTCCATGTCAGACCCAGTGTATACAATAGGTCATGACAGTATAGTAGTAGATGTATGGCACCCCCCCTCTCTTTTAGTTTCAACTCCAGAAATAATCAACATTGCCTTGTTTATGTAATTGTGGTTGTTCTTATATCATTAAATGTGGCCGTAACCTCTGACCACCAGCCGGATGATCCCCTTCAACCGGCATGATGTTCAGATTGCTCGGCTACATTAAGCCAGTACAGACTGAATTATCAGTCGTGTTTTTAGATAAGCACTATGTTTGATTATATATTCTACTTTCTGATTAAATGTTTTCATTTAGATAATGAGCTTGAACATGATTTAATATGTATATTTTAAACAAACAATAAAATACAAATAAAATATTCATGTTTTCTAATTATGTTGCTTTTAGTATGGTTTGATCCGTAGTTCCGAATTTGGGTGTCCCTCTCCCTGTCCTTTAGCCGGATTCCTCCCTTAACTTAATTTTTCCGCTGACATACTTTGTGTACATTAAAGTGTATATTGGCAGTACCACCCGGGAGCTGAGAATAAGGATAAGAGAACATCTGGCCAACTTAAATAGTCAAGATGCTTAACTACCTTTCTCATCACATTGGCAAAAGGAACATCAAATGGCACATCGAAGTGACATAAGATTTGTGGGTTTACAACACATCAAGCCACACACAAGAGGTGGTGACAGACAATTGAAATTACGACAAGCAGAAGAACGTATGATTTGTAGGTTATGATGTGTCCAGCTTGGTCTAAACCAAGAACATGAACTGAATGTATTTCTAACCTGACTTAGTAATGTGGCCAGTGCCTGTGTGTAACTCGCATCACCTAGTGCACCATAGCAGGTTAGCCCCTTGCTCTGGATAGTGACCAACCTTTAATGAAACTTTAACCTCTGTCATTCTCTATTACCTCACTTACCCGTGTATACCTCTCATATGAGAATATCAACTCGGTGCCTAATTATTACTGGCACACATACTTTAATATATCTCCAGGCACCTCATGACACGAATTATGAACTATGCATAAATAAGGGACTCTAGCTATATGCCTTGGTACGCGTGTAGCCATTACACTTTCATTGGATATTTGTTTCTGTCTGATATTATACTTTTCTAACAATATTAGTACAGTTGCACACATTGGGGCCCACTTTTAACATGAATTCACTTATTAACACGCACATGTGTTACACTGCTGAGGGTATGCTGCGATCAGAACAGCACCCAGTCACACAATCCGAGAGCGGGTTACAGCTGAACTATCAATTCACCGCCTGCTCGTTTAATAAAATTTTCGGCGGTAACCCAACATAACTTAGTGGCTTCAGATTACAGCTCATTTATGCACATTGTTCGCCTAATGACAGTTAAGGCATTTACCTAACATATTACAGAGTTTTTAAACCACAGCTCGACTTTGCATATTACTTCAGCTTTACGACCCATGCGACTTGGAAACAGACGTGTGTGAAAATGCTCAGTACTTCAGGACAATTATATTCATTGGGGCAGTAAAACTTCCTTTGTGAATCAGCAAACAGACGAGTGAGGTTCTGAAAGGGTGTTATGTGGGAGCACAGCACGGGGTTGCTAGGCAACCAGTGCTCAACCTGACATGACCAGTGACCATATTTTCTTGCTGAGCTGTTATAGGACAGCCCAGACAAAACCCACATTCCACAAGGCTGCTACCGGCCAGAAGGCAGTAATCCTTAGTCACGTACGCATTCAAGCAGTTAATGGGTAAGCTTCCGAAGCGTTGTCTGCAAACCGCATTTTACATGGCGTTTCCTGCCTGGTGTTTAAGATACACGGGCTGACACAACCTATGGTCTTCTCTCCTTCTCTCTTTGTCTTATTCTATTATTTAGAATACGAGTTGGCAACTAGACCTCACGACATGATTTGGCAAGTTTAAAATAGGATCACTTATCATATAAATCCTTTGATTTACAGGTAAGCTGCAGATCGCTATTCATTCCTATTTAGCATTGGAAAATGGGACTACTGACTCAGTATTATAATAGCAGGCCGTGTCTGCATTTACAGATCCAATATACTGCATGGAAATCTCGCAGAGATTAGATGACAAAACTGCCTAACCACACACAACCCTTGGCACACAGCCAGCACCACGTGCTCTATTTCTCAGGTACCCCTCTTGTTTAGACTGTTATTCTCTTTGGGATGTGGATATGCTCACCTACTACCTTTGACTGCACTATAATATTAATGAAAAAACACAGTTAAGATGGTGCATTTTTTCGCTGACTATTTCTTTTGTTTTTGTTTTCCCTTCCCTTTCCCCTACCCCGCTTTTGTATTCATGCCTCTATATCTTCATTGGAATTCCATAACCGTTGTTTTTGACCTACAATTATGTTGATGATTTATGTGTTGAAACATGTACAAACTTTTATGTCTGTTGGTAGCGATACATTTTTTACGCCCTGAAGACGGCCCAGTTAGGGTTGAAACACGTGTTATTATATAAATCCTGTGACTTACAGATCCAATATACCGCATGGAAGTCTCGCAGAGATTAGATGACAAAACTACCTAACCACACACAACACTTGGCACACAGCCAGCACCACGTGCTCTATTTATCAGCCATACATTTTTTACACCCTGAACACGGCCCACTTAGGGTTGAAACACGTGTTGGCGTTTTTGAAGATTAAGTTTGGCGATTTTGCTGAATAGGCTTATGGAACATTAAAAACAATTTCTTGGCATTTATGAGTAGACCAATCATATTTCCAATAATCTCATCTGGAACCTCCTTTGGATGCATGATAGTCTCAATTTATGTTACTGTATGTTTACCAATTTGGTAATTCTCAAGTTGTTAAAGTTCATACTCAATTGCATTAGCTGGAATTACTATTAGCTCTGTCACATATCATTCACATTGATCCAGGTTGGCAGTGCAGATAGTGAGGCATTCCAAACTTCTTACCTCTTTATTTTGATGGCTGGGGTTGGAGGGTGAACCATGACAGGGCTGGGTCTTCACGTTTCACCCCTGCTGGCCCAATCAACGAGGGGGTGCCGCACCACAGGGTGCGGGCCACCCCTCCAAATAAGGGGCTCTGCAGGGTGATGCCACACCACCCGGGGGTAGGACCCCGCAAATAAGGGGGCCCAGCAGCAATTATCTATGCAAGCCTCTTGTGACACAGCTTGAACATCACCCCAAATTGGATGTTTTTGATAAAATGTGTTAGTGTCCATTTTAATGAATATTCGGCAACACTGGTCAAAACTATAAGCCTCTGTGGGGATACGCCTCGGCGCCAGCAGGATATGTTGGCTGCACCGGCTGCACCGGTGATCGGGGGCCCTGGGAACCGCGGGTCGGCTCCTCCGCTCTCGGCTGTCATAAGCGCCGAGAGCGAGGGAACGCGAGCCGCTGCTCGGAAATGCGGCGCATCACAGCTGCACTCACCTGACGGGAGGCCCGACCCCGAAGGAAGGGGGACAAGGGCGCAGGCACTCCATGGCGGCGTGGAGTGGGGGCGACCGGCCCTTCAGCGTGGCGTGCCCCGCGGCGGCCCCGGAGCGGGTTGCGGCTGGAAGGCACCCAGAGCACGCCCATACCCAACGCGATCGCGGTTGCGATCACGTGATCGCCTCCGGCGTTTTCCAGGTCTCGGGAAACAGGAAATGGTGTACGCTAGCACGGCAGCCTTTAAGGGAGGCGGGACAACCCCTCAGCAGCCAATAAGGTGTAAGCCAGACAAGGCTGATGCTGATTGGTGGGGACTTGAACCTAGGGAACCCTTTAAAAGCGCGCCAAATGAAACTGACGAGGTTCTCTCATTTTCCAGGAAAGAGAAGAGGACGAGGAACAAAGATCGGAGTGGTGGGCCTATCCGGACACCACGAGATAGGACAAAGTTGGGAGCTGCTTCAATCTACATTGGAAGGGCCAAACACTGGTGAAGGAAACCAGAGGACGATACTCTTTGTTTTGTTAAGGACCCTTTACCCATTAGAATAAATATTGTTTTAGCATCCGCCTGTTTCCTGAAGTTTCATTATCACACTGGCGACGAAGGTGGGATACCGACAACGTCATGGAGGCACTGATCAAAACGCTATCGGAGGGGCAGCAGCAGCTGCAACAATTAATACAGCTGCAAACCCAACAGGCTGCTGCCGATAGACAAGCCTTCCAGCAGGCCATCCAGCTGCAGGGCACCATACAAACCACAGCCCAGGACAAACAACACAAGACCATAGCCCGTCTCACTGATGTGGTGGCCAATGTCAGAAACCAACCATTGGTGCCATCAGCTCTACTCCAGAAATATAGGGAGGGGGAAGATCCTGCCTTCTTTTTTACCAGTTTTGAGAGGATCGCCAGGAATGCGCAATGGCCTCTGGACCGTTGGGGACAGTATGTCGCCCCCCTGCTATCCGGGGTGATGCAGGGTGCCTATCAGGCGGTTAACCCCAATGGCAGCACTCCCTATGGAGAAATTAAGGCCGCAGTCCTGGATCGTCTAGGCCTAGATGAAGAGGCTTACCGGATACAGCTGAGAGAGACCAGACTCAGGGTGGGGGAAAGCCCGCGCCAGCTATACTATCGTATAAAAGACTTGGTCGAAAAATGGCTGCTACCTCCCACCCCAGCAAATCAATCCGTCCTCGACAAGATCATCCTGGAGCAATTCATCGAAGCCCTACCAGGACAGATGCAGAGGTGGGTTAGACAGCACCACCGGCCCTCCTTGACTGAGGCGGTAGATATCGCCTCAGCATACCCGAAGGCGGGTCACCACAAGATGCAGCCAACTGGAATAACAGCCCGGATAGCAATCCCAATATCCGACCCCCTTGCATTCCGAAGTGGTAGGACCCTACCCACGAGGTGGAGACACGCCGACGACAGCTCCAGAAAACCGGAAGACAAAAAAACAGGAGGTGAGGAAAAACACCCATTGGCAGCACCAGGATACAAGCAACCGCAATGCTACGAGTGCAATGAATGGGGCCATATAGCCAGGTTCTGCCCTAGAAGGAGACCAGCCGAACCGATGGACATCGGATACCTGAGCCCTGGGTCGGAGGAGAGCATCCCGGGTCCCTATGTGGTGGACATCCGGGTGGATGGCAGACCAACGCGCGCTCTACTCGACAGCGGCAGCCGGCAGACCGCCATATCACCAACCGTGAGTAACGCTCCCTATTTATCTAATATAACAGTACCCATTAGATGTATCCATGGGGATGTAAAGTGGTATCCAATGAAGAATGTGGTGGTAGAACTAAACGACACAACCACTCCCTTGAGGGCTGCCGTCCTGCCGTGTCTGCCTGCCCCGGTAGTTATAGGGACCGACCTGCCTGGCTTTGAACAGGCCATGGATGCCCTGGAGGAAAAGAGAATTCCGCGCGATTCCGGCGCCCCAGCGTCAGACTCTGCTTCCCTGGCCCCTGTGCCAGGCCGGAAAAGACGAACCCGGATGGAATGGTGTCAGGCTAGTTACATGACCAGACCCATCGATTGGAATTTGGAGGAGAATGAAGACACCCTTAGGGGGGAGACCCTAACTGACCCAACCCTACGGGTAGCACGAGAAAGGGCAACACAAGATGGGGAACCCGATCTAAGTAAGGGACCAGGGTTCCTATTACGCCGGGGTCTACTATATCGGAGATATAAGGGCGAGGATGAAGTCGCCAAGGAGCAATTGGTACTACCAAAAAAACATCGTGCCATAGTTGTACAACTGGCTCACAACCATCCTTGTGGCGGCCATATGGCTTCCCTCAAGACCCAGCAGAACCTATTGAAGCGGTTTTACTGGCCAGGCATATACGGGGAAGTGGCGCAGTTCTGTAAAAACTGCCCCACATGCCAATTGACCAGCGGTGTCCTACCAGCAAAGGCGCCACTACAGAAAATGCCTCTCATAACAGTTCCCTTCCAGAGAATCGGCATGGATATTGTCGGTCCCTTGGAACCTGCTAGCAGGGGGTATAGATATCTGTTAGTGATCGTCGACTATGCCACTCGATACCCGGAAGCGTTTCCCCTAAAGGGGACATCCGCCAGAGTTTTGTGTGATCAGCTTATTCCATTTTTCGCACGAGTGGGGTTGCCTTCGGAAATAATCACAGACCAGGGTACGAATTTCATGTCCGCCCTCCTACGGCAAGTATGTGAGAATCTCCAGATCAAACAAATGAGAACCTCAGTATACCATCCCCAGACCGATGGGCTGGTTGAACGGTATAACCAGACCATCAAGAAAATGCTGAAGAGGGTGACAGGGCCGGACACGAAGAATTGGGATCGGGTGTTGCCTCTGGTGTTGATGGTATTAAGGGATACACCCCAATCTTCCACTGGTTTCTCACCCTTTGAACTGCTATTCGGAAGACAACCCCGGACGATATTGGATCTGGTTAAAGAAGAATGGGAAGCCAGCAAAGAGGTATCACTCACTGAATACACTGAGGAGCTAAAAACCCATCTGACAGCTCTGCGTACCTTGGTCGAAGCAAACCTCAGCCAGGCTCAAACGACTCAAGAGAAGAACTATAATAAAGGGAGCCGAATGAGGACCTTCAAACCCGGAGACCAAGTACTGGTACTCCTGCCTACGTCTGCAAACAAGCTATTGGCCAGATGGAGAGGGCCATACAAAATCACGGACGTGCTCAGCCCAGTGACTTATCGGGTGCATCAACCTGATAGGACCACAACCGACAAGGTTTATCACATTAACCTTCTGAAGGAGTGGAGCGAGCCGAGTCTGAGTGCCTTCACAGAACCAGAATCAGAGGAAACCGTGAACACCGTTCCTGACACCCTCGAAGCCATCAATTGGGGCGATGTCCTCTCCCCGAACATGAAATCAGACGTCATGGACAAATTATTCCCCTATGCCGATGCCTTTTCTACGTTGCCCGGTCGGACCAGAATATTGGAACATGGGATCAACACAGAACCCGGAAAAACCATAAGGCTTAGGCCATATCGAATCCCCGAAGCCAGGCGAAGAGTCATCAGTTCAGAAGTAGACGAAATGCTGCGGATGGATATCATTGAGCCATCCAATAGCGTATGGTCATCCCCCATAGTTCTGGTTCCCAAGCCGGACGGGTCCGTCCGCTTCTGTATGAACTACAGACAACTAAACACAATTTCCCAATACGAAGCGTGTCCTATGCCGCGGATGGACGAGCTCTTGGAAGGCCTCGGAGCGGCCCTCTTTCTAAGCACCCTAGATCTAACCAAGGGATATTGGCAAAACCGCCTTCTCCACACCAAGGGGACTCTATCAATACAAGGTTCTGCCCTTTGGACTACACGGCGCCCCCGCCACGTTCCAGAGGTTAATAGATATCATCTTACGACCACATGACGGATATGCAGCCGCTTACCTGGATGACATTGTGGTGTATAGCAAGTCCTGGGAAGCCCATCTAAACCATCTGGAACTAGTGGTTGCCGATCTGCATAGAGCTGGTTTGCACATAAACCCAAAGAAAAGCATGATCGGAACCCATGAAACCAAATACCTGGGGCACATAGTGGGTGGGAGTGTCATGAAACCACAACTATCCAAGACTCAGGCTATACACGATATTCCGACTCCCACCAACCGGAAACAGATCTGAGCGTTCTTGGGGCTCGTTGGATATTACAGGAGGTTCATACCTGACTTCTCCTCGGTGGCTGCCCCCTTGACCGATGCTTTAAGGCTCAAAGGTGTTCCTAACCAACAACCCGAGCGCCCTGAACGCCATAAAACTCCTGAAACATAGGATTTCATCGAATCCTGTACTTTGTTGCCCGGACTTTCAAAAACATTTCTACCTACAAACAGACGCCTCGAACCAGGGCTTAGGGGCTGTACTCTCACAAGACCGGGGGGATGCCCTACGTCCTGTATGCTTTATCAGCCTGAAGTTGCTGCCTCATGAGGCTGCCTATTCAACCATTGAGAAAGAATGTTTGGCCATCCGATGGGCCATCGACTCCCTTAAGTACTACCTATTGGGTCGCCGGTTCACCTTGTACACGGACCACGCCCCCTTGCAGTGGCTTGCGCAACATAAAGATACCAACCAGAGGGTGCTCCGCTGGTTCCTCTCCCTCCAGCCTTTTGACTTCCTCACATTGCACAAACCGGCCAGTTTTCAGTTGGTGGCCGACTACCTGTCTAGGTGTGCTTCCCGGCCCGAACGGCCTGGGACTGGGGTGGGGATGTGTGGGGATACGCCTCGGCGCCAGCAGGATATGTTGGCTGCACCGGCTGCACCGGTGATCGGGGGCCCTGGGAACCGCGGGTCGGCTCCTCTGCTCTCGGCTGTCATAAGCGCCGAGAGCGAGCGAACGCGAGCCGCTGCTCGGAAATGCGGCGCATCACAGCTGCACTCACCTGACGGGAGGCCCGACCCCGAAGGAGGGGGGACGAGGGCGCAGGCACTCCATGGCGGCGTGGAGTGGGGGCGACCGGCCCTTCAGCGTGGCGTGCCCCGCGGCGGCCCCGGAGCGGGTTGCGGCTGGAAGGCACCCAGAGCACACCCATACCCAACGCGATCGCGGTTGCGATCACGTGATCACCTCCGGCGTTTTCCAGGTCTCGGGAAACAGGAAATGGTGTACGCTAGCACGGCAGCCTTTAAGGGAGGCGGGACAACCCCTCAGCAGCCAATAAGGTGTAAGCCAGACAAGGCTGATGCTGATTGGTGGGGACTTGAACCTAGGGAACCCTTTAAAAGCGCGCCAAATGAAACTGACGAGGTTCTCTCATTTTCCAGGAAAGAGAAGAGGACGAGGAACGAAGATCGGAGTGGTGGGCCTATCCGGACACCACGAGATAGGACAAAGTTGGGAACTGCTTCAATCTACATTGGAAGGGCCAAACACTGGTGAAGGAAACCAGAGGACAATACTCTTTGTTTTGTTAAGGACCCTTTACCCATTAGAATAAATATTGTTTTAGCATCCGCCTGTTTCCTGAAGTTTCATTATCACAGCCTCATGGTGAAGTAAATCATCAAAATGCCCCCAGGGGCCCCAGATCCATATTGTAATCCATGCCTTTTGTGACACCATTTGAACAGGCCCCCAGGGGGTCGTTTTTGACAAAATGTCATAGTGTACATTTTAAAGAATGTTTATTTAGCAATGCTGGTCAAAACTATTAGCCGCATAGTGCAGTAACCCCACAATCAGCCCCCAATGGTCCCCAATGAATAAGGGCCCCAAGCATGGCATGTTGTGTCTCTTGTGCGCTCATGTGTCTGGTGCCACTTGGTTTGGTCATTTGCAGTATGTGAGGCCAGAAGCTTGTGCTTGTCTATCTTTTTCTAGCCGGGGAATATGCTACATGGATCGCCCGTTTGGAGGCAGTCTGTCTAGATTCCGAAACCCTGACTAACGTCTTGAACGAAATCGGGATTAATGTTGAGACTTTTGGTGTGTATTAATATGTGTAATTAGATATTGATTTTTAATTATAATTTTACTTTTAAAATAATATGTGCTGTTTCTTTTTTTTGTTTCAGTGACACGCCCGATGACGCTGATACTCAACCGCTTGATGCGGCGTCTTCTGAGGCTGGGAGAGAGGCATCAATCATTGTAGCAGGTAATGACTGCTGTCACTCTATGTTAGTTTTATAAGGGATGGGACAGGGGCGTTACCTGCATCATCCTAAACCAATTTCTGTATTAAAAAGGTAAGAACCACCAGAAGTACATTTATTACTGCAGTTATCTCAGGTGTATAGCCGATAGTTAAAGGCTTTGCTACATCTCTTTGCTCAACAGTTCACTAAATGCAACCAAAGTGACCTCATCAGTTCAACATTCCGGTCTTCCTACTGTGCGCATCGCCTTGCATTTCTGGAGTGAGGAAGATGCTTCCTCCTGTGTTTCTTTTATAGTTTGTTGTTGCCTGGCTGATGTACGGATCACATGGCGGATGTCAAGAGTCCATATTGCGTAACTGCTATTCAATATATATATATATATATATATATATATCAATCAATCAAATGCCTGAGTGACCTCCTCAAGTCTATGGGTGTGCAATTTGCCAACTATGCCGATGATACCCAGATAGTTGGTACACTATCTGGGATCTACGACGAGGACCTGGCTACTATCAATGAGATATTGGGGCAATCCAGAAATGGATGGCCCTAAACTCTCTAGCTCTTAACGACAAGAAGACTGAGCGGCTTATCATTAGCACACCTTATAAAAAGAAGAACTTGGATACTCGATACAAAGCTTTCACACTATCCTGGTGTCCGACTATGTAAAAACTTTGGGAGTGTTTTTTGATGCCCATCTCTCTTTCCAGAAGGATGTATCCCATCTTAAATCATCATGTGCCTTCTTTATACATCTCCTGTGGCAAATCCGTCCTTACTTGTCAGAACATAACAGAGCTTCAATTGCAGCAGATATAGTCAACACCAAGTTGACTACTGCAATAGCCTCCTTATGGGAACAACCAAGGGCAATTAGGAGACTGCAGATTATATAGATCGTCGCGGTTTGGGCTGTCTGTGTGCTGAGTCGTCAAACAAACATCACAGAATATAGGAAGAAACTACACTGGCTCTCCATAGAGCAACGACTTAACTTTAAAGGGTTAGTCATGGTTTTTAAATGCCTTTCAGGTGATGCACCGGATTACCTTAAAACTAGAATTAAAAAAAGTCACACCAAAGAGGACTCCGTGATCGAATAATCAGATGTTATTGGTCCAACCTCGCACGACCCTGAAGAAATTGGGTGGCGCAAGCTTTACTGCATGGGCCCCTAAAAATTGGAATTGGATCCTGCTGCAAATAAAACAATGTACGACCTAGCAGCAGTTCAGGAAACATCTTAAGACATTTCTCTTCAAAGCTTAAGTTCAATAACAAACAACTAACAACCTCTGACACCTTGAAATGACTGTCAGTCACTATGTTTAGTGACTGTTTCCTACTCACCTACCACCTCGGCCTGTTTATGTTTTGTGTTGTCTGTCTATGTGAGCGTCCCTACACCTTCGGGTTAGTGTTGCCCTATATAAGAATGTATTTAGTTAGTTAGCCCGATCAGGTAGATACACGACAACATCATGCCGAGCAGCGACTTGATGGCCCTCAGTGTGGCGTTCTTCAGTGTCAACAGCTGTTGCGCTTTTCCCAAAATGTCTGCTAACCTCTGTTCCGAGGGGGCTGCCAGGCAGGATACTGTGTTGAGCCTGGCCCCCAGTAACAGCACGTCCTGCGATGGAATCAAGCAGGACTTTGGATAGTTCACCGAGAACCCCTGATCTGTCAGCAGCCGGACGGTCCTTTCAGTGTGATCGACGGCAATGTCCCATGAGCCAGTCATCGAGGTATGGGTACACATGTATTCCCTGCAGACGCAGATGGGCCGCCACCGGAGCCAGGCACTTTGGGCCTCATCACGAGTTTGGCAGTAACCCTTAAATGAGGCGGTAACGCTATTACCGCTGCATTTAATGGTCCACCAAATCACAGGCTTGCCAGATTTTCCCCCAGCTGAGCTGGGAGCAAATCCGCCGTGATTTTGCCGATTTTCAGCATTATTACCACCGGCGGTAAAAGCGCTGGTGGTAATAGCGCCGAACATTCCCCATTGGGAAAATTCCCAAATGAGCCCAATGGGGAATGGGGACTTACTGGTCCGCCAAACCCGTGATCCAGCGCTAATAGCACCAGTGGGTTTGGCGGTAGGGCTAATAGCCCCGGCGGTAATGCTGCTGGGGTTAGCGCCCAAATCATGATGAGGCCCTTTGTAAAGACTCTAGGCACCAACTTCAGTCCGAAGGGGAGAGCCTTGAACTGGTAGTGTTTCCTTTGTACGACAAATCGCAGGACGCTGCAATGTTTTTTGTGAATGGAGACATGTACGCATCATGTAGATCCAGCGACGACAGGAAGTCTCCCTCCTTCAGTTGGCCAAGCACGTGCTGCAACGTGACCATCCTGCATTTGTGGGACTTGATGTACTTGTTGAGTCGTCTTAGATCAAGGATGGGCCTCCAGCCCCCGGTCTTCTTTCTTACTAAGAAGTATCTGGAGTAAACTGCAGTGCCACGGAATCGCTTGGGAACTAGCTCTATCGCCCCTTTTTAACATGACCAGGACTTCCAGCCGCAATTGAGAGATGTGGTGTTCCTGCTGTGCCACTGGTGCTATCTGAGAACATCTTTTGCTGAAACTCCAAAGTGTGTCTGATGGTGAGAGCATCCTGTAATAACGAGACCTCCACAGGTAAGTTATTTAGGTATTTATTTCTCAAACCCGAACTCCGTACATCATCTCTTCCCTGCTCCTTTCTCTCTCTCTCAACCAACCGTCACCCCCCGAACATTAACACATCAACATTCTACTTCTAGAACCTTAGACAAGAGCTCGCGGAAGCACGAGCAACTACTACACATCTCCCCCTGTAAACCTCCATAATGAACATTCATTAATTATGAACATAGGTAAGGCAAGGTTGGACAGGAAGAATCCTTAATATGCAATAAGAGGCATATATATCTATATGGAACATTGATAATTCATTACAGTCCAAGCATTAATCATCTGCAAATTTTAAAACAAAATCCTTGTATTTCGCTGGAATATTCTTTATTCGGTTTGGGCGATTATTCACTTGGTTGGAGGATTCCGCAAGGGCAGAGTTTTCACACAGTCCCCTTCCGTGTGGAACTATGCTTGCATTATCTGATGCAAGCACTGACAACTCCTCTGCAACCCTTGCATCCACACCAGTCAAACCAAAAGCACCTTTATCAGAATCACACTCAGAATGTACATCCTTCCCCTTAGCACATGTGCTCCTTCTAATGGCACAACATCATCACTTTCCGAGGCAGACGCCTGCCTCCTTCCATGCCCCACCCGAGCATCCTGCCCCTGAACAGCCATATCCTTATCCCTCTCTAGGGGAACCACATCCTCAGAGGCATATTCTGGATCAACTCCTATTGTATCACCACCTCCCTCACAACACTGTTCCTTAGTACCCGCCAGCTTTCCCTTAACAAGGACCACCCTCCTCAAACTCCATCTGGTACCATCTTGCAATTTAACGTATCCATGACCTACTTTGGTCACAATTTTTGGTTCCATAAATTTGGACAAACCCTTTGCTACAAATCTTGGATTTTTCACCACTACAAGATCACCAATTTGTACACGCAGGGGTTTCTTTTTTTTAAGCTGAGATTCCCAAAAACTGGATTGTTTAACACGCACTTTGTCAAGAACCTCCTGCATGTTGATGCAACTTTGTACACCACCCCCAAGAGCGGCCACCCTTAGTTTAGATCCTGGTTTTCTCCCTCTCATTAACTCAAAAGGAGACACTCCAGTAAAGGATGAAGGGGTAACCCTATAGGCTTTTAGAGCTTCAGTCACCACACTGCACCACGGCAAACCATTTGCGATGGCCAACTGAACTGCCCCCTTCACAAACCTGTTCATCCGTTCAACTAATCCATTGGCCTCTGGATTGTACAAAGCCACTTTATGGTGACGAATTCCTAGTTTGGAGAAGAACTCTTGCATGGCGACTGATACAAATTGGGGACCATTATCGGAGACTATTCCAGCCGGAACCCCTTCCCTGTCAAACACTGCTGACAAGAAGTCAATCACCTTCTCAGTGGTGACCGAGGACAAGGCCGTGGCCTCCACCCACCTAGAGGTATAGTCCACTAACACCACAAAATATCTGAAACCTCCACCCAAGGTGTCCATGGGACCCATAATGTCTACTGCCACTTTTGACCACACCTCTTGCGGCACTTCCACAGGCTGTACGGGTTGGGGCGACGTTGTCTTACTTTTATCACTGACTGAACAAGCCATACAATCCCATCCTCGTCGCCAGTGTAATAACGAGACCTCCACAGGTAAGTTATTTAGGTATTTATTTCTCAAACCCGAACTCCGTACATCATCTCTTCCCTGCTCCTTTCTCTCTCTCTCAACCAACCGTCACCCCCCGAACATTAACACATCAACATTCTACTTCTAGAACCTTAGACAAGAGCTCGCGGAAGCACGAGCAACTACTACACATCCAGCACCCATCGATCAGTGGAGATGTTTCCCCACATGCTGACGAAGATCACCACCCAGCCTCACACCAGGGTGCAGGGGTGGGGGCCCAACGTCTTGGTCAGTTCAGTCCTGCTTGGAGGCCGGCGCGCCGCCTTGGGAGCCTTGACGAGGACGGCGGCCACCTCCAAAGGCCTAGGAATGGCCCCTCAAGGTCTGCTTGGTTGAGGAACGGGAGCGCTGGCAGTAAGAGGACAATCCTCCGCCGAAACCCTTCAAAGATCTGCCCGACTTCCCTCCTGAGGAACGAAAGGAAGGGCAGTGCTGTTGCTGTATGCCCAGGGCACGGGCTGTCTCTGTGTCGGTCTTGATGGCCTGAAGAGATTAATCGACCGCCTTTCAGAAGAGATTGTCTCTGTCGAATGGCATGTCCAGCACCCTCATCTGAACATCTTGCCTAAAGTTGGTGGCCTTCAGCCAGCCACGACGACAGAGACAAACCCTGTTTATGATCTGGCAGAACCCCATGTCCGCAATGTCCAGTGCCACGGTGATAACATGGTCTGACGCCACCTCGCTGTTCTAAAGGTGCCGCAAGGTAATGCGGTCAGGATACAGCTGCTCGGAGTCTGAACAAATGACAGAAGGCTCCGCTAGGAAGTGCGGTGAGGAGTCCTTAGAGAACAGCAGCTCCGGAACATAGCGTAGATGAACAACGATCAGAAGCGCCGAACCCCGGAAGCTCCTGATTTAAATACACGTCAGGTGATGTTTGCGTGTAGCTCGTGATGACGTTACATCAGCTGACACTCGCAAATGCCGTAGATCAGATCATGATCGGCATTATGCAGCTGCAGATTGGACGTTCTATGCAATGGGGATGAAGAATGCATAGTCCTTAAAAGCATAAGTGAAACGCTTGAAAATGTTAATGGAATCGTTTGCCAGGAAGTTTGCCTAAGAGACGCCAGTGCGTAAAAAACAGCCTGGCTGTCCTCTGGGCTGTGCAAGTAGGCATAGGGGAGAAGCCAGGTTTGGCAGGCATGACATTTCCTGAAACCAAGACGGAGAGTAGGTCCTTCGGATGAGTAAATGCATGCTACTTTGCCCTTGCAGTTCTTCCCCTCCAGGCAAGCAGAATGCATTATAGGGTCAGCTTTTCTGCATGGGAATACCAGTGTAAGTACCTCCTCAAGTCATGCTACAGTGCTGGACATGGAGGACATCACGGGAACTGGAGGTGCAGAGGCGGGTGCCAGCAGCCAGGAGGCATGAGGTGAGTCAACCACCCCACCTCACATGTGCATGCATCAATGACAGCCTAGCAGAGGATGCCCAGTCAACAGAAAAGGAGCCAAGCATGGTGGCAGGGTGCAGTGAGTGGGTACCACATCCACCACCTACCACAATAGCCATGCGAGTCTGATAAGTGGGGAGGGGAGCCAAGGGACCCATCAAAGTGCTATGCAGTACATAACCATGCTGGCAGCACAGCAGTTCCATGTAAAAAGCCAACCCCCCACCCCCAATTTGAGTGGCACCCATGGAGGAGACCTGCATGAATGGGGACCAGAAGCATACAAGCCACAACAGCTGCCCAGCACAGATCCCCTAGCCATCTCCACACACAGGCCAACAACCAACTGCCCATGTGACACACATCCATATCTGCATCCGTCCCCATCATTGTGAACACACATGTGAACACCCCTGACCAACCATGCCCATCAGCCCAATTGTCTGGGGGTCCTACTCAGCACCATGTAATAAATGTCTTGCATGTCAAAACACGTGGGGGAATGAAACCGGACGGCATCTCCTATGTTCCATACAGGCACTCAAGCAATGCCAGAGGCATTCGAGGATAATGAGTTGGCAGGCCCATCTGGGAGTGGGACATCTCGGGCACTCAGGAACCGCCAACACTACCACCACCACCAACACCACCAGCAAAGGCGCATGTCCTGACATGACACAATGCATCACAGCAGCACCAGGCCCACCCACAGCCCACCAGGAGCACAGTAATGCAGCTGCACCCACTCCTGCAGCTATGGGCTCCGCCACAGAGGCCACATAACCTAGCGGAATGACCGTGGAAACATAGGGAGACAGCATCCTGGTCACAACACATGCGAAGTGCCACCAACCCCTGGCTGCAGCCTCTACCAGCCACCTCCCACTACACCTGAGAGCTCACCCCGCCAGCAACAGCGTGGACAGACCCCATGAGAGCCCACCACGCCGGCAACAGCGTGGACAGACCCCCTTACCGCCCACCACACCATCGGCACATGCATACGCCCAAGCCGGACACTGACACACCATCATATGACTCCCCTGACAGCTGCCCACGCCGATAGCGCACCCCCTCTCCAGCGCAGCCTGCACCTACATTCAGCATGTTGCTGCAGAGGTTGGGGCACATGGAGCAGAGACAGAGGGAGATGGAGGCCATTGAGCATACAAACTCAGGACACCTGCAGGCCATACGCAACAGTATCCACAGGGACATATGCAGGATTGCACGGGACAATGCAAGGAACCGGAGAGTGACATCTGCCAGTACGGCCACACTGACGGCATTTGGCCTGAGGGTGAGGGATATGGCGCAAGGCATATCAGCACTTGCAGAGGCCATCCGCCAAAGGAATGAGTTGGTGCGCCAACGTCTCCCGGGGCCTAGCTCCATCCCTTCAAGTTCCACTACCCCAACAGGGGACACAGATTCATCAGTCCCTGTGCCACCTTTGCTCCAGATCACCAGGTGCTGGGAGAGGTGGGGGGCTGGAGGAGAGGACGAGGCCACAGACATAGTCAATGACATGACAGCAATTGACCCGAGTGGCCATGCCGTGGAGTTGGTAGTAGGAGGGGGGATAGTTGGTGCACAATAATTCATTAAAACTGTTCAACTTCATGAATGCAAGGACATTCCTGATTGTCTTCATGTGCAATGCTTGTTGTTTGTTTGTTTATTTATTTGGTAATGTGCACCAAACCCTTAGGTAGCTGGGCGCAAACAGGACAAGTATACTTAAAGCTTAGTTACAACCCATGCAGAGGGTACAGGCATACAATGATAACTTGCTACCACTTGCAGGTTACATTGGGGCGTGGTGCAATGGTTCCATATACATAACACGCGGTGTGTGGGCAATGGTTCCAAATACATAATAGAGTTCTATAGGCAGAGATAGGGAGGCAGATAGCTGGAGCAGTGCTAGGGAGGTGAGGCGATTGTTAGCAGCTGTTCGTACGTAACCAGTTCAATATGTTACGTCTGAATTTAGGATAGGGTTGTTCAGTTCTAATGTCTAAAGTTAGTGCATTACAAGATATAGCTTCTTTGACCGGGAAGCTAGACCCGTCAGCTGTGGCTAACTTAAATCTTGGGATCTCTAGGAGATGGGCATTGGCAGATCTGGTTAGTCGTGTAGAGGTTCTCCTGATTATTCTTTCTGAAGGATATGGTGGTGCTATATTGTTCAGGCACTTAGATGTGAGTGAAGTTGTTTTGAGCAGGATTCTGTCCTTCATATTTAACCAGTGGGCATTTCTTCTGAAGTTAGTAATGTGCTCTCTATTGGGGATATTTAGGGCAGCTCTTATGGCATTGGTTTGCAGCCTTTGGATTTAATCAGTGATGTATTTGTTAGCACCCGAGTACAAAGCATTACAATAATCCAGACGTGACATTATAAGTGCGTTAGCCACGGTGATACAATTGGTTTCGGATAGAAAGGCTCTGCAGCCCCGGATAAGCTTACAAGTGTAGGCGGTTGAAGATGCTAGTGTGTTGACTTGTTTCTTAAAGGTTAGTGTGGAATCAAGGTAGAAGCCTAGCGTTTTCCCTACAGGCATCACCATGATAGCATTACCGTCAATATTGAATGAGGCATAGCTAGGGCTGAGTTTTTAGGTTCACCTCTGAGCCTAGGATCAGCATCTCAGTTTTATCGTCATTCAGGCAGAGGCCATGGGATGCCATCCATGCCTGAATGAGGAGGTATATCCTGTTTACCAGAGCCGAATCCTCGAGAAAGTTGCCCGAAAGGGGAATGAGGATCTAGGTGTCATCTGCATAATTTGTGTAGGTGACACCAAGTCTGTCCAACTTGTCGAATAGGGGCTTAGTAAAAATGTTATACATAGTAGGTTAGACGCATGATCCCTGTGGTACGCCGCAGGATGTTTGTATAGGGTAAGCGGATGCTAAGGGGGAGAAGACTTTCATCGTACTGTTTGCTAGGAAGGACTGGACCCATAGTATGGCATCACTTGAGAAATGGGCTGCCGATCAGAGTTGATTGCATAAGACTGCATGATCCACCAGATCGAAGGCTGCCGATAGGTCAAGGAGGAGTAGCATAGCTCTCTTCCCATTATCCTTCAACTCATCGATTTGGTTCTTAAGGTCTATTAGGGCTGTTTCCGTCCATGTAGAGAGCGAACCCAGATTGTCGTGAGCCTAATAAGTGGTTGACTTCAAGGTAATCCTGGATTTGAAGGTACGCTACTCTATCGATTATTTTTAGAAGGAAGATGACAGTGGTGATGGGTCTTTAATTAGTTGGAATAGAGGGATCCAATGTTTGTTTTTTAAGTAGTGGGAGAACCCAGGATTCTTTGAGGTTATTGGGCACTGAGTTGGTCTTGAAGGAGGCATTGATCAGCTTCGAGATGAAGGGGGCTAGGTCTCTAGCTGCGTCCTTTATCATTTGGGCCGGACAGCTGTCTCCCTTGCAGTTTGATGGATTTAGGTAGAGAATGATTCTCTCTGTTTCAAGGATAGAGACTTTAGTAAATCTAAAGGGTATAGTGATTCTGTCCGGAGTGGATTGGTCGGTGGGTGGCTGCCTGGATGGGAGCAGTGAAGCTTTTTTGATAGCTATTTTTTATTGGAGGGAGGCAATTTTATTTGACAAGGCATTTTGTTTGTCGGTGCACCATTGCTTGTCTTTGGGGGCAATGTCGACGGGAGGGATAGGTGCTTCCATTTTCCTAAGGATGGTAAATAATTCCTTACTGTTAGATTTAGCCTTTGAGATTCTATCATTAAAGGTGTCCTTTTTTGTGATGATTATTTCTTTTTTGTACAGCTTACAGTGGTCAGTTAGCTTGGCTTTATTCTCATCGGTAGGAGAATGGCGCCACCTGGATTGAAGCTTTCTTTTTTGGAGCCTTAGTTCTTTGAGGTGGGGCGTAAACCAGACATTAAGGTGTGCTTTTTGTCTACCTTTGCGAAGTTTGGTAGGAGCAATAAGGTCCAATGCGTTGGTCATGGAATTGTTGAAGACCTCCACTAATAAGTTAGGGTCTGCATCACAGTCAAGGTTGTTAATAGCGGGGAGGAGATGTGGGAGTATTTTTTGGCTGTAATATCCTTTTTACTTCTTGTGGGGAGAGGTGGAGCCATGACAATGGTTTTGGGGATAAGGAGATCTAGTGTGGTGGAGAAGGAGATTAGATAATGGTCTGTCCATGATTGCGGGGCCATGTTTGTGATGGCAATGTTGCAGTTCAGGTCGGCCAACCAATTGAGGGTCCTTCTTTTGTTATGGGTGGTGGTAAAGACTTTTTGTAAAAACCCATGATCCATCAGTATAGCTGCTACTGATTGGGCATGTTTATCCTCAGGGTCAGTGAAGCCCAGGTTAAAGTCCCCCATCAGTAAGGTCTGAGAGGAGTCTTTTGTGTGGTTAGCTAGGAGGCTAGTTAGATCCTCCTCGAATGTTCCCAGTGGACCTGGAGGTCTATATATCACATGGATAGTAAGGGTACGGTTACTTGATAAGGGAAGTTTGGTTGTGAATGTCTCGCATGATTGGCATGACAGTGGAGTGGACAGTCTAATGGCTAGGTTCGTTTTGGAGATGATGGCTAGGCTACCGCCTCCGGCATTAGGTCTGTCAACCCTGAGTATTTGGTAGCCATCAGGTATGGCTAGCATAAGGGTGGGGCCTGCAGTGTTGGAAGTGGCTTGAGTCAGGGTAGTGCTCTAGAATAAATTGTCCATTAGTGCCTGCCATGCAAGTCTCCCATCCCTCACGTCATCCCTTTAAGTGGCTGGTCTGGCTCCTGCCTCCTGCCTCATGCAGTTCATCTGAATCTTCCTCTGGGTGTGGCATGTCCGTGTCTGGGGTAGTGGCACATTCCTCCTCAGGCAAATTGTATGCAGCATTGCGCACACTAGCACAGTTTGTCCGGGGCATACATTAGGGCTCTGCCAGTAGGATCTTGGCACCAGAATCGTGCCTTGAGGAGTCTGAAGGTGCGCTCAATGCACACACATGTCTAACTGTGGGCATGGTTGTAGGCGGTCTCATGTGGTGTATGTGGGTCATGCACAGGGGCATCAGCCACACCAGCTGGGGACATCCGCAGTCAACTGAATGAGGTGATGCACAGACAAAAGTCACAATGTCATACGTGGGGGAGGTCCAAAGCATTATTGGGGCAATGGTCATCGTGTGCATGCATGTGTTCATGCCACCCATGCCATGTGTATGTGTGATGTCTGTGCAGCCTTTGTCAATGGTGTCATGCATTCCTTTGCCTGCACATGCACCCTGTGTCATTGTGGCGGTTGTTCAGTGGTGTGTCCCTGGTGGCTGTGTGCTGCTCTCATGCATGGGACATGCTGGGTTGGTTTGTGTCCTAACCTACTATTCTAGGGGCAGTGTGTCAGCTTTCCCAAGTGGATGCACATGGGCGCATGGCAGTGGCACTGGCTAGCCTGATATTGGGTGCTGTAGTGTGGTTGTGGTACATGTGGTCATGTGTGTTGTTGTAATTGCTGCAGTATGTGTACGTCAGCGTGTGTGTCCAGCGTGTGCATGCACCCTTTGCTATCCCCTGTTGATTTGGGTGCTTGTCGGGTGCTGCTAGTGCATTCACTTGCCATGCCATGCTTTGCATCAGTGTTAACTCCCCCACCAATTTTCGTCAGGTGCTTCACTGTGCATATGTGGAGGCGATTGTACTCACCCAACATCCACATCCGTTGTCCTCTGTGCCTCTCCATGTATCCCGGCAGTGTGCTGTAGTGAAGGACCATGGAATCAGCTTGACCAGTGGGTTGACAGCTGTGCAGATTTTGATACTGCTCCCAATGTCCTCCTGGATTGTGGCCAGCAGTTTGGTGATGTTCTCCCTGTTCAGGCGATACAGGGTGACCAACTAGGTGTCAGTGAGGGCCCAGAGTAA
Source organism: Ambystoma mexicanum (assembly GCF_040938575.1). Taxonomy (NCBI): domain Eukaryota; kingdom Metazoa; phylum Chordata; class Amphibia; order Caudata; family Ambystomatidae; genus Ambystoma; species Ambystoma mexicanum. The sequence goes on from NW_027182446.1 coordinate 1,147,179, forward strand.
TGGCTTGACCCTGGGAATGGGTGCTTGCCTAGCGTGGAAGGTTTTCCTCCTCCTGTGCGGTGCTCACTGTGCCCTGGCCTGGTTGTCCAGCATCTCAAGATTCAGACACAGCACGAAGCAGCTGGCTGTCCCAGCTTGCAGCAAATAATGGCAGCATGGTGTTGGAGACAGTGTTTGGGGTAGGGCTGTGCATTATGTAGCCCTCTGGAGTGCATTGGATGCACCTGTGGCTTCATTTCTGGCACCTGTGTTCATTTGCCTCCAGCTGGAGGTTGGAGATAAATCTTGGCTGCATTAGCGCCGGATTTTAGTGCTAATACCACCGTACATGGACTTGATATGGCTGTAATTGCGCTTTGTGTTGTCAAGGCTATTAGCGCTGGCTGTAAAAGCACCAATTTGTTTCTGTGGCTGGAGGTATTAGCTCTGAATTGTGATCCGGCGGAACGGTATTGGCAGTGCTAATTCCGTTACTGCTGCATTTAAGGGCTACTGCCCAACTCGTGATGAGGCCCGTTATCGTTTACTGTGCCAAGCTAATCAGTAGTTTTGGAACAACCATGTACAATGTGGCTAGTGTAGCTTCTGGGCTGCAACGCAATGGTCTGGGATGTGTTCCAATAGTTCTTTTTGTTTTGGTTAATAGTATCCAATGATCTGAATACAATAATTAAGTCCTGAAAGACTACAATGGACTACCAGGCTTCTGGGCTAGGCCAGATTTGAGGGAGATTGTTGACGGATGTCAGGATTGAGCAGCAAAAGAGGGGCAGGATCTCTGTAACACTGACCCCCAGCCCACATAAAACACCAGGAAGGGGAGGCACAATACACTCCTTACTCACAAAGGAAGCCCTATTGTGAAGCCATACCACACCTGGAGGCAAAGGGGCTCTGTGTGCATGGTTTGTCGTGGAATGCTGCGATCTGTGCACAGAGATCAAACTACCTTTTCCTGAATGCCCAGCCGCTCATCATTTTGGGAAACAAAGCCTATAAAAGGCCATGCCACTCTGCAAACCGTGCTCAACATTCGCAGTTTAAGTGAGTAATATTTACCTGTTAGCAACTCGGTCCAGGTGCGTGTTTTCTTCCTACGCCGTTGCCTCCTTGTTTCTTCCTGGCCGTTTTTCATTCGTTGGTCTACCATCTGGCTTCAGGATGAACCCCTGCCCTCTGCACTGTTTCGGACCTAAAAGAAGAAAAGAAGCAGATAAGTGCTACGATGCAGCAAGTGCATGCAAGTTGAATCCATTATAATATCTGAAAGACCTGTTGCATGCTGGAGTGTGTCGGGCACTTAGGCAATACCTTCTTATCTGTAAAACTACGCTAGAGACCTGTTGACTGCCAGAAGTGCATCTGACCTTTGCACTAATACTTTGTTTGTTAAAAAATGCTTGGTGTGAATTAACAGTGTGCTTATGGAAGTGTGCTGATATAGCGAAGCTAATGAAGAGTGGCACTTACATCGCGTCTGGCCCGTTTGGACGCAACCAGAGAACCTTTCATCAATAACCTATCCAACCACGCTGTGAGCCCCTTGCAAAACCACCAGGTTCATAGCAGCGATGGGAGGGGAATGAAAACAGGGAAAGGAGGGGAAGACAAGGGTTGTAGCCTAGGTTACACGCTCATTGCTTTTACCTCTCTCTCTCCTCCATGCAGGCAGTGCAATTCACATCCAAGGATTACAGACTACATGACGGGATGATTCCGCCACAAGAAGGTTCAGCACATAGAAACCCATTTCTTTTGGGGGACCTGGGTGGAGGGGCCGTTTCATTCCAGTGCTGCTATCCAATCCCACGTTGGCGTCTGTGTGCTATCATCACTTGTGTCTCTGCTTTTCCTGGGAAATCTGTGCCAACCCTGCAGGACCTCAGGTAAGGTGTTACAACTGAAAAAAAGAGCATCAGGCTTTTAGACATATAAAAGCTTTCGGCTTCAAGCTTTTGGTAAACAACTGTGCTAAGGCTATAAAAAGCCAGTTTCTAGGAGGAGGCAGGCAGTGCTGTTTGTGAACCCTGAACAAATGCCATCTGGCTGGAGAGCAGTGCTGGAGGACAAGCATCGAGCTGGAACAACTTCCTCCATTATGGCCATAGAGGAGGGGTTAATATTCACACCTTTATTCTGCTTGGATTTTGAAGCTTTTGGAATTGAATGTTTGGGCTCTAGAGACTCAAAGCTTTTCTTTTTGCGAGAACTACTATATTTGCATGAGCTGCACAGGGAAGTAATCCTACCTATGGTAATCAGCTCACTACCTATGGAACGATTTTATTCAGATTTGGCTTATGTTTGCATCCTGGTCAATTCCAATTGACACTATATTTTTCAAGTCTCAGTTACCCTTTTTGATGCTTTTTGCTAAGTGACCATGATGTTTGGATAGGCGGTTTATCCATCTGAATTTGATATTTTGGAATGTTTGCATCATACAAACCACATGCCTTTGAAAGGATGGCAGACAGAAAACGTAGAGTAAAACCAATCCAAATGACCAATATAATCACTGCACCTCTTTGCAAGGAAAAACAAGGTTTATTATATGCAAAAGGTGTCTCAGACAGTTCAATAGAGCGAACCTGACAAAGAGCTTGTCTTATCTCAAGACGTTACACTTTATATAGCAGAAAAACCACAAATTGACAATACTATGCTTAATAATGAGTACAACATAATCCCACCACACTCATTGGCTACCACCTATAGAACATGCTAATCCCCTGTAGTCCCATGACCAATTGGCCACATCTACGCTACCCCCATTTCCATAGACACGTGGTCCCCTACATAGTAACTTCCGAACCCAAATTTGTGATTGGTGCGTCCTTTTCAATAAGCTTGTACATTTGGGACCATCACGTGATGTTCACCCTCCTGTTCCAGGTGCAATCAAAGCACCTTTGCAAGGCCAACCCTACTTTTGATGAGACAGTAGGCTTCCTCATTTACCCAGATGCAATGGTGCACGCGAGCTGCGCCCCCCAATTTGTACAAAATGTATTGGAATCAACTCTGCTACACCTGTCCCGAATCACAAGACTTTCCAGACATGGCTCCCTGCCCTTATCGCCTCACATCCACAAGTTCCCATGGATGCGTTGACGAGGGCACTGTTCTCGAGTCTGGATTTCAAGGGTTTGTTTGCTTAAATTGTGCGTCTAGGTGTAATTCATATGGGGTGTCCATCCCAGGGTGAGGGCTGTAGTGTTCTAAATCATCAGCTGGATGTTGGCATTACACAGCAACGTGCACTATTCTCATGAATTTGTCCTTACTGCTCTTACACCAACTAACATTCCGTTCCCATCACATCCAGGCCCTGCAGCTGGATACAATTAGTGCTTACCTGCGTACAATGAATGCCTCTGACCTGGTGGAACGGAAAAAGGGCTTTGTTTTTGTAGCTGGACTTACCGAGCAGCAGATCCACACTAAGTCCAGCATTTTCATCTGTTCATCGTGTGCTAGGCCTTAACATCCAAAATGGCGTTACTCCTGTCACTTTTACCACACTGACCTCGTTTCTACCATACTACCCTACTGACTCCATCTTCCACCTACATCTGCTTCTTCCCCCATATCGCACATCAATACATACTAATAATACAACAACTAAACACCCGCCTATAAAGGTGCCCTATCTATAACCTCTGCAACTGGAACATTAACACACGTGTTGCTCTTTCTGTGTTGCTATATGTGGGCATCTAAATGTATTGGATCTAACTAAGACAATGGGCCTCATTACGACCCTGGCAGCCGTGGTATGAACGGTGCCGGTAAGGTACCGGCACCGTTCATACCGGGCCGCCACATTACGAGTTTACTCGGGGGTGGCGGTATGTACGTCTGGTCTGGCCACACGTGCATACTGGCACCCGTGAGCAGACCAGGATGCTAACAACGGACTGTTAATCAGTCCTAGGAACCCCCACTTAGCGGGACCCAATCCAGAGACTGAAAGTGACAACTGCATCCACGACACCTGGACCCTCTGCAACCTAATTAAGCAATCCCAGTGAATGTAGTAATCCTAGTGGTAATTCTTAGCTTAATTGGAATAAGAGGGACAAGCTTGCATAGGAATTATACTGCGCACACACCCATAACAGGGATTAAGGGATGGAAGGTAATCACCCTACCTCTTCCTTGCCCGCTATGATTGGTGTAGTTCTGGCAAAGGCTACTCCACTGGCCTTCAGAGCAGCGGTCTTCAAACTGGGGGCTGGCCCCCGGGGGGTGCCAAGGATGTCCAAGGGGTGCCCCAGCATCTTTAAAAAAGGATTAAAATGACTGGTTTAATAGAAACTTGGATAAGGGGACTGCTTTTAATGGAAACTATAAGCAGTAAATAAATCTTCTTATATTTTTAAAGAGCTTGTGGGCACCCTGGACATCCTTTGATCCACCGGGCGACAGGGGCAACCGTTATGAGTGGGCCAGAAACAATAGTTTTACTCAAGGAGTGTGGGGAGGGGCTCAGTATGAAAAGGTTTCAAGACCACTGTACTAGAGTGATGGGATTGGGAAAGGACGCCTAATCTTTCACACTTAACTTGTTCTTTCATCACTGGAACTGTTTACTCATGTGTGGGCTTTGCAAGTACTTGTTTCTTCACTTTAAAGACTTGTGACTCACTACAAAACCTATATTCTTGGAACCGACGGGCACTGGGTCATCTTACCATAACAGGGAAAGACTAAGCACTATTGGTCTTATTCCATAAGAAGGGTACGGTTGTGTGTTGCTTTTTTAAGGCAATTTTTGTATTTTGTATTTAATTCATTGAGCACTTTCGCCAAAGCACTTTATAAAAATTCAAAATACAATGGTCCAATAAAAATGACGCATGATAACCCAATTAATGATCAAAGCTAATTAGAGGAAAGCGAAAGAAGAGGAGTTTTTAATTGGGAATGAAAAGAAATCTGATAGGTAGAGGATGCACCGACAGAATGAGGTAGAGGATGCACCGACAGAATGAGGTAGAGGATGCACCGACAGAATGAGGTAGAGGATGCACAGACAGAATGAGGTAGAGGATGCACAGACATAATGAGGTAGAGGATGCACAGACAGAATGAGGTAGAGGATGCACAGACAGAATGAGGTAGAGGATGCACAGACATAATGTGGAAGAGCATTCCAATGCTGAGGTGCCAGAAGAGTAAAAGACGGGAACCGAGAAGCCCAGGGCAGCTGAGGAACGACAAGAGGGACAATGAGATGACAGAAATCCAGCATCCATTTTAAGCAAAGCTCCCAAGATAACAACATAATTTCCATAATAAAAATCTGGATTTGCCCTCTTTGGAACGAGTAGGTTTATCCATTTTTGCTGCCCACTTTCACATGTAATTGACGGCATCATGATTCACAGTGATGCGAGTCAGGGTCTGGCAAAGTCGGAAGACCCTGGTAATTCCTCATTGGCGGGTGCCGGAATTTTTCGCAAGTTTGGTGGTAGCCTGCCGGTTTTACCGGCAAGGCTACCACCAAGCTTATAATGAGGCCTCTAGGCCAAGTTGAGGGAGCCACACCTTGGAGCTTCCCACCCAGGGCAATGTGTGGACTAGTGCTTCAAAGTGGGTCTTCATCAGAAATGCACACGGGATGCTAGCCAATAGGGGGTCCTAACACCTCACATTGCCATTTGGTCATTATTTCCAATGACTGGAGACAAGGGATACAGATGATTTCAGGAGCCTGTAATACTCTGATCACCTGAAAGTCTAACCATTCACGAACGCGTGTAAGCAGTCATGAAACTGTCCTTGACTCACCCCCCTTCACAAGCGTGAAAAAGGGGCTTCCTTTTCAGTCACCTCATGCTGATGCCCATCTAGCGGGTGGACAGGCAAGCGGAGTGTGGGTCTGTCATACTTCCGCACTAGATACTATCCTTTCCATCGACTCTACCTCTGTTAGGCAGAAACCTGTGCAGTTCCCTCTGGGACCACTGCAAACGATTTAAGACTACAAGTGTTTGGCAGTAAACCCACTTGGTAGCAGTCTGTACCACACAGATTCACTTGGTAGCTGTGGCTGAGCAGTCAGACTTCCCTCAAGAAGAGTTAGGCAGTATACAGAGTAATCACAATAGGTCAAGAGAACACAGTAGAACAAGTAAACACTGACCAGGGCTCGGTGTAAAAGAGATGTAATTATTTATTTAAAACCATATCTAGAAAAACACACAGGCACTAATAGTAAGCAATTCAAAAACACGGTCACTAAAAGATATACACTCCCTTAAAAGAATATTAGACAAGTCTTAAGTAAAGCCCCACTTATTTTCAGACAGCGGTGAGCGCTTAACGTAGATGGCACTCTAATAGTTTGTTTTTAAAAGAGAGAGAAAAGCAGAGAATAAGTTGAAACAGATCCCAACCCTTTTACAAGAGCATAATAAGAGAGGAAGGCAAAGTTAAACCGTGAAGTTAGAGTTCAATAGGCCGGATCCACTTTAAGAGGATCAAACAAAATGTGTCCAAGGTCACATGGTTGCAGTGCACAAAAGTCTTGTAATGGTTCAAAAAGGAGTTGGACAAAAGAAAGGGACCAGTTAGAGGGTTAAGGTGGCCAGCCCAGTCCAGAAGGTTAAGGTGTTATTATTACCTTGTAGCAATCTTTAGAAAGGGAGGCCTGGCTGACACGGTACCTTAAGTGGTGAGAATACTCCAGTGGGGGCAGTTGTTCCTGGCAGCGGATGCAAGTCGATGCTTCGTCTGGGGGAAGAGAGGATCTCGTCTGGGAGGAAGACAGGAGTCTGTTGCACTGCCAGGGAACAAACTAGCCGCAGAGTTTCTAAGGTACAAGGAGCGATCCGTTGATTCGCGGTTCAGTGGTGAGTGGCTATCCGGCCGCCGGGGTGCTTGGCACGGGCAGTTCGACCACAAACCGGTCTGGGGTGCGAAGTAAGAAGGCAAAACTGGTTGTGCCCACCAGTCAGGGGAAGAAGCCTCTCCAGCCAGGAGATCTTCTCTGTCGTCGGGAAGTGGTGATTCGGTTGCGCAGGGCTCCACCGGTGGTGTCGTCGTGGTAGGTCGGCTCAGCTTCTTCCTCGTCTGATTCTCAGGTCCTGTGGCAACTTCTGAAGTTCCAGTCCCGAAAGCCCTGCTTTTATGCAGCATACCCCCATTCACTCAGCCTAACTGTCAATCAAACATGCTAAGTGGTGAGCCGGCTGGCTCACCACTTGGGCCAATCACACAAGAGTGCGACTTGACTTACCAAGGTAACTCAGTCCAGGGTGCCTACACCCCCTCCCACTCCTCCCCGTGGTACCCAGATAGAGTGGCACCACTTTTGGAGGCTTCTGTGGAGAAGCCCGCCAAAAAGTGGAACAAAGGGCTCGACTTGGGTTGGAGTCACAGAAGAGAACACAAACGCCATTTTAGAATCGAGTCCTGGCAAAAAATACCAAACCGGCGAATTAATATTAAATAAATAAACCGGCGGTATGTTCGAGGCTATGAGAATTAAATAATTAACATTGGTAGTCTCGAACAAATGGGAAAATGCCATAGGAAAATATTTGCGGTCGAATATAAAAAGTAGTTTCCACTGCCACCAGCCAAAACTTGATCAGGGGGGACGGAGACGTGCCCCCTCGACTAACAGCCCCGGGGCAATCAAATTGTCCCGACCAGTACGTCCACAATAGGATGGTTTGTACTGGTTTCTGTTAATAATTTGGGACTAGTAAAGTCAATGGTGACTTTACATGCCCTGGGAGACAATAGTCAGTCCCAGGGTGGGGTGCCACTATGACACCCCTGTGTTACTGCACGGAGGGTGCTGTGTAACACACATAGTAAAACACATGAGACCCTATGCAGTAAAGGACCCCATAGCCCATAAAACACATTGACAGTCAAAGGAACACCATAAATCATGTCCAAGAGTGGGAGAAAAAGAGTATCACTCTTGGCAGGAGGAAAAAAACAAACTCCAGAAATCCAGCAAAGCTGCTGGGGGACTCACTAGGTTAGGAAATTCAGCCTAAAGAGAGAATTCTCCCTAACAACCTCTTGCTCTCAATTCCGCTCCCGAATGCTCCCTCATTCATACTTAGACAGGAAACAACACCCAGATAGATGTCCAAGTGCATATCCGGCGTTCCGTTGCTCCCCAGGTGATCTGGAAGGAGAACAACCAACACTACTTGTAGCTACCAATGTGCCTATTTAATTCACTTGTAGAGCTCCACTCCTCCACCCGTATAGCAAAGTGCTGTGATCCACCATACAGATTCAATAGCGAATTACTAATTAACAGGACAGCAGAGGAATGCATTAACATAAAATAATAGGTTTATTTGTAGAGTGTTGACCCCTAGACAGAAGCTAACAGATGATCATTGTTACACAACTCAGTGGTACTAATTCTGTTAATCTTGGACAGATTAAGGGCTGGGTGGCCCAGTGACTAGAGGACACACATATGGATCCTTCTAGAGAATGCATTAGTCCACTGAGCCACATACATGGACCATAAAGCTGGATCTGGACACCACTTCCAGGATGAGGCATGAGAGAGAAATGGAGACAAGACAGGAGAGATGGGGACATGAAGGGTCCAGGGACGCAGGGTGGGAGACAGGTTATCTCAGAAGCATAAAGCAACATGTGCAGAGAAACAAACTACAACAGTTATTTACCTTTTGTTGCTTGTTCTTCTTACGTTGTGCTGAGTAGGATGACACAATTGTGTGTTTAGATCTAGAAATGGAAGAAATTCCATTATTAATTAAATACTACAAACACAAGACATCGCTTCCCACCCAGTAATGCATCCTCCATCACATACACAGAAGACAGGATTAACAGAAGGTTTGCTTAACACGTGGCCAAAAAAGATGACTGCTTTCTCACCAAGAGGAGTGAATAGTTGCTGGTCACTCACTTACAGCAAATTATTCCCCAATTATTCCTTAAAAGATTGTGATGGATTCAGTGTCAAAATGTTTTTTAAAAGTGTGTGGAACTATGTTCACTCACCCTGCCTCCATTTCTGCCCACTCCCCCATACTCATGGGTCCTTCCTTTCCTCCACTGCACCCTGAAACATTGTGTTTTACAACAGTTCTTGTAAAACTGAATAAAACGAAAGAAAATCGATTTAATTACCACCATTAGTGTGTCATTATCCCATTCAGCCTGCACCTACATGCAGCCTCCACTTCACTGGCCACACCTCTTAAAGAACATGCCTATCCACATGCACACACACATACAAATACACACACACACAGACACCTCCCACTGCCTGCAAACAGGATCCTAGAACCATTCATAGGCAGATCCAGAACACTGTCAACCTGGGCTTCTTGGCTGTTTGGGAATGGGTTTTACATCCCAGTCTATTGAAATAAATTATCCCTTTCAAACACGTGAGAGAGAGCAGTGCAAGGCTACACTGGCTTGATATCGGGATGGCCCAGGTTCGAGTCTCCAGTAGGGATGCATTTAAAAACAAAGTATTCTTTAAAGTTGAGGTGCTGCAGCGGTATTCTGGGTGCATACATTAAGGGGACGTTGTACTCTTTAGTTCCCGCCCACTTTGACCGCTGGATGTAGTTCACATTTGCAAATGTATCATTTGATGTCCCAGGAAGACGAAAAGGAGCCCATCCCCCGCTCGGCTTCTCTGAGAGCGACTGCTGATTGGTCGAGATAAAGATCTGCATCTGCAAAGCCGAACCTCAAACCTGAAAAACAGACATGCGCAATGGAGAGATACTGATCATCAGAGCATGCGCAGTGCTGAGATACTGATCCTCAGAGCATGCGCATGCTGAGATACTGATCCTCAGAGCATGTGCATTAAACGCATGATGAGCCGGGCGTGCGTACACCATGGAACACCCTATGCATGCTCAATGATCCTAAACAGAAGTGTAAACATGCTGAGCGCTGAGAGCGCAGGAAAAGGACCATGAGAGGAGCTTGGCTAGTTCCCATCAGAGAAAAGGACCATAGCAACGGCCCGCACACTCTTATTTACGTGGCTTCTGACGTCATCATTGTGCGTCCCTCTGGCTCCAACTGGCACTCGGGAAGGCTCTGGCTGCCGGAAAGAAGGCTCCTTGCGCGGCCAAAAGCAGGTGAGAAGCCACGTCTCGCTGCGTAGAACCAACATCCGGCCTGTGTTGCTTTGTCCTTTCGTAGAGTCCTACAGCTCTACATGCTCCGCCCCCCAGGCCTGAATGGTGCCTGGGCCTGGCCAGGCCCTCTCCTGTTTCCTATCATCCAGCGTGCGTTGCATTGTCCTTTCATGGGGTTCTGCAGCTCTATATGAGACTGTGCTGTGGGAGTCTGTACCCGCCCACCTGTGAGGTCCCAGGGAGGCCTGAATGATGCCTGGGCCCGGCCACTGCCCCCAACAGCCTCACCTGCTTCCTATCATCCGGCCTGTGTTGCTTTGTCCTTTCTTAGGGTCTTACAGCTCTAATTGACCCTCCCCCCTGCTCCCCAGGCCTGAATGGTGCCTGGGCCCAGCCAGGCCACTGCCCCGGGCCTCACCTGCTTCCTTTCATCCGGCCTGTGTTGCTTTGTCTTTTCGTAGGGGTCTACAGCACTATGTGAGACTGTGCTGTGGGCGTCTGTCCCCACCCACCTGTGAGGTAGGGTGGCCAACTGTCCCGGATTTCGCGGGATTGTCCCGCAATTAGGGACTCTGTCCCGCAGTTTGCAGAGTGGCTATGCAGGACGCAGGTTGTCTGCCACCAGCACAACCACTCTGCAAACTGAAGTGGCCGTCTACACAGCATGGCGCTGCTGCCTGCTGCTTTCTTTCTCAGGGCGGCTCTGTGGCCCTGGCTCCTTTGAGCCTGCAGGTCGAGCTGTAACGCTCTGACACCTGCATAATTCAAATGCAAATGCTTTGTTCCTGGGGTCGTGATGGTCATGTTTGCAATTAAAAAAGTGACCATCCCCTCCCAAGGACAAACCATTTGCATGTCAATTAAGCCAGGAATTAAGAGCCATTAAAACATTTTTTATTTAAAAAAGGGGTGGGCCAAACGTGAATGATGTGATGTCATCACCGCCTTGTGGGCAAGTGTCCCGGGACAGACTATCAAAGAGTTGGCACCCTACCCTAGGGGCGTGGGTGGTGCCTGGGCCAGGCCACGGCCCTGGCCTCTCCTGCTTCCTATCATCCGACGAGCGTTGCATTGTCCTTTCATGTACACACCCACCTGTGAGGTCCCCAGGAGACCTGAATGGTGCCTGGGCCCAGCCAGGTCACTGCCCCGGACTCTCCTGCTTCCTACGGTGTGACTTGCATTGTCCTTCGATAGGGTTCTACAACTCTACATGTGACTGTGCTGTGGGCGTTTGTCCCCACGCACCTGTGAGGTTCCCGGGGGCCTGAATGGTGCCTGGGCCCGGCCTGGCTACTGCCCCGGCCTCTCCTGCTTCCTATCATTTTTCTCTGATTACTCTTTTGCAGACAGTGCTCCCCACCATCCACACCTCCGCTGAGAATACAACCGCAGTGGCTCACTTTTGGCAGCCACCAGGATCGCACTGTTGCATAAAATTGGCTTGGGCACCAATGTAAAAGTGGCCCATAGTTGCAAATTGCAATTCATTCTTTTTGTGACAGGCTGTTTGAACAGTACCTAATGAGTGGTTGGGGGGGGGCTGTTCAAACGTAATGCAAATTGTACGATTTAAAGGACATTTATTCAGCAACACTGGTCAAAACTATTAGTTGCATAAAAAAGTAACTCATCAAAGTGGAGCACTTTGACCAAAAAAACTGGCACGCACTAGCATTTAGTGTTTTTTGGTATTGATACTTTATTTCTATCACACTCGTTCATAAGTGTTTCAGAGCGCGGCAAGGGAGGGGAACAGGGGAGAACAAAACAATGATCTTACTAGGCCCAGTGACAGTGAGAACGCACAAGTGCATGGGGGAGGGGAGAATTGGAAAGTGCGAAGCAAAGGAGAAATGGATAAATAATAATAAATAAATAATAAAGGCAACAAACAGTGGTATTGCAGCCAGCATTGGCAAGTTGCTAGGTTTAAGGCAGCAGACGGGTGTGGTCTGATAAGTGCAGGAAGAAAAGGGGGGGGGGGCTGTATGGGTACAGATACAGACCCAGACCCCAGTGCAAGGGGTGGCCCTGGGGGCAGTGCGGGAGAGTGGCAGGGTGAGCAGGACCTGGGCCCGGAGGCCAGAGGGATACAGTGCTCGATTGTACCAACATTTCCTATGTAACTTACCGTAGTTTTCCTCACTTTTACACATGTGAAATCAGGCAGCAGGGCGTGGCCATCTTGTGCTAATTTTATCTGTTGCTACATCGCCCTAAGGTTAACTGCCCTGGTGGCACAATCATATCTCCTGCCCCTGAAGCTGACATCACCATTCCTAGCGATATTCTGTGCCATGACGTTACTGAGCAGCGTAGCCAAACACCCCCAGTCATCACCTACGTGTTGACGTCAGTTGATGCGGAACCCGGAATAGCAACACACATTCTCTCACAACACAACGTGTCCCAATTTTGAAAAGAAAACATTATTTTTTTAAAGGAAACCTCAATACTCTGCAATTTGTAATGCACTTTTATTTCACAATAAATGCTCTGAGAACATCTGCTGATTTCCATATTCAACCACATTGGTAATTTCTTTCTTTTGTTCTCGATCCACAAATGTTTATCGCGAGTCCCAGGGTATTCCTTTGGGTACATGAAGAGCGTTGGACGCACCGTGAATCGCAAGGTTTCGTCATCAGCCTGGACTAGACCACCGTAAACTATGTCAGGTTGCTCCTTATCGCTGATACTGCGAAAGGGCATATCGAGCCAGTGCGATCATCCCAAAACGGCGTGATTGTAATCCAGCCATTCAAGTGTATCTGCAGCTGCCGGCTGAAGAAGCCATCAATTGGTATCTAGAAAAGATGACATTTGCAGAACGGCAGGATGTACCTTTTTAGAAAACATAACAGAAATGTCTCAGTAGCCGTTCTTCTTATTTATCAATTTGCCCATTCATTCTGCACCGTGTGAAAACTAATGATAAACTCAAACGCGAAACAATGGAAACACAGAGCAAACATAGTGGAAAGTTGAGTCTACGGTGTGCTTGAGCGGTTAGTGCTATGGCGTATGTTTAGCTCACAATGGGATGCAGAAGCTGACGGAAGAATTCGAAGAACACATAAGTAATATTCGCGTAGAACCACAAACACCCATTACAATGTAAGCCAATACCGGTCAGAAAATGAAGCCTTGACCCGTTCATCTATAAACTCGTCTACAGTAAAAACATACATAATTTTTGGCATTTCCATTCACTCGGCGTAATGCAGAGTGTCCGTTCAGATCGACACATTTTCATAAAATTAAATTGCTTGTTCCTTTCTCAAGTTTTGGAATGGTGAACCTAATCATATTTGACAGTATTACACACCTCCCTTCATTCTTTCCATTCCAAATCCTCCCGCTCTTCCAAGGACAAAAAACAATCAAACCATATACTGTGTAGGGTGCGTGGGTGTGCACAGTTCACAAGCAAAATTCAAACGCGTTGACCTTCACTCCCATACGAGCGAATAGCCCTTCAGACCAATGTGACATTTTAAATATTTTTGAAAAACGAACTGTTTGCTGGCATCCACTAATGCCGCGCAAAACTTATAGTGATTTACTTTTTTTAAATGAAATCAGTTGGTTTACTTCCAAATGCTTTATTTTTAGTGTCCCTCTGTTGAACTGCTCACTCTCCCAGCGCCTCGCACAGCCAGCCCCCACCACCTGTCAGCTCAGCTCGTCTTCTGTTCTCACGGCAATGCAGCTAATCATTTTTGCTAGTAGCGGGTCTCAAGCCCTGACAAAATGTGCTCATAAGAGAATGTCAGAGCAAGCCCTGCTCCAACCTTGGTGCACAATCCGTCTCTGCTCACTGACTCATGCCATCTCCAACCCCCTCCTGCCAGGCCGCGGTCCCCTGAACCCATGACCCCTGTTCCCTTTGAACGCATCTGGTCCCCAGGAACTACCCTGCATCACCTCAAATTAACCTCTCATATACCTAATAACACTGACACCTATCACCACTGCGTTTGAAATCGTAAAATTCCAAAGGCCGCATTTCAAAGATCGGCCCCTCTAAGGCATCCGATAGCAACGCCCCCTAACACATGCCCCCATAAAAATATAGGTCAGAATGCAGCTATTTCTCACCAACAACCCCCTTTCATGCGTCGTTTTGCTTACAGTCAGTAGTTCTTGTGTGCCAAGTTTCTTATCTAGCCTAGGTCTCATTCCTTTGTGGGGCACATATTTACTTAGCTGTCTGAACACGTGCTTGGTAAGGCAACTGCATAACCCCAAGTTGCTTTCATGCTGATGTCTATCTGACCCTCCTCCGATCAGTGAAGGACCAACAAGAGCTTGACGAAAGCGGGAAGTGTGAAAGCATCGCGTAACACTGTATGGCATCTTCAAAAAGGCACTTCTTGCAACAACAAACAAATTGACAAAGAGGATACGTTTCTCAAGAAAATTTGGATGCTTTATTTGGACAATTTATATAAACATTGTTATAAATAGCTGCTAATCATTTGTACCGGGAAGTGAACTGTTACATGAGGTGTGCTTTTGGTGGACAGGGCACGTTTGCAATGTTTTTTGGCAGTGTATGTGTCCTAGGAACAAAATCGTGACCGATTCCATGAGTATGCATGTCCAAAACAGTCAAAGTGAGATCTTTCACAAAATCTAATTCCATTTGCTGGTATATTGGCTTGACCACCCATTTTTTTGCTTCTTTTTATAAAGGCCATTGTGTAACGAAAAGCAACCCAAAGTTTCCTGCAGTCCTAGATAGTTCTTTCCCTACGTTCTCGTTATGCGCTAATAACACTAGTAATGTTCGCTATTGCATCCCGTCTATGCCGAAATGCAATCTCTTGGGCCTGTACTTTAGGCACATATTGTGGAAAACCTCCAAATCTCCTGTGACAGAATTCTGTGATTACCAACAGATCTCTTATTAGAGTTTTATCAAACGCAATCTATTCAAGAGCTTTGTGTGGAGGTGAAGATGGAATCAACCACTGCTTCTTGTGTTCCTGCTCCTCCGATAAAGGTCCATGTGCACATTGGTGAAAATGTATGTTTTCTGTCCCAAGAGTGAACTTTGGAACAGCGGTGCATTAATAAGCGCCATTTTTCAAGTAGAATTTCCACAAACCCACCACAAGTTTTTGAGCCCCGCCAAAGATGGTTGCTCAAAGACTGGGACCACTGTGAAATATTTTCAGAGCCCCTTTTTGTTTCAAATTTTTTTTAAATTTGATTTGGCAACGTACCATACATCACATTGATGGCGAATGTTTGGAAACTGCTCTCGCATGGCCTTGGCTCTTGAAACATGTCTGTCGGTGGCTATGAGGTCTGTTTGCATTCCCCTCGATTGGAGGGATTTTATAAAACCATGTTTCTCCATGGCCACTGAGAATTTACATTCGGACACCTGCACGACAATTTATTTTTTGTTTCCATGTCCTTAAAGTGGTATGTGCAGTACTTTGTTGAAAATCCGGGGCTGTCGCACTATCCATCGCCAGCTAGCCTGAACCGTTTGTCAGAGAATGTCCTTTCAATTGACATTTGTTCAATTATCCAAGATTCACTAATAGCAGGGAATAAATATTCTCGTTGATATTTGTAATACTGCGTTTTAGAAAGGAACTGGAGTCCCACAAATTGACAGGAACTGGACCACTGAAAAGGAAAGCAGCTTCGCATAGTAGATTTCCAGCTGACACTTTGCCCAGCATCGGTTGAGCGGACCATGAAAATGTAGCCTGTAGCTGGCCACAGGTGGCTTGGATTTTCAGATTAGTGCCTTGTTATAGACGAGTCACATTCACCAATGGCTGTCCGCATACCCCCTTGAACTTCGAAACTACAGTAGCTTTTACTGAATAACTATTACACTGTACTTATCCCCAGGTCTGTACATTTCTGAGTAACTTTTCACGCAACAGTGCTTTGATGCTCTTGGGCTTCATGTGCTATACAAATGTAAAAATAAATAAAACAAACACACTTATCTAATGGCAAGTTCCTTATTAGTGGTGGTTCATTGATGAACCATTGTCTGGCAAGTGTTCACTTTCCCATTTGCAATAGCAAGCATGATTCCCGTCAAACAATGCCTACAAGAAGGTGAACTCGTCATACAATACCTTTTTTATGTGTGTCTTAAACGCACATTTACCAAACTCATAGGATGTTTTTTAGCTTAACATTACTTTGTGTTCTTGTAATTTTCCATTCAAAAATTAGTAAATAAAGCTACAACCATAGTGTTTATTCTCAACATGGATTTATATACTTTTCAGCTTGGATGATTTGTTTGTAAGTTTCAAAACCTCTCTACAAAACAAAGTGTTATTTAAAGTACTATTTCTACCAACTAAAGCTGGGAAGATGTTTGGTTAAGGGCCTTATATTGCAGACTGGTCTCAAATCCCGGCTTCACAATTAACAAAAGTGTGTGATCCTTGGCAAATCATTTGATCTCAAAGAAGTGCCCACAAACCAGTCAGTTGACATGTTTATGCTACACACAAAAGGGAACTGCTTCATATATAATGATAATGCCACTTAATCTGCACAGCAAAGTTATTTGTCTCTTGGCTTACTTATAAAAAAGTTTTGTAATGTAATTTACCATCACATTTAGTATCCAAGGCTAAATATGAGCTAATTTTCTGTGGTATCGCTTCCAGCAATGACAATATATATGCACATTACGGGAGGCTTCATTTGCACAGCCACTTAAGTTATAAACCTGGCAACTTTCAATGGGAAGCAAAGTTCACGTTTGTCATGAGTTTAATGCCAGCATGCATAGCAAGTTCCCATCACGTAACGTGGACATTAAATAAAAAAGACTAGCCTACGCTTCGCTTGCTTGGTTCGGACTATAGATGGGTTAACCATAATCCTACCTTTTGGTGCGCTCATTGAATTAAGATGGTGTCCAAATGGTAACATGTACAATAGCCACAGCAACACATACCATGGCACTGCAGCTTTTCATGAGTAATGCAGACTTTCACATGCACACAGACCTCAGCATTACGTGTGCATACCTAGCATTTCATATGCAGCATAGCTTTTCAGGCACAAACTGTAGCCTTTCACATGCATGCACACCAAAAATGCACATGTGCACACTCAGCCTTTCACATCCTTTCAGATGCATGACACAATAGCCTTTTGCATGCGCACATGAAAGCCCATCATGTTTAAGGCCATTGCAGTCTGAGTGGAATATACAGCTCCGCAAAGGTGGACAGAGAAGAAAGGGGAATTTGGACAATTGAATTAGGAAGCACGATGTTTGAGAAAAAAAATAGATAAAATAAGAGCCTCCGAAGTGGTGAGGGGAGATGGGCAAGAGAAAGCTATAGGGTTGGTGGATACATGAGAGGAAAGGGACCAAAAAAAGGGGAAGACCTTTTCAGGGTGCAAAAGTGAGCAAACAAATTATGAAATAGAAAAATGCTGGGGTACAGAGGTGGAAGCAATGACTATCGGAGAGAAAGGGCTAACTTGTTTAGTGCCATCCTGCATCCCTCCTATATTTACAGTGGAAGATATACAGGCTCCCACACAGTCACCATTACCTGCAGTTTGCATCAGCCAAAGTGCTCAATAAATGTGAACTTTGGGGTCAGCCTGCAGCTCTGCTTTCCTTTGTATAGGCCCTGTACTTTCCTGGAGCCTGGTACAAAGAATAATAAACATGCTCACCTTCTTTGAAATTACATCGCAGTTAGTGCGACATGATTTATAAAATGAAAAGCAATTGATCATTCTTGTCTAGTGAATTGCGATGCGGTACTGGTTATTTTATGCCTTATATCGGCCGAACAGGACCCACTGAAGTCGAGATCTTTGGCAAGTTCCTCGGTCAATTGCGTTGAGGCTTCAACGTCTGTTATTTCAGCTTGGGTTATTTGAAGACAAATTGGAGAAACCATCAATGTCGATTGTTTATTGGGTTGCCTTTTTATGCGGCTGTAGATTGTGTGAAGCGGTCACTGAGTAATTTAAAAGCATCTTCCTTATGATCAGTTTCTTCATCTTGTCGAGTTCTCAGATTGTAGCAGTGGTCCAAAAACACTTTGCTTGCTTCGCCGGTCACATTCAATTCATTTTCTGGCCTTTGGGCATAATTTTTTTTTTGATAAAACATTTTTATTGTATTTTGTGACATAACCAAAGCGCCCACCGAATCAGGGGCCAAGAACAACAAAACAAAAAAAGAGGGGGCAACAAATTAAAAGCACTCCAGTACAGCATCTTCAGTCACGTGTTTACATAGTATTATAGTTTCTCTCCTCGCAATGGGTCGCGGGCTACCCGTCCCACCCACTTTCTGTTCATGTGGAGGCCACCACTGCATCGGGACGTCAAGGTCCAGTTTCTTCCCATTTTCCCCATATATTCGGGCATCCTCTTGCGCCATAGACTCGGTGCTCCGTCATGGCACATGAGTCCATGTCGAGTATCCATTGTTTCAGTGTCGGAGGGTCAGGCACTCCCCATTTTTGCGCAATGTTGCATTTCCTTAGGGCCATCGCAGTGTTCAATAGCAGTTTTTCCCATTTATTAGATTCAGACATGTCCGGTACACCCAATATTAAGACCTTCGGATCTAGTTCAATATGATAAGTAAGAGCTCTGGACAATTCCGTACAGCATGCAGTCCAATAGTCACGGATCCGAGGGCATGTCCAGAGGATATGATAGAAGGTGCCTTCCTCCTCTCCACAGCGGAGACAGTTCGGACTCACTGCCCTCTTCCAGCCATATAAGAGAGTTTGAGGGTAGTACACCCTATGCAGGATTTTAAGTTGCACCAATCTAAGTCTGGAGGAGATGGCTGCCTCCCATGGGTGCATTAGGACCTGGATCCAGTCCTCGGGGTCTATTTTCCCCCACCTCCCTTTCCCATTTGGCTTTAATCCCAATAGCTCGGGGGTTTGCGAAGGAGGTGATAGCATTATAGAGAGTGGATGTACATTTGCTGGGGGTATACTCGGGTAGCATATTGCGTTCTATCGGAGTATAGTCAGGGACTGAATCACCTGGGGGGTATATGGGTTCGGAGGGCATGGATCAATTGCGTGAAGTGATATCACTCGGTGTTGGGCGGTTGGAATCTACCCTGCATGTCTTCAAATGAGGTTAGTTTCCCATCTTTTAGGATATCTTTAATTCTAAGGATTCCCGCTCTTACCCAGCGCGGCCATGGTTCAAGTTTCTCGATTTCCTTCAGATTGTTGTTGTGCCATAAGGGTTGTGCTGCTGTTATTTTATCCTCCCACCCAACAAACATGTGTGCCTGTCTCCAAATCGTAGTAGTGTGGCCCGTAATTGTGAGCGGTGGGGCATACCCGGAGATTGGTACAGCTCCTGCAGCAGGTCCGCACCCTGCATGGGTTCCACTTCTGCCCTAATGTGAGGTAGCGCCCGGTCCCCGTGGAGCAGGTCATTGACCACCGAGAGTTGTGAAGCCCAATAGTAAGTCTGGAGACGGGGTACGCCTATCCCACCCTCCCAGACTGACCTCTGCAAGGTACCTAGGGCAATGCGTGAGTGGCCTCCCCCCAGATGAGTTCCCTAAGGAGGGTTTCTATACGATTGAATTCAGGGGCAGCGATCGCAAGCGGGGCATTCTGCAAAACATAGAGGAATCTTGGTATTGATATCACTTTAAAGAGTGCGGCTCTCCCCATGAGGGTCAGAGGGAGGAGTCTCCAGTGGTGGAAGTCGTTGACCAACCTATCCATGATCGGCTGGAGGTTGTCTTGCATATTTAGTGAGGTCAAGTGTTACCCAGATCCCCAAATATTTAAAGCCCTGCCGTTCAAGCCGGTATGAACAATTACATTACGGATATCTTCCAATTAATTTTCAACCTACTGAATTCCCCGTAAGAGACGAGTATTTGAGTTACTAAGGGGCAACTCCGAACTGGATCAGCCAGTTATAATAGAAGATCGTCTTCATAAAGAGATATGCGGTCTTCATGCCCTTCGGGCCACTTAAATACCTTCCATGCCCCGCTTTGACGAAGCCACAGTGCCAACGGTTCAGTGGCGAGGGCGAAGAGGAGGGGGGAAAGGGGACAGCCCTGCTGCGTGCCTCTACCTAAGGGAAAGGCTCTGGAGGTCCATCCGTTCACTTTAACTTCTGCCTGGATGTTTGTATAAAGCAATTTTACCCAACCCAGGAAGCTTTCTCCAAATCCCATACAGGCCATGATTTCCCAAAGGCAATCCCAACGGACAGAATCAAATGCAATCTCAAAATCTATTGCCAGCAGTGCTAATGGGGTATCAAGGATGGGGGCCCATTCTAGCGCCAGGTGGAGTCGGCGTAGATTCATCGTGGTTCATTTATGAGGCATAAAGCCACACTGGTCTGGATGTATAATTGTATCCGCTACACGTTGCAGTCGGTTAGGCAAGAGCTTGGCCAGGACCTTGGCTTCGCCATTAATTAGCAAGATCGGCCTATAAGAGGCACATTGCTCTTGGGGTTTATCCAGCCTGGGGATGATCACTATGGTGGCTTTACATAGGTCGTCCGGGAGGGAGCCCTGCTCTAGTGTGGCCAGCAGCATCTGATGCAGGGGAGGTGCCACGTTATTACCTCCCACTTTCTGCAATATTTCTCTGGGGAATCCGTTTGGGCCCTGGGTCTTCCCTGGCTGCAGCTGTCCCAGGGCTTCGACCATCTCGGCATCAGAAAGATCGGAGTCCAGCATCTCGCGTTGCTGCGCCGGTAGAGTGGGGAATACCACTCCATCAAGGAGGGTCCGGTCCAGCGGTAGCTCCGGGGCATGGTATAGTTCAGCATTAAGTTGGGCGAAGCCTTCTGCTATTTCGGCGTCTGACCGACAGATCTCGCCCTGCGGGGCGATGATCTCACGGACCGAGCGCCGACCCTCATCCCTCCTCTCAGGCCAAGCCAGCAGCTTACCGGCTTTATCCCCCAGTTGTATATCCGGACTCTGGATTCCCAGTGGGCCTCTTTGGCGTTGTCCAACGTAAGGTTTCAGAGGCATTCACTGGCGCATTGAAGGGACATGTGGGTCTGTGGGGTAGGGTCTAGGGTATGCTCGTTCTCTCTGTGGGTTACCTCCTTCTCTGCCTCAGCTATCTTCTGGAGCCTCTCCTTTCTTTTGTTCGCTGTCCAAGAGATTATCTCTCCCCGCAGCACGGCCTTCTAGGCCTCCCACAACACCATCAGGTCGGTTTCATCGGAACCGTTAATCTCGAAGTACTCAGTTGAGACCTCCGTAAGGCGGTCCACCAAATCCTAGCTGCCTAAATAGCAAGTGTTCAATCGCCACGTTCTAGGAGGGGCCGCTCCCTGCAGCCACTTTTCCACCAGGAGAGGCGAATGGTCCGAAACCCCCCAGGGGAGCAAATCTGCCGAGAGCATATTAGACAGGTCCGTGTGTGGAACAAATAGGTAATCAAGCCTGGAAAGGGAGCCATGGGCCCCGGAGTGGAACGAATAGCCTCTGGTTCCCGGGTGCAGTTCCGCCATACATCACCAAGACCCAGGGCAGACACAAAGTTAAACAGCCTCGTGGGGAGGTTCGGGTTGCGTTGTCTAAGGTGTGAGCAATCTAGGGTGTTACACATGACGTCATTGAAATCGCCTCCCAGGAACAACTTGTCTGATTGGTGCCTCGAGTCTGCTTATTGACTGGACTACGCCGGTCCTCAAATAATAGTTGCTCCATGGTGAATTTGGCAAGCAGCATCTTTGGTTTCATTTGTTGTCTGTGTCTTCATACTACTTTTTTTCTTCTGGGCCTCTAGGAGATGGGTTGTAAAAACATGTTCAATGTAAATCCAACATACAGATGTTAGGCAGAAACCTGTGCAGTTCCCTTTGGGAACACTGCAAAAGATTTAGCACTACAGGTGTTAGCAGTAAACCCACTTGGTAGCAGTCCGTACCACACAGATTCACTGTGGTAGCTGTGGCTGAGCAGTCAGACTTCCCTCAAGAAGAGTTAGGAAGTATGTAAAGCATACACAATAGGCACTCCGATACAATAGCACAAGCAAACACTGACCAGAGCTTTGGTATCAAGGTATATAATTATTTATTTAAAAACACACTTGTTGAAACACTCCAGCATGATTATTGTAAAACACTTCAAATCACTGTTACTATTAATATATATACATACATCCCAGGTTCCCTATCAGACAAGTCTTAGTTAACACCACTTATTTCCAGACAGAGGTGAGCGCTTAACTAAAGATGGCACTCTGATAAGTTAACGAAAATGGGAGGGAAAAGGGAGAAATTTAGGTAAGCACGCAACACGAATACTTCAGGGCACTTAGCAAGGCAGAAAAGGCAAGTCTACTGGTGAGCCAGTTCAAAGGCCGGGCCCACTCTTGGAGAGAGCAGGGCACACATGCGTCCAAGATCACAGGTTAGACAGGCTTGAAAAGTCTTGTAAGTAGTTCAAAAGGATTGGGTTACGCTTCGAAAAGTTTAGTGAGTGTCCCAGGCTAACCCAGGTTCGAGAGGCGAGGGCTTAATCTACCTCGTACAATCGGTTGCAAGGGAAGCCGGGCGGAGCACAGTATCTTATGTGGAAAGGATCCTGCAGTTGTTCCTGGCAGTGGGTGCAAGTCGCTGCGTCGTCCAGGGGAAGAGAAGAACTGGCCGTGGATGAAAGATGAAGGTCAGTGCACTGCCAGGGAAGAAACCAGCCGCAGAGTTTTCTGGCAAAAGGGTACTACCCTTTGTTCGCGGTTGTGGTAAAACGTGGTATCCCGGTTGCCAGGGTGCTTGGCACAGGCAAGGCGGCCACGAGATGTTCCAGGAAGGCGAAAAAGGAGGACAGACTGCTTATCCCCACCAGTCGAAGGAAGAAGACTCTCCGGATTGGAGATCTCCTCTGTCGTTGGGAAGTGGTGAGACGGTTCAACAGGGCTCCACCGGTGGTGTCGTCGTTGCAGGTCGGCTCAGCTTCTCCCTCATCGGATTCTTAGGTCCTGTGGCGACTTCTGAAGATCCAGTCCCCAAGACCCTGCTTTTATGCAGCAAACCCCCATTCATCAGTCCTAGCTGTCACTCAAACATGCTGGCCAATCACACAAGAGTGCGACTTGAGTTGCCGAGGCCACTCAGTCCAGGGTGTGAAAAGACCCTCCCACACACCCTGTGGTACCCAGACAGAATGGCACCACTAAAAAAAAAAAGCATGTTGTGAAGACATCAGCCCAAACAATTGTTTGTTACCCTTGTTTTCTTGATATTCTGTGAAATCGCGTTCTTCACTGTACGACCACACCAGCAAGCTGGTCCGCCACCTCTGATCCATGTGCCCCTTCTAATTATGATTGATCACCATTGTGTTTATTAATGTTTTAAATTCGATTGAGCCCAAGATGCAGTATAGGCTGGTGGAGGAGGCTGCAATTTTGCTGATTGGTGGAACGGCAGGGGTAATGGGGGGTATAGTCTTAGGGCCTGTAATGGCCGTTTGCCTGGGGATGTGCTGGCCATTGAGCCATTCGATAACGTCCACTCGTGCAGTAAAATAGCCACGCCTCTGCATTTGACAAGATAGTCCATCTGTAACAAATTTCTACATACACAAGAGAAGCGAAAGCTGGTCTTAAGAGTCGTTCGGGGCATTGAAAGTGACTGATTGTACTGGCTTTAGTGGGTGATGGCCGGCGTAATATGAAGTGGATTAATGTTAATCTACCACAGTTCCCTCCATTGGATTATGGGGACAATCTTCCTCTTTTATAACATTTGACCACTTTAGAGAGTACTGCACATCTAATGTTACAGATCGTCAATGCAGACCTGATGAGGAAACCTGGCCCGTTTTTCTCTAAATCGCAAAGCCGTTATTTTCTTACGATTGCCCGAACCCCTTGGTACAGTGCCGTCAGTAGTGGAGCAAAACGAGCTTTAATTCTACACGCTAGCTCCAACTCACTTTGTATAGTTCGATTATCCAAGAGACCAGGAAAGCATAGAAAAAACGAGCCTGGTCTGAAGATATTTGGAACCAACTGCTAACCGCTATTGGCAGGGGGGATTTAGGGGTTTTCTGGGCAATCATGCGCTTATGCTGTGAGAATACCGGTAGTAATCAGCAGGGCTGTGTTCCTGAATCTGTGTGGGTCGATCATTTTATGGAACTATACAAGAATAGATCCTTTGTCCAGGATACACAAGGACCCCTGACCAGCACTCCATGCGTGATTGACCTCACTGATGCAGCCTTTGTCATCTCCTGTGAGGAAGTTAGCAGAGCTCTACAGAAGCAGAAATTAGGCAAGACAGCGGGCTGGTTAGGGTCCCTATTCATTTTTACCTGTTAGAACCTGGCATGTGTTCCATATTTGACTATGCTGTTTATCGCTGTTGTACAAACAAATGTTGTTCCCGTCTCTTGAGCGCAGGCAGAGATCGTGTTGATTTTTAAAAAGGGATCTACCAGGGAACTACCGTCGATATCTGTTTGACTAATATATGATAAAGATGTATTGACAAACCTGGATTATTGATACTAATCTTATGGTCAGGCAGGTTTCTGCAGTGCCCTAAGCACTGTGGATCAAAGCTTGAGGTTGTGCATAATATGTGACCAGTACGCCGTCTTAAGGATCATGAATGTGTATGCCATCTTTGTAGTCCTCCGTATGGCTTTTGATATTGGCATGGAGCCGGCTATGGGACATTTTATGAGGCTCAGCCCTAAACCCCCAATCATACAAATAAGCCCTCTATATCTTAGTCTTTCCCTGTTAAGGTGTGTAGACCCATTGCCCTTAAGTTCCAAGAATATCCAGTGATGAAAGAAAAAGTGTGGAAGGTTAGGCGTCCTTTTCCCAATCCGATCACTCTAGTACAGTGGTCTTCAAACGTTTGCTTACTGAGCCCTCCTCACCCCCTTTTTGAAGAAAAATACAGTTTCTGGCCCCACTCACCACCCACCTTAAGTTTTTCTGTTCTGTCGTCTGTCCTGGGCCACTTTTGGGCCGGCCAAGTCTCTCGATTTCCATGAATATCATTTTTAATCTGTTTGAAATCACTGGGACGATGTTTCAGTCAATCTAGGGCATTTTAACGGAATAAAGGGGGAAGGTGGTTCATCTGCATCTACTTCCGTGGCAGACGAGAGGTGCCTCCCCCTTTTTGTAAAATGTTTGTTTTATTTAATACCTTGTGTTGCCAAAGAGAGATCAAGCTCAGTGATTTTCCTATTAGGGGTGCCCCTCCTAGGAGCAACCCCGTGGGCTGGTGATAGCTCTTTCTCATTGTTGGGGAGAATTCTCTCTTTAGGCTGAATTTCCTAACCTAGTGAGTCCCCCAGCAGCTTTGCTGGATTTCTGGAGTTTGTTTTTCTCCTGCCAAAAGTGAGACTCTTTTTCTCCCACTCTTGGACATGATTTATGGTGTTCCTTTGACTGTTAATGTGTTTTATGGGCTATGGGGTCCTTTACTCCATAGGGTCTCATGTGTTTTACTATTGTTACACAGCACCCTCTGTGCAGTAACACAGGGGTGTCATAGTGGCACCCCACCATAGACTCCATACCCTAGGACTGACGACTTTACTAGTCCCAAATTATTAACAGAAACCAGTACAAACCATCCTATTGTGGACATACTGGTCGGGGCAATTCGATTGCCCCGAGGTCTGTTAGTCGAGGGGGCACATCTCCGTCCCCCCTGATCGAGTTTTGGCTGGTGGCAGTGGAAACTACTTTTTATATTCTAAAATGGCGTTTGTTCTCTTCTGTGACTTCTGTGACTCCAACCCAAGTCGAGCCCTTTGTTCCACTTTTTGGCGGGCTTCTCCACAGAAGCCTCCAAAAGTGGTGCCACTCTGTCTGGGTACCACGGGAGGTGTGGGAGGGGGTTTAGGCACCCTGGACTGAGTTACCTTGGTAACTCAAGTCGCACTCTCGTGTGATTGGCGCATGTTTGATTGACAGCTAGGCTGAGTGAATGGGGGTATGCTGCATAAAAACAGGGCTTTGGGGACTGGAACTTCAGAAGTCGCCACAGGACCTGAGAATTCGACAAGGGAGAAGCTGAGCCGACCTACCACGACAACACCACCGGCGGAACCGACTCACCACTTCCCGACGACAGAGATCTCCTGGCTGGAGAGGCTTCTTCCCCTGACTGGTGGGCACAACCATTTTACCTTCTTTTTTCGCACCCCAGACCGGTTTGTGGTCGAACTGCCCGTGCCAAGCACCCCGGCGGCCAGATAGCCACTCGCCACTGAACCACGAATCAACGGACCCCTCCTTGTACCTGAGAAACTCCATGGCTGGTTTCTTCCTTGGCAGTGCAACGGACCCTGTCTTCCTCCCTGACGAGATCCTCTCTTCCCCGGACGAAGCACCGACTTGCATCCGCTGCCAGGAACAACTGCCCCCGCTGGAGTATTCTCACCACTTTAAGGTACCGTGTCTGCCAGGCCTCCCTTTCTAAAGATTGCTACAAGGTAATAATAACCCCTTAAGCTTCTAGACTGGGCTGGCCGCCTTGACCCTCTAACTGGTCCCTTTCTTTGGTCCAGCTCCTTTTTGAACCATTACAAGACTTTTGTGCACTGCAACCGTGTGACCTTGGACACATTTCGTTTGATCCTCTTAAAGTGGATCCGGCCTATTGAACTCTAACTTCACGGTTTTACTTTGCCTTCCTCTCTTGTTATGCTCTTGTAAAAGTGTTGGGATCTGTTTAAACTTATTCTCTGCTTTTCTCTCCCTTTTAAAAACAAACTATTAGAGTGCCATCTACGTTAAGCGCTCACCACTGTCTGAAAATAAGTGGGGCTTTACTTAAGACGTGTCTAATATTCTTTTAAGGGAGTGTATATCTGTTAGTGACTGTGTCTTTGAATTGCTTACTATTAGTGCCTGTGTGTTTTTCTAGATGTGGTTTTAAATAAATATATCTCTTTTACACCGAGCCCTGGTCAGTGTTTACTTGTTCTACTGTGTTCTCTTGACCTATTGTGAATACTAAGTATACTGCCTAACTCTTCTTGAGGGAAGTCTGACTGCTCAGCCACAGATACCAAGTGAATCTGTGTGGTACAGACTGCTACCAAGTGGGTTTACTGCCAAACACCTGTAGTCTTAAATCTTTTGCAGTGGTCCCAGAGGGAACTGCACAGGTTTCTGCCTGTAGGTTCCCTTCCGCTACTGCAACATCGATTTGTTCAACCTTACAGGAAATGTGGTGTTTTACAGGTGTCTCCATCCACAGTGCTATCCTCACTTTCCGTAATGTTATATTCAAAAGATAAGTCAGGTCTTCCATGTCACCTTCAGCATTGGTATGATCTATCCGCGTCTCAGTTGGGGTTGAAGGACCGCCCGTGTTTCGCTTGTTCGGGAGGGCTTTTATCCAGACCTTTAGCTTGCATCAGCAGACCACTTGTATTTGGAACCATGATGTTTCTAATTGCCCGTTATCGAATACCTGCACTTTTAATCTGTCCTCTTTTACAGGGTGGTTTAGCTGTTTTGTGTTACTGTTTGGGGTGAATGTCCCTTGTTTGCCTCCGGGCCTAATTTAGAGAAGATGTCATATTTCTTCAAGGGGTCACGTGAACACATAACCTTATTACTCACAGCCATCACCAGTTCATTGTTATTAGAGACAGATAATGGAAGGACCAGTGTATCCTTATGTGCGCAGTCCCCACCTGAGTCACTAGTTCATTGGCAGTTCAGCTTCTCACCCTGTTTGTGCGTCTGTGGACAATTTCCCTTTCTTTTCTTGGGTGTTTTGGATCATTGCTGCTTTAGTACTTGATTGCTCCTTCGCCAGTGTAGTGGGATCAGAGAGGCAACCAGTTACCACATCTGCCTCCTTTACCGCATCGCGCAACTTTTCCAAGTCGGCCTGTCTCTTTAATTCATCTTGGATAATCGGGTCTGTGATGCTATGAAGAATCTCTGATGTTTTCTTTGTTTTTATCTAAATTGGATTGTATTGCAGTTACAAAACCTTCTAAAATCACCATCTTGGAATTGATCATCTCTAGAATCATTGAATGGTCCCTGATTTGATGGTTTAGGGACACATGCAATTTCATATATGGCAGAAGTGTTAGAGTAAGAGTCGCTGTTAAGTTAGTATCTACCTGCACCTTAGTCGATGCCTGGTCCTCCATTTGTGCTGCTGCCATCTCCATTAGAAGATCTTAATCGGTTAAGGGTTTTTCCTCGATGATCGACGAGAGACGGAATCGTTGGATTTTGCAGATTTCCATTTCTTTGGGCACATCGAGCTTGCTGGTTGCTCTTGTTGTGGGCTCTTATCATATGATCCTCTGTCCACAATTATCATGGCCCTCCCGACATGAGAGAAGTTCCATTTTATCTCCTTACTGTTGATGTTAGTAACGGTATCCAAACCTCTTTCGGTGGTCTTCCCGTTGACCTAGCAGTTGCGTCTCGTCTCTCAATCATGTCTTCTGAAGGACTCTATAGTATAATCGGGCCTTCAGTAAAATAACCTTTGTTTTGAGACCAAGGAGGCTGGAGTGAGGCATGGAGACTTCCAGATTGATTTCATGGGGGGGTTGATTTGTCTTTTTAGTGGACCAGTCATTGTGTGGTTTACCAAACCTATAGATCGTGTGAGGTTTAGTGTGGGAGGGCTGCGTGCCTCCCCCTAATGATTGAAAGGTTTTCTGCCCTCCAAACCCCTTCCCTCCACGTCTTCTCTGCACCTGGACTTGCCCCTGCACCCTTTTCAGGGTTACAGAGGCAGTTGGCTCCTCGTTCCTCAAGAGGATTCGAGCTGCGGGCGAGTTGAGATTGCTTTCCAACTGCATTATATTGTCAGCGGAGGTGGCAGAAAGTCATATTTCCACAACTATAGGTAAATTAGGAATCGCTGCCTCCATTACGTGCAACGACCATCCAGTCGACAGTGCTCCCTCAATTGTGCAGTCCAAGCCTATAAGCTTCTGATTTGTATCAGCCTCCCCGTCACCGAATGATGTAATATGTATGTCCGCTCCCTCTGCTGATAGGATTTCCCCAATGCTTACATCAGTTTTTGCCCTAGTTGTAGCCAAGGCTTCTCGGCGTCCTCGGTTCACGTAGCACAAATGAGGGTTCCAGACGGCAGACGGAGGCAACAATTGAAACCCCTTCCTAACGGTAAAATTATACCAGGTTGTTTAGATATCCTGTGTAAGTATACGCTTCTGTCCCGACCCCAGCATCGGATTCAAATGCAGCTAGAATCAAATGAACAACTCCAACAGTCTTCCAGCTGCGTGACTTTCCCCAACAGCGTGTGTAACAATAGACCAGAAACCAGCTTCCTAGATGGCTCCTCACGCCAACGCCTGTTAGTGGTGACCTGATGGCGACCTGGGGCTTCTGAACACGTTCACCAGCATGGACTGATACAGACCTTGTACAAGGCGGCCGCCGGAAGAGTAACTTCTCTCTTTCTGTAGTGTTCTTTAATTTTACTGATTTAACTGCAGTAACTGCTCCCACTTAGCCAGCCAATTCTCGGCCGCTTTGAGGAGCAGCTGAAGATAAGTATAAGTATGGGAGGTGGGGAGTGGAGCACGTCTGGTCAACACAGCGTCCCCCTTGCTTTTTTCCCCTCTTAAAGTGATAGCGTTCTTTTTGCCAGGTCTCGCTGTAGTAAACGGAATACAATGGACGCAGTCAGTTTCACCAAATGAAGCAGAGCGTTATCCTGCAGTAACTTCTCCCACTTAGCCAGCCACTTCCTCTTTAAAACGCAATATTGTAATGGTGATCCAAATAACTGTTATTAATGACCTCACATGACTCTATGTGCTGGAATATGTATAACCTCCGTACCAGTTGTTGCACTTGGCAATAATGTCATGGGTGTTAGTGATGGACAGGAGAAAGTTGCTGAGAGCAGTGTCAGTGGCAGAGGTTTGAGTTGGGGGTGGGCAAGCAGAGGATAAACGTGGAAGTGAAGGCAGCAGCTGACACTCGTTTCATCGAGCGGATGTTAGGGCTTTTGGAAGTGCGGAAACAGGGCCACAGGTACCCAGGTGGGAGGAGAGAAGAGTGGTTTGACCAAGAGACAGGGGTTACCAGAGGAGATGTGAGTGGTCGGTCAGAGTGGGTGAGGACATGCAGAGTGGGTTAGACCAGAAGGGAGAATGGAGAGGGATGGAGAGGTGCAGAGGTCAATTAAGAGTGGATGCTGTGCCAGGGGAGTCCAATTGGATGTTAGTCACCTTAGAGAAGCAGATTGAAAGTAAGGAGGAACAGAAATCAGCCCATACAGGGAGGTAGTGACTGAGGCCGGTAAATGGTAGCAATGGTCGGGTTAGAGGAGGGAGAGATTACCAACTTGCATACCAGGCTCTCAAGAGTAGAGCTGAATGGGTAAGATGGAAAAAGGATCCCACTCAAGGAAGATTATGGCAATCCTACCGCGGCTTGGAAATCTTAAAGCCATCGCGTAGGCGGGAATCAAATGCAGTGACTGAGCTGGCATTGAACCATGTCTCAGTAAGAGCGAATGTCCAAGTCATTGTCTTCTAGGAGTCCATGTCAGCAGAGTATTTGTTGGCTGAGCGGACAGGTCACCAGTTGGAGACAGTCTCTGCCTTTGAAGGTTTTCTGAAGTGGATCACATGTGTGTGATACTTCAGGCAGGTGGAACCCGGCAGAGAGAGTGGTAGGGGGAGAGGCAGGAAAAGGAAGAAAGTTAATGAGGGATAGCTGGATCCGGTCAAAGATAAGGAGATTGACCTGAGGACCCTGAACCAGGATAGTGCCAGTGTGGTATACATTTGCGATGCAGCGTGATGAGAAGAAGCCCGCCAAGAGGGCTTCCCACTTGGTGTTGGTGCCACAATTAATAGGAAAGGATGTGAAAGTGGGGAGAGTAGAGATGAGAAGTCCATAGGTCTGGAGAGGGGACGGAGAAGAGAATTTCAGTGAAGATCTCTCTGGAAGATGCACTAACGTAGGTGTCTGCGATTGGAAGGCCAGGATTTTCACCCAACGTGTCTTTTTGTGTGTGCACTTAACATCCAGATTTCATGAGCGAGAGAGGATAGGTGATAGTGTAGCAGTTAGAGTAGATTAGAGAGATGGTGAGTGGCATAGGATAGATGAGAGAAGGGGGGGGGGAGTTAGGTTTGGGGCACTGCACTCTTGGCTCATGCTATTAGGCGGCCTAGTAGCTAAGGGGGGTGGGCATAAATACAAATGCTGAGCAATAGCTGGGGTGCAGGATTCAATTTTAAAAAGGATCACAATTCACAAAATGAATGCAATATGTTAAGCACCTTCACAATGCAGTGCACAGAATGGATGCACAATGTTAAGCACACCCACCTAGATTCGATTTAAAAAAAAGATTGCAATGCACAAAATGGATGCAAGATGTTAAGCACAATCACAGTGCAGTGCACAGTGCAGTGCACACAGGTACGCGAGAGGAAAGGGAGAATCGCAACTAGAATGAATTTGCCACTTGTAGAACACAGAGTGCAGTGAAAAAAAGAGGTGTTCAAGGGAGAAAGGCAGAATAGGCTTGGCACATTATGATTCACTTTGCGCAGGAGGAAGGGTGGGGCAAATAATTGTTTGCCAGGGGGACACTCCACTTCCCTTATCCTCTGCTTGTGTGTTTAATTTGCACTGCAAGTTCCACAATTCCTTTCTTCTTGTACAACGTAACAGTGCCTTTAAATCACTTCCCTTCATCAACAAACATCTTCTGGCTACTTTGTTTCCTCCCGCGATCTTTCTATGCATCTGAGTAAGAGAATGCCGGAACCCTGGTCACATTGTATCCATTGTGCTCTGCTTTCCAAAATGTCGGTTTCATTTTCAAACGTACGGAGCTCCACTAGCAGGCATTCTCCTTTTAACTCCACCGCACTTGATGCATTGTGTTTACTCTTCTGTTTGAAAGCTTTTCAGATTTCTGGACTCACCGGCTCTTATCTGAAGCTTTCTTAACACAGCGTGTTGCTGTAACAACGCTGCAGGGGCTGCCCGGCTGCTCCGAGACACTTCTCTCAGTGCCTTGCAGACTGGTATGGTTATTGTGCTGTGTGCGGCTGTAAATCGTCCCTTTGTTGTACTGCAGCGCCTCGCCTCAGATCTCGCAGCATACCAGTGGCCTCTGCGTGGTCGCAGGCCTGTACTGAGCAAAGGCCCACATCTCTGTCAACAGGGCTCCTCGTGCATCCAAAGTCGGGTGGATTCCCCGCCGCGTTGATCCGCCATATAGCTCTTCAGATGGGTACATTGTGAAGAAAAGACTGAGGATGATCTGAAGGATGCTGTCTTGTGCTGATTTGGTTGACCTGACTTTAAGGTTTATGGAAAGAAAAGGGGAACAGAGGAAGGAGGTGACTGCTTGCATAAGGTTAGATAAGGTATGTAAAAACCGAACGAGTGAGGGAGAACCTATCCAGATTGGAAGTATTCCTGGACCTCCTAGTCCAGAGGAAAAGGATTAAAGGAGAAGGAATAAGCAATGCTTCACTGTCCTAAGGCGGGGGGCGATGCCATGTCCTTCAGGAAAAGTTTGGAGTCCGTGTAGTGTAGGGATGGGGAGTGTCGGGAGTAAGGGTACTCGCCCCTACATATATCCCTAATGTGCCTCTTTTAGTAGAGTACATATCTCTGTATCAGTCACTTTAGTCTTTGAGGACGTCATCGTCACTGCTTCAGCAATGATTGATTCTGGGGTTACAGGTAATTTTACTGCTGTAGAATATGTGCAAGCCTTGGTATCATTACAACCCAAGAAGCTCATTGAACCTGTGCAATCCACGGACTAATAAGTGAGCATGATTCCCTAATCGTGAAGAAAACATATTGCTTGGTTTAATTGCAGCACCCCAGTTTACGATAATACTAGGAATGTCCTGGTTAGTGGAGTGCAATCCCACTATAGAGTTCTTGTTGGGTCCATCAGCGGTCTGCTCTTCCCCCCCCCCCCCTCTCACCCCACCACCCCCTTATTTTTAATATTTATGTTCAACCTCTATTTCATCAGCTTGACAAAGCCTCTATTGGCTTCTGGTCGGGCCCGGATTAAATTTAAATTGTGTATTATTTATTAAGCACTTCAGGGCAGAGGGTGCCTGGCTTTACAGGTGACAATTACTCCGTATTGGCCAAATTGCCCGTTATCTTCGGCCTCCCAATGTCTTTTTGAAATTTCCATCCTATCGGCTGGAAAGAGTTTTTTTTTTTTTTTTTCTGTAGCTGGACCAAAACTATGGAACTCTCTCCCTCTATATCTGCCAAAGATCCGAGACTTTGGTATTTTCAATAATAAAACACCCAAAGATGTTAGAGCGCTCAGTTTAATAAAAATTCAAAGTTTGACATGAAAACCTAATGGATTTTATTTGTTCATCTGAATCTCAATAGCCCATTCATTCAAACTATTTAAAGGTGGGTGACCACTCGTAGCTTGCACAATAGAATGCCTGATTTACTAAGAGGGAATATACACAACATGGTAGTATTGTAGGTTCCTTTCTTACCAATAAGCACAAATACAATTTGCCACAGATGTTGTTGCATCATTCGATAGATTCACTATACACAGGTGGACTTTGACCAATTAAATGGTGTTTCTTCAAATTTACAACATGTGTGGATGCCTAGAGGTAGCCTGAAGTGTGCGAAACATTGGCATGTGCGCCAATGACTTTATGTTGGGTCTAGGTCATTTTGCTTAGTGTTAGAGGGTGTAGAAATTCAGATGTTCAGGGTTGCCGGATTACGCGATATGTTGACCCCTAAGTATCTAGTCTGATCCATGTGCCTTTGGAACCCCCAACTCATCTGCAAATTGAACTACACCTTCCGTCATTGGGAAGAGGACGGATTGTCCGATTTATTTTAAGCCCCAACACCTCCTCGAATGTAAGTAAATCCCGCCTTATTGGATTAAGGTTGTGCTCAGGGTTAGATACAAATATCCCCATGTCGATATTCAAGGATTTCACCACCCTGTGTTTGCATAGTTGGATTCCCATGTGTAGGTGACTTTCCCTGATCGCATCTGCCAACGGTTCTTTCGCCAATGCGAATAGCAGTGGTGACGGGGTGGGGGGGTGCAACCCTGTCAGGTGCCTCTCTAGCCTGATATCAGGGGTTAGTTGACCATTCACTCTGACCTTAGGTAATTGGTACAATAGCGACACCATTGAGGTGAATTGCTCCCCCCGCCCATCTTCCAGAGCACAGTGAATAGGAAGGGCCATGTCAAATGCCTTTGTGATATTATAAGTTCAAACTGTTGTACCACAGCCAGTAGACCGAATATTCTACAGAGACCATGGAATGTGCAGCGACCAGGTATGAACACTGACTGATCTGCTTTCACCATCCTCTACATCAATGGTGCCAGTCTGGATGCCAGCACCTTGACTAGGATTTGTTGGTCTAAGTTAATGAGGTATATGGGTCAATCGGTCTTTCAGGGCCTTGTCCGGTTTAAGTAGCATCACTACCACTGCATCTCGTAGGGATGCTGGCAGTTAACCGTCCTTTAGGCTTTGGTTAAACATTTGTAACAGGTAGGGCCCCAGTTTCCCGGCGTACTGCTTATAAAACTCTGCTGTAAACCCATCCAGCCCAGGGGATTTCCCGGATGGCTGAAATCTAATAGCCCCTAGCACTTCCTCTAATAACTGTGGACGACCAGCCACTCTCGCTCCTCATCTGGACACCAGTACAAGGCCACTCGCTGCAGATAATCCTCCATCACCCTTTGGGAGGCCTGTGTCTGGAAGGAGTATAGCCACCTGTAAATTTGACAACATTCTTGAACTATCTCCAGGTCCGCGAACCTCTCCATCCCTTGTGCATCCTTAATGGTTAACATTTGGTTTGTGGCATTGTCTATTCTTGCAACTCTGGCCAATAGCCTCCCATTTCTCTGTCCTTCCTCCATATTGCCACACTGTGGTTTTCCCCATTAGAAATATGACCTCTCAATGTGCTAGTTTGTTAAACAGGTGCATTTGTTTATTGATCTCAGCCTGCTCTGGCGGCATTGGTACGGGTGTTCCCGTTTGTAATTGCTGAATGCGATCTTCAGCATCGGTTATTTCCCTTCTGATCTGTTTCATTACCCCATATTCTCACGAGATGCATTCATCTCTAACCACACATTTAAATCTCTCCCATAGGATCGCGGCTGATTCCTCTGATCCTTCATTTATTTCAAAGAATGTATCTATTACCCCGTCCAGACCCTCCCAGAACACCATGTCCATCAGCCTCTCACTTTTGAAGTCCCAGGGGGGTCCTTCCCATTCCTCGAGACGATGGTTCTATAGACAATAGCATTGGGGCATGGTCTGACGGTGTACGTGCCAGGATAGATGCCTCCGTTACTGATCCTCTAAGTGTTTGAGAGATCAGGCAGTAGTCCAGCTGGGAGGCCGAGTTGTGTACGGAGGAGTGGAATGTCCTAATGCTCCAAACGATGCAATTTCCCACCCAGAGCACGTCCTGGAGTTTGCTGGTCATCTTAGGCGTTGGGTGATGAGCGCCCACTGTGCAGTCCTTGCTCTGCTCCATGACTGCCCAGATCACCTACCCGGGTATCATCAGCTGCCCTATTTGACGGTCAATACATTCTAATGTTTCCGTTGTGTCTTGGTTGGGACCATAATAGTTGATCCGAGTATATAGTCAATGGCAGATCAAACACCCCCCCCCTTATTGGCCTCCAAAGACTACTTGGTGAGCTCGAGTCCTAAGCATTGGAGAACAGTCTAAGGATTAACACAGCTAAATCTAGCATCTTAAAAATCCAGAATACCAAAGTGAAAAATAGACATTCAAGCTTTACATGGTCTATCAGTACAATCTCACGTGCGATCATACATGGATAGAACATCAATGATAATAAATCTGAGCACCCAACAAAGCTGAGATGAAATACACATTTCAATCCCTATGCTTCATCATACATATGGTACATTTTCCTGTCTCCATCTGCTGACCTGTTAGAAGCAAAAAATAATTCCTGCATAAACATATGGCGCCCAATCCAAATTCCCGGAGAATCCGCTGAACTGGGTTTACCTAGGTTTGTTCTAGAAAACCATACTACCATTGCCTAAAAGCTTTCCAATCCCTGTCGTTCGCTATGAGTTAGGACAGATCTCACTAAGGGTGGTTGTATGCTGGAATCCATTACTACTTGATAGGAAGGGCGTGCACTGTTGTACATTTCATTGCATACACCATTGTAAACAAACTGAAAATTCTGTTCATACCTGGAAGGAAGATTGCGTCGTCAATTTGGAGAAAGCTGATATTGATAAAACCACAATATCGAACCCTGAGCATGGAAAGCGAGTTCTGGTACAATGACTGGGTTAACAGAGGAAAAATGTAATCAATACAACATTTTTAATCTGGTATCTTCACTCCAAAAATGTTCAATCAAACCCCTAAATACTTACAAAGATTTCTTGACCAAACATATTGCATGGAAATAATGAGACTTTGATTTAATCTATGGCCCACAAGAGTGCTAATAGCAACGAGCTCTAAAGGGCGTGAGCGTGCAACTACTTGTAGATTTTGCAACCTAGAGACCCAACCTGAAACTGGTGCACTGCACCGTGCTATCCATATTAAAGAAAGAAGCTTTCTATGAATTTCTTTGTGACTGTCACACCCTAGTGCACTGTGGTCCATGACTGTGAATGCACAACATATCTCTTTAAGCATTGCCACAATTAACTTCCCTCAACGACTAAGCTTGTGACACTGATGCACAGTATGATGTACAGATGTCCAGCATGAACTAAAGAACAAATGATTTTGTCACACTATGTATATAGCAAAACCTAACTTTAATTTTTCAATTCATAATGAAAATGTTGCTAATCATCTTGGGGTAATAAATTGTACTATATGAACAAGCATGCTCTTCCATAACAAGAAAACAATGAAAATGCACTCGAGAATGTGTTTTTAACAATGTTCAATATGATCTGTATTTATATCCGTTTCATTATTTGAAAAGTTATAACAACTACTAAAATAAATAAAAATAAGATTGTCTGCCCTGTATGGTGACCTCTACCACCGGGCCCCTTACCTCCTGGTTCTTGATCACTGTGGTCAGACAGAACCCAACAGAATTATGCATTAGGACACACACCGCCCGAGAATAAGATGAGTACAAGGAGAAATGGTGGTGGCATGCCCAGCCGTTCCCAAATCCTGCTTCTTTGTTTGGTGTGAAATATGTCTCTTGCAGAAACGCTACCACCACTTGATGTCTTTGCATATAAAGTAGCACCCTACGGCATTTAGATGGGCAGTTCAAAACCCTCAAGATCCATGTAATTTTTCTAAGTGCCCCAGGTATTGCATGTCCATATCAATATTTCAACCATGAATTGTACAGTTTGCATTGCGTTGCACAACGTAATACTCCTTGAGTTTATAGTATACAATATTAACTGACATCTTTGTTTCCCTAACCCCATAAGTTTTGGGATGAACCCTTATCCAAGCAGTCTATTCTCTCCTGGTCTCCCCTCTTCTGAGTCAAGGATCGTCTGGTTGGGCTGTAGCCCGACCGTGTGTCATTTACAGAGGCTGTCCAGAATGTGAACCAAATGCAAGCAACGCTGAACTCCACCTCTCCTGCTCCCCCGCCCCCACTGACAACCCCAACCTGTCGGTAATCTGATCTCCACCCCCAGCTGACAAACCCAACTAATCAGCATCACCATTTCTCCCCTCAACGGGTGCTTCCGCTTGAGGGGCAGCTATAACTTTAGTTTTCACCTATTATCAGAGTTCTGTCCTCTACCCCGTGCCACCCGGTCGCGAGTAAGGACAGGTTATACTGGATGCAGTGTCATCCATTGTTATCCATTCTCCTATCCCGCCCCCACACCCCCCCGGGCCTGGGGGTTCCATTGTAGAGTTTTTCAAGGAACATGTTGGCTTCTTCCCGGGTGTGGAAAAAATAATGTGCGCTCTTCATGGGCTATTAATTTGTCCAGAAACATCATAGCAGAGCGTATGCCTCTCTCCGGCAGTTTTTTTTTTATTTTTTATTTTTATTATTTTGCACATCCATGTAGATTCTTCAAGATGCTTGCACCTTATCAGAGAAGTCTGGGAAGATTTTGATGGTGTCCCCTTGGTATGTCACGGTTCCCTTCTCCCTTGCTTTGCGAGGAGCTAGATCTTTATCCTGGTAGTGCACCATCTGGGCTATGATTGGGCATGGAGAGTCCCCTGGTATTGGTTTCTTCCCACTTGGAATATGGTGGGCTCTTTCCACTATAAATGCCGCTGAGAATCCGTCTCCTCCCAATGCTTCTCTTGTGACTAGTGGTTCCATGAATCTTGGCTCCACCGTTTCAGGTTCTCCTGTTATTCGTAGATTGTTCCTCCTGGATCTGGATTCAAGAGCCTCCTGTTTTTTGGCAAGTTCTTTAATTGCCTGTCTCACCCGTGTCATTTCTCTAGATGGCAGTGCTGATTCATCCTCTACTGTAGAGAATTCACCCTTCAGCTTTGTCCAATCTCACTCTCTCTCTCTCTCTCCATGCTTGTCAAGATGGACCTGCATGTGGTCCGCCTTGCATGTTAGTTTCCATCTTCCCATCAAGAGGTTGTATGCTGTTTTGCAGCT
Source organism: Ambystoma mexicanum (assembly GCF_040938575.1). Classification (NCBI taxonomy): domain Eukaryota; kingdom Metazoa; phylum Chordata; class Amphibia; order Caudata; family Ambystomatidae; genus Ambystoma; species Ambystoma mexicanum. The sequence continues at coordinate 1,185,953 of NW_027182446.1, forward strand.
CATTGAACATCTCCTTGATGTCACGGAACGCGACTGAAGTATCGTGGGTCATAGGTTGAGTACTTCAGTCCTGTAAGTCTTCCATGGTCTTATGGTTTTTCGCTAGGGTGGGGGTGTTGATTTGAAACTTTGATTGTTGTAGCCCCCCCCCCCCCAACCCTCCTTTGTTCGCTTTTGACATCTTGCCGGGCATCCGGGATCTGGCAGTTTCCCCTCTGTAGTCTTTTTGGTTCAGCCTCTGGGACAATTTCCAAATATGGGTGCAGCTGTCCAGCCCAATGTCTATATTACATGCTGCTTGATCCGAAGCCCCCGCCCCGCTGCTGAAGTGTTGGTATTACTGGTTTCAACTGCTCAGTCTGTGACCCTCCCTCCAGCGGTTTTTGAGTACCACAGTCTGGTGTGCTCTTATCGCCTTCCCACCTCTGATCACTATGACATCTTACTGCTCAGACACTTGGTGCATTGGGCCACAGAGAGGTGAGCAGCACATTGTCACACATGGGATGTGTCAATACAGCTCCGATATATCACCTTTTGGGGGGCAAGGATTAGTATTCATGATCAGTTTCTCATCCTTCAGTCCCTAGTGGGATTGGCAGGTTCTGCGTTCTCAAAGCACACCAGGGGCCCTCCACTTCACTCCTCACTTGGATATTTTACAAGGTAGAGGTGCTCTGCCTCCCAAGCAGATTCTGGTTGGTTCATCTTGTAGCCAGTGGCTAGTCTCACAGGTCAATACTGCTCCGATGCGTTTCCTGGTCGGGGGGGGTTTAGCATCCATGATCTGCACCCCTTCTCCTGTCCCCATTGTAATCGGCGTGTCACACATTCTCAATGCACACCAGGGTCAGTGACTCTCCACCTTGAATGGGCTAGAGGCGCTGCACCTCCCGATCATTTCCAGCAATTTCCCCTTGCAGCCCATGTTCAGTCCCTGTAGTGCAGGGTTGTGGGGGGGTCCTCGGCTCCCCCAGTGCAGCCTGTTGCTGTGGTTGTGCTCCTAGGTTTGCTGGCAGATCTCGCTTGCGCCCTTCCCTCAACAAATCTAATAAGCCCCTGGCCAGGCTGCACAGCTTGGCCCGCTCTCTCCATCGTGTTTGTGCTTTGATTATCCCTGCGGGGTCAAGGGACTTACCTTGCTCTTCCGGCGCTTCTCGCACGATCAGGTTGGTGGCTGCTCATGGCGCACAATCTCTCCTTGGCCGCACCTACCAATCCCGTCTGGGTTGGCACCACTCCAAGTGGTTGTATCCTCCGCCCCGGGGAAGGCGGCATGCCCCCCACACGGTGGTCGCTTGGTTCCTCAGGGGTCACTTTGCGGCTCGCACTCCGTGGCGAGCCATCGCCTCGCTCGTTGTTCCCGCTATTTGCACTCTGCCGCTCACCGGCTTGTGTCCCTTATGAGTCTCCATCCACTTCGGGAGAGTCACACGGCTCAGCGCCGAGGTCGCAAAGTGGAGTCACTAGTTGCTCCTTTTCCCGGGGTCCAATGGTCACCAGATTTTACTCAATTGTCGGGAAGACCTTTGCATTGCCTGACACCGCCTTAGAATGGGTCACTTTGCCAGTAGGTCAACAGGATCTTGTCCGGATTATAAGAGGTACCGGGAGCTCATCTTGGCTGGGCTTTCTAGCGCCCCCTCACGCCCTCCAATTTCTAATCCTACTCCCGGCTGGGACCTCAGTGTCGTACTCGCAAGGCTCGTGGTGAAGGGGGCGGGGGTGGGCCTTTGGCCTAGGCACAAAGCCAGCCTTAACCACCTTAAATACAAGACAGCCTTCCTTCCTCATAGCTGTTACTCTATCAGAAGGGTTAGCAAACTACAAGCTCTGCCAGTACAAGATCCATTCCTAGTCCTACACAAAGACAAGGTAATGCTACGCACAAACCCTAGCTTCTCACATATATCAAAATTGCATGTCCATCAAACGATGGAGCTTCCTGCATTTTCAAAGTCAATCAGGAAGAAAGATCGGTTCTTTGTATCAGTAGCCGCTGGAAGAGAAGTGGACCCTATCTCTGAAGCGGCAATTTCTAAATGGATTGTCAACTTCATCCAACTCTGTTAAACTCTTGCCAAGAGAACATTGCCCTTTAAACCCAGAGCACACGCCACTCGAGGCACCGGGGCAACTTGAGCCTTCATAGCAGACGTTCCTCTAGATGCCATTTGCAAGTCTGCCACTTGAAGTTCAGTACACACCTTCACCAAACACTAGTGTCTGGACAGTCTTGTGGTGACACACAGGTGGGACAAGCGGTGCTGAAACATCTCTTTTTGCAGCGCTGCCTTCTAATAACCCACCTCCTTCTAGTAGTGCTTGCTAATCTACGCAAAGCATGTGATTCTAAGCAGATCTACAAGCCTCAGAAAGGATACAGAGTAATCATGGATCTGCTTAGATACACATGCACCCGCCCTTCCCTCTTGGAGTAGAAGGAGCATGGGTATTAGAACCATGGATCTGTCACAACTCATGGTTCTTCTTACACTTCATGCTTACACTTCCCTCTTGTCAGGAACAATCTGAGGGACTTCGACGCGTGAGGGAATCGTGGTACAAGGGATGGTATTAGTCACGCCCTGCCGAAAACGTTTGTGCATTACTCCAGCTTCTGCTAGATGTCAGCCTATGGAAAGCATGTGCATCTAAGCAGATACAAGCATCAGAAATACAATTATGGCGAGTAATGTTTCCCATATATATTTATTTTCACCTATTCGGCCACTGGTGTTCTCCTCCTACCAGGTTCATTGCTCAGGGATGCAGTTTTTACTTGCAGCTCACAGCCAGAGCAGGTGTTGTCTTTCAGTGTTGATTCTGCTACAAGGACATCTGGCCGTTGTAATTCTCAGGCTTGCAAGGAACCCGCTAACATCCAGACCCACAGTGGGGGTTGGGAGGGTGGGGGCAGTAGCCCACAGTCTGGCACTCCAAAGCAAGGCATTTTGCCTTGGTGCAGCATCCTATAGGACTCTGACACTTACACCCTTGTCTTTGGAGGTGGTGCCCCAGGTCGAGTCTCCACTAGAGTGCATCACCTCAACCCCTCCACCCCACCCCGCTATCCCACTAGAGGCACCCACACAGCCCCTGTTACCACTAACCTGCACACCTCCTGGTCCACATCCAGTCCTATAAATATTTGTTTTAATTGCAGACATGTGTAGTAACTTTTTAAGAGTAGCATGAATTGCGCAAAGCTTGGTCCCTGTAAAAAAAAAAGAAAAGGTATCCGCACCCAGAAGGCAGCTCGGTGGGCTAATAGAAATATATATACTCTTTCCTGGGGGCGTAGAGCTGAAATGCTGCACTTTGGGCTTCCTGACTTGGGTTTGAGCGCCGTTACCAGGTCTTCCTTCACCCAAATGTGGTAATGCTGAATTGAAAATAGTTCAGATCAATGACGGGCAAGAACCATCTTGTCTACCTGAAGTTGACAATTAACATGCCTACTGCAACACAGTACTACATACTGTGAAGATTCACAGGTTCTCGTCAGTTCTTCCCAGAGGGGAGCCCTTCCCTGTGAGGTTAGAGAGTTGTGGCCGCCACCTAATAGTCCCTATGTGGGATTAAGGACTAACTCCCTCAACCGGTTTACCCAGAATTTAGGATCTTTTGAATGAAACTCAACCTGAGAATACTATTGGTTGTTATTGTAATATCTCTTCACCTAGATTTTATATAACTGAGATGAGGAAGAGCCAAGAAAACATGCAGAGTAATAACAGGTTGACTGGCAATGGTACAGTAACGAGTTGGCCCAGGGAGGCATGTAGATTGCATCAAAGGCACTAAAGAAAGACTTTGACGTTAAGCTGTGGAGAACTCAGCTACACGCCATAAAAACTGATCAAGGACTTGAAGGGGAGAGTAGGGACAGCCTCGAGTGAAGGCAGCGTCTTTCCATCACAGCCCAGGAGATTCAAACCCAGAACAGAGGAAGTCCTGAGAGGCAGTCTGTCCTCAGACGAGAGGACTTCGTACAGGAAATTGAGAAGCCTTCCATGACTGGGTACGGACCCATCTCCACTAGCCGCTGCAAGAAACCAGGTGTTTGAACAACCTCAAGCAGATGGACTGTGTGGTCCATAAACTGTGCCGTGATCGGCAAAGCAGCAACGAGAAGCTGAAGAAAGACACACTGACGCATGCAGAAGAAAAGCCGACCCAAGGCGGTGGAACCGGTAACGTGCCCTAGCCACTATCAAGATAACGGAAGCCGCAGGTAACCCAAGTCAGTTCTTGGTAGGTACTCTAGTCAAACCAAGAGCCAAGAGGTACTCTGGAGTCATCTCCCTCGTCCTAGTGATAATCTACAAAACTGGGGAAGACAAGAGTGGTTCAGGAGTCCTCTCCCTTGTCACAGTGGATACCTAAACAAGGTTGAAAAGTGTTAAAGGACAATAACGGATGGAGTAATCTTCCAAACAATAAGCCTACTAATAAACAGTGAAACAAGGGACTCTTACAACTTTATTTCAAATGACTGTACAAAGACGGCCCTCAAGGTTGATCCAGACAGACCAGAAGAAGGGAGTCATTCTCTTGGTAGTACCTGTTTTGTCGAGTCAGTACCTGTTTTGTCGAGTCAGAACTCAGATCAAGACTGTTGCAGAATCCTTTAGAAATTATGCACTTTGCTGGGAGAAGAAGAATCTAATCTAGAGGAGAGGATGATTTTTAGACCAAACACAGCCTTTACTGCTATAGGGGCTAATAAGATGAAAGGACTCAGACTTAAGTAACACAACCTTTGGAAGGAGGTACATCAGTTTCTGATGTTATTCTTATTTGTAGTATTGACAGCTTGTGCATAATGCAGCCAAAGTAAGACTCTTTGTTCAGCCTTTATCCCAAGATGATATGAGGCGAACTCTTTCTTAAAAGAAAGTTACAATGCAAGATCAAAATGTATGCACCATTTCCGCTCAGCTCTGCGGACAGTTGCCCACCATGCCCAGAGTTTTGGTGAGAACCAGGGAGCTGAGACGTGCAGTTTTCTTTATCAATTTTCAAGGTGCCAATTCATTTGCAGCTGCCGAGCAAGCGGTAATAAGCTGAGACCATGGTAGAGGCAGGGGCAATTTGTTCTGTTGTGCAAGCACCAACGGTTCGATATGGTGCCTGATCTCTGCAATACTTAGGGCTGAGCCTGCCTTTTATCCAGTTGAGGGATCCTAACTCTTGCGGTGTGAAATTTCCCAACTTGCAGGCCTAATCAGCTTGTGACCCAGCATATCTTCCTTTTTTATCTAAACTACTTCTCCATTTGTTACCAGAACTGTTCTGTTCTATCCAAGAACACTAGCCGATTGACTTTGGCCTGGCCTATTAAATTGAGCTGACCCTTTTGCCTCACAGAAGTTTTTTCTAACCCTCTGTACAAACCGTGGCCTTTTATTCCCATTGAAAGTCATTGAAGTGCCATTTGACTCCTTTTTCAGGGTAGCTTAAACTGTCTCTACAACTAAGAGTTTGGTACTGTAGTGCATTGATGCTTAATATTAAATTGATGTCTACTAGTGTATGTTTTCCAAATGATTGTGTAAATAAATGTATAGAGTTTTACCAAGAAACCTTGAGTGTCTACTTGAACCCCTGTGATTGTGATACTCCTGTGTAACTTCATTTACTGCTCACATTCCCTCTTGGGATAAGCCAAAGGTTGGTATTTACTTGCACCTGTAGTCCTAATTGTGTGTGGTGTTCCCAGAGGGTACTGCATGCAATTCTGCCTAACATGTACCATGTGTCTAACCTCTCCCTGGCTCTCTAACCACTAACTGGTACCTCTTGCCCACTGCATCTCTACCTTCTGCTCTAACTTTCAGTGTTATGCGGATGATACCCAGCTCTTCTTCGTGTTCCCCTCAGCCTCTTCTGCTCCTTCTCTCGTACTAGACTTCCTGCCCGCAAATCAGGAATGGTGTGCCCCAACCATCTCTGCCTTAATGCCAGGAAGGCTGAGATCCTCCTCATTGGGGTACCTGGGGATCCTCCTTTCCTCTAGCTCTGGCCGCCCACCCTGGGTCCTCTACCTGCTCCTTCCTGTGAGGCTAAGAACTTTCATGTCATCTTCTACTCCACCTTCTTTATAGGTGTAAGTTTCCTTTTATTTCTTTTGGAGTGGACTATCCTCCATGTTTTATTGTACATAGTTTTTTGGTGTGTTTGAGGTATTTTGTTAGTGAATTTCTTTCTTATGTAAAATATTTTTGATACACATGAAAAATGTTTAATTTTCTATTTTAACATGGACATTTTTTAATATTATGATTGATGATTTGATTAACAATATGTAAGATTAAAATACAACTGTTTAATATATATATATATATATATATATATATATATTAATTTCTTTTTTTTTAAAAATCTCACATTCATTGTGCCTGTTTGGTAGTCCATATAGTAGCCTTGATCCTGCTCATTGTTAGTCATGTGTGTGGTTGCTTACTTGCATGTGTCATGTTTGCGGGGTAAGTATACATATGGGGCGCACCGGGGGGTGGAGTGGAAGTTTGTGTGTGCACAGGCAAATGGCATTTCCTTTCACATGTGCAGCATCACTGTGTATTTGCCTTGACAGTGTTTGTGAGTTAGGTGGGTGTGGTGACTGTGAGAGTATTACATGTTCAGGACATTTGCACATGATTTGCTTGATGCTGTGTAACACACTGGTGGTGCTTTCCAAATTCTCACCAGCATGTGTTTTCATAGTCCTCGTCATCATCATCATCATCATCTCTGGTGTTGATCGACCTCTTGCACTGGGATACGCTATTGCCATTTCATAGTATTTACACATTGGCTGCCCATTGCAGCTGACTCAGTTTGTGCTGCACTGTCCGATTGCCATGTCCTTCACACATGGGCATACCAGTGAAGTATATTTTAGGGATTCTCTTCTAGGGATAGCAGCTCAATGATGCAGGTGATGTCACAAATTGAGGGGGGCGGCCTGCAGGGTGGGGTCATGGGGGCTGGTTTCTGCCATGTGAATGGGTGCTGCCTGCAGGGTGGGGTCCGGGGTGATGGGCTCTCCCATGTGGAGGGGGCTTGCCTGCAGGGTGGTGTCAGGGGGGCTGGGTTCTCCCATGTGGAGGGGGCTACCTGCAGGGTGGAGTCAGGGGTGATGGGGGCTGGGTTCTCCCATGTGGAGGGGGATGCCTGCAGGGTGGTGTGATGGGTGCTGGGTTTCCCCATGTGGATGGGGTTGCCTGCAGGGTGGAGTCAGGGGTGCTGGGTTCTCCCATGGGGAGGGGGCTGGCTGCAGGGTGGTGTCATGGGTAATGGGGGCTGGGTTCTGCCATGTGGAGGGGGCTGCCTGCAGGGTGGGGTCAGGGGTGATGGGGGTGGGGGGGGCTGGGCTCTGCCATGTGTAGAGGGCTGCCTGCAGGGTGGGGTTGGGGTGAGGAGGGCTGGGCTCTCCCATGTTGAGGGGGCAGCCTGCAGGGTGGGGTCAGGGGTGATGGGCGGGGGGGGCTGGGTTTTGCCATGTGGAGGAGGCTGCCTGCAGGTTGGTGTCGTGGGTAATGGGTGCTGGGGTTCTCCCATGTGGAGGGGGCTGCCTGCAGGGTGGGGGCAGGGTTCTGCCATGTGTAGGGGGATGCCTGCAGGGTGGTGTCACTCCAATCTGTTGGGTTGGGTGCTGATGTGCACCATGCGACTGGCCAGATCGCCCATGCCTGAACCCGGGTCTGCTTGAAAACACGTTGGATAGTGGTTCCTTTGGGAGCATTGCCATGTGGTGACAGCTTTACCTGTCATCAGGCCCATCCATGCTGGGAGCCACATGCTTGTTATGGTCGTTTGGCCAGTGCGTTGTAAGGGGAAGGGGTGGGGCCGGGGGGATGCATTCAAAATTTAAATTGGCTGCTGGCTCTATGGTTCAGCACTCCCTTGATCCACCCAATGTTGAGGGTGGAGCTGGCCTTCTCCCGCGAGGGTCAGGTCAAGGGGGGGTCCACAGTGCCGCCTCTGGTGTCTAATGATTACTGCTGGTGTTTGGACCGGAGGCTGCAGACGCTGCCCTTTAGGTCATTCTACCGCTTCCTACAATCCTCAGCGTCCTGTGGGACGGGGCCCTCAGCTGTGCCATTGTTTCAGATAACTGACCAGACGGCTGCATTCCATTGCACTGATGTTTTAAGGTGCCGGGAGCTATATAGTCCCTCGGCATGGGCCTTCACCTCACCATCCTGGACCTGCAGCTCCACCTCACAAAGTTTGCTTCCTCAGCCTCTGACCGGGCACCTTCGCCTTGGACGTTCTCTCTCTCTCTGTCTCTCTCTGTCTCTCTCTGTCTCTCTCTGTCTCTCTCTCTGTCTCTCTCTCTGTCTCTCTCTCTGTCTCTCTCTCTGTCTCTCTCTGTCTCTCTCTGTCTCTCTCTGTCTCTCTCTGTCTCTCTCTGTCTCTCTCTGTCTCTCTCTGTCTCTCGTTTGTCTAGATGGCTACAGGAAGTATTGTATTTCGAGCGGATTGCGTTTTTCAAAATGGCCACTGCCGTGCTTCCCCTTCTAGCAGTAACGGTAAATCCACCAAATCTGTGCAGAATTACTGCCATGGACTCGGTTTTGGCGGTAATTCCGCTGAACGGAATTACTGTTGCTGCTAATGGTGAGTGGGCGCTCCCACCAAGATTGAATGCAGCAGTGATCTGTTATGTTGTGATGCAACGGACACACCTTGTTAACGGGGCATGATACTGTGCTGTTCTATTATAATTTATGGTGATAAGAGGGAGATCAGATGGGCGAGAGGGCACAGGCAGCTTGTCTGTGTTTTGCATTTTACTGACCCAATTGACTGCCTATTTCCAACCCATCGCTATGGCCATTATCACTCACTACCTACCCTTCCCCACCCAAAACACATCCTTCTGAAACCTATTTGAGACACCCCTGTCTAGCAGCTGTATAGGGCCTGCTAGTGTTATTTTGTCTGAGAATGGCTCAGGTGCATCTGTAAAGGAACCTTTGGTGTAATAAAGATATCATGACAGAGTGTGCCTTCAGCTGTTTGATTTATAAGCAATACGTCTCCTCACATCTGATTGGAGTCCTGTTAAACAAAAAAAAAAAAAGCTCTGGCAAAGCCAACACTTTTGTATATGATAGACATTTGGACATTTGGCACACACTGACATATGGCCAGGTACTTGCACCATTTTCCAGCTATTTTATGGGCAGGTACTAGTCTTATGGAAGGGCCTCGTAAATGCTGATCCCTAGTCCACACAAAAGCCAAAACTATTGGCTTTGCCCATGCTTGTTGTTGTCCTGATGAAGGTTCCTTTACTAGCCAGACCCATAAGACACTAAGCTGAAGTGGACTGAAACACATCATGTCGACAGGCAGCCAATTATATATCAACTGAAGTATATTATCAAGTATACAAAGGGCACCTGGTTGATGCCTTGCTCTACCCCGGTTAGTAGACTATATAACAAACAACACAATTGAGCAAGGTCATAGTTGTCCAACTAATGATTACAACTTTGCACTTCTGAATGTCAAAAAGATCTGAATTGACACAATTCTTGGAGCAAATACTGCAGTTATTATTTTGTGTGCAGTAGGTGTAAAAATACCTATACATATTAAGCCATAGGATATTCAACATAAAAAGTATACATGATATAGTGCATGGGTAGAAAAAATTCAAATAGACAATATTTAAAGTTGGAATTTTGACAATTACATTCTCTAAATCTCTTAAATTAGGGGACATGAGGGACATGAGAGACATGAGACATCAGTGCTTGTAATTGTCTAGTAGACCGTACAAAAATGTGAAACAATTAAACGTTGAAAGACAACATAACAAACAGGTCAACACAACAGTGTTTCGGCCATTTTAGCTAAACTTGTGAAGCAGTGGTTTAGTAGGCCTTCATCAGGACGGATCAATTCTTGTGTGTGAGGAATCCTATGTGATCGTAATCAAAAAGGTACATTGGCGTACATCATCTAAGTGTCAGCGTACACTGATGGTAGTAGGTAAGTTGTGGTTCTGTACAGGGTTCAATCCAGTCAAAATGTCTGTGTGAGTACAGGTTCTCAGCACAGGGTGCTTGTTCCTGCGTATAGGTCCGGGTGTTCAAAATGGATACAGTTGGCCCCTGCGGCGGTGGATGACGCGCTTGGATACACTGAAGTTCAGCGTGTGGACGATCGGACCTTGCAGCGGCTGAAGTCCATTCTGACAAACTGTTGGCACGATGATGCACACATAGATTCCCATGGTATTTAAATGATGTTGGTGGGATTTTATATTTTTACATTGTTTTGTTCTAAATAAAATATGTATTTTTGTAATAGAGGTTTGCTGACATATTGGGCATTATTTGATTAGCCTTAAGTGTGTGTGTTTTTGGGAAAGTTAGGGTTGATCTAGCTCATTCCAGAGTGATGGATTAAGGGAGGCTTTCGGGCCCGCTCTATTAAAGAAAGATCATTGACTCATTCAGTAAAAATGCAGGTGTCTTGACTTGGTGTTTTACGAGTGGTTAGACCTGTGGCTTCGAGGTACTTCATCGAGCTTTGTTCTGAGTTTACCTTTTGTAGTGCGCATCAATTAACATCAGTGATTTAGACAAAACACTGAGGTAATGTGGGTTTTTTAGGTTATAGGAAATATATGTATTCATTATCTTACATACTTCTAATGTAAACACACAACAGTAATAGATTGTATGCAATCACCCGACAATTTGGTCTTAACAGAGCCAACAGTTAGCCAACGGAGAAGGTTTTGCAAATGGGGTCCATCTAATTTGCATAAGAATACATTAATTTGAGACCAACATTAATACGATTTGCTCATTAATGTCACCCCAGTTTTGGTTTTTAGTTTCTCAAGTAGCGTTAGTGCTTGCCACCTATTGTATACTCTGATAGGTTCATCATATACACCGTCTCTTAGACCATATGCTTGCCAAAATGGCATCTCATGTGAGTCGGCACAGACTCCCAAACTTTCCAACACTACCCAGCAGATGCATGTCGGAAAGGCAAGTGAACATGGTTCATCTGGACTGGAGAGGAGTATGCCTCGTGCCTCACGCATACCCCATGCAGAGGAGGAGGGCGTGTGGAAGGCAACAGCACAACACGACACCTTCGAGGCAGAGGACAGAACCAAGAAGCAATCCATGTCTGGCCTTCTTGAGTCCTCCCACCAACCAGTTGCTAGGGCCTCCTGCAGGTTCAGCCCTACCATGGTGGGATGGTCCTTTGGGCAGACCACCAGGGAAAGGGAAGCATTGAGGATGATAGCCAGGTACTAGAGTAGTGAAGGCAGCAGCAAGGTGTGGTTTAATAGACCAAGCACTGGCAGGCAAAGTCATTCACAATATCACAGCAGGCTGATGCAATATTTATGATGCGGGGAAGTGGAGGGCCTGGGCCATGCACAGCCTTTACTCCTGCAAGAATTACATTGCCAACGCGTGGTAGTGTTCAGCTGTAGGTTCCTGACAGCCCAGCTGAAACAGTTCACCAACTTGTGAAACAATGCAAGGATCTGGGAAAACCTGTGCATTACATTTTTGGTAGAGGAAGATGATAAAGATATGAATTAATCGATGGTCTTTGCTATGTTGGGAGGGGTACTGGGTCAAGGGCTGGACTCTGGCTCATTCTGCTTCTTAGTAAAGAACCTGAATGATGGAGTTTTTAATTGGTCTTCACTAAGCGAGTTCAGAAGCACGGATGTAGAGACTAGGATGGAGGGTGTTGTACAGCAGCGCATTCTACTTTTTATTGCAATCGCTTATTATAGTACATTGTGGCCAGATAAATGGATCCACATTCGGGGAGCACTGAAATTGGATTAAAAGGGGACTCGAGATCAATATGCGCCACACAAGGATATGGTTAGACCAAGATTGTTAAATATTGTGGGCCTTGAAATCCTAAAAAAAGAGTTGTTGCTTCAGGAGGGTGGTTACGCTCACACAACCTTAAGTGGTGGCTGCACAGACGACACATGGAGAACTGTTGAGGGGAGCTTGTCTTCTAAGGATTATCCCCTCAGAACATGGAGCACTTCCAAAAAATGTGTTCCTTGTGTCACCTCAAACTGGTGTTTGTCCCCCATACTGGACCGATGAAAGGTACTCACATATACTGTTTATAGCTACCTACATTAGACGTACAATAAATGTAGGACTGACGGATGAACAGGTGGACAGTTGCGCATTATGGTGGGTCTATGCATGCTATTCACCCGTAAATGCATCTTATTCCAGGGTCGCTGCCATATGGGTTGCAAGAGATGCTGCCAGTGGAATTCTCACCCTTTCAGATCATGGATCTGTGGGATTATGTTGAGCGGATTCCCCTCGAGTAGGGTGAGTAGAGTCTCCACAGTAGATCATTGGGAATCATGTGTTATCCCTAAATAGCAGCATCAATTTGTGGTTGTTTGTAGAGATGGGGCAACATCCCCATTGGTTACTAGGGATGTGATGAGAATAGTTCTTGGTCACAGCGCAGAGGGTACAGGGGCGCGCTGAGATTCAACCTAAGGTGCAAGGATCAGAATCCTCAAAAAGATGTCATGTTATGGAGTTTGGTAAGTAACAGACCCATTGACACCCACTCCTTAACAGTAAAACGTAGGGTGTGCCACCTCCTGAAAACTGCACTGTGGTATTTTGAACAGGGAAACAGAAGTGAAGTGGGATCCCTCTGGCCAATTAAGTTTAGTACCTGGAGATGGGGCACTTATAACTTAGGAAGGCAAATGGGGTAATGTGGAGTTTGTGGAGTCTCTCCTACACTTTATTCTTGTGGTCTCTGACACGAACTCCAAACTCATCCCTCACCTCCAGGATTGACAGAAAAACAAGCTGATCTAGGTTTAAAGTCGATGTTTGAATGTAGTGGCAGCATGGCCTGTGCCGTTCTCACCATGGGAAGAGATTGGCGCTTTACCTTTAAATCAACAGTTCTGTCCCGGTTTCCTCAATGGTGCTGTTAATTATATTGTTCATATGTTGGCCAATACACCCGTCATCAGTGATTACACAATGGACTGGTCAAGCAGGCATTCGATTGGTGGCAAACGCCTGCCTTTATCATTTGTGTATGGAAATTGGGAGCATCCGTGTGCTATTTAGTCATTTCAGAATAGATATATTGGTAGAACATATATACATGTTCCTGATGATTAAAATATGCATTTAAAATGTTTGTTCCTAGTGTTTTAGATGCAAAACATTTCTAAATAAAAATGAATCCCATTATTCCTGCTGCATGTTACCTCTGTTCCACTAAATGTTCCCATTGGAGCACCACTTCTCTGCCCCCTATTAGGGCGCCTTTCCCCACTAGATGGCACTTCAAAGTCAAATAAGTTACTATGTGAGGAGTTACTTTCTGAGTAGTCTTATTACATGTGCTGCCTGTGATTGTGAACATGTTGAAACTAATAATGTGCGTCTCCTTTTATCTTAATAGGTGACTGATGCCCCAGAAATGCAACAGTGATTTAGATTCCCTGGACTATCGCAGGGAAAAGCTTCATTGTTAGAATGTGCAATTTTCAAGCATCCTAGAAGAGTGCACGTTTGGTGTCCAGTTGCCTTTTCAGAGTTTTCAGGATCTGGGATTGCGAAGCCTGTTGATACACGATGCTTCCGTCCATGCAACCTCTTTGTGGTAGCATCCAGTAACCAAGCATGTTGATGCTGTAAATCCTGGGGGAGAGGGATATCTAGCACGACATGACAACGTTTTATGTGCAGTTAGAAAAGCATTTCTCATTTGTGCTTTGAATTTGGATAAAGGTTAATTGAAAAGGCTTCTCTTGAGTCAAGGCACCGGACAATAAACTGGCAAGACACTTTACATGTGCACAAAATGTGGGAACAATTGGCATCTCAAGAACATACTTCTTGCCCACATGAGGACATGGGTGACAACCCATATCAGTGCACTGAATTTGATAATGTCATCCATTTGCATGATACAGTTATCAGCCACCAGCAAATGAATACAGGTGAGAAACCTTATGAGTGCACTGAGTG